>NC_064243.1:9752500-10398333 GCF_003254725.2 Canis lupus dingo
ATTTGTTAAAGTAATTTATAGATTCAGTCTCAACCTAAACCTTATGAAACAGATCTACTTTTAAATTTTTTGCATTATAAAACAAATTTTAGCTATACTACATATTATCTGAGATTTCTTATTTCTCTAGGAATTTCTCTAGTTCTCTAGATCTCGCACTGAGATTTTTTTCTTATTAGATAAAAGAGAATGTTTTCTTCTCCTTAGGTCATGTAGGTTAAAGAACTGGAGACCTCAATTCAATCACTAGCTTTTTCTAAGAAAATTAAGTTTAGCAATGCATTGGCATTCCTTCCTCTTCTATCAAAGTACTTCCAGACACTATTTGCACTTTGGCAATAGTTCCTAAGCAGTAAACTTTGTTAATAAAAGTGAAGTGGTAGAGTCTTGTTCAAGCCGCAATAGTTTCTTCAGGGAAAAAAAAATAAACGACAATTTCCCATTTGATATTGAGCACTTAATTTGATTAATTCAATTCAAAAACATTTGATGTTGATTTCTATTTACATATGTATTCAGAAGAGGAGCTAGACAATGGAACAAAACCACAATTTCCCCAAAGTAACTTGCTATGTCCAGAAAAGTTGCTCAAAAACATCTAACTAAACATTTATTAAATCTTCTGTTATAAATGTGTTAACATAAAATTGTCCCCCAAAAAATGTTGTTTATTTTATTATAACGTGAGTACATTTTTTCTCTTTCAATTATTTACTACTCATTATCACCATCAATATAAAAATAACAGTCATAACAGCTAATATTCATTCAGCATTTGCTCAATTAATGTACTTAATGTATGTTAACACATCAACTCATCATTAAGACCAAAGAAAATAAGTGTTATTATTAACTTGGCTTTAAAAAACAAGAAGACTTATGCAAATACGATAAATTTCCCAAGATTTCACAACTAGTAGAAAATCTTAACTATTTTCTTCTTATGTCAAGATAGTATCTTCTAGAAAAATACGTACTGCAGGGACCTCTCTAACCTGTCTATGATTTTATTTGCAAGGTCTAGTAGAATGCTAAGTACATAGTCATTGCTAAATAAATATTTGTTCAATGTATTTAACATTTGAAATTCCTTTTGAATGGGCCTTAGGCTTTAGAAGTTAGTTTAATATGATGAATATGTTTGGAGTCAGGACCAGAACAAAAACAATGAACCATTAATATAGATAAAAAGAGCTCTGGAAAATACAGAAAATGAATCAAGTATTTTAGCAGTGGCAGACATATGGTAAAAAATTCCATTCAGTTCAACAAACATTTAGTGAATACTTGTTATGTGTCTGGCATTGGGCTTAGTGTTTTGGATTAGGAGAAGGAAAGGTCCATAAAGTCTTACTTTCTACTAGAGAAGAGAAACATGCAAATGTATGAGTATGATACAACATCATAGCTTCTGTCATGGTGACTTTAAAATGTTACAGAATTACAAATAATGTAGAATTCATTTGATCAAAATAGGTAAGATGATGTACAAAGCCACAGAATAGAAGAACCACTAAATAGGAAGACAGGAAATAGACAAGAGGATTAGGGATGACATTCCACTTAAAAAGAACAGCATGAGATAGTTTCCAAAAAGATTTAAAAGTTCAGGGTTTAGCTGTGGAACAGAGAATGGTGTGACAAGAGCTGAGTGTAAATAATCTGTTTTAGCATTGTAAATGGCATGCTGTGAACACACTGGAGGTAGTTCAAGATTTAAACCTTATGATTTGTGTATTAGAAAGTCAACAATGGAAGTGATGGGCAAATCCAAAGAGGAGAGGGAGGTTAGAGATAAAAGGCCACTTTATCAGTAGTGTGGGCTGCATGATAGGAGCCTGGAAAGATAAGCAAAATTGATACATCTTAGCTAGAATAAGCAAAAGAGGGAAGATTCAAATAAAATTAGAAATGAAAGAGAAAACATTACAACTGGTGCCACAGGAATACAAAAAATCTTGAGAATTCTATTATACACCAACAAAATGAATGACCTGGAAGACAGGTTCTTTCATTTATATTCATTTATACATTGTATATGGCTGTTTACATACTATAGTGATAGAGCTAAGTAGTTGCAACTACTTATGCAAGAGACCATATGGCCCATAATGCTTAAAATATTTAACATCTGCCCTTTATAGAAAAAAAAGCTGTCAATCCTTGCTTAAAGAATTATTATAACCAAGGGTGGAAAGTGCTGTCATTAATAAAGGCTTAACTTAGCTTTTATTTGTTCCCCGGGAGGACATTCTAAATTGTTTCCAAAGGTATATGAGAATCTTTTTGTCAAATCCTAAAATGTCACTTGTAAATAACAATGGTAGGTCTTTGCCCTAATTGTAAACTATGAAGTTAATCTGACACAATTTCATGGATGCTGGCAGAAAACATGATATTCTTGGGTCAGAGACAAAGGACTTCATTTTATAGCATAGAAAGTTGTTATACTGGCCCTCCTTGCCCCTCAAGTTCTACAGGGAGAAGTGGATTCCCTCGGTGGAGACCTTGTACGAAGGGTTTGTATTACAGCTGAAGATCTCCAAGCTTAGGGAATCCATATCATTTATCATGGGCTATAACTTACCTAGACTCTCCTCAAGCAGTGAGATCTTGACTATCCTGGAAAGCAAAATGACTCTCCCTCTGCTCTATAGGAAGGTACTACTTCTGTCTTATTTTTGCAGGCTGACTACTCTACAAACATTATCAGAAGATCATCTGGAGCAAAAGCTGTACCTGTCTGTGTCCTCTGCTCTTAAGACATGTGAAAACATGACAGACTTATGGAGAATCATCTCCTGATAGCAATCAAATAAAAAAAATATTTTTAACTGCATCTCTAAACAAACTGTCTTTGGTATGCACATAACCACATTTTATATTATTCTCGGAAAGATTTCTGTATTACCTGTGTGCTGATGAGTGGGTTATGTGCTTATGTAACTTTACATAAGCGCTAACATGTTTGACTGAAGTCTCTCTTTTGATAGTTCTTTGTGAAAAGAACTTCCTAGAAGGTTGTTGAAGGCAAAAATACATCAGAGGACGTATCATAGAAGAAAAGGCCATTGAAAGAAAAGATTCATTCTTAGTTTCTTAAATGTAAGCAAAATTCAACATTGAAAAAGATATAAGTGCCTCACTAGATAAAAGACGTTGCCATCAACTCAATGCAGACTTTTCCCGACCATACCATATACGTTGGCATCACAGTAGGCCTCCTCCAGGCAGCTTGGCTAACCCCCAACACAATCTGCTTATCATTGCAGCTATTTGCTTCTTTATATATTTTTTTTTCTCAGCTGTGACGCTGGAGGAAATACGCACCGTGGCATCACGCCATTCTTCCTGATAAAAACATTATTTTTGAAACATAGATTTTGACATCTCTAATAATCTTTTATGTTGCTCACAAGACCTTAATAACAAGTTATGACAGTCAGACACTGCCCATTCAGGGGAGATTTCCACTTTAGTTGCCATAGCAAATAGAGGCTTTGATATTCATGACTGTGCTGTGAATTTGTCATGCTTTTGATTCTTTTTTATTTTAGGCAATGCTCGTTATGTTTCAAGCATTCTACAGATGATACACAATTATCTTTAACTGTGTGTAGGAGACAATAAAAGTGAAAACATAATAAAATGTCAAATACATTCATCTGACTCTAATAATTAATTGTACTCTGCCTACACAAGCAAACAGCAAAGAAAAGTAATGTTCCATTTCAGTTGGGAGGAAACAAATTAATCAATTCATGAGAAAGGTTTATCTGGAGTTACACCTGGGAATAATGTAAAAATAAGGATTCTTCTAAATCTGTTTCATCTCTGTATCCCAATGACTAGAAAAATACCGATCATTCAGTAGACAATCAATACACATTTTTTTATTAATTAATGAATACAAACAGAAATGTTATTAAAGTTCTAGGATCTAGGCTTACATAGCCACAATCATTTCTATATTTTTTCCTCTCTGAATACTTTCACAATAAGGCAATTAGATGCTTTGTGAAATGGGATGAAGAAAATATATTCAAAGGGATTTATTCACAGTGGCATATGTATAGCTCACACATATTTACATTTAACATATGACAAAACTGATTTTCTTTAAACAAAAGATACATACATACATAAATTCAAAGTAAAAAAAGCATAACTTATACTTCTCAATTTGTGTGGCGAAGTCAGACTTGGCCTTTTTCTTAAACTTCTTTTGACCTTTTAAATATGGCTACACTCTTACTCTCATTGATGCTTAATAATCAGCTAGTTAAATTTGTTCTCTATTATTTTTAATTTAATAAAAATTTGTTGTTTTTAAATTTTTCCATGGTAATTTTAATACTTTTCTAGTAAAAGTAAAAATTAGTTTAAACTGTATTTTAATTTCTGCTAATACCTTACCTTGGATATATTACAAAGTGACTGATACAATAAACATACTTAATTCATAATTGTTAGTGTAAAACTAATGTCATAAGTTTCTCAATATGTTTTTTTGATTAAAAAAGAGAGTTGGGAGGACCTGTATTTCCTCCCTCAGAATTCTCTATTTGTTTTTCATTCTTAACATATAGAATTTAAAATATTTTAAAATTTAGCACAATATCTAAATCAAACAGCTATATCTTTTTACATTTAGGATTACTTCCACAATTTTTATAATGCTAACATAAATAACACTGCAACAGCCATTGCTGAAAAACACATTTTTTTTTCCTCCATGTATTTTTTCAGGGTAGTTCCTACAATGAACACCCTGCCTCTTTTACTCTTTGAGTCATCCATTGCTACATTTATTTGTTTTTTATCTAGAAATCGTGTCTTTCTTTCCTAGAACTTTTTAAATATTATTTTTGTGATGATTTTCTTCTGTTTTCATGTTCTGGAAATTCTACAGTAAGATAGTGATATTCTAGACTACTTCTTCATTTTTCCTCTTATTTCACATATTGACTTTTTCTTTAGTTTCCAATATTTCACTTGAAATAAAACCTTCTGATGATCTTAATATTTTTGTTATCAACTTTTCATGTATACTACTTCTTGCTATTTGAGTGTTTCTTTTATATATCTTCCTTTTATTTCATGGAATCATTGTCTTATTTTTTAAAGAATCTACATTGCAGTTTGTTCATTTTTCTTTTAGAAATTGTCCTTTGTTTTCTTAATTGCTTTGGTCTTTTGTAAATCCTTGTTCTTTCCTGCATTTATTTTGACCTGCATTTTTCACTAATGATCACTCACAATAGTAGGTGAACTGTGGCTTCCAGGTATGCATAAGAGAGAATACAGAAATCCTCTTTATGATGCTTCTTTATGCATGTTTGAGCTAATGATTTTCATTTAGTGATTGCCATATGGTATTGATCTAGATAGTTATTTAGAATATTACATGTCATTATCAGTCCTTTCTTCTGAGTCATCAAACTCCCAAAAGGGAACTTTCCAATATCCTATATTGGTGGTTATAATACAGCTACTGTGATTCTAGAAACTGTGTTGAAGAAAGTTTTGAGGTCTCCCTAGGCAGGAAATACAGTTTGTACATTCTGAACACTCAGCACAAAGGATTGAAAGATTGTCTACTGAAAATAGGAGGGTTACCCAAACCATGTTCTCTGCCTAGGGAGACATCAAAACTTTTTTCAAGAGAAGGCAGTGTTATAATAAGCATTGTCTAAATATCTAAATTGGTTTTAAGGCTCATCACAATTTCCTAAGTCCTTTCTCTGTGCTTCATTGTCAATCCATAATCTGGAAAAAAGCCTTTAAAGAATGCCCCAACCCTCTGCATAGAAAGAGTTGCATAAAGTAATAGAAATACATATTTCCGTACCAGTATCAGATGATGAGATTTTAGAAGAAATGATTTTTTTTTTTAGCAGTTAATAGATTGTCTTCCTTAGTAAGTTTTAGGAATATAGAAAGTAATAATGCATTGGAAAATCCATATAACATGATTCAATGTTCTTCAAAATTATTTGTATTTCTCAAAATACTAATAAAAAGCAGAATCAAAATGTGAAAACTAGGAAGAAACTATGCCCGAGGGTTGAAAAAAAATCAATATAATGATAGAGAGAGACCATATAGTCTGGTGAATATCATATTGAACCAGCAAAGCTACTCCTTACCAATAAATAAATAAATAAGATTTAAAAATCACTGCTCAAATAGGAGTTGGCAAATGGCTTGGAAAGTGAAAACTGTAGTTCCAGCTTAACATCTTAAAAATATTTTGGATGTGAAATACACACTTTCAAGTTATTTTCAAAGCTGGCATGTTTGAATAGATGGCATATTCAGGACAAATAAAACTGAAGTTATGTGTCTATGAACAAAAGTTTGATGAAAACAATTAAATTTCCCGGATTTTTATAAAACAACAGATTTACATTTTGGGACATAAAGCTTGATTTCCCTATTTATGTGGTAGAGAAATTGTAGTTATCAAGGTTAAAGAGTAATTATATAAGAACTCTATTTGCAGAGAGGCAGCCCACAGAATGAAAGGAGTACTAATGGCTACATCCATGATACAAGAAGTTAATTAAATGAGGGTGTGTTCCCAAGAACAAAAATAACATCAGGTGTGTTTAAGAAGCACTTCAGGGCTTCAATTCTACTATTTACTACATAGCTGTGGTAATAATAGATGAGTTTGAAGCTGTTCTTTGTTATGATTTACGTATTAAAAACTCAACTGGAATTATACATTACCCCATAACAAATGGACCACAACAAACTACACTGGTTTTGTGTGTTATTGTTTCTTCCTTTTTACCTAGGAGAAAATTTAGCAATGGCTTCAACGTATAGGTGGGTACCAAAAATCATCAAAGCCGAGCAGGTAAACCTGTTATAGGAACAAAATGGATCTATTTTAACAGCTCCCTAGAGTTTCTGAACAGTTTTCAGCAACATAATCTTGACAGTGTGGTAATTGAATCTCCACGTATAAGAAATATGGCTCTGGAGAGATTATTTTAAAAAGTAGAAGGCATACAATCACATTGTGTTTGTAGATTATTTTTGCTACTTATATACAATAAAGCATGATTCCGGATTCTCTAGACCTTATAAGAGTAGAAAATGGTTTCTGGCAAAAGGAGATTACTTTAGTACCCTGCTGAAGTATATAATGAAAATATTAAAGAAATACGTTTTTTTTTTCCTATAGAAACAGACTCTAATGCTCTAGATATTTATAATAACCTCAACCAAATAGAATTGAAATTACCTGGAACATCTCAGTGAATATTGATAATAATAAATATTCTCTTATTATCAGGTATGGCATTGTGCTTTCAAAATCTTCTTATTCTAGTCTCCCAGCATCCCAATGAAGAGGGTACTAGAACCATGCCTCATTTCCTCATTGGGGTTGCTTTGTGGTTATGAAGCTAAGTGTCAGATCTTTTTTTTTTTTTTTTTTTTTAAGTGTCAGATCTTTTATCTAAACTTGAGTTGACTGATTCTAAAATGAATGACTTTAAATCATGTAGGTATTGGAAAACTACTGTAAAGGGTCAAATAGTAAATCTCTTAACTTAAGCTGACTAGATGGTCTACATCACAAGTACTCTGCAAATGTAGTAAGAAAGTAGCCATAGACAGCTCACAAAGGAATTAACCTGGTCCTTCAATATCCAATAGAGGCAAAGACAATGGTTTTGAATAGGGGCAGATTTGACCTGATGGCCATAGTTTGTCAACTTCCATACAGTGTCATTACTCTTTTTTTGGTTCTAATTCATGTATGTGCATAATGACATTTTCTTATAGTATCTCTACATTAAAAAGTCAATTTAATAAGTATTATCTGGCAATATCAAGATATGTAGAAAAGCAAACTTGGTAATTTGAAACAAATGAATTTTAATATTTAAAACAAATAAATAGGCAAATACATAAACTTAGGTTCAATCCAACCTCATGTTACCTAAATTCTCTAAGCCCCACATTCCCTATAAATTGGAGGTTAATGTACTCTGGAGGATTGTTGTATAACACACTGTTCTGTAAAATTCATTTTCTGCATTAAGTCATTCAAAAATGTGATACTTTGCCCCACCTAAAGGGTTAATAAAATATATTATCACTATCAAATATCTTTCGATTATTAATAGTGAATTTTCATATTTAAAAATTGGTCATCTATCAGTAAACATTAACATTTATCTCTCCACCTAGAATAAAATTATACAAAATATATTTCCAGTGTTACATATTGGCAATCTCATAAAGAAATGTCTGTGTCCATCAGAGAAATTAAAATGTGTATGTAGAATGCAAATTTTTCAATTCATATTCAACTGTCATTGTTCAGACATCAAATCAAAAGATTCCATAATCCTACAGTTCTCAATACATATAAAAAATAGCACATTACAGAGGTATCATTTCTACTATAAATGCAATGTAAATACATTGTAGACCATTCAGAATAGTCCAAAAGTTATAAAGAAAAGTAATTCTATACAGGCCACATCTAGAAAGAGCGCTAGTTATTTAAAAAAAAATAATTTTAAAATTTCTATATATATATATTTGTATGCATGTAAACATGTATTTGTGTTTTGTGTGAGATGTATGAATACATGTATGTGCTTGTATACAGCCAAATATATACTTATATCCATTTTAAAATATATCTTATACATTTTAATACAAATTGCTAAAAGTTTTAACTTTTTTCCTTTAACATCATTAGAGTTAATATTTTTGGACATCTAAGTGACACGTAAGCTAGAGAAATGATGAAAGGCAATAGGTAAAATTCTCCCTCAGTGATCAAGGCTGTAGAATAATTAAACTCAGAGATAAGAAAGAAGGAGTTTTAAAACTAAGTGACAAAAACACCAGCTGTTTATGTTAAAGGCTCTCACTCTGGGTGTCGTGAAGAAAACATGTACATCTCTAAGTGAGAAATGGAAATGCACAGGATTTCACTGACTTTGGAAATGTTTTGACTCAGTTGGGAATGAGATTAATGACTTTGTGAAATCAAAGCATGAAGCGGAATCCAGCTGGGTACTGACTCAGCTGATTAACCAGCAGAGTCTAAGAAATGGCATATAGTTGAATTATGATTGCTTGCCTTCATGGCCATAAAAAATAACAAGAATAAATGTTCAAACCCATACACTGGCAAAGGGATTCAAGGCAAAAAATGGTGTATGAATGCATGAATATATGAATCAAGCTCAGACAATATTAAAGATTCATTTGTAAGACAGTGTGTGTGTGCTAGCATGTGTACACGTGTTTGTGTGTGTGAGAGAAAGAGAAAGAGAGAGCATGAAGTTGTGTAGATTTGAGTGTCTCCATGTGGTATGATGTACTTCTAAATAAATTATTTTCTGTGAGAAAAAGATTTCCCTCGATAGGCATATTTTTTTCTCTAAACTATTATTGAATGTTAAAACACAGAAAAATAGTGGTAACTTCCATTGATTGGAAGTTAGTCTTTCAAAATCATATCACTTTCTAATATAACCAAATTGGAATTTCAAAATAATAAAAAGATTTAGGGAACCCTTCATTCAATAAACAGAAGACACATTATTGGACATCTATGTTATCTTCAATGCTGTTTCTATTCCTTTTGCAGAGGACAGCATTGGTGGTACACCTGTGATCTGTTCATTCTCTTCACTAAGGAAAGAAGGAGAGACCAGTCAAATTCTCTCAATCACATTCTTGTACCCAGGTCTTTGGTAAACACATAAATTCTTTTTTTGTTTTTTGTTTTTTTTCCAAAGAGAATGACAATGGAGAATCTTCATCAGTGAGGTGATCTTAGCTATACGCACAGATTTCTGCAGGCATAGCCGGTTGAAGAACATTCAATTTGCTCTGTAATTAAAGACATATAAAATGATGTTCTCTAAAATTACTCATTCTGTGTCATATATCCTCAGGCACTGCTCAAAATAAACCCAATATGGTTAATCTTAATGTGAAAGAAGAAAGATTTCATAGTCTTAGATCACTCTAAGGGAAAAATAGTGTTTGCCATCCAGTTGCCTATATCATTGAAATTACTAATAAAATATGTTACTGAATGCAATTTCCAGTTTGTGTGAATCTGATTTGATCAGTAAACTTTTATTTGTTACCAAAAATTGGCACTATGAACATGAGTGTCCAACTCACGGTTCCTAATTGTTAAGGTACGTTTTTGATAAGAAAAAAACAGAAGGTGAAAAAACATAAGAAACTGAACATAAGAAACATTCTTGGTGGGAGGTGCTGAAAGGGGACATGCCTACCCAAGGAAATTGGAGAAAAGTGAATTTAACCCTGAAAAGTGGCTAATCTGGATAGACCTGGAAAGTACAGCAAAAAATCTTATTCTCTGTTTATGGCTAGCAGCCCAGGTAAAGCTTGAAGTTCAACTTCTAAAAATTAAGTTGGGGTAATGAGAGATAGAAGAAATAAGACATGTTTTCCTGATTAATGGAAAGAAGTCTCATGCTTCCTTAGCCACCTTGGAAGACAATATATGAAATCAGAATGTGGGTCAGTTAAGATCATTGATTACCTGAAAGATTATGCATGCGAGGGTCATGGCTAGTTAATTAAAATAAATAAAATGAAATCAAAACAAAACAAAGAAACCTCAAAGTATTCTGTTAGTAGCAGAAACTTTTACACAGAGATGCAAGAGACCAATAGAAGCTTGGTGATGATTTGCTACCAAGCATTGATCAGAATACGCATCATATATCACATCTAAACCAGGAAATTCACATGTAAATATCTCACTAAACTCCCAGTAGTGATCTAATCACTCCCACCATTCATACTTCTGTCCCTTTCTCATATTCCCAGCCCAGGAGGCACAAGAATCAAGTTGAAAGACACTTCACTGATCAAAACCCTTTAGTAGCTCCCACTTATTTTCCTGTAACCTACTAAGTAACTTATTTATTCCATTGATTTAATTATCTGTTTCTCCTTACTGGAATGTAAGCTTCAAGACAGGCAATTTTAATTTCTTTAGTTTGCTAATGTGTTTCGAATGTCTCAAATGGTACTTGAAACATAGTAGTTATCCAATATTTGCTGATATACATTAATGGATGATGATTCCAGTTAAGGTGTTTAGAATGAATTTGGTTATTAAAAGTATGATCAATAGTGGGAGACGATAGTACCTAATGTAATACAAATACTTATAGATACATTCATTGTTCAGTCTTGTAATAAATGATTAACATTTGATGAAGATTTGCAAAAATATCTCATTATCCTTGTATGTGCTAACCACTTTTTTAATATTTTAAAGCAAATATTGATTATATTAACTAATCATATGCAATATTTTGAATATTTAATTATAGTGTTATTAGTTAAGTATTTAATATTTAATAGCTTTTAAATAAGAAAAATAATATTCTATGTAATTTCTATTATATCAGTTAACTGACGTATGATGCAAATATAATTTGTGTGTTATTTTTTAATTGTAATCACAACTCTCTGGGAATGATTTTACAATGGGTTTAACACCAGAGAGTTGTTTGTTTTCACAGCAGCATATATTAAATTGGAAGTTAATCATGATGTGTTATACTGACTAATTTATTTTAAGAAAGAGATTCGTAGGCACTAATTGTCTTGAAATTCAATTTATTTACCATAGATTGAATATCTTCAACATATTGTCTTTGATTGGAATTCTTATATGATCCATGGAAGCGTATTAGTAGAAAACATTGAGTAAATTTCATTTGAATCTCACTTTTTAGAAGAATGGTCCATGTAATTTTAAGACAATATCCCTCTCGGGACGTCTGGATGGCTCAGTGGTTGAGCGTCTGCCTTCAGCTCAACGCATGATCCTGAGTCCGAAGATCGAGTCCCACACCAGGCTCCCTGTGAGACGCCTCCTTATCCCTCTATCTATATGTCTCTGCCTCTGTGTCTCTCATGAACAAATAAATAAAATCTTAAAAAAAAAGACAATATCCCTCTCATTTCATGCACTTCTGTGGCCACCTATTAGATGGGAAGGAGGAGCTGGATCATGTCACACTGCAAACAAAATAAATATTATCAGCCACATTCACTTGAAGGTTATATATTTTGTGGTAGATATTTATGGTTTTATTCTATTGACAAAT
The DNA here is from genome assembly GCF_003254725.2 of Canis lupus dingo. Taxonomy (NCBI): domain Eukaryota; kingdom Metazoa; phylum Chordata; class Mammalia; order Carnivora; family Canidae; genus Canis; species Canis lupus. Next base: position 9,764,647 of record NC_064243.1, read on the forward strand.
ATATATGAAAACCAAAATTCTAATCAGAGAAGAGAAGGTAAAGTGATGGAATAGGAATTCTTACCTTTGTGTTTGCCTTTCGCTGACGTTGTAGCATTTATCCTTTAGAGACGATCATCATTAATTCCTTTGCAAATATTGATCAGTGATGGTTCCTCTAATTCTAGCTGTGAAAGTAAAACAAGTAAAAACTCTTTGTAATGTTTGGCACCCTTTACCTTTGTCTTAATAGTCACTGATTTGAACTGTCTCCGATTTCGTTTGGTATTTTGTGCAGGAGTGTGTTCATCTGTGGTCCTAGCATTGTTTTGAAAACAGTTTTTTTTTTTTTTTTTCCCCACTCTCTCCTATCATACACAGGTTTTTCTTCTTTCATTCCTAGGTTTCATTTCATTGCTCTTTTCCATTCTTTCAGTTGTGCTGGGTCTCCCTGCATCAGTGACAGAATTTGGCACTAAAGCTACAGTTTTGCTGCCTTATCGAACCTCATAGGCTCACAACTGGTAAAAATGTAATTATCTTCTCAATTTTCAATCATTTCCTAATTTGTCTAAACAAAGAAAAGATGAATTAACAATCCTGTTGTCCAATATTTCTTAAATAAATAGGCATAGTGCCCCATTATCTTTGATATTGAGGACATGAATGGAATGTTTTGTTTGTAAAAATCATTTCAGTTTTTTTTTTTCAGTTTTTTTCATTTCAGTTTTTAAAGATCTCCCCTATGTGTCATGATTTGCACCTATAAAATGGTTCTGGGATAGAAAAGGAATTTTTAGGGAGGAGAAACATTGATATTTATAGGACTGTATCTAGTGGCCACTTACTAATAAGTAATGGACCTGAGAAAAATCAGGGATGACTTTTTTGATTCAAAAAAATGATAAAAGCTTATTTTTGAGGAAAAAATTAATTCATCAGGAGCAAATGGATAGCCAAAGCCATATCTGCAACCAATTGCTATAGCAAATTTCGGGAGAAAGTTTGAAGCATATGCTGTGAGTTTATTAGAGCTGACATAAAATACCACAGACTGAGTAGTTTAAGCAAGAAAAATGTATTGTCTCACAGGTCTGGAGACTCGAAATCCAAAATCAGAGCTGTGATAGGGTTGGTTTCCTCTCACATCTCTCCTGGCTTGCTGATAGTCACCTTCTTGCCACCTATCCACATGGCCATCTGAACCTCTGTGTCTTAGATTAGGGTCCATGCTATGGGTCTCATTTTACCTCAACCACCTCTTGAAAGATCCTATCTCCAAGGCAGTCACACTCTGAGGTGCAGGAGGTTCAAGGCTTCAATATACGAATTTGGCAGGGGTGGAGGGTGCAAGTTTTATTTCAACCCATAACACACATGGGAGCCTGTGATCACTTCCATGATTGTCTTCTTTAATTATGCTTTCCTTTTATTGCTTTCCTGGGTGCAGTTTGGAAGATATTGAAGTCATGCTGCTCTTTCTGAGACTTGTGTGTGTGTGTCCTTCTCAGTTGTTTTCTTTCTTTTTTTTTTCTTTTTTTTTTTTTTTTTTTCTCAGTTGTTTTCTAGTGGCTTCCTATGAGGAGCAAGAAAGAATTTAGTTGGAAACTTCCTTTTTATATTATTTTCTTTCTTTTCCTACTTGTGATTTGAAATACAGCCTTTTTACATCCAGTGAGTAATGATCAGCAAACATATTTGACTTTTTTAGATAAGGTCCCATGGCTTCTGGGAAATTGTCCTATATCTGGATTATCATATGCAGCCATAAAATACTAATAAATTTTTCCTCAAAAATCATCACTTTGCCTTCACGCTCTAGCCATCTATATTTAATTTTCCCAAACTACCCTGATTTTAACGTTTCTCTATTCTTTCATGTTTGGTGTTCAATGTCTAGTAGCTTCCTCCAGGAAGGACCACACAAACAAGACTCTGAGTTTTTGTGTCACTATAACAGTTCATCTGTAGCTTTTACACATGGAAATAATTTCTCAACACATAATATATTTTCTCTCCTTGGGTGTCTTTTAACTATTACTACAATTACTTAGTCTCCTGACACTGTTTTTGAAAATCTCATTTTTATTTCTTTTGAGGTGAATTAATCATTCTTTCTGAATGCCTCAAGGAATTAGGATTTTTTTCTTAAATACCAAGATATTTACAAAAGATATATATTTATATTGTTTAGTTTTGGTCATTTCCCTTGATGTATGCTGAATAGACGTTTAATAAATAGTTTCAAGTTGTTTTTTTCTGAATGTGTTATTAAATTAAAATGTACATAATTTGCTCTTTTCCATTATTTTGGTTTTCTTTTTTTTTTAAAGATTTTATTTATTTATTCATGAGAGACACAGAGAGAGAGAGGGAGGCAGAGACACAGGCAGAGGGAGAAGCAGACTCCATGCAGGGAGCCCGACATGGGACTCTGTCCCAGGTCTCCAGGATCAGGCCCTGGCTGAAGGCAGCGCTAAACCACTAAACCATTCAGGTTGCCCATTGATTTTCTTTTTAAGGAACTTTTATCTTATGTATGTAGTTTCTTCCTTGTTCATGTTCTACATCTGTTATGTCCTTTTGGACATTTTTAATTGATTGTCATTTTTCCCCTAATTTTTAAATTACTCTCTTTTACCTTCTATTTATTTTAAGTCAACATATATGATATTCATTTCCTATTTTCCTTCCATGTAGGTTAGTCTTTATTTTTAAAATAGTTTGTTTCTATTTTTTGACTTATTTCCTATCATTTATCCATTTTTAATTCTGATTTACGTTGTTCCTTATAATTATTATTTTCACTTATATTTGTTTCATTCTATTTTTTTACATTATTATTTATTTATTTTTATTATTTATTTATTTATTTATTTTAAATTTTTTAAATTTATTTATGATAGTCACACACAGAGAGAGAGAGAGAGAGAGAGGCAGAGACACAGGCAGAGGGAGAAGCAGGCTCCATGCACTGGGAGCCCGACGTGGGATTCGATCCCGGGTCTCCAGGATCGAGCCCTGGGCCAAAGGCAGGCGCTAATCCACTGCGCTACCCAGGGATCCCTACATTATTATTTAAACTCTAGTTTCAGTCATATTGGTTTTAGGAGTAAAATTTAGTGATGAGCACTGGGCATTATATGCAAATGTTGTGTTCACGTTTAGGTTATACTGAACCCTCTGGTGGGTGATCACAATAGCTTTTCTAATATTATCACTCTAGAACTCACCTTTTCTTCTTTAATACCTGTGAAATAAGTGTTTTTTAAATGTCTACCTTCTCTTTTAGCTCCACCCTGGTCTTTTGTTATCCTCATCTGCTATAGACTAAGTTGATCTTCTCAAAATTTATATTGAAATCCTAACCTCCAATGTGACAGTATTGGGAGGTGATTAGGTTTATTTACATGAAGTCAGAAAAGTGGGGCCATCATGATAGGATGAGTGCAATTAGAGCGAGAAGAAAGTGCTTATGAAGACACAGTAAGAAGATGGCCATTGGCAAGCCAGGAAAAGAGTTCTCACCAGAATGTGACCATATTGGCACACTGATCTCAGTCTTCCAGCCTCCAGAACTGTGAGAAAATAAATTTCTGTTGTTTAAGCCCACCAGTCTATGGTATTTTGTTATGGCAGCCTAAGCTGACTAGGATGCCAACTTCATCTGGAACTTCTTTTTTCATTGCATGTATTTTCTTTGTCCTGCTAAATTTGAAATCCATTCCTGGAGATTTTCTTTCAGAGTGGCTTTATCCTGGAAGAATAAAGGATTTATTCTGTTATTTACTAGAGTTCATAAGGCTTAGGAAGTGTGAAACCTTTGTATTTATTTAAAAATTGGAATGTGCAAAATTTCTCAATTTTAAAAATGAAGAAAACTGTTTCTGCTTCAACTGCTGTTTGCATATTGGTCAGCCATATTTGACAGAGATTAGTATTAGTGATTGGGGGGTTCCCGATTCTTTCATTATTCTTCTATTATGCTTCTATTATTCTTTGGTTAAAAACCAAAATGTTTCCTCACAAATTTACCATATCTAGGAAAGTTATTACATAGGTGTTAGGATCACCATTGCAAAAGTCCGATATAAAGTTGTTTTTCTGTCAGGGAATCTTACAAAATGAAGCCAAAGATTCATGCGTGTCTATACTAGTTCTGTGCATATATTCTCAGTAGTATTGTGGTATGCACTTGATAAATAGAGATGTTCTCCCAGGAATGTTAAGTGACTTTAAAGTGCATAGACTCCTGGACTTTCCTAATTATTTCTAGTATCCATCACCAAGCTCTACATATAATGTATGGACTCTTAGGTGAGAAAGTGAACTTTGGTGTTAGCTAGTGGTCCAGGAATGCAAAAGATTATGTGAGGCTAAAAAACACTTTGAATGATTTATTTTTCTGAATTTAGTCCTTAATATCAGAGACTTTGAACCTTGATAAAAGAGTTTTAAATAAGAACCTAGACTTTGAAAAACATGAGTTAGCCATAATCTTGACTATATTATTAAAGAAAATAAATATACTCTCAAATAGTTGTAACAGGTGACCTAATAATAAATATTAGAAAATTTAGCTTATTCAGAAATGAGAGTTCTCTTATTGTTGGGGTTTTCTTTTTCTTTCTTTCTTTCTTTCTTTCTTTCTTTCTTTCTTTCTTTCTTTCTTTCTTCTTTCTTTTTTTTTTATTGATTCAAGTATCAGGAAAAAGAGCACAGGCTGTTAATGGGCTCTCATGGGAAAGAGCCTCTGCTATTTGGACAGAATAAACAGAAAATATATTTTACTGCTTCTTATTAATACAGTACTAATTGTGTATTCTTAGAATCATTTTCATCCAAAGTATTAATTCTTTCCTCTTTGCTATTTTTAAGATTCTTTGATTTAAAATTTAATTTGCCATTATACATGTTTAAAAACACACTTGCCGGCCATTTGGGCAGCAGTTACTTAAGCAGTGGGTTGAGCTTTGGACTCTTGATCATAACTTGGGTTGTGATCTCAGGGTCTTGAGACAGAGTCCCATGTTGGGCTCTGAGCTCTGCATGGAGTCTGCTTGAGATTCTCTCTCCCTCTTCCCCTGCCCCCTCCTCTGCCTCCACTAAAACAAACAAACAAATAAATAAATAAACCTTAAAAAATAAAAATACATTTGCAAACTCATAGCAGGTGGCCATATCATTTAAAGTTTTCAACTTCAGCATTAAAACATAATTAATCTTATTAGCATATTATAGGTGTTTCATATATCATACTGAATTTGCTATCTTAATTTTTGTTTTCCTAAATGCTAATCTATTTTTTATAGACAAGACTGTAGGAATAAAAACCAGTATTTTGTGACCTGGTGTTTTTGCACAATTTATTTTTATTAAGTTTAATCTACATAGAAATAATCGAGGTAACCAAAATTGCCCATTAATTCACACAGTATTAAATTAGTCAATAAAAGGTTCTACAAATACTATTTAGTTGACATTCAGAGCATCACAATTTCTGTTCATATTAGAATTTCATTCTAGAAATGACATTCAAAAATTTACCTAGAATGTTTAAGTTCAGTGTGAGTAAAAGTGATTCGCAGCATTACTATATTCCAAAAGATCCTTTATAATAATAGAATATTGTTAAGCACAAGAGTTTATCTTATTGTAACCTCAACTATTTTGGAAAAAATCTTAACTTATCTGAACCATAAACTTAGGTATAATTTTTTTTTCAAAAGAAAACACAGGGTTCAGAAATGTTAAGTGACTTCCCAGAGCCAGTCCCCCAAATAGGTGCCAGAGCCCAGATTCAAACACCAACTAACTGGCTCCAGCTGAAATTTCTTGGCCTATACTGCCGGGCCCCTACCATGTCCATTCTCTGGTCATCTCTGTATTACGGTTATGACTGCTGCAACCAGAAGGCAGAGCATCACCTGTTCGACCCCAGCTGAGAACAGGCAGGTTGAACACATCAAACTTTTTTGCTGCTCTGAGCATTGCCAAGAATATCCATGAAAGTACTTTAAGTATTAATTTTGAGATTACAAGTAACTTTTAAAAAATATTTTATTTATTTATTCATAAGAGACATAGAGAGAGAGAGGCAGAGACATAAGCAGAGGGAGACGCAGGCTCCATGCAGGGAGCCCGATGTGGGACTCAATCCTAGGACCACAGGATCATGCCCTGGGCCAAAGGCAGATGTTCAACCCCTGAACCACCCAGGTGTCCCACAAATAATTTTTAATGAGCAGGCTTATTTGCAAATAGGGAGTCCATAAACAATGAGGATGCATAATAGACAAGTAGATAGATAGACTGATACATAGAAACATAGACACGGTTATTAAACAATACATTGCTTTCTCTTTCAAGTGATATTATACCACTTTGTATATAAATTAAATGAATTACAAAAGGGTATTTTCATTGCCTTTGATACATTTTTTCCAATTTTCATTATATATTTTACTTCCATGCTTAACCGAATATATTTCTTCTCTTAACTTTTATTTAATTATAGATCACACTGAGTTGAAGAAATGCAAGTGCAAGTGGTAGTATGGTGGGAACAGCCACAGCTGAACATTGGCTACTTTCCAGGACTTGGAAGTACATGAGTCAACACAACAACCCATGAAGTAGCACCTTGACCATCTCCACTTTGCAGATGAAGACACCATGGCACAGAAAGGTAAGCACATTTTTCAGGGAGTGCAGTTAGTAAACAGCAGGCGTGCAATACAAACCAGGCAAGGTTGTGAAGCAGGTTTTGTTTTGTTATGTGTTTTTTTGTTTGTTTGTTTTTTTTTGAAACTGAAGTATAGTCAGCACACAATGGGATTTTAGTTTCAGGTGTATAACAGAGTGGTTCAACATCTCTATATGTTATGTTATGCTCATCACACATGCAGTTACCATCTGCCACCATACAGTGCCATTATAATATCAGTGACAATATTCCCTGTGCTCTACCTATTTTCCTCATGACTCATTCCATAACTGGAACTAATAAAGTTGCCAAGATGCAAAAAATACAAATAATAAAATGGAGCTGCAACCAGATGAAGGGAGATTAAGATGAAAACTGAAATTGTGTAGTCTCTTCTTTAGTGATACAGGAGGACTTTGTTTCTCCATCTTTTCCTTTTCCTTTTCCTTTGCCCACAACCCCCCCTCCCGCCTCCTCTCATTCCCCCTCCTCTCTTCCCCATCTCCTTCTTTCTCTTCTTCTTCTCTTACTTTCCTTCTCCCTCTGCTTCTCCTTCCTCCTCCCCTACCTATTAGAGAAAGTCTAATGAAAATGATAGGGATATATCTAGAACTGAGAAGTCAGGCCTACAAGTCTGCTACTTGATATAGGTGAATTCAGAAGTAGATAAACACAAGATAAGAGACAACCTAAGAGACACACAGTTAACCCAGAGCAACATCTACCACATGCCATAATTGCTTTTTTTATATCCCTCATGGTTTCATGTAACAAAGTTAAGTTTTTGACACAATTATTTTTGGGTTTATTAATTTTATTAAGTTTATCTGTTCAATTGCCTATTTATAGCTTCTCATCATTTTCCCAAATTTGTCAATACTATTGAAACGAAGTGCTTTTTAAGTGCCTAGAAACAAAGTATATTTTTGAAGAAGTTATTAAAAAATAGAACCTAAAATCTGGATATAACTTATTTTCTCCTGTTTATGTATCATTATAGCAGACATGTGCATTGAGCGTTTTGCTTTACCTAACATTTGTACATAGATGATCTTTCAATCCAGCATATTTTACATAACGTACTTAAATTATTTAATATTTTCAAAAAAATACATAAACTCAAGTTTAGAATGTAGCAGATGTGTTTCCTTCCTCACAGTTAAGTGAATTACAAGTTAATATATGTGAATGCTTAGTGCTAATAACTCCTGAATTAGTATTGTATTTGATTATTTTTTAAAGATTTATTTATTTATTTATTTGAGAGAGCATATGTGAGAAGGGGAAGGGCAGAGGGAGAGAGAGAGAATCCCAAGCAGACTCCCACTGAGCACAGAGCTTGATGCAGGGCTCAATCTCATGACCCCGTGATCATGACCTGAGCCGAAATCAAGAGTCAGATGCTTAACTGACTGAGCCACCCAGATGCCCCCTATTTTACTTGATTATCAATAACTTTGAGTTTTTCACACATTATCCTAATCTTTTCTTTCTATTGTTTATTAACATTCTTCGATATCTACTTCATAGCCAATATGCAATGAACAAGAAAATGTAGATTGTTACTGAAATGAGCCTTGCATTATTTTGGTTTTCATAACAAATATAAGCATTTTAATCACAAATGAAATAATATGGCTTATCAATTCTGTTTTCCATTTAGTTTCTGAAATCAAAATATGAGAGGAAATAAACAAGCATTCGGTTTTAGGAATTTTCCTTAAACAGCTATGTATAATGAGTAAGAGGTATTTGCAGGGTTTTAAAGCTATTTATCAATCACTAAAATGTCCCTAAGCAGTTAATTATTGAGGACAGTTATTTCTGTAGCATAAGATGCCTCATTAGAATGACAAGAGATGGATGGTCTCATTAAACACTTCCTTGTTTTGAGCACTACCTGCCAACTTTGTCTCCTTTGTCAGAAATGTTAACAGCAAGTAGAAATTTTGCACAATAGGTACTCCCTCTGTTATTTTATTTAGGATTTGGATTATCACAATTTAGAGATTAAAACTGTATGTTGTCTTAAGAAAGTACATTTATTTGAAAATTCACATTGATTACAGAAGAAAAGGCAAATTATATTATTTAAGGCTTTAAAAAAATATCACCTACAAATAGGTGTTACCGACAACAACAAAATAGAGTTTTCTTTGTCCTCTTGCTTTCATAAAACCCCTAGCTGAAGGTTTTAGGGGAAAGTTTAATTATTGCCAATGTCTTGTCCTAGTCTTCCAGTTTCTCAGGGGAACTAGTATTCTTTCTGGGAATCTTATAAATGTTGGTATCTTGCTGTTTCTTACAGGTCTCTCAGGCTTTGTCTTTTTTTTTTTTTTTCATTCTATTTTCTCCCTGTTCAGATTGGATAGAATCTATTGATTTATCTTCAAGTTTACTGCTTCCATCCTCTATAATCTTCACTCTACTACTGAACCCATCCAGTTTTTGATTCCTGTTATTGTAGTTTTGGGTTTCATAATTTTCATTAAGTCTTTCTTATATCACTTCTCTTTCTTCGCTGAAAATTTGGTATTTTTCATTTTTAATAGAAATTACTTCCATGATAGTTGCTTTAAAATCCTGTTCAAGGGCAGCCCGGGTGGCTCAGTGGTTTAGCGCCACGTTCAGCCCAGGGCCTGATCCTGGACACCCCGGGGTCAAGTCCCAAGTCAGGCTCCCTGCATGGAACCTGCTTCTCCCTCTGCCTCTGTCTCTGCCTCTCTCTCTCTCTCTCTCTCTCTCATGAACAAATAAACACAGTCTTTAAAAATAAATAAATAAATGAACAAACAAATAAATAAATAAAATCCTGTTCAAATAATTCCAACATCTGCTTCATCTCAGTGTTGATATTAGTTGATTGTCTTTTCTTGTTCAAGCTGCAATATTTCTGGTTCCTCTTGTCTTTTCTTTAACAGATAGTCACATTGTTTTAGATTTGACATGCCAATCTTGACTTACTCTTTGGGGCAATAGTTCCAGGGGCTATTTAATTGTTACAGCACTGGTGGTAGTATTTTTGTTTGATTTTTCTATTTTATGGTCCCTCCCGATGATGTTGTACAGGGAAGAAAAGTTTCCCCAGGCCAGACCACCAGGTGCCTGCAAGTGTCTGAAGAAACTCTGGCCAATGGAGATGACGCATGTTTCCTGGCTGTTTCTTGCTATGGTGGGGTTCTCACTGGCATTGCCATCCACTGCTTTGTATCTCTGGGTTGGGAAGGCAAATCTCAGGCCCAGAGCAACTAAGGAGCTTCTGCCCATGAGGGATAATTATAGTAAGATCCCCGCCTTTTGCCGTGCTAAGCCACATAGCATCCTTGGATGGAGATATTCTCAGTACCTAGTACTTCAACCATGGTGATTAAAGACACCTTCCTAGCCAGGCTTTTTTTTTTTTTTTTTTTTTTTAAGATTTTATTTATTTATTAATGAGAGACATACAGAGAGAAAGAGGCGGAGACACAGGCAGAGGGAGAAGCAGGATCCATGCAGGGAGCCTGACTTGGGACTCGATCCCAGGTCTCCAGGATCACCCCCTGGGCTGAATGTGGCGCTAAACCACTGGGCCACCTGGGCCACCCTAGCCAGGTGTTTTTGCAGTGGGATGCCCCTTGTCAATGCTCCCTGCCCTGAGATGCCCCTTAATGGGGAGGTAGAGGGGTTGGGCCTTCAGATAGGAGGGGAAGCCATGGGCCCCCTGGCGGCCGATCGTCAATGGTGTTTCCCATTGCTTTCCCTTTCCTGTTCTATGGCGCATATCTGATGGTGTTGGTTGGACTCCTATTTAGTCTGGAACAGAAATAAACTTACTTGAGCAGCCTTCTTTTGCTAAATTGAGATCCTGGAAATACCAGGATAGAATCTCCTTCCTCTTTTGTGAGGATAGGATTATGGTTGTGTTTAGCGAGGAAAAGTGGGGAGAGTTGTGTTTATGCCATCTTGTCTGGATCAAAAGAACTATGTTTTCACAAGAGTTAAAATATGAATAGATGTTTTTAGGCAGCCCACTAGCACCCTCCATAAGATCATGCCAATATCCTCTATAAAAGTGAAAACAACATAGAAAAAGGAGCAACATTCTATGAGTCTGTAAAGATCAGACGTAATTCCTTAAACATGGATTTCAATATATTTCCTTAAGTATCTCACTAAATTCAATGCTGCATCCTGAATTGACTCAGGTGTGGTACCCATATATCAGTTTATTTATCAGGGTACCACAAGGAACTTTCTTTTAATTCCCTACAGCAAGGTTGTATTTAACTTATTATATAATAAAGTCTAAGGATAACAAAAGGGACAATAATAAGATAGTAATTTGCAACTGGTTCTTGTTCAATAAGTTCTAGGACCTGGTGGGTTAACCCATAGTTTTAGAAGGCTGCTATCTAGTAGTTCTAGAAATCTTGATTTACTATTTAATCTACCTGGTTTATTTTATTTTAATTTTTATGTTATATATATATGTATATGTATTATTTTTTATTGGTGTTCAATTTGCCAACATATAGAATAACACTCAGTGCTCATCCCATCAAGTGCCTCCCTCAGTGCCCGTCACCCAGTCACCCCCACCCCTTGCCCACCTCCCCTTCCACCACCCCTAGTTCGTTTTCCAGAGTTAGGAGTCTTTCGTTTCTGTCTCCCTTTCTGATATTTCCCACTCATTTTTTCTCCTTTCCCCTTTATTCCCTTTCACTATTTTTTGTATTCCCCAAATGAATGAGACCATATAATGTTTGTCCTTCTCCGATTGACTTACTTCACTCAGCATAATACCCTCCAGTTCCATCCACATGGAAGCAAATGGTGGGTATTTGTCATTTCTAATGGCTGAGGAATATTCCATTGTATACATAAACCACATCTTCTTTATCCAGTCACCTTTCGATGGACACCGAGGCTCCTTCCACAGTTTGGCTATCGTGGCCATTGCTGCTATAAACATCGGGGTGCAGGTGTCCCGGCATTTCATTGCATATGTATCTTTGGGGTAAATCCCCAACAGTGCAATTGCTGGGTCATAGGGCAGGTCTATTTTTAACTCTTTGAGGAAACTCCACACAGTTTTCCAGAGTGGCTGCACCAGTTCACATTCCCACCAACAGTGCAAGAGGGATCCCTTTTCTCTGCATCCTCTCCAACATTTGTGGTTTCCTGCCTTGTTAATTTTCCCCATTCTCACTGGGGTGAGGTGGTATCTCATTGTGGTTTTGATTTGTATTTCCCTGATGGCCAGTGATGCGGAGCATTTCCTCATATGCTTGTTGGCCATGTCTATGTCTTCCTCTGTGAGATTTCTCATGTCTTTTGCCCATTTCATGATTGGATTGTTTGTTTCTTTGCTGTTGAGTTGAATAAGTTCTTTATAGATCTTGGATACTACCCCTTTATCTGATAGGTCATTTGCAAATATCTTCTCCCATTCTGTAGGTTGTCTTTTAGTTTTGTTGACCGTTTGTTTTGTTGTGCAAAAGTTTCTTATCTTGATGAAGTCCCAATAGTTCATTTTTGCTTTTGTTTCTCTTGCCTTCATGGATGAATCTTGCAAGAAGTTGCTGTGGCCAAGTTCAAAATGGTGTTGCCTGTGTTCTCCTCTAGGATTTTGATGGAATCTTGTCTCACATTTAGAACTTTCATCCATTTTGAGTTTATCTTTGTGTCTGGTGCAAGAGAGTGGTCTAGTTTCATTCTTCTGCATGTGGATGTCCAATTTTCCCAGCACCATTTATTGAAGAGACTGTCTTTCTTCCAGTGGATAGTCTTTCCTCCTTTGTTGAATATTAGTTGGCCATAAAGTTGAGGGTCCATTTCTGGGTTCTCTATTCTGTTCCATTGATCTATGTGTCTGTTTTTGTGCCAGTACCACACTGTCTTGATGACCACAGCTTTGTAGTACAACCTGAAATCTGGCATTGTGATGCCCCCAGATAGGGTTCTTTTTTAAAATTCCCCTGGCTATTCGGGGTCTTTTCTGATTCCACACAAATCTTAAAATAATTTGTTCCAACTCTCTGAAGAAAGTCCATGGTATTTTGATAGGGATTGCATTAAACGTGTAAATTGCCCTGGGTAACACTGACATTTTCACAATATTAATTCTTCCAATCCATGAGCATGGAATATTTTCCCATCTCTTTGTGTCTTCTTCAATTTCTTTCAGAAGTGTTCAATCGTTTTTAGGGTATAGATCTGTTACCTCTTTGGTTTAATCTACCTGGTTTAAACAGGAACTGTCTCCCTCTTCTATTAGAAGGTATTGTAATAAAAAACAATTATATTTTTATACTTATTTCCTCAGGGGCTATGATAAACATACATGAAGAGACAAGAGGGCAGGAAGGTTTGTTTGGCTTAATGATTGTGTGTGTGTGTGTGTGTGTGTGTGCGAGCACCAATGTAACCTCTACTAGATCTAAACAAATGCAGCATTCTGTGTTTCCTTGTGCCCCTTTCATTCTGCACCTACTCCCACAAAGTGTCCTTTATTCTCACTCTAACAGAAGTCACTTAATTTTATATAAATGAAATCATACATATAGACTAGTTGTGTCTTGTTTGTTTCACTCAAGCCAATATATGCAGATTAATCTGCATTTTTGCTCATGTTGACAATTCTTTTTATCTGAGTTGTTATCTACTGTAAGAGTATAAAATGATTTAGTGATCTATATACTAATTTTTTATCCATATTCTATTTATGGACATTTGAGTTGTTTTCTAATTTTAGCTATGCTTACCCATGAATATTGCTTACAGTGGGTGAGAACATAGTCAAATGAGGCTCTGAAATTCAGTGCACCACCTATATAAGAGCTGTGAGGTTTATTCTGTAATATGTATCTGTATGCATGCACACACACACACACACACATACACACACTCTTCTACATAATGCCTGAAAAGTAATATACTGTCAATAAACACCTTACTTTCCCCCCCTTCCTTTTCTGCTTACTTTGGAGGTTCCTAAAATAACAGTTCTAAGTATTATGTGTTTTAGGGGTTCCAAGAATAACTTTTATGTACTATACCAAAAATAATGCTATTTACATTTATTTTGTGGAATTAATGATCTGCAAGAATAATTTTATTAAAAATCAAATGATTATTTCTTATAAAGCTAAATATAGTCTTATGACACAATCCAGCAATCACACTTCCAGCTTTTTTCTCAACTGAGATGAAAATTTATATCCATACACAAATCAGAACATGAATGTGTATAGCAGCTTTATTCATTATTGCCAAGAACTGGAAACACGTATGGTATTTGTGAACAGATGAGCTGATAAATTGTGGTAGAGCCATACAATGGAATAATTTTCAGTGATAAAATAAATTATCTCCTAGGTCATGAAAAAATATGAGGGCACCTTAAATGCATATTACTAAGTGAAATAATCTTGTCTGAATAGACTACATACTATACAACTCCAACTGCAGCAAAACTATAAAGCTAGTAAAAGGTCAGTGGTTGCTGGAAGCTTAGGAGAAAGTGGGGATGAACGAGCACTGGGAATTTTCAAGACAGTAAACTATTTTTATGACATTGTAGTGGTGGAAACATGACATGATGCATCTGTCAGAACCCGTAGAACTTTATATCACAAAGAGTGAACTCTCATGTAAATTATGGACTTTTGTCAATACCAATGCTATAGTATCGGTACTCAGTTGCAATAAATATATCACACAAATGGAAGATGGAGAAAACTGGTGGAGAGATAAGTATGAACACTCTCTATACTATTCCTGGTCAACTTTTCTGAAAATAAAAGCCTAAAAGTGTTTTTGAAAAAGCCTATTAGGGCAGCTCTGGTGGCTCAGCAGTTTAGTGTCACCTTCTGCCTAGGGTGGGATCCTGGAGACCTGAGATGGAGTCCCACGTCAGGCTCCCTGCATGGAGCCTGCTTCTTCCCTCTGCCTGTGTCTCTGCCTCTCTCTCTCTCTCTCTGTGTGTCTCATGAATAAATAAATAAAATCTTTAAAAAACAAAGCCTATTAATAAAAATATGAAATGAATGTATACACTTGCATAGTTGCTCTTCACTGTGACAATGAGGACCTAAATCATCAACATAATATATCTCTAGGTATACAGAGTGAAATATTACGTAAAATATCTGTAAAGAAAATAATATTTTGGCCCAAAAGTAATTTTCTATACAGAATGTTGTCAGCCTCAGAGTAAATCTGTAAATGTGTAGTACAAATGTACTCTATACCATTTAATCGTCAACATGTTTAAGCTTTTTAAAAAAAAAGATTTTATTTATTTATTCATGAGAGACACACACACACACACAGAGAGAGAGAGAGAGAGAGAGAGAGAGAGAGGCAGAGACACAGGCAGGGAGAAGCAGGCTCCATGCAGGGAGCCCTACGTGGGACTCGATCCTGGGTCTCCAGAATCACACCCTGGGCTGAAGGCGGCGCTCAACCACTCAGCCACCCGGGCTGCCCCATTTTTATGCTTTTAACTACATAAAAATGCTGGGGTTATCTTCTCACTGATTTTTTTTTTCTCATAGGAATCAAGTGCTCCTGGAGCCCATATGTACTTATTAGAGATGGAGCAATAATATTAACTTCTTAATTTAACTTCACCTTTTAAGTAGAGATTTTGCTTGTATTTTCTAAAATTATTTTTTTCCAAACAAATGCCACAGTTTGTAGAACAAAAACTTCATATCATGACATCATTATTATCTGCATGGTATTTTAGGGTGCTTAAATTAAAGTGGTTTTTAGCCTATTGGTCATTACTATAATATTTATTTGATGATTAAGTTTTTACTATGACACATGGGCAGTAACTTTCCTGTTTACCTTATCTAGACAGTTGGGCTGTGACAGTGAGGAGAGGAAGGGATGGGTGATAGCGCTGACACTGACATTTCTGATGATAACTTAATGGCCCTAAATATCAATCAGTTTTTTAAGTAAAGCTGTAAGGAAAGTACACAATTAAAAAAAAAATCTTTATAACTTAATGTATCTTTAACACTCTTCAAGGTACATAGGGAACACAAAAGAGGTGTTTCTTATGGGATGAGAAGCTCATTAGTCTCCACATACACGTGAGACTGAGATAATTCATTGAACAATAATGAATACCTACAATGTGCATTTAATGACAGTTAATTTGGTCAGATGTGAAGTACTGTCTTCAATACATCCTAAAGGGAATCAAAGAACAGAGAAATGTACATGACCCAGAAATATTTCTGGAAGATTTGTATTAAGCCTGACATGAATGTGAGAGCCATAGATGTCTTCACCTTTCCCTTAAATGTTCAACAATTACAGTCCTTCTGGTGGGTTCCCATGCTACTGATGTGTCTTTATTCAAGAACTGTCTTTATCTTCACCCCACACTAATGTATTTTCACCTTTCTCTCTCTCTCTCTCCCTCTGTCCCTCCTTCTTTCTCTAAAAAATAAAGAAATAAAATGTCTTATTCCTGGGAAAGTGACCAGATTTCCAAGTAATTAGGATCAGTATTCCTCCCTTTTTTAGATCTAACATATTAAGATATCTGATCCTTTATGATATTGCAGTGCATGTGTTCATCTACTGTTACCTATCACTGTGTTTATAAATATGGAAACTAGAGGATAATACACCAAAATGCATCAGGCCCTACTGTTTGATGCCAAACATGCAGAGGTCCAATCCATTTATATTTTCTATTGATAGGAAATAAGTCAAAATTAATTATTGTGGGATAAGCAATATTGTTGAGTTCTGACTGTATCTGCTTTAATTGTTGTTTGAACTTTAAATCAGATTTATTAAAAAGGGTATCCTAAAAATAATAGTTTAAGCATTTATCAATATATAGGGTTAAGAAATTTTTTAAAAGATTATTTATTTGTGAGAGACACAGAGAGAGAAGCAGAGACATAGGCAGAAGGAGAAGCAGGCTCCTTGTGGGACTCGATCCCAGGACCCGAGGACTATGACCCGAGCCAAAGGCAGATGTTCAACTACTGAGCCACCCAGGTGCCCCCTGGGTAAAGAAAATTTAAATGAATCAACTTAATTTTAATGAAATTATCAGTATATTACGCTACAGGAAAAAAAAATCACAAAAACTCAAAAATATGGCAAACCCAAGAGAAATGTTATGCTGCACTAATAGCAAATCTTTCCCAAGTTTATGAGAATTACTGCCTTTCTTCCTATGTTTGCATTTGTGTCCATAGTTTTAACTTTTTTTTTTTTGATACAGGTAGATACTGCATGGCAGTGAGTTATTTTTATATGAAAAAGTCCTTAATAAATCTAAGTGATTTTGTAAGTTTTTTTTTTTCTTTTTTGAGATTTTATTTATTTATTTGACACACAGAGAGGAAGAGAGAGCACAGCAGAGGGAGCAGCAGAGGAAGGAGAAGCAGGCCCACTGAGCAGGGAGCCCAATATGGGACTCTATCCCAGGACCCTGAGATCATGACCTGAGCTGAAAGTTTAACTGGCTGAGCACCCAGGCACCTGTGTTTAGTAAGTTTAATGTTGAATATCTAGTTTTAATATAGTGCCTTAACAACTCTTTGACAGTCTTTAGTTGTAGTTAAATTTAGAGGGAGAAACGACAAACATTCATTCATTCATAAGAACTGAAACAATCACTTCTTATGCCATAACTAGGTTGGCCATGGTATACAGAGACCATTGTGGGTTTATTTCTTTAATTTTTTTTTAATCAATGATACATTGAAGACAAGGTTAAAAATGGCATGAGGAAATTTTCCATGATTTGACCATTTGACATCTTCCTTTTTACCTTGTGACTCTGCTCAATATCATCATTTTTCTCAGAATCAAAAGCCAGTTCATTTCTTGTGTACTTTATTCTATTTATACTCTCTTAAGCTTGTTTGGGCTATTTCCTGTTCCTTGAATATCTCTCTCAACTTTCTTTATATAAATAACTCAAACTTTAATACTTGTATATCCAACTCTGTCTTGTGTAAGAGCCTTTCATGCCCTTTCTTTGAACTGTATGAAAATTTGCAATTTACCTACAGTTCCCCGTGGATACCATTTGGGCTCTTAGAATATTCAAATGGTTTGGTCACTTGAAAAAAAATCCACAATCTTCTTCATTTTTCTTCTAACTTCTTATTCCATCCTGTGCCTGTCAATGTGTCTTGGATACATTTTTGTAGCTCAAACATACATAAAATAATGAAAAGCAAATTTAAGAACTTAGAGACTGTAGTGATTTTTTAATTAGATATTATGTAAATATAGCTTAAATGTAGCCTTGTGATAAATTATAAACTATTTCATGTGCTCTAAGAAATAAAAAACATTGATCAAAACTTTACCATATTTTTTCTTACACTTGATGAATTTTTGAATCAGTATAAAGATTTTTTTTAATTTGTATTCATTTTACACAATTTCATTTTGCTTCATTGCAAGGGGAAGTTAAACACTTGGTTTCACCTCACTGAATGACTTGAAACTTTTATTCTTAACATAGAAGCAGTATAGAAAATATATTTGAGAACAATCAGAAAAGCTATCCTTATAGTTTCAAAGACGGTCAATTTTGATCTCATTTAATGGTGGTCCATGACTATTTTTGCATATAAATGATTTTAAAAGGGCATTCCCTTTGAAATATGAGATTACAATTTATTCAGCCCTATGTTGCTGGGAAATCAAACATTCATCATTGGTCATTCTTCCTTTATTAATTTGCATCTTTTCCCCTAATTTATAGCATATAAACTTCTGTTGAGAAAAAAGATAATTATGTATCTTCTCTCCTATGAAACAATGACTCAAAAAATGTTTCTCATTTCTATTTTGTAAAGATCTGTTAACATTGGGTGAAGAGTTGAAGGAGTTTGAGAACTGTCACTGACAGCCCTGAGCCCAAGCCAGTAGTACTGTTTGATATCATAGGAGCTGCAAGATTATAATAAGTCTGGCAAGGCACACTCATTGCAATCCTAGGAAGCTGTAACTTAAAGGAAATAATTTTTAGGTGGGCATACAGCTACAAGAATTTTCAAATGTTAAACAGTAACTCTAGCATTATCAGAGTCAGGTCTGGTTACACTTGCCATCCAATCTGGCTGAAGTTTTCATTAATGATATTGGTAATGGTTTAGATTCATTGAACAGAGACACTTTAGTGGTTGCAAAAAGCATTGTCTTTGCAGACAGGGTTCTCTAATTTACTTTTTGGTTTACCTTTGTAATTAAAATAAAACTTCTCAATCTTAGCTTGATCTAACATTAGAACAGCTTGAGAAGAAAAGCCCTCATTTCCTATGCTCTGCCCTCCACTGAGATTGTGATGGTTTACCTTAACACTGATATGGCTTAGCCTTCCACTTGGGCATGAAGGTTTAACTCCACCATCTGTTTCCCTTTTTGCAATTAAGAATAAAGAAATGTTCTTACTTGTAGAAAATATTCAGCACAATTATTCCACGTGATTTTTCCTTTCGGGATCATTATTTAGTATGCATTAACGGATGTATTACTTCCTCTTTAATTTGGGAGTAATATTTGAACCATGATTAGTGACAGAGGCAAGAGCATGTTTTCAAATTACTGCTCTAAGACTAATAATAATAATACAGAATTTCTCCCAAATATACAAAGCTGGTTGTTCAAGTAGTTAAAGGTTTTACTATTTTTTCTCTATGTAACTGTTTACTCTCTCATTTGCTTCTTTGAACATGGACTTTTTTTGTTAAATCTCTCTAATCATGTGTTTTAGTATCATTTGCTTTCAAGGATGATTAAAAAGTTAAATGAATACTATAGAGGTTTTTTTGTTTAGTTTTGCTTTTTTTAAGGCAATGAAGGCCATAAAGATGTATATAACTGAAGCTAATTTCTGCTCAGTGTCATATATTGGCCAGCTAGAGATATCTTTTCCTGAGATATGTAGCAAAGAAATGGAAGAAAATAAAATTTCATCATCATTAAGGAAAAATAGCGTCACTTTCTATCTTCTCTTTGACTCATTAAGAATGCCCTTCTCCCATTCATTTTTAAATCTTCCTAGTTTAAATCCCTTAAAGTTTTTACTGGATGCACTATTAGAAACTAATAAACCTAGGTTACTTATTGAGTCAAGCTTGAGGGGATAAAGAGATTGCATTGCCCAAGTCTGTATTACATGCCAATGAAAATTTTTTTGTTATCATGGGAGAGTCTATGACTAGATCTTAGACAATCAGTATCAATTGGATAGAGGACATCTAAATTGGGGCAGAGTGACAGAATTTTTGTTTCAAAGAGGAGCTTGATTATTTTCAATGCTAAGTTTATGCCAAAACTATGGTAAATCTAGACAAGTCAACAATTTGATTAAGGTACAATATTTTATATATTTTAAGTGATTTGCATTTCATTCTATATTCTATTTTTCTACATTGTATATTCTATAGATTTCTTTGTTATGTCAAATTCACACAATGATTCTAAGCATTTGACACTATGGCATAATATTTTTATTATAAATATTTCAAATGATTTTATTTCTTTTAAAGTTTGTTTGTTTGTTTATGAGACATAGAGAGAATCCGTGGGTGCCAGCAAGCAGGGAACGGGCAGAGTGGGAGAGAAAAGAAGATGGAAGAATCCTGAGCAGACATTTCGCTGAGCAAAGAAACCAGACCTGATACTGGGGCTTGATCCCAGGACCCTGAGACCCTGAACTGAGCTGAAATCAAGAGCCTGCCCCTTAACCAACTGAGCCACCCAGGTACACCTAAATGAATTTATTTCTATGTGAGGAATTTAAAGCTTAGTAGAAACTTTCTAAAAAAATTATGCTAATATAATCTATTGAGGTCAATAGAATCATGAAAGTATCACTTCCTATTAATTCCCATATTTCCTGATTAATATTAATATGTATCCAGCTTGCTAGTTAAAAATATTCATATTTTAAGGTACCATTTATAGAAGTAATACCCGCAAGAGTTTTTTGTTTTTATCTCAGTCACTTACAGACAACAAAATTGTAATTAACTAAAGAATATGAAAGTTGAATAATTGGCAAAATACAATATATTTTTGCCATGAAACATAGACTCAATTATCAGGGGCTAATTCTTGGACATTTTATTATTTTATTTTATTTTATTTTATTTTATTATTTTATTTTATTTTATTTTTTTATTTATTTACTTTAAAAATATTATTTATTTATTTATTTGACAGAGAGAGAGAGAGAGAGAGAAAGAGCACAAGCAGAGGGAGCAGGAGAGGGAGAAGCAGAATCCCCACTGAGCACGGAGCCCAATGGGGGGCTGGATCCTAAGACCCTGAGGTCATGAGTGGAAGGCAGATGTTTAACTGATGGAGCCACCCAGATGCCCCTCTTGGGCTTTTTAGATTCTTATTTTTAAATAAGAATGTAGTGAATGGGATCATACTTAAACAGCAACACAAAAATATGCTTAAGTAATGGCAATTGAATACATCCATGATAAATATTAAGAAAATAAATGTTGAAAATGTATTCAGATATTTGTCAAAGTATTTGAAAGTGAAATTTTTTCCTTGAGAGTGAATATTTTCTGTAGGGAAAATAGAAGGCAAATCATTTGAATTTGTGCATGTAGTTAATGAATTTGGATAGAGTGTTCTAAGGAGCAGCTTTTAATTTAAATGCTAAGATGTTTTCCCTGATATCAGTAGAGTCATTTAGCATGTATTAATTAAATAATCATATATAAAGTACTTACCATTTTAAGGCATGCTCATGACTGCAGAACTGATACTTAATATATGACCATTATCTATAGCATATTTTTCTCTCAACTGAGAGAAATATGGTTATAAAATGGTTATTACATTAATTATAAAATTATTATTATTATTATTATTATTATTATTATATTACATTAATAAGAAACAATGTGTAGCATGTAGAACAGAATGCAAAAAGGAGCACAGACTAGGAAGATATTAACTCAGGGGAATAATAAAAAGCTCCAAAAATGAAGAAATTTGACTGAGTTCTGATAACAAATGAGAGGTCATTGATAGGAAAGCCTTCCATGGTGAGGGGTTGGGGAAGGTTGCTACTGCTACATAACAAATTATCATAAAGGTCATTAAACAGCACTTATTTATTACATCAAAGTTCTATAGGAGTCTGTTTAAGGTCACACAAGACCAATGTCAAGTATCAGCCAGACTGAGCTCTTCTGGAAGTTTGGAGAAGAATCTGATTCCAAGCTCTTTTGATTGTTGACAGTATGCCTTGTGATTGTGAGGCTGAGATTGTTCACAACTCCTAGAGGCCATACTTCAGTTCTTGAACCGTGCAGGATTGACTTTTTTTTTTTTTTTTTTTTTTTTTTTTTTGTGCTCTGACTTTCTTTACTATGGCCAGCCAAGGGGGGAAAAATTCTCTGCTTTTAAAGAACACATACATGTAATTAACTCCACCTGATGATCCCTCTTTGATCAATTCAGTGTCAACTGATTAATAACTTTAATTACATCTTCAGAATCCTTTGGCCATGTGTCATAATCATGGGCATTATATATCTAGGGTAAAAGCCATGGGAGCCATCTTAAAATTCTGCCTAAAACACATGAGAAACACAGAAAGTGCAAAGATTAAAAGACTAACATTGCAAGTTTATTTAAGTTTATTTGAATAGCTATGAATAACTTGTTGAATCTCCTTTAGAATTTGTCAGGGCTGACTAGGCTGTGGAGACATAAAAGAAAAATCTATGTTTGGAAAGAAGTAAACAGCTGTTGAAGGCTCTCCATACTTTATACCAGGCTTCAGGTTAATCCGTAGATGGATTTCAACTGTACGCACAGATAAGTGAGTAAGACAGTCAAAGACCAAGGATCTAAAACAGCTCTGCCTTTTTTTTTTTTTTTAAGATTTTTATTTATTAGAGAAAGAAGAGGGAGAGCAAGTGCACACCACTCTTGGGAGAGACAGAGAGAGAGGGAGAAGCAGACTCCCCACTAAGCAGGGAGCCTGAAGCAGGGATTGATCCCAAGACCCTGGGATCATGACCTGGACCAAAGGCAGACACTTAACCCATGGAGCAACCCAGGTGCCCCTAAAACAACTCTGCTTTTGAAGGTGAATAATGTCAAGTTCAAAGAGATCAAAGAGGAGGAACACTCAGTCTTTTTTGATTATCTCAGCTAATCGAGTTTTAAAAGATTGAATTAATATCAACGAAACAAAACAACAAAATACTGGTTTAAAATAATCAAAGCAGGGCAGTCCAGGTGGCTCAGCAGTTTAGCCCAGGGTCTGATCCCGGGATCGAGTTCCATGTCAGGCTTCCTGCATGGAGCCTGCTTCTCCCTCTGCCTGTGTCTCTGCCTCTCTCTGTGTATGTGTGTCTCTCATGAATAAAAAAATAAAATCCTAAAATAAATAAATAAATAAATAAATAAATAAATAAATAAATAAATAATAAAGCAGCCAGTTGCTTTAAGGGAATTAAACATTGAGAAAGAATACCACTTTTTAGGACACTGAAAACATGTGTATATGACATAGTATTGCTAAATGTATGAATTAATTAATAAACAAAATGAATTAATCAATAAGTGGATTAAACTAGTAAGAACACGAGTGAATAAGAAACTCATTAATCATTTATAATTCCAGTTACAATGTGTGGGTTTTTTCCATACCACCAAGGCAATTCTGAAATACTAGCTGAGTGTCCTGCAACTAAACTCAATCTGACACTCTCCACCTGGAAACTCAATCTGACACTCTCCACATCAGATCTCACAGGTTGAGGTATTAACAGAGCACCTGCCCTCCTGCTCCATGTGTCATTGTATGTCCAGGTTGTCACCTGTGCTTCTGACTGATTAGCTATAGAACAGAGGTTCCAATGACCACTTTTTGGATTTGATTTTCTAAAGAGGCTTGGTGAACTCAGAGAAATGTTTTACTTACTAAATTACTGGTTTATTACAGAAGGAAGAGACAAAGAGAAGAGATGCATGGCACACAGTCTTGGGGACGGCACAGAGCTTCCATCATCTCTGGCCATGTTATGCTCCCGCATCTCCATGTGTTCACCAAACCAGAGCTCTCTGAACTCCAACTTGGGTGTTTATGGAGGTGTCATTGCATAGGCATTGTTTATTAAATTATTAGCCATCAGTGATTAGATTCAACCACCAGCCCCTCTACCCTCTCTAGAGGTCAGAAACATGGGACAGAAAATTCCAACCCTCCAATCACCAGGTTGGTTCTCCTGGCAACCAGCCTTCACCCTTAGGTGTGGCCCCAAAGTGACCTCATTGACATAACAAAAGGCACTTTAGTAGGTTCCAAGAGGTTTTAGGATCTCAGTCAGAAACTGGGATGGAGGCCAAAATATATTTTTTTATTATAAATCCTATCACAGTCATGAGCAATGGAAGTGGTACCAGTCAGTAGAATGAGCAAATAAATTAATTGCTTTGGAAACAGAAGAGCTTATATACTTCAATGACTTAATGACTTGATGTCAATGTGCAAAAAAATTCATTTATAAAGTCATTTGCTATTTTTAGATACTTAACATATTTTTGGAACACAAAAAGATAGTAAAAACTAATAGATTATAACAATTGTCTTTTTTAAAAAAATCGATATGATCCCTAGACTGTTAGGTGTTGGCAAATGCTTGCAGTTGATACAAGCATTTGGAAAATTCACTTATAATATTACTGTGAGAAATTAAAAATGTGTTTGTTGCATAAAGATATAATGGATATATTAAATTACATGGACTGCTGAAACAAAGAATGTTAATTGTTAGACATAACTTAAACATAGGCTGTAAGTTCAAAAGAAAATTCAGCATTATACAGTATAGTTTGCTCTCAACTTTAAGATAACAATAGTATTGATTTTGTTAGAATAAATATAGTTCTTATTATATAATAAAAGTTTTTGATGACAGGTGCTTTTTTAAAAAAAATTATTTATTTGAGAGAGAGAGAAAGCATGTGTGTGAGTGGAAGAGGGGCAGAAGGTTAAAGAATCCTCAAGCAGACTGCCCCACTCCCCTCCGCACCAAGCTTGGATCCCAGGACCCCTACACAGGGCTCCACCTCAGGACCCTGAGATCATGACCTGCACAGAAATCAAGAATCAGATGGTCAACCAACTGAGCCACCCAGGTGCCCCTTGATGACAGGGTTCTAATTAAAGTTATATAGACAAATTACAATTATGGTCTCAGTCTACTAAAATATGTTAATGGAGATAAGCATGAATTCCAGTACTGTGGTTTGGAAAACAGTAAATCCATAATGAGAGTATAAAAAGAACACATGCAAATTGAATTATTTTAGACTTGTTGAAAATTACAAGAATTTTTGCTAGGTTTCCATATGGTTTTACTGCTTTACCATCTTTAAGTTTTTCTAAGTGACTCTCAGGGCATTACCTGTCTGCCTTCATAAAAATACAAATGTTTGGGCAGCCTGGGTGGCTCAGTGGTTTAGCACCTGCCTTTGGCCCAGGGTGTGATCCTGGAGTCCCAGGATCAAGTCCCACGTCGGGCTCCCTGCATGGAGTCTGCTTCTCCCTCTGCCAGAGTCTCTGTCTCTCTCTCTCTCTGTCTCTCAAGAATAAATAAATAAAATCTTAAAAAAAATACAAATGTTTCTTAGCCCATTCCAATACAAGTTTCCATCCATTTTCTCTGGATAATTTTTTTCATAAAGTTTATCACCTCTTAAAATATTATAAAGTACATATATTAATCATTTTTAACACCCACCTGCATTTGCACCAACAAACCAGAACATATTTCATTAGTGCAGAAATTGTTTTTTGTATACATTAATACGCACATAGTAGAAGCAAAGTAAATATTAACTGAGTGATAAAGAATGGATTAATTAAAAAATAAAGTATGTATTTACATTTGCCATAAGGTAAAACATTCATAAACTTGGTATAAGCCAAGAGAAGTAAACAATCTTTAAATATTACATAATGAACAATTAAAAGTACTAATTCTGGTTATGTTTGAGATCTTATTTGGCAAAACATATATTATAACTTCTTTTAAGCACTTATTGAATAGAGATATGACAGTCAATAAATTATTATAGCTGCTTAGAGACCAAAATTATAGAAATTTGTTAAAAATGTTCGAAGTGCTTGTTTTGTTATAATGCAAAGAGGAGTCTTTAGAGTTTTAGTTTTTTGAAATGGAAAGAATTGTTTTAGAAGAGTTACAATCCCTTTTCACTGAAATTATTTGAAAAATAATTTATTTTACATATTTCAATGTGTTTAATGCACAGGTCTACCTGAACTTTTGAACCTTAAGATTCTCTAGGACAAAAACGCCTATTGCTAAAAAATAAAGTGTAAAAGTCATGATCAAGTCTCAGAATATACAGTAAAAATGTCTGGTTAAGCATTACGGTGGAATTGTTGTAATAACACTAAATTGATTATAATTTTCAAGTGTGAGAAAATAACATTTAACAATATAATAAAAATGAATAGCTACCCACCATAGATGTTTTCTGAAATAGCTATTTGGGTACTCTCAGATACATAATTTAAAAAAACAATGAGCAGTGTACATACTGCTACCCAATGATCCAAAAGCAAAATAGCAACAGGGCTAAATAGTTTTTTCTGGCTAAAATGGCTTCTATTTTCATTTATAAAACATACATGTTTTATTTTAATTGGCTAAACCTTTCATAAAATTACACTATATTCAATTAAAATGAGAACATAGTTGAAAGAGACATAAAGATGAGAATTAAAACAGTGGTTTCTAGTCAAGATTTTATTTTTTAGTGTAAGACCGTGAAAAATTAACTTCCATGGAATTCATAATCTTGCTTTGTAAAGTGCAAAGATCAGGTTATATATGCCTAGGATTCCTCCTATCTTTTGGAAGATAGTCTTTATCCATGGGTCCTGGCTCACAGCTCCCAAGCCTTTGGAATTTCCTGACAAGACACTGCAATGGGACCTTCTTTTGTTGTGATATTTTATCTCTTGTGCCCAGTTTCTGGAGTTGCTTCAGAGCCACAACAAAGAAATGGGTGTCTTGTTATTCACAACATACCTTTTCTGCCATAGCAGGATATATGACAATGAAGTGACTTTTGGATAAGTATAGGGGCTGGTTGCCAAGGGAATCAATCAAGAATAGGGGGTTGGAACTTTCAAGTTAACCATCTGATTTCTGGGGATTCTGAGAAGGGGGTTGGAAATCAAAACAATCACTAATGTGAAATCACATGCTACCTCTGGGTAGATACTGTCAGAATTGCCTTGACTTGTAAGACATCCAGTTGGTGTTTCTAGCATCTTTGGAGATGGTGGTGGTGGTGGTGGTGGTGGTGTGTGTAGGGGGGGATCCTTATTTATGTTGGAATTGGGTGCAGAACCAAAAATAACAGCCAACCTTTCTGAGTCTCATTTTATAAATCTATGAATGTATGATTTGGACTAAAATCACCCCTGCAGTATGTATCAACGCTACTATCTAAAACTAAAAAAGCAACTGTATCTTTCCAATATTTAAGAACTTTGGGTTTTGACAGTAGATTAGCAATCATTTTGAAGGTTTTTATAATTTGATTCTTAGAAAAATGACACAATTTTGGAGTGCTAGTAACTAACGTCCATAACTTCAAACACTGTTATTTAATTCATATGATCTATATGAAAATACTCTTAATAGGACATGTAGTTATGGGGCCCCTGGGTGGCTCAGTCAGTTAAGCGACCAACTCTTGATTTGGGCAAAGATCATGAGCTCAGGGTCCTGAGACCAAGCCCCAAGTGGGGTTCCGAGCGGATCACAGGGAGTCTGCTTCTCTTCCCTCTCTCTCCCTCTCTTTCTGTGCCTCCCTCAGCTCCCAATACACTCTTTCTTCCTCTGGAACAAATACATAACTCTTTAAAAAGAAAAAAAAATAAAAGATAAAGAAATAAAGAAGATGTGGTTGTTTGGTAATAAATGACACAACTTTTATTCAATGTCTGTCACAGATAAAATTCCATGCGGAGTGCCTTACAGTCTTAGTATTGTCTTCAGGACAGCACAGTGAGGCAGTGTACATATGGCACATTTATTAGATGAGGAAATGTAGAAACTTAGTCACTTGATTTTACACAAAATGTGAGCATATTATAAATGGAAATTCAATCTAAATTTTAGATTCCAAAACCTATTGACTATAATTGATCTACCCAAATCATTCTTTAATTGGAATAGAGTAAAAAAGCTGATTTTAAAGAAATGTCTATTTCCATTAGAAAAAAATGTATTATATAAAAAGTAAGTTAAAACTATTGTTTTAAAAATAAATATAACCTTAGTTGTATTTGGACATGAGGGGATATAATCAAAAGTAATTTGGGGTAGTGTGTGGGATAGATTCAAGAGGATGGTAAACTTGAAGTGAATTGGCCTGGTCAAGTTCCTGATGAATGATGGATGTGTGTCATTATGCATTCTTCCAAACCTACAGAATTTACAGCACCAAGGGTGAACCCTAAGGTAACATCTGGACTTTGGGTGATGATGATGTGTCAAGGTAGGTTCATCTTTGGTAATTAAAAAAAAGAAAAGAGAAGAAAAGAAAAGAGAAGAGAAGAAAAGAAAGAAAGAAAAGAAAAAAGAAAAGAAAAGAAAAGAAAAGAAAAGAAAAGAAAAGAAAAGAAAAGAAAAGAAAAGAAATAATAGTACTATCCAGTGAATGACGTTAATGGAAGAGACTATGCATGTTTTTTTTGGGAGGGCAAGTCTGTATGCAAAGTCTCTCAATCTTATTGTGAATCTAAAAGTGCTTTAAAGAGGTAAAGACTTTGTTTAAAAAAATTCCTAATGATTTTATGAAAAAAATATAGAAAACATAGTTTGAAATATGTTCAAAATTATATAAAACCTACTATAAACATGCCTGTAAGGTACATGCTTTTGTTTTTATAACAGAAAGCATTCAGTAAAGTAAAATATAGTTAATTTAGAACCAAACAAAATAAAATAAAACTAGTTTTCTCTCTCATTTCATTCAAGATTAAAAACAAATCATCCACTTAAGCAGTATCTATTGGTGACTAGTCTGTCATTCACCAACAGCCATACAGAAACTCCAGTACACAGACATGCTTTACGTTTTTGCTTGTCACATTTGCAATGTCCTCAACAGCCAACCCGGTGCACATGGCAGAGCGTGTAATCTCTGTGTGTGGATATTCACCTCTGAGTGTGGATAAAGGGAGAAAACTATGGCAAGCAGTTTGCAAACAACCTATCACAGTTGCCTACAAAACCTAAAGAGCATCACAGAACTCTACTTCTTTATACCTTTTGGAAGTCCACATTTCTATGTGCACTTTAGGAAACAATCCTGATGTTGCAGGCTCAGGAATCTTCAAGAGTTTCAATTCTTATATTCATATGCTTTCTTAATTTATATGCATTTTTTTTTTCATTCCTAGGTTTCTAGGACACTCACCAGTATCTGCTCACCAGGTCAGATTAGCGTGTCATCAGTATTTCAGAGCAATGTGATGTTTTGTGAAATGGAAACATATTATCATGGAGAGCAGAAGAGTCAACATTGCCTTGAGGCGACACAGTGAAGCTATTGCTGTCCTGACCATGAGGTGGCAAAGTTGTATTAATCCTCCTGACTGATGAAAGAAAAACATTTGCCAAATCATTGCCACACGCTGCGGCTATTTTTCTGCTCCAGGAGAGTCCAGCATCTGCCATTGCCCATTCGTTTCCTGCAGAGGTAGGTGGGTGGACCACAGAAAGTTTGGCCTCTTCATGCTATTTCCATACTGATGTGAAATACGGGCGAGGTTTACACGCAACCTGAAGTCCAGAGGTGTTAACTCTCCAAGGGAGGCTCTTTGAACCAAGACAAAAGATGGTAGGGAGCTCAGCAGATAAATTCTGTCTCCTTTCTCCTTCCTATTGCTCTTCTGAGATGTGCTATATAGATGAAGTTTGTCTGAAGACATTTTTGAGGCAAAAAGACACATCTGTGTATCTGTTCACATCTTGTGAAGCAGTAGACTCCATGGTAACAAATCACCTTGCGTTTCGTCCATCATTCCCTGCCTCATTTTTCCTTGTCCTCACTCTCATTGACCTGAATTTTCATCTCTCAAATAAAACATCAGTGATTTATTTTTGCCTCAGGCTGAGTTTCCTGGATCCTTGGGATATTGTCAATTTAAAAAATGTGAAAGCTGGGAAGAGACCAAAGGTTGCCCAATAATTATGTCTCCATGTCACAAGCATGGCATGTTTTCGGTTCAAAATGGATTTCCTTTTTGTCTTTCACAGAGTTCAAGAACTGGCCATCTGTTTTGTGAGACACACTTTCCTTATACCCCAAATATGTTATCGATACTCAACTCCTTAAGCCCATCTCACCTACTCCTGCTCTGTACTGAATCCTATCACATCACCATTTGAAACTTTCCTCTTTCTAATCCAGAAAAATCTTGTGATTTCAAAATTTGTTCTGAGTCAATGGAAGCAACAATTAACACGAATTAGCCAGACAGGTTAAGCAAGAATGATTTCAAAACAGGTTCAAGACAGGTAGACATTGATTGCTTACAATATCAATATCCATATGTTTTAATCAACTATATATACATATATAGCTGGAGAAAATAATATTTATTTTAATTATTAATAATCCAAAATTCAATATTTGATATTCTGATTTAGGTAATATTTAATAGGATAGTCAACATCTGTTATTAACCATATGAGTGGGGGAAAAAACAGGTCCTTCAACTATGTAATGTATTATTGGATCTTATTTTGATCTAAATTAGTCAGTGGAACAACAGTTGTACCTATTATCCAGAGTATCTCTTAGTCATGAATTATCAGACTACCTTCTTATATATATAGTTGATCCTTGAATAACGTGGGGAGTTAGGAGTGCGACTCACACACAGTAAAAAATATCGGTATGACTTTTGACTCCTTCAGAAACATAAACACTAATAGCCTACTAGTGATGGAAGCCTTACCAATACCAGAGTCAATTAATACATATTTTGTATGTATCATATACTATATTCTTAAAAGAAAGTAAGTTAGAGAAAAAAAGTCAAGAAAATCATTTTCAAAAGAGAATACATTTACAGTACTGTATTTATATTTTAAAAATCCACAGATAAATGGATACATGCAGTCCAAATCTGTTTTTCAAGGGTCAATTGTACTGTGAAATAAGAATAAAAACTGTGAAATAAATTGTGTCAGACCACCGTGTTGTGTAAATTACCACTTTTAAACAGCTTCATTGATGAATAGTTGACATAAGATAAACTACATATATTTAAAGTAAGCAATTTGATAAATTTTACATATGTTTACACCTAAAAAACCATCATCACGATCAAGATAATGAATTTAGTAATCGATGCCCAACGTTTCCTAATGCCACTTTGTATCCCTTCACTGAGATTTATAATCCCCCCACAGGAAACCAATGATGCACTTTATAGCTATACATTAGTTTGTATTTTCTAAAATTTTCAATAAAAGGGAAAATTGACTATATACACTTTTTGTCTGGAGTCTTTTGCAAAATAAAATTATTTTGAAATTTATCTATATCCTTGCCTATACCGGTAGTTCATTTTTCAAAATCTGAATAGCATTCCATTGTATGAATATGTCATACATTTTTTTAATCCTTTCATTGGTTATAGAATTTCAGAGTAATTCCATCTTTGAGGTATAACAAATGATACTGCTATAAACAATTGTTTGCATGTCTTTGTATGAAAATATTTTATTTCCCTTGGGTAGAAACTTAGGAGTGGAATTGCCAGATCATATGGTAGATGGTCTTGTCTTTTGTAAGGAACTTAAAAATGTTTTCCGAAGTGATGTGACAATTCCATTTCTGCCACCAATCTTACTGATAACATAAATAGTCAATTAACACCTATCTTGTATATTATATGAATTAGATGCTGTCTTCTCAAAGTAAGATAAGCTAGAGAAAATAAAATATTATTAAGAAAATCATAGAAAATTATTTTCAAGAGAAAATACATTTACAGTACTGTATTTATCAGAAAAAAAATCTGTGTGTAAGCAGAACTGCACAGTTTAAAGCCGGGTAGAGGCATCACCTGTAAGCTCTGTAAAATTTGCAACACTGCACTTGAGGGAATACTTCTTTGTTTTTGTTTGTTTGTTTGTTTGTTTTTAGAGTAGGGAGAAAGGGTGTTAGCTTTAACTAGTACA
This sequence comes from Canis lupus dingo, assembly GCF_003254725.2. Classification (NCBI taxonomy): domain Eukaryota; kingdom Metazoa; phylum Chordata; class Mammalia; order Carnivora; family Canidae; genus Canis; species Canis lupus. The sequence continues at coordinate 9,796,597 of NC_064243.1, forward strand.
CACAGTATAAGTGATCGTTGTGTCTCAAAGGCGACAAGGTTATCCTGTTGTGAGTGACGGCTCTTTTGATTCTCTTCTAAATTCGTTAGTCCCACTCTGGGTAAATTCATAAAAGTAAAGGAAGAACAGTCTAGCAGCAGTCCAACAGAATTGCTCAATCACCAAGGCGATTCACAAAAGGACAAGGATTATGACTACCCATGGTAGCTTGTTCCCATTTTCCCTTTTGGGTAGCAATGCCAGAGAATGTGAGGGAAAACAGACAAAGAGCCACAGGCTTTATTACCTGCAATCATCAATAAACATTGGGAAAAGCAATAGATGTGTGCTCTGTAAGAACTCTGAAGCATGTGACCATCCTTTATTGACATTTTTTCTTTTTTTTTTCAATTGATTTGGATATTAAGAGAACAAGCTACTCTAATCTCCTTCCAGAATCTTCACCCAATTTTGACCTAGTTAGTTATGAATAGCTCTGCTTTTAATAATACTTTACTAGATTTAATATTTTCTCATTATACTGTAGAGTCCATTGTCAGAGAAGCGAGGAGGGTTTCATGGCAGTTTCAGCTTTCTTTAAAATCATAACATTGTCTTGGTTGGGCAATGGCTGTCTTTTGCTTATCTCATTTTTTGTAAAAGACAGAAGGCAATGTTCTCTGTTTTTCCTTATTTTAGAGTCATGAAAAATAAGAGCAAATGAATACCACTGGTTCTTTCCTGCTCTTCATTTTATAATTGTCTTCCACGATTGTAGAAAGTCAGAAATGTAGAAAGTCACACTGATGGTGCTTGAAAAGTATTCTGTTGTTAATTTTAACCAAGCAAAAATGTTGCACCCCAATAAAGGACAGGTAAGAAAGTATTTATATAACAGAAACTTTGGCAAAAATGGGTGGAACGATTCTCTCCTTTCTAAGGCTGCACTATCATGCAGAGCCCTATGTCATTCTCATTAGAAGACTTTCCACTAGAGGATGATTAGTTCTGACAAGGTTTTTTCCTTCTATTTCAGAGACAAAATCAAACCTGCTGAAGCCACATGTATTCACTCTGTCCACAGAAGAGAAAAAAATATTTTCACCAAAATTCAGCCTGCGAAACTGAATCTCTACTGTGAATAGATATTGCAAACCAGAGTTTTGCAATATATTTACTCTTCTTTAGAGAAAAGTCATCTGGCTGGGTTGGGATCTGAGTGGGTCCTTTATATAGCACCTGTTAAGAACTCCTACAAGTAAATGCCTGAAGGACAGGAGAACCTGGTGGACATTGACTAGGTGTCTATTTTGAGCTACCTGCCACCATCTGTACATCGTGTTAGGGGTCCTTATTCCTCACAGTTTATTTATTTATTTTTTTCCGATGCAAACACACGAGGGTTTATTTACAAACTGGAGCTTGAGTCCAAGTGCACCCGACACAGCGGAGCAGGGACTTGGACCTTCCTCACAGTTTATATGCCATTCTGTATTTCTTAAATCACTTGAGACATGGAGTATACATCACTCCTGGAACAAATTTTTTTTCTGTTTCTTCCTTCTGGATGCTTTCCTCCCAAGTGCTGCTGACTCTTTACTCATGGCACATCAGTTTTATTTTATGAAGCCTTGACGATCAACATCTGGACCTTTTATTTATTTTTTTTTTATTTTTTATTTTTTTTTAATTTTTATTTATTTATGATAGTCACAGAGAGAGAGAGAGAGAGAGAGAGAGAGAGGCAGAGACATAGGCAGAGGGAGAAGCAGGCTCCATGCACCTGGAGCCTGATGTGGGATTCGATCCTGGGTCTCCAGGATCGCACCCTGGGCCAAAGGCAGGCACTAAACCGCTGTGCCACCCAGGGTTCCCCATCTGGACCTTTTAAAGTTGAGCTGTGCAGTGCTGATACATTCTTAGACACTTTATTCAGATTCCTGTCTTGAGCTGAATGTGAAGTGATCGTGTGCAGGGAAAACAAAGGGGGATGAGGAAGACAGTAGTAGGAGAGAAAATTATTTAGAGAAATAAATGGCATTTAGTGAATAACTTTGAAGTAATTTAAGTAGTTTGCCATCCATTGTATTTTATTTAATCATTGCAGCTACTCCATGAGCAAGATATGTGCCTGATACCAATTCTTACCAAGAAGAAAAAAGAAGCTCAATTATGTCTGGTAACTGATCTAGAGTCATACAACAAGTTACTAACAAAACAGAGATTTGCACATAGCTTTATTTGTGCAAACAACATTCCACGATGCTGCCCCATATAGAGTGTTGCTGTATTTCATAAAGATTTACATCAATTACCTTCTGTTATTACATTTAATTGGCCCCTTCCCACCATTAGTCAACCTCCCAACCTAAAGAACTGAGGAACGGTGGAGTACAAAATTTATAGTAAACTCCATTTTGTACCAATATCTTAATTTTGCTCTTTATGCATACCACCGGAATCTAGAAATCTCTTTAACAGAGCAATTCCTATGCTCATCCAAAATATGGGATACTAATATTATATAGCAGTAGAAGATCAGTAGAGTTTGAGCCAGTTTAAGAAAACAGAAATGGATTTGCTCATATCACAGACTATATGGCTAAGTTTTAGAACAAGCTTTTGATAGTGGAAAAGTACTTACAGATGTGATTTCGGTAGTATCCTAAAATAGTCTAGTCTGGGAACTCTGCCTCATTAAACGTTTGGCTCATAGCTAAAATTTTTACATCTTTTTTTTTTCCCCCTCCATTTGTTTTTTGTTTTTTTGTTTTGTTTTTGTTTTGTTTTTTTTCTCTACGCAGACTCCTGTGCCATGGCCTAGACTCTATGAGCCTGGCATTGAAGGGAGGACTTAGGGAGAATTATACCTACCCGTGTATAGTCCTACAGAGCAGGACTCCAATCCAGGCTCCCCAGACCAGCCCCTAAGCTGCCGCAGGGCTGGGAGGACCCGGAGAAATAGCGACAAGTAAACACGGAGCCTTATCCCCCAACCTGGCAGGAAAGTGCAGGGGACCACCTGTCCTGGGTAGCTGGTAGGCTGATCATATAGAATTATAATACCAGTGTGTCTGGGAATTTTCATAATTTAATACATCAGTATTGAGGCAGTTGGTGTAGTAATAAGATAGGTATAGACTAAACCAGCTTCATTCTTCCAGTTATTCTGACCCAGATTCTTAGAAGCCATTCCAATTCTTTAACACTCCATCTGAACCAACAGCGGATCTTGGCATACTTCCTTAAACTATACCCAGAATGTAACCACTTGCCACTACCCCCACCATATCAATCTACTCCAAGATGTATTTTCTAGCCAAAGTGATTGCAGTACTCTTTTATTGTGCCAATACTTGGCACACATGCAGATTAGACTTTATTTACTTATTTTTAATGTGTCAAACGTGACCCCGTGCACTTGTCTGGTCTTCTCCTGCTCTATTCTAATGTAACTTAAATTAACCTTCACCTTAGAAGATGATATACCATATTTTGCCTAAGGTGTTGTGATAGGAAATTTTACATTTCATGAAAGAAGAGGGACTTTTTAAAAAAGCTTCCCTAAAATGCATAAAACTGATGGCACTGAAGCTGCATTAGGTAATAATTCCTGTTTAAAATAAAGCCTCCCCAGCCTGTTCACAATTATAATGTTAACATTCATTGATTCATACAGGATATGTTTTCCCCTTCACAGTGTGATATCAAGCATTCTTTATTCCTGAACATTTTTACAGTCTCCATTGTTTTTCATGATTTATTAACATTTCAGAGAATCATTTATATAATTATTTTGCAACCAATAAATAAAAGTGATTTATTTTCCTTTAGGTCGGGATAAATTTTTTTCTTGCTTGTGAGTGAGGAAACTTGTGATATCTTATCAGAAATTTAGCTCAGACTGACACTAGTGACTCATTGTAGTGTTTAAAAGGAGAAAAAGTACAGGGAAAAAAACCACCAAAAACTGGTCTAATAATATAAATGAAGCAACTAATTAAGTTTTAATGAAGCCAGGTCAGACCAAAATGTTTTTACAGTTTAGGTATTAGATGAATTTGTAAAGGTAGGAGAGATGAGCTAGACTTCTGTGTAAGCAAGGACTCCAGCAGATGGTGATATCATGTCCCCATAGGATAGTGGAGTGTACTACAGTATAGAATGGGATAGATTTGCACAGCACACAATGTCATTGTACAGCGCCAGCTGGTAGAGATGTGTTTATAGTTTATAGGAGTTTGTGGAGAAGGTTCGGGTGCCTGAAAATTTCTGAAGAAGAAAGTGAGAATCAAGTTTTAGGAGGACCAGCATCCAGCCAAAGATCTATCCTGGGATCTGTAACTTTTCAAGATTTTTTGAAAAATTCTTGTTTTGTTCATGTGAAGAGTCTAGTTTCTGGATGAAAATACAAGGGCAGGATTTACTGGGTAACAAAATGAATTTTCTATGCTGGTTAGATATTGGCCAAGAGTTTCTTTGGTTATGGGGCACCCGGGTGGCTCAGTGGGTTAAGTGACTGACTCAGAGATTTGGGCTCCAATCTTGATCTCAGGGTCATGAGATCCAGTTCTGTATCTAGCTCAGTGCTGGGTGTGGAGTCCACTTGAGGTCCTCTCTATCCCTCGGCCCCTCTCATCTCCTTCTCTAAAAGAAAAAAACAAAAAAAAAGTTTCCTCTGTTTCTACCTAGGCAGAATTTGGTCCTAAATCCTGTGATTCTTCACCTACTGTGCCCAGAATCTCAAGCAGCCCCAAGGATCGTGGGGTCTCACAAGCCCCTCTTCTGACTGCAGTCATGGGAAGATTATCACCAAGACATAAGTTTGAGCTTTCAAAACTAAGGAAATTCATAACAGTTCACCATAGATTATTTGATATTCAATGCTATAACTTAGAAAACCTCTGATTTCAGATGCATTTCTACTATTTTATATTCAAGTGACTTGAATTTTGAACTAGAGGCAGGACCTGTATTTCCTGTTTCCTGCTTTTTTTTTTTCTCTCATGAAAATTCAAACATTATGATTTTTGTCAGCTGTCTCTTATGGATGTAGCATGACATTCTTGCCAATCAGCAGGGGATGAGAAGTAAAGCATTAATTTTATAAAGTACTTGGCAATCTTTACGTGGCACTTCGGAGGAGATTATAAATATCATTAACACTATTAAATTCGATGCTTCAATTTACAGTTGTAGTTAATTATATATTGACAAAATTATCACAGCACGGTATTTTAAACATCACCCTTGATGTACAGTACATATAATTTTATGTAGCCTATTAGCCTTTCAAAATAGTTTCCCCTCCTCATTAACATTACTAATATTAGTTACAAATTCTTGCAAGGGCTTTTAAAAAATAAACTTTTATAGCATTCTGCTGCTAAAGAAAAATCAGTTATAATATTTAGGACAGATACACTAAACTTTGGTTCATGTTGCTTTGATTGCTCATATGCACATACATAAAACTTCGAGAGCAAAATGACAATTCTAGAAATGTTTCATCTTGAAAAATCTTCAAATATATCAAATATAGATATAAATGTGTGTGCAAGTGTGCTTTTCCCCTGAAATTCACATAGTTCATTAGCTATTTGCCATGGTTATGATTATGCCTTATTCATAATAATTCAAAATGACTACATTATTGCAAATCTTATATTCTCATAGATAGAGCTATATACGCACACTTGTGGAAATGCCATAGTTTTATTACATATATATCAATTGGGAACTAAATATAGCGTTTGTGAGGGGCTTTGGGGGTTTGTTTTTTAAGTAGCTTTCTAAGGATGCAGTGTGTCAGAGTACTCTCTGAACAGGGTGTCGGTATCAAGGCATTTGTTCTTATGAGTCAAAATAAATTTTAAAAATTATAGAAAATTCTAAAGATGAATGTTTATATATAAGATGTGCCATATGTGATGTGCTTGTGTTAAGACTTATTTGTTTCAAGCAGGAACTGTAACATAATTTTTATTTGGTACCTAGATTTTTCTAAATGGAGTTTGTTGACTTTTGCTGCTTAGTTTATTGAGTCACAGGGGCCTGAGTTTACTACTGAACAACTGTAGGTTTCCTTGGGTTGGAGTAAATCTAAGAACAAATTAACCCTTCATGCATACATTTACTGAACATGTTCAAAACGTGTGAACATTAAGTAAAATCGAATGTGAGACATTAAAGGCAATCCTGTGCCCACCAGCAGGGAGATTTTTCAACAGGGACCTGATGACAGAGTGGATCTGGGCTAGGAGGTGAGCCTGCACCCTGGAATTCCTTTTGCAACTGGAAACTCCGTCTAGGTGAGTGCCAAACAGAGTGAGAACACCAACAGTCTTCATAAACAAACATTATTGCTCCACATTTTACATATTTCTTAGGTCACCACATAAATCCATGCAATGAGATACAAAAAATCCCAGCCTAACTCAAAATTCTGCCTAATAACCTACACTTCACTTTAACTCCGTGACTAGCTGTGGTCCATTTCCCTTTATCTTTCCTGAGAGTACATTTTCAGAGCCTTATATTTCAACTTTACTTCCTGCTTACCCTTTCTGTTATTTTCAAAGCAACTCTTCTGTATTTGTCATCTAGTTTATGAATGAAATAACCATCATCCCCAAATTATTCTAACATTAGACATGGTGCTCCCCGGGGCTGACTGACAGCCTGGTAGGCCTTTGTCTCTTTAGCCATGTGAGAATATGGGCAATTTAATTCTCACATTCAGTTTTCAGCTTGGCTTTTAAGCTGTGTGGTGTTGGAGCTTCTGGGTCCGCCCATCTGACCTCACGGTGAGACAGGACTGATGCAGGAGGCAGGCAATCGGATAGGGTTTTGTTCCCTGAGTGCTCAAAGACTGAAAGAGATCTCACTCCATCTTTTATAAACTCAGATAAGGTCTCAGAACTCAGTGAATGACTGCCTCTTGGAGAAAAACATCACTGCATTTGGAGGTCCTTTAATTTCCAGTTTGAAACTCCTTATACACAAGACACCTGAGTGTTCTGCTCATTTTCCTTCTCTCCAGCTTAGCCCACCCCCTTACCAGAGCTCAGAATCACTGCTCTCCAGGGGAAATACCAGTGGAACTATAGCTCTTAACTCTCTATTGCTTTTAAACACATGCTCTTTGTAATTTGTCCTGGTTAAGTTGATAGAGTGGACACGTGGGCCATCAGCACCTATCTTATCTCCATCTCAAAAGTGGAAGTCCTCCTCTCTTTCTGCTTTTAATGATAATAATATAATTTCAAAAGTAAGATAGTATTTGCATTGAAAAGTTGCTTTCCTGTATGCATTCAGATGATATCAGAATTTATGTCCATTCATATATTAAAATTGAAAGCTCCACCGAAAAGTAATAAGTATGAAAACACTGAACAGCCCAGGTCTGCTTACTTTAGAAGGACGGCACACAAAGGAAAGAGCTGGCCATTTGGTAGAACTAGTAAAGATCTGAGAATGGTTTGTCAGCTATTCTGGAAATACCTGTGTAGATGTGTTTAACTATGAATGTGGGAAAAAAATATTTTTTTAAAGACTTGGGAAATGAAGAAGTGTTAATTTTTATATAGACTGTCGAAGATTTCAATTCAGGTCGTGAGCCCTGGGTTGTGAGATCAAGCTCTGTGTTGGGTTTTGCACTTAGGATTCTCTCTCCCACTCTGCCCTACCTCTGCCCCGCTTTCTAAAAAAAAGCTAAATTGAATCTTCTGATTGTCTCTCATTTTAAGAAGAGTAATAGTTTTAAGTGAAATTAATTAATTTATTTATGTGTTTTCAAAATGATCTGTGAAATATCAGATGTTTATTGATACTGAATATATGGGTAGTTTAGCAAAACTGCTTCTATTTATAAAAATGGATCAAAAGCAGATTGTAATATACCTCAAACACTATTAAGTAAATGTATCAACTTTCATCTCTAATTTAATATCTAATAAAGTTCAAAGACCAAAGGCAACCATTTTAGTTAACTATAAGGATATTTATGAGCGATTGGAAGTAGCAAAATTACTTATTACAAAAGATGTATTTTATAAATATCTTCCAAACAATGCAGAGGGACTGTGTGGAAATGGTATATTTTTTAAACTGAAAACTATCCGCTAAAAATACTGCAGTTTTAATCTGTTTGTGTGCAGGTGCAAGAGAAGCCCTTTGTTTTGTCAAATTGCACAGATTTCCTTTCTTTGAAGTTTTGTATGTAAGTGAATGGAGAGAAAAATTAGGTGATAATTATTCTAAAAAATAGGGTGTGATTTCATATAAGGATTTAAAAACCTCTGATTTTATTATCGTTATTTTTTAATCTTTTCATTATAGGGGTTCCTGGGTGGTTCTGTTGTTTAAACATCTGACTCTTGTTTTGACTCAGGTCATGATCTCAGGGTTTTAGGACGGAGCCCTCAGGCTAAAACGGAGCCCTCAGGCTCTCTCTGCTGAGCATGGAACTTGACTGGGTTTCTCTCTTTCTCTCTGCTCCTTCCCCTGCTCTCTCTCTCTTACTCTCTCTAAATAAATAAATAAATACATCTTTAAAAAAAATAAAAAAAAATCTTTCCGCTATATTTTGATGTTGCTTAGATTTTTAAGCAATGGAAAGAAGAATCTATAATAATCTGAAATAGTAGGTTCTACAATCGTATACAAGAAAGATATTTGTAAATTATAGGATATTTTGTTAACTTTTATTTTTCTGATGGCTCTTAGAATCAGAAAAAAGGAGTATAGAATCTGAAAAAACTCTTGCTTTATAAAACAGATTAAAAAGCTTGCTGACAAAGTAGATAATACATAGCTTCCTTTGAAACGTAAGGGACTTACTTGAAATAACCATTATTGACCTTGCACGATTGCTAGAATTCTCACCAAAAAAAAAAAAAAAAAAAAAAAAAAAAAAAAATCACTATTTTGCGCCTGTTTATTTATTTGCTTACTAAAGGTAACAAAAGATTGTTGCCTAGGAGAATTGACACACTAAGTTAATATAAATTCAAAACAAATCCAACAGCCATTCATTTATTATATGATTTATTCATCTATTATGTATGTGGCATTGAGCTGGGTGCTGGGTTGACATTTTTTGTTAAGTTTGTTATTTTAATTCCAGTATAGTTAACTTACAGTGTTATATTAGTTTCAGGTGTATGAGATAGTGATCCAACAATTCTATACATTACTCAGCACTCATCATGCTAAGTACTCTTTAATCCCCATCACCTGTTTCTCCCATCCTCCCCTCCCCTCTGGTAGCCATCAGTTTGTTCTCTATAGTTAAGAGTGTGTTTCTTGGTTTCTCCCTCTCTCTCTCTCTCTCTCTCTCTTTTATTCCTTTGCTCCTTTGTTTTGTTTCTTAATCCCCACATGAGTGAAATCATATATTTGTCTCTCTCTGACTGACTTACTTCATTTGGCATTAAACCCTCTAGTTCCATCCATGATTTTGCAAATGGCAAGATTTCATTCCTTTTTTGGTTGCGTTATATATATATATATATATATATATATACACACATATATATATACACACATATATATACATGCATATGTATAATGTGCATAAAATTTATATATATGTGTGTATATATGTATATATACTGTATTATATATTATATATACATATTTTATATATATATATATAAACACCACCTTACACATACACAACCACCTCTTCTTTATCCAATCAGTGGACACTTGGGCTGCTTCCCTAATTTGGCCGTTGTAAATAATGCTTCAATAAACATTAGGGGGTGCCTACAGCCCTTTGAATTAATGCTTTTGTATTTGAAGGGTAAATACCCAGTAGTATGATTACTGCATCCTAGGATAGTTCTATTTTTAACTTTTTGAGGAACTTTCATACTATTTTCCACAGTGCCTGCACCAGTTTGTATTCCCACCAACAGTGCCTGAAGGTTCCTCTTTCTCTACATCCTTGCCAACACTTGTTGTTTCTTGTGTTTTTGATTTTAGCCATTCTGACAGGTGTGAGATGAAATCTCATCATGGTTTTGATTTGCATTTCTCCCATGATGGGTGACATTGAACATTTTTCATGTGTCTGTTGGCTCTTTGCATGTCTTCTTTGAAAAAAGTCAATGTCTTCTGCCCATTTTTAATTGGATTATTTGTTTTGAGGAGTATTGAATTGTATTCAGTTTTTTATTTTGTTTTGTTTTGTTTTGTTTTATTTTGGATACTAACCCTTTATTGGTTATGTATTTGCAAATCTCTTCTTCCATTCCTTTTTTTAATAATAAATTTATTTTTTATTGGTGTTCAATTTGCCAACATACAGAATAACACCCAGTGCTCATCCCGTCAAGTGCCTCCTCAGTGCCCGTCACCCATTCACCCCCACACCCTGCCCTCCTCCCCTTCTACCACCCCTAGTTCATTTCCCAGAGTTAGGAGTCATTCCATAGGTTGCCTATTAGTTTTGTTGATTGATTCTTTTCCTATACAGAAGCATTTATTCTTATTTTTATTTTTTAATGTAGTCCCAATAGTTTATTTTTGCTTTCATTTCCCTTGCCTCAGGAGACACCTAGAAAAATGTTCCGATGGCAGATATCAGACAAATTACTGCCTGTGCTCTTTTTTAGGATTTTTATGGTTTCAGATCTCATATATAGATCCTTAATCCATTTTGAGTTTATTTTTGGATATGCTATAAGAAAATGGTCCCCTTTCACTCTTTTGCATGTAGCAATCCAGTTTTTCCAACACTATTTGTTGAAGAGACTTTTTCTCACGATATACTGTTTCTTCCTTTCTCTAAGATTAATTGACAGTATAATTGTGGGTTTATTTCTTGGTTTTCTATTCTGTTCTATTGATCTATGTGTCTATTTTTTGTGCCAGTACCATACTGTCTTGATTACTACAGTATTGTAATATAAGTAGAAGTCTAGAATTTTGATAGCTTTGTTTCTCTTTCCTAAGATTGCTCTGGCTATTCAATGTCCTTTGTGATTCCATACAACTTTTAAGAGTGTTTGTTCTAATTCTGTGAAAAAATACTGTTGGTATTTTGATAGGGATTGCATTAAATCTGTAGATTGCTTTAGATAGTATAGACGTTTTAACAATATTTATTCTTCCAACCCATGAGCATGAAATGTCTTTCCATTTCTTTGTGTCATCTTCAATTACTTTCATCAGTGTTATATAGTTTTCAGAGTACAGGTCTTTCACCTCTTTTGTCAAGTTTATTGATAGGTATTTTATTATTTTTGGTGTTTTTGTAAATAGTATTGTTTCCTTAATTTCTCTTTCTGCTTCTTCATTATTAGTATATAGAAATGCAACAGATTTCTGTACCTTGATTTTATGTCCTGTGACTTTACCAAATTCATTTATCAATTCCGGTTTTGTTTTTTTTTTTTTTTTTTTTTTTGGTGGAATCTATGGAGTTTTCTAGATATAGTATCCTGTCCTTTGCAAATAGCCAACATTTTACTTCTTCCTTGCCAAGTTGGATACTTTTTATTTCTTTTTGTGGTCTGATTGCTGTGGCTAGAGCTTCCACTACTATGTTGAATAAAAGTTGGTGAGTGCAGATATCCTTGTCTTGTTCCCGATCCTAGGGGAAAAACTTAATGTTTGTTGTGGGTTTTTCATAGAAGGCCTTTACTATATTGAGGTGTATTTGAAAGGGGCCATTTTCATTCTTTAATCAGAATAGCCCAGAGTAGATCCACTTTGGCATAATACATAGTTGCTCTTGTTATATTAACAATCTGTTTGTGTCTTAGAGCCTCACTTGCCCCTATCTTAGTTGTATTTTCAGGCATGCTTCACCTGATAGCAAAATGACCACAGAGGACCACTGGCCATTCTACCAGCCTGACAAGCCAGGGTGTTAGTTTCCTAGGACAGCCACAACAAATCCCCACACTCTCAATTTCCTTGCAACAATAGAAATGTATTCTCTTGGGAAGCCTGTGTGGCTCAGCAGTTGAGCGTCTGCCTTTGGCTCAGGGTGTGATCCCAGGATCCAGGATCGAGTCCCACATCAGACTCCTGGTAGGGAGCCTGCTTCTCCCTTGGCCTGTGTCTCTGCCTCTCTCTCTGTGTGTCTCTTGTGAATAAGTAAATAAAATCTTAAAAAAAAAAAAAGAAATTTATTTGCTTATGGTTGTGCAAAATGTAAGTCTGAAAACAAGGTGAAGCTAGGTTAGTTCCTTTCAAAGGCCCTGGGGGAGAATCTGTTCTCAATCTCTGTCCTAACTTCTGGTGATCACTGGAAACCCTTAGGGTTTTAGAAGCTGCATCACATCTACTCTACCTCAGTCTCCATATGTCCTTCTCTGTGTTTGTCTCAAAGTTCCCTTTCCTTTCTCTTCTAATGGTACCAGCCATTGGATTTAAGGCCCACTCTAAATCCAGGGTGGTCTTATCTCAAGATCCTTAATCATGTCTGCAAAAACTCTGACTTCAATTAAGATCACATGAGTAGGTACCAGGACTTGGAATTTAGATCTCTTTTTGTAGGACATTACTCAACCTATTACACAGTAAGACAGAAGTGCTTTTTTATCCCAGTGGTTCCAAAAATGTGTAAAGGATGCATGTCATTTGCTGCCTAACCTATTTGGGTCAAAAGCTTAGCCATGAATCAATCATAGTGGCCAAGGGAAAAAGTATATTGATTGGCCTGGTTTGGGTTCCTGCCCACTCCTGAGGCCAGAATGCAGGCTTTGCCTCTTCTTCATACCTCGTGAATCGAGTAGAGAGAGATCATTCATCAAAGAGAACTGGATTTTGTTACCATAATAAAGAACATTTAGCTAAATCATAAAAGCTACTATATTATTCCTATCTTCAGATAAACAGTATTTGCTAGATGAATGAATTGTTGCAGATTATAAAGTCAGGAAAATATAATTTTATTATAGAATACTTGGGCACAACAACAAAGAGTTTCATTTGCTCTCACACTTGCAGTGGTATGTCCTTGGTACTTTAAAAGTGACTTCCTTGCATTCTATAATTATACCTTAGTTTAAAAATAAGGTCGGGTCTTGTTTTTATAGCATTATTATATGAGCATACTGATAATGAAAATCCTCAAGTAGTTCCAAAATAATTAGAACTAAAGGTACAAATCACATTTTTATAGCTGATACTTCACATTTTCAAATATATGCTAAAAGCAGTAAGTCAAATTTACTTTCTGAAAACATAGCTGAGAAGTCATAGAGAAAAAGTTGAATGTGCTGGAAAAAAACACTTCATTTTCATTGGTTGTATTTTTTTAACGAACTATTAAATTTTAAAAAGTTAATAAAAGATTATGAACTTACACTTGCATGTTTTATCATCTACGTCCAACATATTTTGGGTAATTGTTCTGGGAATATTTTCTTGACTGTTCTCCTAGCCTTTTCTGAAACTAGCATTATTTTGAAGAATATACAGAAGGATGATTGTCAACTTAGTCAAATCTCTACCAGCAGTCTTAAGGGATGTGTGGTTGGCACGGTGGCTGCTAAAAGTCCTAGAGATGATGGTAGTCAGAATTCTAAGATGGTCTCTAAAATCCTCCTCCTTGGCATACACATCCTGTGTAATTCCCTCCATCTCGCTCTGGGTAAGACCTGTGACTGATGGGGCTGCCACTCCTATGATGAGGCCACTCCTGTGATGAGGCCACTCCTTACATGGCAAAGCTGATGGGACTTGCCAGGTATAATAAAGGTCTCAAACCAGTTGATTTGAGTTAATCCAAAAGGAGATTTTTGTGGGTGGGCCTGGTGTAATCAGGCAAAAACACAAGAGGGACTCAGTTCTTCATAAAGAGCCAGGATCGAAAGCAGCAGACTCTGTTGCTGCCCCTGAAGAAACAAGCTGCCATGGATTCCACAGTCGCAAGGAAGAGATCCCTGCCAACAATCTGCACAAACTTGGAAGCTGATTGTTCCTAGCCAAGCTTCTCGATGGCAAAGCAATCCAACTTTGATTTCAGCCTTGTGTGACACTGAACAGACGACCCAGATAAGCAGAACTCACATCGGTGACATGTAGGAACTGAAATAATAAATGTGCTTAAGCCACAAATTTGTGGTAATTTGTCATGCACTGATCAAAAATTAATTCAAAGATAAAATAACAAAAACCATGAATAACATAGCTATTTATAGATTTCGGTTACATTTTCTAGATTCACTAAATCCAGAGGATATTTATTTCTGCGTTAAAGTCAGAGGGGGATGTTTTGATAATAAATAACATTCCTATATACTGGATGCCCTTCTTATAAACAGGGCAAACTAGAGCCATCTTAGATGCCATGGTGAGGGAAAAAAACTGGGCTGCAGAAGTTGGTCTGGGCTGTAAATGATTCATGTGGCTCTTGAATGGTCTCTTGAATGATACTTCTAATTGTAAATTTTCCATGATGATGTTACCATTTGAATACTCAAAGATAGTTTTCTCACTTTCAATTTTCTATTCCCATTTGAATTTCCATTCATTAAAAAAAATTGTGTTTAAAGGAAGTTTCCTTTTTTGCCTAAATTAAGCAACCAAAATTTTTATGGTTTTGAGCGTTTATAGTTTTAAGCATTCTATAAAAATGTCTCAAATTCATACACACACCCGCAGAAAAATATTCTAATAAGGCTCAGATGTACAGAGACTTTCCGTATTTAGATGCCAGTAAGCAAATTTATAAAGCAATTGATCCATAGACCCTTCTTATGTTTCTTCTCTCAGGGCCATTACCTTCCCCAATTCTTGATCCATTGCCACTTTGCTCCGAGAAAATGACTCCGAACGTACTCTTCTCCTACTACTCAAACATAACTTAGCTTATCAAGGGATATTTCCCTCATGGCCTGGAAAGTAATTGCTTTCTTAATCTCTGTCAATCTCATGAAGATAAAATGTTACGGTTTGAATAATTCATTCTTTTAAGATTATTTACAATTTAAAAAAGTATTGCAAGAAATGTCTCTTTACCCAAAGGAAAGAACCCTTAACAGTGGAAATTTTAGTACTGACAGGCTGGTTTTTAGGATTGTCACTTCAAACCACATCTCTCAGGCTGATTCCTATGAAGTTCTAGTTCATGTAATACTAGTCTTTTCTATATCTAAGGAGGTCTCTATTCAGTAGAGGTTTGCTTTCTTTAAATTTCTAAATGTTCCCCCTTGTAAATTCATCACTGAACTCCACTGTATTCCTTAGGAACTTTTTTTCTTATTGCATTTTCAATCACTTTGAACACTTTCTTCATTCATTCCCTAGGCTGAGAAGCCCATTCTTTGAACTTTACTTCATTAGTTTGATTTCCAGGCCTGTCATTATTCTTCATGCTTCCCTGAAATTGTCTCTAAATTGCACACGTTCTCTCATTGTAATGAATCATAGACTTTGGCATACATTTTAGAAATGCGGTGATTTTGTGTATAAGGAATTTTGCACATTAAATTGCAGTTTATATGGTAATTACTAACAAAGGCATACCTCCAGTGGGGACCTCTTGCCTCTCCTCGATATCCATATATCCAACTGCCTATTCAACATCTGTTTAGATGCTTAATGGGCATCTCTGCCCAAGCCAGAATGTTCCCTGCCACACCCCTTCCCATCCTTCCCTGCTTCTCCACAGCCAACTAACCCCCTTGCCACAGACTTCACCATGTCAGAAAGAGAAATTCTATTCTTACCCCTGTAAAAATGCAAAAATGTATCAACAATGTCCTTTACTTTGTTATTTCCCTGACCTCTCCCAGTGAGTCAGAAATTCTTCCATTTTTACCTTCAAAATACACCCACAATTTGTTTCTTCTCCTCATTGCTTCGGGGGTGGAGGGGATTTGGCACCTGATCTTGCTCAGATTCATGGGACTTACTTCCTAATTGCTTCCCTGCACCCACTCTTCCTGCCTTTCCATTTCTTGTCACACAGCAGGCAGACTTTTTTTTAGATATCTCCTTCCCCAAAACCTTCCAATGGCTTTGCTTTAAAATCACGAATGTAAACGTCCTGTGCCTATGAATTCTAAGATCTGGGTCATTTTCTCCCTCTGGGTGGCTTTGCCTGTGTTTTTTTTTTTTTTTTTTTTAATTGTTGCTTTTTGCATATCTGTCAATTTTGTATCACATTCCAGATATTGTGAGTTTTACTTTGTTGGATGCTCAGTGTTAGTTTTTAATTCCTCTAACTAGATGGGGCTTTGCTCTGGGATGTGATTAAGCTACTTGAAAACAGTTTGATCATTTGGAGATTTGCTTTTAGGGCTTCGTTAAGTGAATTCAGAGGAGCCTTTAATCTAGGGATATTTTTCCCCTACGACTCAGATTTCCTTTTCTTCTCCCAGAGAGACTTTAATCCACCCCACCCCCTGCCCCGCATACAGATTCTTTTCCTTGGTTGAAGGTACATAAACTATTCTCAGCACCACTTGAGCTCCCCAAACTGTCCCTCCTGACTCCGCCTGGTGGCTCCTTTCCTAGCCTCTGTGATTTCCTAACCTCATGTCCCTAAAGCCATCGTTGGGGATTGATTTTGTGGGGAGCCTATGCAACCTGAGGTTCCACATTTCCTGGGACCTCAACTCTGACCCCTCAATTTAGAAAGATGCTGGGCTATGCTGGGTTACCCCTCTCTGCTCTACATTCTGAAAACTTTTTTCCAGAAAATAAGGACAGCTCTGGGGTTCAGTCACTTGGTCACTTTCTCTCTGGGACCCCTGTCCTGTGTGGCTTTTTGTTCAGTCTAAAAATTGTTGCTGCCCTATGTTCTGTCCAGTTTTGTAAAGATTGTTGAAGGCAAAGGGTCAGTCCGTTCCCTGTTGCTCTGTTCTGGTTGAAAGTGGAAGTCTAGAGGTGTTTTCTATAGAATCAGTGTTTGCAGGTTTTGTGTGTCTTTTGTTTTTGCAGATAGAGCTTGCGTCAATCAATTCAGTGTAGAAACAGCATTTTCTAGAATTAATCTTCTTGTCCCAAATCAATAATATTACCTGATTTTTAGAAAGTTCTAGCATAACAAGAATTACCATCTTTGCCTTTATTTTTCTTATTTTCAGAAGATTGTGTGTGTATATGTGTGTGTGTGTGTGTGTGAGGGAGAGACAGAGACAGAGACAGAGAGACAGACAGACAAAAACAGAGAGATTTTTATTTGCTGTGATTGCCTTTAGGGAAACTGCCTGTCCTGAACATAGTTACACCTCCAGCTATATGATGCTCTCACTTTGCTTAGGTGGTATATTTATCATCTGCTATTAAACAGTCCTACACGGCCGTTCGTGTAACTTTTCTGCATGTTTTCAGCGCCTTGGTTCCAGTCACTTCACGGGTCCATTTTAACTGCTGTGGATTAAATCCCTCTCTAATCCAAGGTGCTGATCTCATGGCTACATATTTTTTCCTTGTCCTCGTGCCTTTGCTGGCACCAATCCATGCACCTTCTGGTGTCTGCATATTAGCTTATGTCCATCTAAGTTAGGACAAATATCAAACCAAAGCCAAGAAACGGAAATTTTAAACAAAGAATGAGGGACCCCTGGCTGGTTCGGTTGGTGAAGTCTGTGACTCTTGATGTTGGAATTAGAAGATCAAGCCCCAGGTGGGGTGTAGTGATTACTTGAAAATACAATCTCTAAAAAGTTTTTTTTTTTTTTTAATGAAAAAAATAGAATAAAGAATGAAGTAAAATTATATTTTGAATATCAATTTTTTGTATTTTTTTCTATTTAATTGTTTTCTTGGCATTTGTGGGACACTGAAGAAGAAAAATATTTGGAAAATATTAGTCTTCAAAATAAGCCTAAAGGAAATATTTTCTGGTCAAGTAGAATTTGTTTTTTCACAAGAAAACACATTAAAAAGAAAAGCAATGATTATTATGGCAATATTTATTCTTTTTCTATTAAAAACTCTGTTTATAATACATTTTCTATATTCTTTTGAAAAAAAAAACTACTTTGAAAAGTTTTGCCAAAGCACCAAAGTATTTTTAAAATGACTTTAGGTGGGCCTCCTTGGTAGCTCAATTGGTTAAGCAGCTGCCTTTGGTTCAGGTCATGATCCTGGGGTCCTGGGATCAAACCCCAAGTGGAACCCCAACTTGGACTCCTTGCCGAGTGGGGACCCTGGTTCTCTCTCTCCCTCTGCATACTGCTCCCCCTGCTTGTGCTCTCTCTCTATGTTAAGTAAATAAATACAATCTTTTTTTTTTTTAAAAGATTTTATTTATTTATTCATGATAGTCACACAGAGAGAGACAGAGAGGCAGAGACACAGGCAGAGGGAGAAGCAGGCTCCATGCACCGGGAGCCCGACGTGGGACTCAATCCCGGGTCTCCAGGATCGGGCCCTGGGCCAAAGGCAGGCGCCAAACCGCTGCGCCACCCAGGGATCCCCAATAAATACAATCTTAAAGAAAAAAAAAAGTTTATCTTAACGTTTATTGAAAAATAAATAAATAAAATGACTTTGGATAATAATATTACAAAATTGTTCCCTTTTTAAAAATCAGTATTTTTCATTTAATACCTCTTTGTTTTTCCATAAATGCAGCCTCCTCAATGTCTACTTCCTCTTTTCTTTTAATATAATTTTCATATTGCTCCACACAAAGTTACTTCTGCAATTTAGTATAAATTTTCTTTTCACTGCATGTATTTATCTTAGGACACCGTTCTTTACTTATCCAGAAGCCAATTTTTCACATTTTCCCAATAAATTTTTAACTTGTTTATTCTTTTAACACTTCACAAAGACATCCACATTTTTTAGGATAGCAACAAATAAGCAGAATGTTTTCAATATTTGTTCTTTATAGATATAAAATAATATATTTTATCTTTATAGATGTAAAAACATATATATTTATCTATGTAAAAATATATTTTACCCAGAGCAACCCACTTACTGTAACTATAACAGCACAAACATGTCTACCCATATGACACATGCACACACGCATACACACACACGTGCATAAACAAATCTCCAAAATCTGTAAGAAAACTAAAATTACCTTCTGCCCTGAGACATTTCTGCCAGTGACTTAGTTAGGTTCATTCTTTAAGTAAAACTAGCTTTTAGAATGGAATCTGTAGTTCTTTCTCATTAATAGTAATACAAAAATAATAATAATTTATTTTTTCTTTTTGTTCTCTACTGAACAGGCCTCAATGCATTTCAGTTGTTTATATCAAGACAGAGTGAAGTAATAATGGATTTAATAGAGCTCTTGCTATATGAGTACTGGCAGCAAGGAAGAGGTAATATACTTTACCTCTTTCTTTCTTAACAGAGACCTTTTTGTTTTCCTTAAGTTGGGATCAAGTGAATTTCGTAGGCTGTGAAACAGATCTGATTTTATCTCACTCTTTTTTTTTGGTCATGATATTTTCATGTTGTCTGAGTTTTATTTTTTTTAATCTCCATTTCTGCCCTTATACTATAAATGCAATTATTTGTTATTCTTGTTTACTTAAGTTATGGGTGTAGATTATATTCCCAACATTAAGAACCTCAACCAGCATGATATTTCTTCTGAAAATCCTTCACTTTGTGTCTCTCATGAATAAATAAATAAAATCTTAAGTAAAAAAAAAAAAAATGAAAATCCTTCACTTACCATTCTCTTCTCCTATACATATTCCTTTTTTAAAAAAATTATTTCTTTGTACATATTCTTTGTTTCCTATGTTTTTTTAATAATCACTTATACTTAAATAAGATGAATCATTTCTAGAATCGTCATTTACTTGGGCTTCATCTGGGAGAGACCACAGTTTAGGCAGTGGAGTTTCTTAAAACACATGGTTGTGTCCTGAGTTTCTTTAGCATTGACCTCTGTGAAGCCAGCCCAACTCAACACCGTCAGGCTGTGCCAGATGTAGTGGCATGTCTTCTGGGTCTACATGGAAAACTCTGTGATTTCACATTCAGACCAAATTCTAATTTATTCCTTGAAGCCAACTGAGGCACGGTTTTGCTCCAGTTAGATGCCTCAATTCTGTATTTCCTTTGTGGGAAACAAAAAACTAGCATTTTTCACCTTAAAATATCCCACTTACTAGGGATGAGGGTGTATTTGGGGCTTTGAGATCTGCAGTCATGGATGTTATTAGCTCATTCTCCTATATACTTTTACCTAAAGTGTTGTTTAGAGGCCTCCTATTTTTCATTCAGGGTTTCTAATATCTACTTCCTCAGTTTTAACTGTGGGTAAGAATTTGTGCATTTCATTTTTAGTACTACTTGAGGGTGATTTAACAGGGGGGGGAAAAAAGGAGACACAATCCATTTATTCATCCAGAATTCTTCAGCAGTGCTTTAAAAAGCAAAAGCAAAAACAAAAACAAGTGTTGTCCTTTGCATCATACCCTCCTAATGCCCTTTTGTGATGAAGACATTTGCTCCCCATCTTCCAGCAATATGGAAAACCAGTTATCGGCAATTTCTTTTTTGTTCAAACAGGATATAAAACTGGTTACCCAAAGATATCCAGTGATTATTTTCTGGAATGTGGTTCTTTGGGGCAGACATACATATATCATTGTTCAAAGTACTTAGAGGAATAATGGAGCTGCGATCACTAATTTAAAGGCCAAAGAGTTAAGATGGCATTTCAGTAAGGTTGTGCCGTACCTATCACTAAGACATTACTTTTTTCTATCTTACCTTTTAATACAGCTAGTAAAATTGAAATCTTTTTAAGGCTTATATCATTTTGCCTAAAAATATTTCTTTTTAGGCCTATATTTCTCTTTCTTACTGAGCAGGAAAGGAATGAATACAAAATACTCTGTCCTTGAGGTTATTTAGAGCTGAACTCTTGACTTTTTCCCAGCATGAAACTGTGAATCTTGTTAGACGAAAAAGGCTCAACCCTTGAAGTGAAGAAAGCTCAGAAGTGAACCCCACACATCCCACGGTCGCCCTGCAGCCCCTCAACTGCCAGTGACTTCTCTAAGATTCCATGTAATTATTCAGGACCATTGACTCACCTCTTCCAAGTGCTGGTGCTACTTCTTCTCTCTTCTCTCTGAGACTGTATTTCTGATGGAGCCACAGAGGTGAATGTGAGTTCACAGGATGTGGACACCTGTCAGAGTTCCTTAGGAGTCCAGTTTCTCTAATTGTGTCAGCTCAGGGTAACCTACACAGTCCACCGCAATGAGGGGATACAGAATATATCTGTACTTCATATTTCTTCACGTTGCTGGCTGAGAGCAACCATAAATGCCATATATTTCTTTAGATATCACCACAGTGAAATAAAAATTATTTTCTCACATATGTCTTCTTCTCTATGTTGCTAAGATTTCTCTGACTTAGTAATCCTATCCCACTACCAATTAAAGAATTGTTGTTTAATTAATTCAAAGTATGAGATTAATAGATTCTGGGGATCTATGTGCTGCATAGTGATTATAACTGACAATACTGCGTTGTGTACTTAAATCTTGGTGAGAGAATAAATCTGAAGTCTTCTCCTATATCATGCCCCTCCTGCCAACCAATGGTAGCAATGTGAGCTGATCAACTTGACGATGATAATCATTTCACAGTGTGGATATTCATGAAATTATCAAGTTGTATACCTTAAAAAATTCATGTTGTACAAACTAAATATACACAAGTTTTATGTGTCCATCATATCTCAATAAAGCTGGGGAAAATATAGTTTTCAGACATAAAATATTTTTGAAATAGAATGTTACGGCTTGATAACTTCATCTACCACTATTTATATTAGGCTTCTGTTACAATTTATCTCAAGAGCATTTTTGAATGAGACATTAGAGGCAATAAGGTGTATCATCACTTTCCCCCCCTATTGCTTTTAATGACTTTTCAAAGACTTTATTTATTTATCTGACAGAGAGAAAGAGAGAGAGCACATGCAGCAGGAGCAGGAGAGGGAGAAGCAGAACCCCACTGAGCGGGGAGCCTGATGCAAGGCTCCATCCTAGGACCCTGAGATCATGACCTGAGTCCAAGGCAGACACTTACCCAACTGAGCCACCCAGGTACCCCTGTTTTTATGACTTTTAACAATATGCTTGCTTCACGCAAAACGAAGACAGTACTGTTAGTTTAAAATTCCATGTGTCTTCACCAAGAAAGTAGCTTCAAGGCTTTTCAAATGGGTTTATTACTATTATCATCATTGTTAATTATTATTAACTCATTCCTAATGCTGGAGCAGTCATGCAGCTTCATTGCTTAAGCAGTCTGTTTTCCCACCTCTTTTCTTCTTCCTTTCCATATTAGTTAACAATCAATTATTTCTGATAACACTAAGAATGTATACATTTAATTATTTTCATCAAGAGCCCCTACATTTTTTCCCCTCCTTGTGAGTCTAGCCACCTGCCATAGCACACGGAGCAGAGGCCAAGTAGCTCTGTCTTCTAATTGCTCGGGTAAGGGCTGGGAAAAGCATGTTGAAAAACACAAAAGCACCTGGGACAAACAGAACAACATGTAGGATCATAATATATATGATCCAATGTTCTTCTAGGCATCAAAGAAAACTGCAATTCCTCACTATACATAGTTAGTAAAGGAATACAATGTATACAGGAATATAAGTGAAAGAATATAATATACAGGATATAATACACACAACTACCAAATTATTTAGCAGAAGGATATTTTCTTATGTCTCTTCATCAGTTTCAATGAAACCTCTGTTGCTGGATGAACTAGATGGCTCTTAAATACCCCCCTGAGCAGCATGCTTTCATAAACTTTTACACAGTTGGTACATAAGGAATAATGAATGGTTGGAACAGTTAGATTCTGATCTTGATATTTCTCCAATCTTTAATTAGCCTTAGGAGAAAAAACTATTTTTTTTCCTATTTCTTCAGAGGTGTTTTTAAGCTGTGACATGCTTTAATAAGTTAAAGAATTTAGCACTTAAACTGTTTTTTTTTCTGTACTAAATGAAGAATTTTCCAGAGAAATTAGGAGACATGTATATACACCATGTAGCTTGTAGTCATGTTACTTAAATTCCTAGGAAGAATATCTAATAAATGTATTGAATTGACACAAAATAACTCAAGCCTTTTCAAGAGCTAACCACATATATAAATTGCAAATACTACTGAATAAACCAATTGTTAGTTTAAAAAAATATAAGGATTACAGAGTTTGAAATTCTTATTTAAATGCAATGATTTAATATAGCTCTTGTTTACATACACAAGTTTTTTTTTTTTTTTTTAAGATTTCCTATGTATTTATTCATGAGAGACAGAGAGAGAGAGAGAGAGAGAGAGAGAGACAGGGACACAGGCAGAGGGAGAAGCAGGCTCCATGCAGGGAGCCCGACGTGGGACTGGATCCTGGGTCTCCAGGATCACACCCTGGGCTGCAGGCAGCGCTAAACCGCTGAGTCACCCAGGCTGCCCACACAAGGGTTTTTTTTTTTTTTTTTTAAGAATTTGAGCATCTAAAATATGATGATAATGATAATCATGTAATCCAGATAGTTAAAAAACTTCCTAAAGTGGAATACTATAATTCTTTCACATATTTTAGTGAGAGAATTTATCTTTAAAATGCCTTAATAATAAAATCAAATATGTTAATTGTGATAAGTGAGATTGAGAAGGGTTGATAACAACAAATACACTTGTTTCTGGGTAAGACACTTTGTAGATTTGCATTCAAGTAGCCACTTCAAGTAGCCACTTCCTTTTAGGACTTAACAGAGAAATAAAAAATGAATTTTATTTTTTTAATATTCAGTATATATATGCTTATTATAACTAGGTAAGCATAATTACAATTTTATCCCAAGTGAAGTGTTCAGTTCCTTCACTGATCTAGTCACTATGTTCTTGAAATATTTTACAGATTTCTTGTTAACAACTCCTTTATTTTTGTTTCTTTCAGCCAACATAGCCATGCAAGCCAATATTTAGTCTGTTGGAATTTAATGACTAAGTCAAAAGCTGTGCTATCTGCCACTTAACAGGCCTACAGTTTTTTGTTGAGTTTCCTTTGTTTATATGTTTCCTACATTCCGCAGCGAGGCATTTACATGCCCATAGGTTTTTATGTTAGTAGTAGAATGGTGCCCGTGCCCTTTCACTTGATTGGTGCACATGGAAGATATCAGAAGGCCCCAGTGAATCAATCAGACTCATTACCTTCAAGTAACATGTTAGCCTTTTCACAATTTTTCTGTCTGAGAAGGTGCTTTGAATGTTTAAAAAAACAATTACCTTCAAAACTTGTACTGACAAGGATATAAACTGAGAATGTGCTGGTTTTGCAGTTATATATTAGTACATTATACGTAAAATCTCCTTTATTAACATCCTAAATATACATCTAGCTTACTTTTTAAAATCGTAATAGAAAAAAACAAGTTAACAACTCTTTGACAAGGTGTTTATATTAATACTTAATTAAAAATTACTAGAAACTAAAAAAAAATTACTAGAAACTGAATTTAGTTTACCTTTAATTTTATTTAAAATGATGTTAGGTTTGAGTAAGAGACACAAAAATTGCATAATATCTATCATACCAGTTACTGAAGTTTCTATGACTTACAGTGAGAAATATAAAAATTTGAGTACTGTGAATTTTAAGTTAGCTACTTGCATGTTCTACACTCATAGATATACAATAAATACTCAATGAGCTTGAAGAATCTAACTTTTAATCAACTACAAAATTGATCTAATTTGATATTTATGTGACATTGAAATAATATCAAACTACAAAGTATTAAAATGTTGGGGGGGAGCTTTACTTTTAATTTAGCACATCATCAAGGATGTTGATGCTACCAGCCAACACTTCCAAAGGTGATTGGTAATGTATTTTAAATGAAACAAACTAAGATTGAATGTTAGTGTCCATATTAAGTATATTCTAGGGCTATCATGGAATATTTGCCACGGGTGAGGGCAATGTTTGCCAATGGGCGAGGGCAACAGGTCTCTCCTGGTGATTTTGGAAACATTTCACCAAATACATTTCCTTCACTCCTTTGCATTCCATTTGCTGAGAACATTTGTTTGAGAGTAGAGGCTCTCAAACTTGAACATGCATGAAATCACCTGGAGGAAAAAAAAAAAAAAGAATACCCTGGAGAGGTTGTTAAAAACATATTGTTGGGAGCCCCACCCAGTTTCCAGTTTAGTAGGTGTGGGTGGAACAGAGCCCTAGAATTTGCATTTTTATCTATTCCCAGGTCTCATTGATGTTGCTTATCCAGGGACCGCACTGTAAAAAAAAAAAAAACTGTTCTGGAGAAGAAATGGAACTCCCCTGACCAAAAACATAGCTGCAATATAGTCGATGCTTGTTCTTTTTTTAAGTTTCATTTATTTAAGTCAGCTGTACACCCAACGTGGGGCTTTCAAGCTCATGACCCTGAAATCGAGAGTCTCGTGCTCTTCTGACTGAGTCAATCAAGTGTCCCACTTGTTATTTATTTTTATTAAGTATATTAATGTACCTGTTAGATGTTTGCTTTTTCTAACAACTTGTGTGTGGTGTGTAAATTTTGGGCTCCCTTTATGATTGCTTTTGGTAATATATTTTATCATAACTATTATTACTAATGCTTCCCTAGGAGAAAAAAATACTTGTGAAACCCCTACTATTAGATACACTAATATATTAGTATAAACATATTACAGAAGCATTACACATAATGTAAGAAATAAAAAAGAAAAGAGAGAAAGAAACTAAGAAAGGGAAAAAAAGATTCCTATGACCTAACAAGGAAACACAAACATTGTAATCATTTTTGACTGTCTTCTTATATCTCTCTTCAGAACGCTTGAAAGGAACTATTTAGTGATGTCGTGGTAGTAGTTCAAATCTTTGATGGTGGTGATGTTCACACCATGGAGAGTGGCAAATTCTCTTTCTGCTTCGAGATTCATTTTACCAGCCCGCTGTGGATTGTTACTGTGACTTTTATTGGTTTCTTTTGTATAAATTTGGGTTAAGTATAGCCCTTGCATTCCTTTGGAAAACATGAGGAAGACTGAGAAAATTGAAATTACTGACGCTTCCTTGGATCTAAAATCCTCCCTTCTCTTAACAGTTGTGACGTTACTATTGACCCAAATTTATGTTCAAATTTACTGAGACCTGCCCTTGATTTATCACACAAGATTCCGCACCAGTCTGACGGCTACTTCTGAAATTCAAAAGTAAATGTACCATATTATGCTCTAAATAATAATCCTGAGCTGAATACAAAAGGCTTTCATACCCCTTGTATTGTAATGAAAACAATACACCCAACTTTAGGTATATGACAGGTACACAGCTGGAACAAGGTTGCCTTCTGATCTTTCAAGCTATCCAGTCTTTTTTTTTTTTATTTTTTTTAATTTAAATTCAATTTGCCAACATATAGTATAACACCCAGTGCTCATCCCATCAAATGCCCTCCTTAGTATCTGTCACCCAGTTACCCTCCCCACCTCCCCTTCTGCAACCCTTTGTTTGTTTCACAGAGTTAAGAATCTCTCATTCAAGGCATCCAATCTTTTTAATAAAGAGACAGATTATCTTATTTCCATAGTTTTAATCAAGGTGATTTCTTGCTTGAGTCTGGTTATTCTACAAGCAAAACTGAGCATCACAGAAACGTATCCTGTAGGTGAGGTCATTTACATACAAAACAGATCTCAGGGTAGTGATGTTTCTACAAAAGCAGTATTTGCAGTACTGCTTTGAGACTTAGGAATCATAATGTACTCTGGCAGATTTCAGTTTCAAGTGATTATAAGGGAAAAAAAAAGCTCTATCTTAAGTGTGGCTTTTTTCTTTTATATCCATTATAAAAACAAAACCAAAAAACCTTAATGTGGCAATTAGATGTACAAACAGCTGTCCTTGCCATAGCAAATAGCAATAATAGTCAGGGAATTGTTTTTTCTTATGTTAAAACTCCAATTTTACATGAACCAAGAGCTGACTCATGAAGGTTTTTCCATATGCTGAGAAAAGAACTTTTGCAGAAATTCTCTAAAGGTCAGAAAGTCAACACTCCAAACTCCATCCAGCAAAACTTTTGTCGTATCAAAAGGACAAAGGAGATATTTTCAAGTTGATTTATCACAGAAACAAGTCAGGAAATATTTGCTGCTGTAGTCCAGGTGTTCATGGAAACAAAAGTCCATAAGGGTTCTTGTGGACCACATTTCCCTCTGAATTTTGAGTTTAAAAAGCACCATATCTTCCATGTTATGTGATGTGCTGAGATGCTAGGAACACTATAAATCTTGGTTGCTATAAAACTGATACCTTAGGAATAGATGAACCTTATTTTTTTAGACATTCCTACTTTAAAATTTGCATGTGTTCACCTCGCGTAGGATTATGTCTTTCATTAATTACAGGGAATTATCAGCTTCTAAATTTTCTGCCTGAGAGTTTTACCTTGAAAGGGCTGCTAATAATTTCCTTAAACCCATTTGAAAAAATAAAAAAAAGGAGAGATAAGGACATTTTAAAAAAAGGCAGCTAAAAAAATCAATATTTATTTTATAGATATTTTAAATCCTTTTACATAATTAGATCTGTAAGAAGTTATAGACTTGGCCCTTCTTAATTTATTCTTTCTCTTCTGCTTCCTACTTAGATAAATGACTCTTTTGAGCTTTAACTAATTCTCTATCTTGAAATTTTATTGAGCATTCAGTCATAAAGTTCTACAAATATATTAGGTATATTTTCTATATTTGGTTTGTTGATGAAATAGTTTAACATTCTTATATCCCTTTGATAAATGTAATTCTTAAACTATATTTAGAATTATAAAAGGGGAAAAATTGCCTTTATGAAATTATGTAACTCTTTTCTAGTTTGCCTTTTTTTTTTTTTTTTGCCAGGAATTATATAATAGATTTAGTGGTCACTAATAGTTCTTATGTTAGTCAAATTTATTAAATTATTTGCTTTTCCTCTTCTCTGTTTCTCTCTACACACACACACACACACACACACACACACACATGTTCCTGAGATTATCTATGGGGGGATATATATATATATATATATATATATATATATATACATACTCTTTGTACATCTATGTATGATCGTAACAGTTTTCTTTAAATTTTTACCATAAGAATTTTTCAGTGTATTTTCAGTGTATGATCTACCTTAAGTTACTTTGGGAACAGTATTAATATGTTAATTATGCTAGAAGCATCTTAAACTTATGATATTTTTATCATATACAGTGGAAAGTATAAAAGTGTAATGTATGCATTTGCATGTATAACTTGAAAGAAACATTCTTTAGCTTCTGTTTGCTCTTTTCACCAAACACTGTGTTCTCTACGTGTAGGACAAGTTGTGTAACTTGCATTCCAAATAAGGTTATAATCGTCATAAAAGCTTGGTTAAGGTATGTGGGCTACTAGATGATGGATAACTCTTATGAATTTTAATTTTACTTAAGAGATTCTAAAGAAATACTACCAAAATAAGGAGAGCTGTAAAAGATGAGAGTTGACCTGGATCTAACGTTAGGTGTTGGTTTTGCCAGCAGTTGGCTTGGCACTGACAGTTAGGCATTTAGGCCTTCACGTTTTCCTAATGCACATGAACAGTTTCACTGAACAAAGCCTTGGACAAGACCATTCTATAACTAGGACATGCCCTTATCTTGACTAATATGACTGACCACTGTTTCTCTAGCACGTACAGCTTTGACTTCACTCTCCCTCCGTTCTAGATAAACTTATTAAGATAAGCATTGCCCTAGTTTTCTGAAAACATCTAATCCTGAGCAAAGCCCTACTTCCATAAATCCCCCCTAAAAGCATCTGTCATAATTCCATACCCAAAATATTTCTAACACGCTTTTAAGAGCTGCTCCTGTGTTGTGTGCAAAGAGGTATAAAACAGCAGATGCCATGGTGACAAAAACAAAGTTTCTACAGAAGTAAGACATCACTGCCACAGACTGGCCCTCAGGTCAGTAACAGGGTGACCTCTGCAATTTCCTATCTCTTGTCAGTTCTTCGTGAGCTTTACCCACAGCTGGGTCATAAGTTCATGCTGGATAGAGTTTGGTTCTTTACTTGAGTCTCTTAATTTTTTGGCTTATTTTGTTTGGCTTGATTTCCTGGGAACAGAATTCCTTGGATTGGCTGTTGTGATTATCTGAACAGATTTGTATTATTCCTGGTGAAATTGTTTTCTGACATTCTGGCACCTGTTCTTATGGTCTGCTTACATGTTTGGAGTCATGAGTATTGATTGTGAAGAGGATGAAGAGTCTGTAATGAAAGGATGGGCATAGGCCAATTAAGTCTTGACTTAAGGCCAATTCGGGACTGAAGACCTCAGAAGATCTATCCATGTCTTGAAAAAACTTTGCATTTTATCATCATTTTGAAACTACAAAAGGGCTTTTGTTACTATGAATATATTTCAATTTTTTCATGTTTTTCAAGCTAAAAGAAGCATAATCACATTTAAGGAAAAAAAAAAAAAACCTGAATCTGCCTGTGCAAATCTGTTTCTGTCCGTCATTCTGGATTTCCTTTTATTTTATTTTATTTTATTTAATTTTTTTTTGCTTATTTTGTTACACCCAGTATCCAAGACATTTCCTCCTTGTTTAGAATATAGGGCAGTGATAGCAAAACATGTGAAAGTATCAGGTAGTTTAGCTTCATGGTGTTCACCACACTTAATAATTCCCCATGCTGTACAGATTCTTCTATTGACAACAAACACTTGACACTTCTCAGATAATTGCTTTACTGCCTCTGAAATATCGTTGCTTTCCTCTCATGAATCATTACCTATCACTTCAACACTGAACTCAACACCTCATTTCCTCCCCGGAGGAAGCCCATGATCGCTTACCTGTGATAAGGAAAGCTTCATATCCCCATGCTCTTTAGATAACTGACTAGAGATGTTCATCAGGGAAAGCATTATGTAAATATGCAAATATTGGAATTTGACCAGCTTTGGGCAAAGCTCAACATTATGAGGGAGTAGGTGCAAAGGATTAGGAACATTTAAAGGGGATGATTTTCAGGATATAACACAACCTAGGTCAGGCAGTAAAGGAAGTGAGAAGAGAGTTATAATTAGAGAAATCAAATTTCTGTCAGTGAACTGGGAGTCTTGAAGCTGACTCCTATAATAAGCAGAACAAACTAAATTAACTGGGAAGAGAGCAAGTAGAATTTAGGGAAAGGAATACTTGAAATTGAGATTTTTTTTTATTTTTATTTATTTATGATAGTCACACACAGAGAGAGAGAGAGAGGCAGAGACATAGGCAGAGGGAGAAGCAGGCTCATGCCCCGGAGCCCGACGTGGGATTCGATCCCAGGTCTCCAGGATCACGCCCTGGGCCAAAGGCAGGCGCCAAACCGCTGCACCACCCAGGGATCCCTGAAATTGAGATTTTAATAAATTATGGTTATGGGACTTCTGGGCGGCTTAGTTGGTGAAGGGTCATCTGCCTTTGGCTCACATCATGATCCCGGGGTCCTGGGATGGAGCCCTGAATGAGGAATCCAGCTCAGTGGTGAGTCTATTTCTCCCCCTCTCATTGCCCTTACCCCCACTCTCTCTTTTGCTGTCTCTTAAAAATAAATATATATTTATTTATAATTAATTAATTAAACCTTTTTTAAAAATTATAATTATCAGAAGTGGTAAACCCAAGTGTAACCTTTGGAAAAATGTGAGTTTTATACCATGGATGTCTTCTAAGATGTACAAGATGAGAAAATGGTGGTGAAGAGTTCAAGGATCAAGAAGACTGGATTCATCTTCTATAGAGACGTGAAAATTGGGATTCTAGGAGAGGCTGTGGTCTCATGGGCCCAGTCAGCCTTCCATCTGAGAACAAAAGTAAACTCATAAGATTGAGAATAGAAAGCAATTTCTTGGTAACTTGAGGAAAGCACAAGGCATGGGCTTAGGGAGGAAGAGAAGGAGAGGATTGGCAAGGGTAGGGACTGAATACTGAGAATAATGATTCCAATGTCGATGTATACTGCAGATGAAAATCAGCAATCTGAGGAAATGACCTGGTGATGTTTGAGATAGTAAGGAGGATGGAATTAGTCCTAAACTTCCATGGAGGCTAGTACATAATAAGGATGACAAATAGTAAACAATATTTGATTTGAATTATGTGTCCACTAGATGAATGTATCTCTTTGGGAAAGGCCAGTTTCACCATAATTTGAGACTCTGTGAAAGCTTACAGGGATAACTTGGGGTCTCCAGTATAGTCAAAAGCTTATGGTGGACCATCAGCTTGAGCTCTAGGCGGAGTGTTGGCTTCCTAGGACTCTAAGGAAGCTGCATACTACTTACATACAGATTTGACTTCTCTCCAAACCACCAATCATTACATACCCTTGAGTTAGTCACTGAACTTTCCTGAATCTCTGTTACTTGTCTATATGATGATGCCATGGTATAGCAGTGTAACTCATGACATATTCTCAACTCTTCAGAATATAAGGAAGAAAGAAGAAATTTTTTTAATAAGTGGAGAGAAAAAATAGGTTGCATAGTAACTTTACTTCAGGTACAGTATCTTATACATTGAGATACACATTCAAAGACCATGTAATTTAGAATGGTGGTAACCAGGGCCTGAGAGTGGGGAAAATGAAGAAATGTTGGTCAACCAAGGGTATAGACCTTCAGTTATATGGGATGTACAGTTTCGGGAGATCTAATGTACAACAGTAGTTAACCCTGTGTTTGTAGGTGAAATTTTAATGTTCTCACTTCCCCCACACACAAAAGTTGTAACTATGTGAGGTAATGGATATGTTAATTAGTTAGACTGTGGTAATAATTTCACAATATATAGGTATATCATAAATCACATTGTATAGCTTAAATATATACTTTTTTAATTTGTCAAGTATACCTCGATAAATATTGCTGCAAAAAAGAAAAAAGAAAAAGAAAATGGAACTTACTTTTCACGTAGGTCTATCAAGCCTAGTACAATTCTTCGTACACATGGTATAATAGAAACAGCACATTTTAAAAGAGCTCCTGGAGATTTAAATGCTAACAGCAACACAAACTGAAAACCTAAGTACTTGGCAGTGAAGGAAAAGCTTATAATGTTAACTATTGTATGTTAGATTACATTCAGAAGACATCTGGAACTGGGGGGAATTTAGTATTAAACCAACATTTCTAAAAACAGATACCATATGATTTCATTCATATGTGGAATTTAAGAAACAAAATGGATGAACATAGAGGAAAGGGAAGGAAAAATAAAATAAGATGAAAATTGAGAGGGAGGTAAACCATGAGAGATGCTGAACTCTGGAAAACAAACTGAGGATCGCTGAAGGGGTGGAGGGCGGGGGAATGGAGTAATTGGTGATGGGCATTAAGGAGGGCATGTGATGGGATGAGCACTGGGTGTGATATGCAACAAATGAATCACTAAATTCTACCTCTGAAACAAAACAATACAAAACCCAAGAGTTCCTAAGTAGATTCCATCACAGTGTTAAAATGAAATGTTCAAATGCTGACTTGTCTATTTGAAAAATATAGTTTCATTAAAATTATTTACTCCTATAGATTTTAGAAAACATCATATCAAATACTAATTTCAAAACTTACTTTTTAAGAATATGAAAGTTGATATTTTTAAAAAGTCAGCTTACATGAAACAACTCATCTGAACTTGTCAATAACATTATTTATTGTATATTTGAATATAAATCTTGCTTTCAGTCTGTTATGATATATCATACATAAATATTGAGCAAGTTAAGAGAAATATGCATTGAGACAGATCAACTTGCTTTTCCAAAATCACATAGGGCACTTCTTACTGTATATAGTTTTTCCAAATCATTTTCTCTCACCCTCAATAATACAGATAATCCTTACAGGTTCTAGAATTGAGTTATATAAAGTATATCTAATGTAACTCCAACCTTTTATTTCATAATTAATAAAATGGAAAAGGCAATATAATAAGATTAATATTAAAAGACGGTTTATGCAAAACACTTAATAAATATTCAATACATGCCAATCACTATAATAGACTTATATTATATCTTTTTTTTTAAGGTTTTATTTATTTATTCATGAGAGACACACACAGAGAGAGGCAGAGAGAGAAGCAGGCTCCATGCAGGGAGCCCGATGTGGGACTCAATCCGGGACTCCAGGATCACACCCTGGGCGGAAGGCAGACGCTCAACCACTGAGCCACCCAGGTGTCCCATATGTATATCATATATATACCTATGTATAAGTTATTATTGCATAGAATCTGAAGGAAAGGAGGTTAATGTACTAGTCAAGAAAGTGAGATTTTATGAGACTGACAGCATTAACAGCTGAAGTAGCTCAGAGAATTTGTGGAATCGCTTCAGGTAAATTGTAAAGAATGAAAAAATTATCTTTTGATTGACCAACCTTTGAAATTTCAATGTTGACACAGATAAGCTGGATAACAGAGTCACTTTCCAAACTTCTTTTAAAATTCTAATGATTCCAAAAAAAAAAAAAAAAAAGCAGAAGGTCAGGTTGCTTTTAAATAAACTGAAACAGATTTCTAAGTGTCTGGGGAAAAAAATCACAAATTGTCCTCTTTCTAATCTCAAACCCTGTAAAGCAGACTGGAAGGTAATTGAGATAATGAAGACTTTTCATTTTAGATTATTTCTACTTTGAATTTCACTCCGATGTGAAATTGAGCAATCTTTCTGATATTCAGTTTCCCTTTGGTAAAAATAAGACAATAACTTAAGACTACTTTCCAGAATCGGTGAACAGATTAAATAAGACACGTAAGAAGATGCTATATAAGTGTTCCATACATGCATCCTTTTTTTCTGTAGAAAACCCTAAAAGCAATTTTTACAATATCAAGTATGTTGTAGAACCTATTTTTTTCTATTATTCTGATTGTTAGGTTCTAAAATTTAGAAATGAACTTGTATGCTGTTACATCATGATGTTTGCCATTTTTAATAGGCTTCTTTTTTAAAATGGCAACGTCTGGTCTACGTGTAAATGTTTTATGCAAATGTAATTCCATCACTGTATATAGTTTGCACAAATTATTCATTGTTTTGGAACATAATTCTACATTGCCTTAGGTTCTTCGGGGTTTGGAGTATTGATGTTATGGGATCCAGCTGTTTTTAATAATGGAATGTGGTTATATTCTTACTATTCAAAATAATATCAGGTTACTTCATTACTAGAAAAATACAATCCTGTCCTATTTCATTCTCCATTTATATAGTTTAATATTCTTTGAATACGAGAGCTTTTCTTTGTTTATCTGAATCTTTAAAAATACTTGAAAATATCAATCAAATCAGAATATACGTTTGTATAACTTGAATTAGGAAATTAAATATGTAGAAGAAAATATTTCTGTATGCATTTAATTTTTTAACAGATTTTAGGAATTATGAGTTAGATTTGTAAATAGACAAAACCTGTATCACAGATTCAAATTTTGCTCTATAATCAGGGCCCACTATGAGTTCAGATTCTTCCTATTTATAGGTAAATGCACTTTATTTCAATATGTGCTTTGATTTTTTATTTCTTTATTAGTCCAACGTTTGTCTAAAACCTGTTTGCATCCTTCTAAATCACTAAAACTAACATCTTTTCATTGCATGTGCAATGGCTTGCTCTTGTGATTTATGTGTCTGGCACGAGACGAGATGTGTAAGTAGCCAATGCAGAGAAAATAATTGAACACATTTCTACTATAAGAACTAAACACAGGAATCGCTTAATCAACATTCCAATTTGATTTACTATGGATAATACAAATCAATCAGTACCTCCTGACACTGGCCCATAAATACTTTATGTTAATGGTCGTATTGTGGATTATTTCCCTTTGGTTGGAGATTTGGTTGAAGTCACAAACTTAACCAAATAAGCTCATATGTTGATAATTTATAGAACAGAACACTGTGAAACTATGCCCCTTAATATATTTTCTTTGTCTTTTATGGAAAGCTTCATTTACAGATTAGCTTCATTTACTTGATATAAGCTTTACATAATATAGCTTATTTGATAAAGTTTCATTTACCTGATATAAATATTTGACAGATATTATAAACAAATACATAATTGTGGACATCAGCAAATATCTATTCTAATTTTGTGTTACTTTAAACTTTGTACTTTAAATGTGTAAAGTCTATTTTCCCTTGAAACCAGATGTCCCTTAATTTTTAGGTTGTGTTTCTGAGTCTCTGCTCTCTCCATTATCTCCTGAAGTGATTTTTGCTACAGACCTTAAATGCTAGTATCAGTAAATCTATTGGACATTCAGCCTTGGAATTGCAGTTCCACTTTTGGAGTGTCATAGAGAGTCCCACATATGATAATTCCATAAACACAAAACAAAGTTTTTAAAGTACATGCAAATACTTCTTTCATTCGAAAACCAGCACATTGACGTAAGAAAAGCGATTACCCAAAATATCTAGCCTCATCACTACATTTGTCAGCCTTATCTTCTCTAAAAGAAAGACAACTGCATCAGAATGCAGCAGAGATTTATGTTTCCCATTCTTCCGAAGTCATAAATATTCTTTGCTTTGCTATATACTGTGTTTGAGCAATAGAAGCATTTAGGTGAGAAAAATGACAAATTATTTGATTTGTCGAGTCCTCTCTCTCAGCATAAATATCAAACTATATTTCTAAAATGTATAGTTTCTTGTGTTGCTGAAGAACCTTTGCTCTTCTTCAATTTCCAATACATTGCTCTTGAGGTTTCTACAAATTGATATGTTTTCACAGCATTTGCAACTATATTTTATTATGTTGAGTAATTCATATATTGAAAAATATATGCATTTAACTTAATGTTTTAAATTTATGTCATTTATTTTTATGATATGAAATTATTTATCAAATTTTATTGCTGGAAATTTAAAGAAGTTTTCATATGCCATCAATTACAAGTTGAACATAATATATAAATCAATTATTTTCTTCTACTTCAAATTGTTTTAAGAATTTCACAAACACTTAGTAATTACTAATTAAAAGTTTCTTCAAAATTTAAATTAACTCTAAAAGTAGGATTGACAGTGACTCAAGAACCATTGACTAATATGGAATTACTCTCGATAGAATATGAATTGTGCAAAAAATTTTATAACAGCAAAATTATTGCTTTTGCTAAATTGAAAGCAGTAAAATATTTTTTAAATTGCATGTATTTATTTGAGAGAGAGAGAACATGAGTAGAGGGAGGGACAAAGGGACAAGCAGACTCCCTGCTGAGCAGGGAGTCCAGTGCAACTTGAGCTTGATCCCAAGACCCTGAGCTCCTTACTGAGCTGAAGTCAGACACTTAGCCAACTGAGCCACCCAGGTGCCAGAAAAGTAGCAAAATATTCTTGCATAAACATAAAGAAATTGTCACAATTGATGAACCTACATTGATACCTTATTACCACACAAGTTCACAGTTTACATTATGGTTCACTCTGGATGATGTACATTCTATAGATTTGGAAAAATGCATAAAGACATATATCCATCATTATAGGATCATTCAGAGTATTGCCCTTGACTTAGTCCTGAGAACATGTTCTTACTTTCCCTAAATAATCTCATTCATATCTGCAACTTCAAATCAATATATATGGCTATGAACTCCAAATGTATCTCCAGCTCTAACCTCTTCACTAAACCCAGACTTTATATGTTTATTTCATTAACATATCCAGTTACATACTTGAAATATCTCTTCAAACCCACATATATATCATATGTTAAATTCATGATGTCCTCCCAGTCTCTTTACCATTGCTTCCCATCTCTGAATGTCAGCAGAATTTATGAAAGCCACAAACCTAGCACCATACTTGAAGCCACATTTTATTTTTCCCAGTGATGAATTCATCATCAACAATCAATCTCACTTCTTCAGTATCTCTGGAGGCTCTCTTTTCTCCTACTCTTTCAAGCATCCCGATGTCACACGAGGACCTGCTCCTCCTCTACACTGAATTTTCTGCAAATCCTCTTGTTCTGCTCCATCTTTCTCTATTGGGTCACCAGAGTGGGGCCTTCTAAATACAAATATGATATGACATTCTCTTCCTTTAAACTGTTGTGTGGATTTTTACTGTTCTTAGAGTCAAAATCAAAATCCTCAATATGGTTCCCTTAGACCTGATCTAGTCATTGCCTTTCAGTCTGGTACCAAACATCTCTATTCTCCACCCAACAGCAGCATTTGCATTCTGGCAGTTACTGGAAGCAGAAAGTTGTCACAATCCTGTTTTCACTGCCTCAAATACCTTTTATCCTTTCTTGCAGAGGGAATATCCATTCTTTAGATCTCAGATATAATTTCCCCAGGACAGCCTTCTCTGAACTCTTACTGTACTTGTACTCTTCTGATGTGTTCTCACCAGCCACTCTACAATTTGTCTTCATAAGAACATCACAGTTTTATTCATATATGCATTTAAGCATTTACATACTCTAATCTGTAGAATGGACAGCACATATTTTTTGCACTTACTTTGGCATATAAAATATTTAATTAGTTAATTGATTGTCTTGTAAACTCATTTCTTACTTCTGCAAGTACTTGACTATGGCCAAAATATTTCAAAAATATTTTCAACTAACTTAAAAAATCATTTTAATTATTTTTAAATTAAATTTAATAACCTAGCAAACACCACGATTCCAACATTCTGGTTATTCTAGACTTTGGTTTGTTGTTATTGTTTTTGAAAACCAATTTCATTAATGCATCTCTTCCCTGTGAATGTATAATTAGAGTTTTCAGGTAAGCTTAATGTTGATAGTCTTGAATTACATGTTGTGCCATTGATAAAGGAGCTGCTTCAATGAGAGCACCATACCTGGAAATGAGAGACTTTTCAGATTTTATTTGTAGAGCATGGAGTTAGCATAGCACTGTATATATAGTTTGATACTCTTACCAACATCCTTGGTCTTTATCTTTTTGCTCATCTCTGTAAGTACAACTGAAGATGCATAAAATATGAGCAAATACATTGTTAGTAAAGTCAATGTTCACTAGTTTCCCATTATTTATTTCCTGTCCTCCAGGCTGTAAGCTCTATTGATCCTTACTCTTAGCCAGCATCTAATCTCATAACCTTTAAGACACCAAAAGTGGAGACACTCAAAATCTATATTGAATTTCAATTCCTTCCAAAAGGTTTTCTAAAGAGAACAGCATGAAGTAGCAATTCTAACTCCAAGACTGATAATTGGTTTCTAGCCCTAGTTCCTGGCAACTCCACGATCCTAAGTCATTCAACAATTCTGTTCTCTAATTTCCCCATGCACAAAATATTAAATTCAATTAATTGATTTCTTGGGTATCTTCCATTTTAACTAGTTATAACTAGAGTCAAGGTAGAAGCCATTACATAGGTATTTTATTGCAGAAACCGAAATTATTATATGAAATTCAAAAATACTTCTAAAACTATAGCATGAACTTTTAATGTAGATATTCATATATTTATGTATGTATATACGTATACAATGAATACTTTATGTAACTGTAAGGTAATTATTCTCATTCTCATCAAATGGTAAAAGAAAAGATAATTAGGTATATCAGATTACTTCCTCTGCAAATAATACAAATGGCAAAAATCATGCTTGATTTGAATAATTTTATTTGAATTATTTAACTGTGACATTCCATTTAGAATTAGATTTTACGAAGTTATATTTTCTTAGCATCACTTGAAGAAATAATTTAAACTCATCATTATATTGATTGAATCAACAATTTCTATTGAGATTTGGTAGACTAGGCCAATTTTCCAATATCCAACAACAACAACAACAACAAACACATAGTAGCCAATACTCTACTTTGTTTATAGCTTCAGGATGATATTCTCTATCTTTATGGTCAATATTGCATATTCTTCATAAATGTAGAAATTAGTTAGTTCTTCTTATCCTTAGAAATGAATCTGAAATTGTCCTCAAAGAAGTGACTAGAGGCAAAGCCAGCCAAATATTTTCTGCAGCCTAGTTCAGGGTTAAAAATGTGGATCCTGATAAGAATGAAATATATATACAAGCACAATCTCCAAAATACAAATTGTACAATTTTGGCGAGTCAATATCTTTATTAAATATTCATATTTGCACTTGAAATTGTTCTTTCTCAATATACAGATGAACAGAAAAATTACATTAATCCTTAAAATTTTTCTGTACTCTAAATGAATTAAGAAGCAAATTAAAAGCAAGAACTGAGTCAGTTATAAAATTTGCAGTTGATAAAAACTGCAAGACTTAAATATTGCATAAAAACACAGATAATTATATAAAACAAATAAGATGAACTTAAAGTATAAGAAAACTTTTCCTTTCTCCCCCACTCTCTCTTTCTGTATAAATGACTAAATCTTGTTCCAAATTTACCAAGAATAATTGTATGGAAACATTTATGTGCCTTTTTTCTGGGAAGAGCCATTTGCCTTCACAGATTTTTCTGGATAACAGAGCATCCCTTTCTCTGCAGAGAACAATGAATGAGGACAATGTTTTCAAGATGATTTGTCAAGCCTGCAAGGCATACTGCCTCAATTTGTGGAACTAAATCTTTTGCTAGCAGAAAAGCAGCCCAGGAAGTCAAGTAGGCCAGATTTAAGGAGTCCACCGAATTGAACTGTAGAGATTTAGTAGTTTCTAAATGTCACAAGGCGCTTTAGTACTTTGTGTTTCAGAAGGGAAATTGGATTAAATAGTAGTTGTGCTGGAGGCCTCTGATCCATTCCCCATAAGCTGTGGTCCTTGAGCTACTTTAATCAAACCTTCAGAGAAGTGTGGGAGTGTGTTAAATGCCCAAGGCCCACTGGGACCACTGGAAATCTCACTTTTGTGGTTTGGGAAGTTCTGCTAAATTATTCAGATTTTATTCCAAAGTAGATTTGCCAGCAGTGATATGATGTCTCGTGGGTGTTGCTTTCTTTCCACTGGTAGACTCAGATTCTGTTTTTTAAATATAAACTAATTTCTTCCTACTTAAAAAAGAAAAAGAAAAGAAAACTTTGGAATCATATAAGCTTGGAGGGTAGCATCACTTTTGAAAATAGCTGGATGCTTAACTTGGCAATATTTGTTAATTGGCAAAAAAAATGGAATTTATATCCCAAACCTCTTGTTCAGTATTCAAATACTACCACCACCACTGTTACCATCACTGTCACTCTATATTATAGTTGGGATAATTTAGAGAAGTCAAATATATATATAGCTTGGCGGCAGAATAGGTTTTAATTTTAACCCAAATCTTACTCATCTGAGAAGTGTTTTGACTGTCTCACTTCCATTTTCTCCATTTAAAATATTCCTATCATTTTACAAAACTTATT
This sequence comes from Canis lupus dingo, assembly GCF_003254725.2. Taxonomy (NCBI): domain Eukaryota; kingdom Metazoa; phylum Chordata; class Mammalia; order Carnivora; family Canidae; genus Canis; species Canis lupus. The sequence continues at coordinate 9,836,982 of NC_064243.1, forward strand.
CTATTTGTTTTGTTGAACAACTTTAAGAAAAGTGTTTCCACAGAGAAAAGACAGCCTTGAAGTGTGGTGTAAAAACATGGGCATAAACTTAAATAAGACAGAAGACTCAAGGCGACCATCATTCCCATTCATGCCAAGAGCAATGGCCATACTGACACCATCTCTTTCATTCATCTGTCACTTCACGTTCACACAGTTTATCTCTGTTTGTTTGTTTGTTTAAAGATTTTATTTATTTATTCATGAGAGACACAGAGAGAGAGACAGAGACATAGGCAGAGGGAGAAGCAGGCTTCCTGTGGGGAGCTTGATATAGGACTCGATCCCAGGACTCAGGGATCAAGATCTGAGCCAAAGGTAGATGCTCAACTACTGAGCCATCCAGGTATCCCCACTTCTGTCTCTTTATCCTTGCCATGGGTTCCTTGAGGATAGGTCTGTCTTGTTTCTCGCTTCATCGCTTGTATCTGACCCATGCCTGACACAAGGCAGTATTCAATAACTATCTGCTGGATAAAAACAAGTTCTCCCCAGAACACAGGCCAGACAACACATGCACTCTAGCACCCCTGGGCTACTCAAGGCCCTGTGTAACCTGTTTTTCCATGGGAATCTGACCACCTCCTTCCTCAGTTTATCTTTTTTTTTTAATATTTTATTTATTTATTCATGAGAATACACAGAGAGGAGAGAGAGAGAGAGAGAGGCAGAGACACAGGCAGAGGGAGAAGCAGGCTCCATGCAAGGAGCCCGATGTGGGACTCGATCCCTAGTCTCCAGGATCACGCCCTGGGCTGAAGGCGGCGCTAAACCGCTGAGCCACCCAGGCTGCCCCTCAGTTCATCTTTGGATGGAGAACTAGACTGGCCAAGGAGGGAAGGGGAAAAAAACATATTTTGCTTAAACTATTACGTTTTTTGTTGTTTTTACAGTGGCTTAGTGCATTCTTATTTAGATGTGCTTCTTTTCCAGGTGAAGAGAAAAATGTAGTTAAAATGTAGTTAGTATAAGTTTATGTAATTTTTTCGGTGCTCGTTTAATGAACAAAAGACAAAAGTCTATAATGCCATTTAATTTAAAAAGAGAGAGATTTTTAAAATATTCTTAGAGTTGTTATAATGTTTTGAGATATCTGCATCAGGTCTTAGTGACTTCTGGGTTGACATTTAGCACATTACAGTACAAAATTATAGTTGAGTTTAGTGTTTATTGTAATTTCATAGTTCTGAACATTTGCTCTCCTTGGTATTAAAATACTAGAAAAATAGACTACGAAGTTTCTTTCGCATGTATATAACCATATTTTTGCTGGATTTCTAATAATTGCTATTCTTTTGTACATCTGTTTCCATATTTTCACCCCGTTCATATGCAAAAAATCTAACTGTTTATGTTCCATTTTTAAACAAATCATTTATCTGCATTGAAATTCTTAGTCAAAGGAAAAAATATTTTTATTTTCATTTTTATATACTCAAATTGCTAAAACAAACTAACATTCTAAAGACAAGTAATTTTTGATTTCTTCCAATTTAAATCACTTAAATATCTTCCAGACTTAAAAAAATATATAAGTATGTATCTCTTTGCTAAAATTCAAACAGACTATTTAACATCATTGATATTAAGAATGTTATTTCTGATTTTTGGTTTTGTTTTATAATTGTTTTTGAAATTAAGCCCACTAAGCACACTATTTTTAAATGCTACACTTGCTTTATTTATATCTATGTATCTATCAGTGTATGTATTTATGTATATCTATGTACATACGTATGTATGTGTCTACTTATCCATCTACCCATCTATCTATCCACTTACTTCTCTGTTACACTATTTGAGAGTATGCCAACATTCCACCCTTATTGCTTCTTCAGATACCTATTAAGAACAAATTTTACAAAATAATAATGCAATTATCACGGTCAGAAATTTTAAATCAACAAAATTTTAATAATGGAGATATCTGTCTTGATTTGTTTCACTTTCATGATATTAACATTATTGATAATCTAGCCAATGTTTCACAAAATTTAACTTGTCTTATTTTTGTTTCTCATAAATATAATCAGACTACATGGTTTTTTTCTTGACAGAAATACTATGATATCTTCAGCATATCTTTCCACAGGAATAGAAAGAATAGAATGCCAAGTGGATGATATTATATTTAATCACATGGTTAAGCTGGTGTCTACCAACTTTCTCTATCAGGAGGGTAACTTTCCCTTTTCAGGTAAATAAGTAAGGATTTTCATAAATTGATGTCTCCCAGTAAAACAATTATTAAAATGATTTTGTAAAATGGATGATTTCTAAATTTTTCCAGCATTCTACAATAAATGATTTATATTCTTCTCTAAAATTGAGTTTTTCTTTTTCTTCACCCCCAAATCATTAGATTAAGGTAGCTATCTCTCAAGTAAATGTTGTACTTTTCAAAAATAAATTTTAACCTTGTGAACCTGAGGATTTCAATTTGAACTATTTTCTATCCCTTCAAAAGAAATGGCCACTATGAACAAGAAAAAGGGATTTCTACACATCTCCCAATAAGTTTTAGATTGGGGAATAGGTACTTGTATAGTGTGATTTAGACTTTTATGACTAATCTGAGATGCAAGAGCTTTCTGAGACAAACAGTGTTAATTTGCATTTATATGGGACTAGATTGCCAACCCAGAAAACTCTATGGGAATTCTCTCAGGTTGAAAGCATCACAAACCTCATTTGAAAAATGAAATGCATAGAATTTATTATCTTGTTATTATGCATATGAATTATTATCTCTTATCTGCGAGGACATAAATATGGATGATAGGAAATACATATGAAAAGAATTTTGCCATGAATTTCATACATGTGCCTATGTAGTTCCTTTTTCTTGAAGAATTATGCCCATTTACTCTCCCACTATTTCTTAATGTATTGAAAATATCTCCCAAATTATAAAACTGCACACCCTACAAAGATACATGCAACTTTAATATGTTTAAATGCTTAAGAAATAAAGGGACAAAGGTAAATAGTGAAGATTTATCTTTATGAGCATAAACATTCACATATTTAAACTTGCAGAAAAAATTGGGGAGAATGACAGGGAAAACAACTTCATACTGTAACAGACTACTGTATCAAAATCACACATTTTATCCTCACTGTTCTTATGTTTCAACAAAGCCAAGCAAATTGTCTACAGAACTGAGGTTAGAAATATGAGTGTGTCATACATTTTGTGTAACAATGTTAAAAAATAATCACACTAATAATCATGAAATTTTGCTGCTATTTCTGTCGTTGCTTGATGATTTCCATGATATTTAAAGAATGAGGACATTAAATAAAAATGTAATGCAACCATTCACTTATTCCTGTGCTCAAATAGTTTCTTGATATAGAACTTGGTGTTTTAGTTTTACAACTGTAATTAAGAATCTAAATATAATTACAGGCCTATTCATGCGTGTAGTAGCCACCAAGATCAACTACTTTCTTTGGTCTATTGAGTTATAGTTTATATTCAGTAAAATTCATACTTTTAGATGTACAGTTCAATGAGTTTTGACAAATGTATATAGTCATTTAACCATAGCCACCATTCAATATAGACTATTTCCATTACCCCCAAAGCTTCCCTTGTGTACTTTGTAATCAGTCCTAACCCTACTTCTTGGCAGTCTCTTTTATGATTTTTGTTAATAGGAATGAAATCAGAGTGTGCAGCCTATCTTCTCTTGCTTAACAGAACACTTTAAAGGATTACCTATGTTGTTACATGTATCAGTTTATTCCTTTTTTTTTTTTTTTCTGAAAGCCATTCCTTTTTACGATTTACCAAAATTATCTGTTCCTCAGTTAGTATTGCAGAAAAATCACAGTAAGGTATGTATCGTTGGCCCACTTTGGATTTCAGCAGATTGACAGCAACAGTTGAAAATGTTTCACACTTGGGAAGGCCAGTCTCTTTTACAGTCTTTTGACCTCTGCTTGGCCACAAAAGGATGAGCCAGGGCTCTGAATACTTTCTTACAAAGGGATCAAGAGTCCATACAACCTGTGCTGGGCTGACCATGTTTTGTGGGAATACCATCCCTTGTTTTAGGCTCCAAATATACTCCTAATCTGCTGAAGTGTGTGTTTTGATGGCCCTCAGGCACGGCCCCATTATTATCCTTAAATAATAATGCTTTGAAATGTGTAGGAGTATGGACAATTTCTACAATATGCTTTATGAATAATTTATTATATGCCAAAATATGTGTTTTTTATGTAGAACATTTACAAATATTTATTAAACATCTATTGTGTACCAGATATTATTCACAATTTTGGGAAGATAGGTGTGAACAGAATGGAGGTCTGTGTTGTCACCCAGGAGGTTAAAGTGGTAACAGGAATAGATAAGAAAATAAAGACAGGAAACTGTGACTTACTTCAAAGTCTTGAAAAGAGTAAACCAGGCAGAGAAAAGCACAAAGGTAATGATTGCTAAGAGTGACCTAATAACAGTATGACTGGGATTACTGCATTCAAGGATTAGGGAGGAACCAACTCACATACAGTTTAATAGGCCAAGTTAAAGTGAGATATTTTAGGCCAAATCAGTCCTTAATTCAATGCATATTGAATGCGTACAAAGTGCCAGGTGTTTTGTGAAATTCTGGGTATATATTAACAAACAAAATGTTCTTGGGGCTTATCTTCTTTTATGGACTCTACACAGGATTTAAAAACCCAAGTATTTGACAATAACATAAAAGAAAAATCCCTAAAAACTGTTAAATCAATGGGGAAGTAGATAATTTAATAATTCCATCAAGATCCTAGGCAGAGTTTCAATATGAGGTAGTTATTTTGATTTTTTTCTCTTTAAACCAACAGTTACCAAACTCATATCTAATATGCAAGGGCTTACCTCATTTATAGAATTATGTGGGCAAAATTAATTATAAATAATTTTCTTAGCAAAGTTCTAAATAAATGTGGGGCTAAAAATAAAATGACTCACTGTACAAATTGCTTAGAATTTAAATTAAGTTCCAAATAACTTTGGTGATTTTGCCATATATGACAAGAGAAAAAAAAAACAGAAAGCATTAAAATAGTGTGTATAAAATATTAAATTAAACTTTATTGCATGTCAAAAATATAGAAGAAAATTTAATGCAGTATAAATGACCCATAAATGTATATGTCTGCATTTAGAAAATCCCGGTGATCTCAAAGCCTAAAATCCCTGTCAGCCAATTTGAACTGAATTGACTTGAGATATTGCCACCAAGAACACCCGGGAGCATAAGGTCATAAAAAAAGAGATTACTCCAGTTTAAATCATAAAGCAATTGCATAGTACCTCAAACTAAAACTTTTAAAATTAATTTTTGCTTTATTTATGTATTTACTTACATTTAGAAAGTAAGAAAAATGGACCAAGATATTCTTTTTTTTTCTCATTTCATGTGGATAGTGATCCATTATCTTCTCTTCTGTTTAAACAGATTTATTGAACATAAACCTTATATGATGGCCTTGCAGAATTAGGTATTATATGAGGATTTGTTCTGACATGCCCATTAAGTTGACTGAGTATACCCATCATGAAAAAAAATTCTAATGGCCATCACTGCCAAGTTAACCACGGGCTCTGAAAATCCATCTCTGTTCTTTGAGGCCTATAATAAATATTCTTATCAATTAATTGTGCAGGGAATCCAGCTTTCCTTCAATGAGCTGTATTAGTCATGATAGTATGGATTAGAGAAAAAGACTAAGATTTATTGAAAAGTATAAGCAGATTTCACTCATATTCATTGGCTTTCTTTACATTTAAATGGAAATGTATTACAATGAATCCTATCAACATTCTACATATTGATGGATTCAGAAAAAAAATCATTGGTAACCTTATGCTCTACTAAAAGACAACTATAAATATGTTTTAAACTATTTGGTATTTTGTTTGTTTTGAGTGGTACCTGAAAAGATTGATGCTATAAAGTCAGGTAGAAAAAAAAAAATCTGAGCGTAGCGGCAGAAGTGTCTCTAAAAGCCTAAATCCTCAGGAATTTGCAGACATCACAGGTAGAGCTTTGGACATGGACAGTGTATTGAATGGGGATTTGAGTCAATGTATCTAAATTTCCAGCTAAACTCTTGCAAACTCTCCTCCATCTTTTTCTTAGCTTCTGCTGCAGTAGTTTTCCTCCCTCACCTTTTCTGGAGAGCACTTTGTGATTACTTCTCTATTAATGATGTGTATCATACAATATAAAATTATTAATATGTTCTCCTTTGTGTCTTCTGAACTCTGAAAAATCTCATCCAAACAAAATATGCACACATTCTCTCTCTAGGATGGTGACTGAATGTATTCATCTCTAGATTTCTAGATGCTTAGCTGATATAATATACAATATCCATACAATAGGATGTATCATAATGTGCTAGTGATACTTATCTGCCCTATTATAGGTAATCAGTAAATGGTATGCTGAATGACTACTGGGATGGATCGTCAATGAATGGGTGGGTAGTGTATTTTTTTTTAACTATTGTAGCTTTGATGCTTAAATTCTTATAATTTGAGCTATAATGCTCAAGTTTGTTGAAAATATGTTAAGATTATCTCAAAAATTAAAGGACAAACAACTTAGTAAAAGCAAAACGAAATTAATTTACATATGTATTTTATTGCTTATTTTATATGCATCTACCGCTTATTTTATTGCTTTGGCACAAAGACTATTGTAAAATGCATAAAGAATTTTCAGCTATGGTGTAATTTCCAAAGTTGAAATGAGTTTCTGCTCATAGCTTATCCAATTTCGGCGGGGGGGGGGAGGCATTAAAAAAACCTCACAATTATATGAATCATATTAAATCATTTGATTAACTCTTAAATTAACTAATATTGACTTCTAAATAGCTAGTACAGACATAAAAATGATACAATATATACATATGTCCATGTCTGCTATAAGTAAATTGGATTTTTCTAGATCTGACATTGAAAGAATAATACCAAAATTAATATTTAATTATTGAATGCCTACTATAACTTGCACTGTCCCAGATGACTTAATATTTTATTTAAATAATATATAAAGCATATGTGCAAAGTAGTAATATTAATGTCAAAGTCAAATATTTTCAGGAAAATTAGATCAGTTTCTCAAGGTCTCTAAGTTGGTAAGATACAGAGGAACAACTTGGCCACAAATCCATTATCCACTCAGTCAGGAAACAGTTCAAATTCACCTGCTACCTATAGGAAAACAGAGCTAAGGAAAGGCCACTGTAGGACCTTCCTTGTTCAGATCTGTTGGATTAACTAAAACAAAATCGTCTGTTTTTGCTGTTGCATTGGAGTTGCTCTTTAAATGTATTACCAATGAAATTTATCTCATGTAATACTGAGAGAGAAATAAACACATACTATTAAAAAATGTTACACTTGTCAGGAAAAAATCCTGAAAGACTTTGATAGGTATATTTTCTGTATAGATAATGTCCATGTCCATCTATATCCCCGTATGATCATACCGTTAGACATTCTATGACTTCAGAAAATACCTTTTTGATCTTTCTTACCTCCAAAAGAGGTTAAGCTGTGCCTCTTCGTCATTTCATACTTTTGGCAATCTGTTATCACAGAGGTTTATGTGTTTTATTTGTTCAGTAGGTTGTGGATTACTGAGCTTATACATCATTACTGTTGTATCCCCATACTATATTTGACATGCAGCAAGATATTATTAAATGTTTACTACACAGAAAAGGAAGAACAGTTTCTATATGCATTCAAATAGGTATCAGCAGCTAATATTCATAGATAGAAAAGTTAGAGGTAGTCACAGGTAATTATAAAGCTATCCCTTCAAAATAGGAAGTAGTCATTTAGGAACCCTACGGGAAACATTTTATTAAGTGAGTGTTGGCTTATAAAATATGAATATGACCTATTCAGGCAAATCTTTGTTTGCTATGATACCTGTAATGGTAGCAATCATTGTGGCATAATTTTTAGGAGTCTCTTTTAAAGCTTCTGGATTTGTTCTCCAACTATCATCTTCTACCAATATAGCTGTTATATGAAAATTTGATGTTGCTTTTATTTGGAGAAAAAGCGTTGCAGAAATTTATACCATATGACTATATTCTATAAAATATATGATTAATATATGTGTAAATGCACTTGCACATCTATATATTTATGACCTTGCTCAAACTATTTATGTTTTTGTTTGTTTGTTTGTTTAGAGATGGAGAGAGCAGGGGGAGGAGTAGAGGGAGAGAATATCCTAAGCAGGCTCCGTGCTGGGAGTGAGTTCAATCACATGACCCTAAGATTGTGACCTGAGCCAAAAATCAAGAGTTGGAGGCTTCACCGAATGAGCCACCCAGGCACCCCTTTAATCGATTTTTAACATGAAAAATGAGATTATGGTAACTTTCTTGAATTATATTGAAAATTAATCCTTTAAACAATAAAAGGAGTTTAGAAAGTAATTGAAACATGGCAAAACCTCAATAGTGTTAGATATTCCGAATATTCTTCATATAAAGGAAACCTATCATTACAGAATATAAGAGAAAGCTTAATCAAACAAATTATATTGGAATGTAAAAAAGTCATGGAAGTGGAATGCTTGACTTTTAATCTGAGATTTTAATTAAAAAAATACAAAGCTATCATGCAGTCAATTAGCTTTCGTGGTTTGAAATTAGTTGAGTAATAACAAGTATTTAGATTATAATATGTGGGTGGCTCGTTGGTCTAGGGGTATGATTCTCGCTTCGGGTGTTAGATTGTAATATAACCATTCCCTTAAGGCTCATTTCTTAAAATTCAACCTGGCATGGTTTTAAATATTCAATTAATTTATTAAAAATAAATACAAAAAATAAATAAATAAATAAATAAATAAATAAATAAATAAATACAAATTCAAAACTACAGTTATGAATTAAAATTTTTGCATTAAAAGTAAAGCATCCATTGTGCAAACCCTGAGTCGAGAATTCTTGTCAGTAGCCATTCACTGTTTCTTACATTCTTAGTAGAGCAAACTATTTCAAATCTGAAAGGTAAATGTTAAATGGAGAATCGGGAATTCTATATTCTGTCTTTAGCAAACCATGGAGCCATGAGTAAATGCTTCACAGTCACAAGCATTGCAAATTTCTACATTTTAAACCAACCAAAAGAATAATATATTCAATATGTTCCTAGAATTTCTGCAACTTCCCACTCTTAAAATATTGCAATAGAGAATATCTTTTCTTACTTTCTATTCACAGATTACTACAAGCCTAATATGTCTGTCTGAAAAGTTGCCTGAATGAAAGAATGTACTGAAATATATGCGAAGAAAGATGTCCCTAAATGCTGCCTTTTGAAAGGATTAATCTTCTATGAGTGATTTATTCTATTAAAGTAGTTTACTCAAGATAAGATAGCAGTTATTAAAAAGTGTTATACTGAGAACACTTTTCCTCACAGACTTTCTTTTCCTTTCTCAGATAATTAAACACTATCTTGCGAACACTACATTCCCCCTCGCCTTTAAGCATGTATGAGTAAATTACATTTTCAAGAAATTCTTGCTCCATCCATCTTCTTTTCAAAGTGCTGTTTTGTCACTATGATCCCTGTCATATTGAAAGCCTGGAAATGCATCGTTTCTCAAGTGAAATCACTTGTGTGTTTTCCTACACCTGTGCAGTACCTGTTAGCCAATAACAAATAATGCTCCTGAGGGTTGAAACGTGGTGCCCTTATTCTTCTTGGACATCTATTCATATGATTTCAAATATCAAGGGTACCAGGACAACTTTGATTTATATTTCTAGACTTGACCCTTTGCCCTCTCTTTCCCTGTGTGTAACACAGCTGCTGGACTTTATTGATCATAAACGGGACCAAATTTTCACCTTCTTTTCCCATTTCTCCCTTCCTTCCAATAATTTTTAAAATAATTCTGGTAAACCCCAAACCTCAGAAGCTATGAATCATCTTTTACTCTTCCCAGGCCTTGCTCTCTCTGTGGAATCAGGTACTAAAATCTAGTCTCTTCTGATTCCAGCTTTTCTTCTCTCATTTTACTACCCAGCACTTTACCCAGGTGTGTAAACACTCAGGCAAACTTATTAAAATATGTCAATAATGACTTTGGAAATAACATTAATGGTAAATATTAGGGGTGCCTGGGTGGCTCAGTTGGTCTGACTCTTGGGTCTGGTTCAGGTCCTTACCTCAGGGTTGTGAGATGTAGCCCTGCCTAGAGCCCCAGGTGGTGTCCCATGCTGAGGATGAAGCTTGCTTAAGATCCTTTCTCTCCCTCTCCAGCTCCTGCTCTCTCTCTCTCCCCCTGCAAAAAAAAGAGTAAATACTTATATCTTGCTCAGGTTATATTATTTCCTTTGCTCAAATTATTCCAAGGCCTCATTTTTACCTCCTTATATAAAACTCATGGGAGATTCAAGAACCTTTGGAAAAAAGCTTCAACTTCATATGCTTATTACCTGTTGACCAGTTTTATCTCTTCAGACTCAAAAGCAGTTCTTTTTCTCCCCTCTTATAGATTTCCTTTTTAGCTTCAGATGAATTATTCATTCAGTATTATTTTTAGGGTCTTTTGTCTTCCAGGTTCTGAGTTAGGCATCAGAAATTACAGATGAACACGTTATACTTACTACTCTCAAGGAATTTTGTTTTCCTTTGGGGAGGAAGGGGAGGATACAGATAAGTGGACAATTTAGTTCTATTCACTGTGGTAAGAGCAGAAATGAAGATATCTGCAAGGAGCAAGGATATGGGTAGCTAGGGTGCAGTGAGGTCACTGAAACACAGATTCACTGAAGAAAAGTTAGAGAAGAACTCTCCAGGTAAGAGAAAACCAGTGCAAATGGAGATAGATCAAGGTATCTTGAGAACCATGATGTTTCAAGAATAACAGAATCAACTCTCTATGGAGGGCAATCTCTTTGGAATAAGCCTTTAGAGTAATGGTTCAAATTTTTATTGGAATGAGTCTTAGTATAATCAAAATTTAATAACGATTATTTTTTCCAATTTGTATATGAATGGTTAATTTTTGAACATGTATTTACATTATTAAATGAGATTAGTCCATGTTAAGCATTACCTTTATACAAGCCAGCATTTACTTGTAGGTTCTTGTATGTCCTTTGTGATTATAAGGTTTTAAGGGTCAGTTTTTGTATTTGGATTAGGTAAAGGATTCAACAGTATATAAATTGGCTGTCTGGATTCCTAAGGGTTGGTCAGAAAGGTTAGGTTATTCATTGTGAAGAAAAGTGAAGGATAGGCAAACTTCCCTGCCCATGTGGCTCCCTGTACGTGACTCAACCTTTAATCACACTTTCCTTTGACTTTCCTTTTCCCCTTTCCCCCTTTAAAGTCTCAGGTTCACTGATTACCTCCTGAACATATTTATGAAATTGTCTGTTGTGCTAAGTATTCTTTCTCTGTGACCCAAGGTGAATCTCTCCTTAAGTGTATCATTGTCTTTATACAATAATTGTAAAACAATCTTTATTAGAATTTATCTTTCATACTACATGATAAGATTTATAGGAATTATCTTCCAAAGAGTTTTATTCTCAGAGCCAAGTGCATGGTTTGGTTTACAACAAGGTCATTCCACCTGTGAACTTGCACATTTCCAATAATCATGTTTCTGCAGCCATGCATTTCATAAATGATGCTAAAAGAAGAATAGCTTCACAGAAATGAAAACATAATTAATGTAAACAGTTGTCACACACACACACACACAGACACACACAGAACAAGTAAGGATATTAAGGAAATTGTATTTAGAGGATTGAAAATATGCAGAATATTCCAGATCTAAAGCTTCAAGTGTCTCAGCAGGTGGCTTTGCTTTACACTTTCTAGGAGGCAGCAAACATGTGGCAGATGGGTTGATTTACATTTGGGTTGTTTTGAAGCAGGGAGAGTTTCAGAAAGTTATCTGAACAGGAAATGTTTTTCTCTATGGTTACCTAGTTTCAGGGTAATAAGCAGTTCTAATCACAGCTAATGAGTCAGGAGACAAAGATGGTGAGTTGTAGTCTGTGTCTGGACTTGACAACAGGTTCAGGCAAAAGAAGAAGGTCTAACACTTTTCATAGGCAAACAAGCAAGCCTTATGAGAATCATGCAAGAAAGTGTAAAAGAGTCTTATCTAAGCCAAATGGAGAAGTGTCCTTCTTTGTAGTAAGCTATTTTCCAGAAGACATAAAAGGTGGGAAATTTGGAGGAAAAAATATATTTCTGCACTCATTGTTCTCTGAAAGTAAGAATTCAGGAATAGTTCAACGTTATGTTAAGTCAATTGAAAAAAGAGGTGATTAGACTGAGGTGACTCTATTGCTACAGTCATCTACCAAAATCTAAGTCTATTTGTTAAAAAGAGACAGTAGACTAAAAATGGAGTCACTTGAGCTAAGCCCATTTCAACAAACGGAGACTTAATACCTAACATAATTGCAGTTTCAGCCTTTCCCTGGAAGGCAATCTTAATGAGTCAGTCTGGAATTTCTTGGTCAGCACTAGAGAGGTAATTCACTCATCGACCCCTGCCATCTGCCGAAGGAAGGTGATCTTGTCTAACAATCTGCTAGTAACTTTTGTGGAGAACAAAGGCAAACAAAATATAGGAAAAAAATGTAAAGTTCCTGATAACTTACAGCCCACTGATAAGTACTTGAGACAGAGTGACCTTCCTCAACAAGCTTAGTTGCCTCAATGTTAATACTTTGCTAGAGACATAAGGCAATCTTAGCTTGACATAAGCCTAACCTCCAGGATCCTGTAAAAATCCCTTTGAAGACTTCCTAACAACAGCTACACCCTCAAAGTCCTGGAAATATTTTTATTTTTTAAAGATTTTATTTATTTATTCATGAGAGACACACAGAGAGAAGCAGAGACATAAGCAGAGGGAGAAGCAGGTTCCCTGTGGAAGCCCAATGCCAGACTCACTCCTAGGATCCTTGGCATCATGCCTTGAGCCAAAGGCAGATGCTCAACCACTGAACCACCCAGGCATCCCCAAAGTCTTGGAAATATTGCTTCTAAATCTCTTAGAGATTTATACTTTCCCTAACCTTCTCCCAACTTTAAAGTATATAATAAGTCGTTCCTCACATTCCCAGTGCAGCTTCCTGCCCACAGGTCCTATCCATGTGCTTTAATAAAACTACCTTTTTGTACCAAAGATATCTCAAGAATTCTTTTTTGAAATTTTGCCCCCAGACCCCAGTATTTCCCATCATAACTTCTTTGTCCTGCCCCTGTCTGCCTCTACAAATCTTTCATTTTATTTTTTTGGAGCTCCTATCTATTTGTTAGATGGCATACTGCCTGATTCATCATTTGTTGAATAAAGTTAATTAGGTCTTTAAATGTACACAGGTTAATTTTTTTTTAACACTGTATATACCTCAACCTTAGAAAATCAAAACACTAAGGACAATCAAATCACAGACACTGGCTTTCAACTCTAACCAATCCAACCATTTCCTTTCTTTCTTCCCTACGTTTGCTATAGAAGTCTTCTCACCTCTCCCCACCCCGAGAAGAGCACTCTTTTTTCTTTTTTTTTTTTTTAAGATTTTATTTATTTGTTCATGAGAAACACACACACACAGGGAAAGAGAGAGAGAGACAGAGACACAGGCAGAGAGAGAAGTAGGCTCCATGCAGGGAGTCCAATGCAGGACTGATCCCAGGACTCTAGAATCACATCCTGGGTGGGCACTAAACTACTAAGCCACCCAGGGATCCCAGAAGAGCACTCTTAACCACATCTGGTGGGTGCTGCTCAGTTGCAATAGATTTTGCTCCAATAAATTCTTAAAATTTGTAATATGCTTTAGTTTATCTTTTAACAATTGCCACAGCTTACTGAATATGCACAATGAGGGAGTTCCTGGTATTCATATTTAATGCTGTTTATTATCAGCTACTGTAACTTGCTTATTTTTGTCAAAATTAATAACTTTAAATATATTAGGGATTGTTTTCTGCTAAAAGATTTTCTTTTTTTCACAGAGACTCCTTCATAGGTCCTAATTCCATTGCCACCTTTGATTTTTTTTTTTGTTTGTTTCAACAGGCCTCTAAATTACAGTAATATATCATTACTTCCAACAGATGTGAACTTATTTTTAAGGTCAGAAATATGAGTCCAAAAATGTGCTAATACAGGGGGAAAAAGGTTGATGCTTCTGTTTAAGTTCATTAGTAAGCAAGATTTTTTTCTTGTTCTACATAGAAATTAGGTTAACTTTTCAGTTTCAAAAGTCTTATAAAATAAATGACCATGTGTTTGATATATACAGGCAACACAGAAACCAGGCACTTTAAAACTGAGGGAAAAAGGGGACATGGATTTAATGCTAGAATTTATGCTTCATGTAATTTTTTAGATGTGGGTCAAATTAATGAAATATTTCATTGGTATTGTCCTGCCAGAATTCATAAGTATGCTATAATTTTGCACAGGTTACTGTTCTTGAATCTATATTAAAATAACAAAGATTCAGTGCTATGATTGATGGTGCTATAATATTGATTGTTTATAGGCTTACTTTTTCTTTATCACGTAACCCCAGGGAGTCCTGCCTCCTTTTGAATGTATTATTCTTACCAACTGGGCTATAGGGATAACATGAAACAATAGCAGATTTCTTCTTAACCTTTCTATCTAGCAAAATGTAGCATTGTTAATAAGACTCAGTTGTGACATAGGAGAAAAAAATTATTTCTTCTTTATAATAGATTTTCAGAAAAAATATATATGGTAATGAATGTAAGATAGCCCAATTCCTTTGAAATACAAACCTATCAAGAGAGAATGGACAAATTTATATCTAAAGAGTTGACATTTTGTGGATAGAATATTGTTCTCATTTAGATATCTTTTCAACATCATTAAAAAGCAGCCATAGCAAGAAAAATCTATGCCCCCCTAAAGTATATAATTCTCTTCTTGCTATAGAAATATACTCAGAGAGGGGTGTCTGGGTGCCCCTCTTTGTTGATTGTTTTGATTTTGGCTCAGGTCATGATCTCAGGTCATGAGCCAATCTCAGGTTCTGTGCTTAGTTAGCTCAGTGTCTGCTTGAAATTATCTTTCTCCCTCTTCCTCCACTCCTACCCCCATGCTCTATCTCTCTCTCAAATAAATAAATAAACAAAATCTTTTTTTTAAAAAAAGAAATACATCCAGAGTAACAAAATATGGCAAACAATGTAAAGATGTTTTGTCTGTGTTTTTTTTAACCTGCCTAATTCAAAGACAGACCTAGAAAAAAAAGATTTAACTCTAATCTCTGTGATTGATGACAATTTTTCAAGACCCACTACCCAAAAGACATAGTCAATAAACACACTCTTAAAAATATAACCAACTCTCTTCTCCTCCATAATGCCAATTCTAAAAGATTTCTCACTAAAGGATGGTTTGTAGATTTCCAACAGAAATTTTAGAAATATTAAACCTGTATTACCATCCCATATCTTTGTTAAACTCTTTTGTAAAATCAGAAGTTATGGAAATAATTGTGAAACTGTTTAAAAATGCATGTCTCTTTGCAGAAATAAGGGAGATATAACCATTTTGAAATACAGGCTGAGTTTCTCTGAAACAAAGACCTACCATCCGAGTGAAAGACCATGCCAGAGTCTTATCCCAGCCAGAAGGGAGTCTGTTTACCCCATTTCACAGCCTCTAGCCTACCTGTCTTACCTGAGAGGGTAATTGGGAATGAAATAGCACTTGTCGAAGTCATAACCTGGGCCATAGACCCACTAAAACTTAGATGTCATCATAATATTATAAAATACTTCCTTTTACCACCACCTTACCACTACATTATCAGAGATCCGGAATTATAAAAGTGTTTATAATTTACATAAATACAAGACTCAGAATCTAATTAAGAAGGAGCTCTTAGGGAAGCTCAGAGACAACAGAGTAGGTAAATATAAGAACACTGGAAGGTGACTACTCAGGCACAGACAGCTACAGCAAATATTAAATAGAGCCTGACCCCTAATCAGAAAAACATAAAACCCATAAAAAAAAGTAATTTTACTTTGGTTCATATTTCCTGATACATCATTTCCAGATTTTAACCAAACACTACAAGGCATGTGAAAAGGCTATAGAAAACATGGTGTAAAGAGACAAAGTAAGCATGGGAACCACAAACAGATTTGAAATTATGAAACAAAGAATTTAAAATAAAATAAAACTTAAATGAAATAAAATAATTGACTAATAAAATAGTTGATAAATAAAATTCTTAATGTGTTAAAGTCTCTTATGAAAAAATAGGTAACGTGAAAAAACAGATGGGTGATGTAAGTAGAAGGTTAGAAACTCTAATAATCAAAATGAAATGCTTAAAATAAAACACACTGTAACAAAAAAGTAGAATAACTTTGATGAGCTCACAGGAGATTGGATAGATTGCAGAAAAGAATTGATGAGCTTATCTATCAATATTTCATCATCATTCACTGTAGCTAAAAGATGGAAACAACCCAGGTTCATCAATGAATACATAGATAAGGAAAATGTGCTATCAATATGCAATGGAATATTACTCAGCCATAAAAGAATGAAATTTTTGATATATGTTACAATGTGGGTAGATACTGAAAATATTATGCTAAATGAAATAAGCCAGACATGGAAGAACAAATATTATATGATTCCCTTTTATATGAGACACCTAGACTAGGCAAATTCATAAATAAAGAAAGTAGAGTGGATATGAAGAGGGGCTGCAGAGAGGAGAGGGCAACAGGGAGTTATTTGTAGTAGGTAGAGTTCATACTGGGATGATGAAAAACTTTTTAGGTATAGATAGTGGTGATGTTAGATCACTTTGCGAATGTATTTACTGCCACTGAAATATACACTTACAAATGGCTAGAATGATTTAAAAAAATAAGATTTATGTAGCTTTTTCCATGATAAAAGAAGAACATGTAAGCTTGGAATTATTTCAATAGAAACTCCCTAAACTGAAAGGAAAACAGAAAATATTTTTAAAGTACATAATATCCAAGAACCATGTAAGAACTTCAAATAGTTTTCCAGACATGTAATTGGAACACCAGAAGAAGTAAGAGAGACTAGTGCAGAAGAAATATTTGTATTTGTATTATTCCAATAATGGCTAAATTGTTTCCAAAATTAATAACAAATACAATGCTTCATTTCTAGGAATCTTGGACAATACAAGCAGGGTAGACATCAGTCTATGCCTAGACATCTCATATTCAACAGCAGAAAACCAAAGACGTCTTGAACATCTTGAAAGAAGACAGGGGGATAATACATCTTGCCTATAGAAGAACAAGAACAGGAATTGCATAGGATTTCTCTTTATAAACAATGCAAGCAAGAAGAGAATTGAGTAAAAATATTTCGATTACTGAAAGAAAAAACACCAGCCCGGTTCCCTCCCTGAAGGTTGCTCTCAATGAAGAATCCACCTTGAAGAGGAATTCCCTTCAACTTCCTTTCCCTTTCTTCTAAGATTTAGGACCTCTGGAATCCTCAGGAACATTGTACGCTTTTTCTCTGTGTCAGTGAGGGCTTTGCCGTTGTTTTGTCTGTCATTTTCATGACATTTCCTGGTCAAAGGGAGCTCCTTCTGGAATTAAAGTTAGCCTCTGATTCCTGCCACTTAGCACTGCAAGGTCCTCTCCATATTTTAGGATCCCCTGTGACTGTCCCTTGGTTGTTCCCAGTTTATTTAGCAAATGAAAAGATGCAAATTTAAATGGTTTTCTCTCTTTGAGTTTAGTTAAGACAGAGGTGGTAGATTTTTCTTCTGTCCTTCTGTTCTTCTCATTGCTTACAATGATATCATGAGGACTGGGAAGTGTTGATTAGGTCCCCTCCATATTTCTAGTGGGACTAGAAGGTCTATGTGGGGTACGAAGAGGCGCACCTCGTGATGGATTCTGGGAGCTTTCTCAGAGCCAGAGGACAAGCCAGTTGAGATCACTATTTCCATCTTCCCCAAATGTGAAGAGTTGTGCCTTCACAAGTGCTTGGAATTCCCTCCCCTCCAGTGAGAAAGAATATGCGTGCCTGAACTTATTTCTTGTGGCATCATAGACTCTTGACTGCTAGGTTCTGGGCTTTAGGATTCTTATTACTTAAGATTAATTGACATAAAATCATGCTTAGCATGCTGCCTTTTTTTTTTTCCCTGTCGCTCTTATGCTTAAAGTATTGCTGCCGTGGAGGAAGGAGTGATTACCCTGGTAAAACACAGCCATGTAATGTATCCATGTGAGCACTAACCCAAGCTCACCTCTGTGCAAAACCCTGAGAAAACAGGGATTTATATACCTACTGACACATGGTCTTCTAATTTCCAGGCTTTGACAAGTAATATAAATGCTTGTTGACTACAATCTCTGTGCAATATTACTTAAAAGTAATATGTTCATATTATGTTAATAAATTTATCAAAGGTGTATCAATCCAAGGCACAATTAAACATTTAAAGCAACACTAATAAAGTGATAAATCATGATAAGAAATATATTTTTGGGCTCTTCAGCATAATTCCAGATTTTATAAAGGCAGAAAACCAGAGGTAAAAAAATTACACCAAATTTTTCATATTTATAATAACAGCCTTGTCACAGGAAAGCTAGGCATTATTATTCCTCAGACTTAAAATTTGCTTGATAGCTTTTCCCCCCTGAATTAGAAATTTATAGTCCCTAGGCAATAGAAAACCATCCAAATTAAAAAAAGAAACTATTAATTTCCTCAAATGATAATCTCTTTCAGTCTATAACTTACATATAAGGTTAGCTTAACATAACTTAATATTGAATATGACAATATCATTCAAATCAAACAAGTTCAGCTGTGTACTCCAAAACTTAGCACTAAGGTGGGAGAAGCCTAAAAGTAAACATAATAAGCAAGGATGGCTTCGCTTTGACATGAATACAGATTAAGAAGATTGATAAGTATGCTGAAAGCTAAGTGAAGGTATATGATCACATTCCAAACCTCCAAATATTTCAAATTATCAGTCTCTTTAAACTTTGTAGGCTATGGATTGCCTAGGAATTAACCAAATATTGTAGAAAGCTCTATTTTAAGGCAGGTGACAGATGCAGTTGGAGTATCTGCAAAAAACTCAGAACTGTGTTTGTATTTCACAGGAAGGTAAATTTTATATATATACAACTAACTACTATATATATATATATATATATATTTATTTTATTTTATTTGTTTATTTGACAGAGAGAGAGACAGAGAGAGACCATAAGCAGGCAGAGCAGCAGAGGGAGAAGCTAGCTCCCCGTTGAGCAAGGAGCCCAATGAGGGGCTTGATCCCAGGACCCAGGGATCATAACCCAAGCCAAAGACAGATACTTCACCGACTGAGCCCCCCCCAGGTGCCCCACAGCTAAACATATTTAATAAACATTCCCAGAATAACCAAATGTACAACTTTTGAAAAGCAGCAGTTCTATTTTGCTTTGGTTCTGTTTTTTGTTTTGTTTTGTTTTGTTTTTTTACTCTAAATATTCAGAGTCTAGAGAATTGCAGATTTTAATATAAGAGTATTCCTCTTGTTTCGACTTGGGAAGAGTTCTATAATACATGGTTTAAATGGATGATCTCTAACGACACTTTGAATAACAGAAATAAAGGAGGTTTTTTTCAAAACACAAACGATGTAGGTATTCTTAAGATCAAACATAATGTGTTCTCATTATTACATATCTGATATTTATAACACTGATAATAAATCCTTATTTTTTTGGAGACTGCATACAGAGGCAAAATTGAGTAGAATTTGTTCTTTTGCAATTTTACACAACTGCAAAGTCATGTGCGTATTTTCAAATCTGCAGATAACTTATTCGTGGCCTCCTAAAAGAGTAAGCCAGCCCTCATAGATCAGCAGATACAGGTAAGGAGGGGGGAGCTCATTGCTGTGACAGCGGGCTACTCTGGGTCTGTTTTCCCATCTAAATAGCTGGTGGAAGGATTTTTGCCCTTCCCTCTTTTTTTTTTTTTTTCTTTCATCTTTCAGTGCAAAAAAGAATTTGGAGCAAGCCATCCTGTTGATCAGATTTCCATTGTGACATTCTTTTGATATTTGTCCTGCCCACTGTGCTTCACTTGAATTTAGTATTCTGGAATATTAAGAATGGATTCTTACTATTGATCAAAGATTAATGCTACTGGAAAATTTCAAAGCACCTACCCATCATACTAAAGGTGGAACTAATATTAGTTTTCAGAGCTAAGAGGTAGTCCTACCCATGCTTTCAGGGAAAAGTAGATCTGTTCTCATCAACAGATATGATACAGCTTCCCAGAGTGAATGTGTCACCCATTCCTTCATTGTCTCCGCCTTCACATTTCCCAGCCCATGTGAGCTTCATCCCCTGACCACATCTTCCCTACAGAAGACATGCACCCCCACTCCTGTGGTTTGCCAGCCCTAATGTGCATCACATTATGAAAAGAACTTTTTCCTGACCAGTGCACCTGTGTTCTTTAAGTCAAATTTCTGTGTCATCAGTTGTGATGGTGCCAAGAGGAATGAGAAAGAAGTCTTGTCATCCATAGCTACTTCCCCATTCTCTCCATTGGGAGGGTTGGTAAGCTGGTTTGCTGGGGCCTTTCGGAAGGTTCTTTATTCCAGATCTCAGTGATTGTTCAATGTAGTCTTCAGTTTCTCCTTCTAGAGTCAAAGACCAGCATCATAGCATCTGAGTAATTCCTTAAGTCCTTCTCATACAAATATAAATTTTCCTTTACCAACACCAATGACTTAGTTTGACCTTTTCACAAATACATATACAATATGTATTATATAAATATTATAATACATATGTATGTATGTACATACATATATCCATGTGTATGTGTATACATATACATATGTTTACCCTTTTCAATGTGTTTTCAGTTTTCAGGATTCCATGGAATTCATCTTATATGTATTCATTCCCAGCACTCACTCATTACCATGGTATTACTATGGCAACATGTTATCTGATTACTATCTAATCAGGCTAACTTTTTTACAGCTACTGTTCAGTGATATGAGCTTATCCAACAAAAGGCGTGTGACATCCTCTCTTTGTATGTGCCTACTGCTCCCCTATTACCTTCACTCCCCATTAACTTACCCAGTGACACGTATAAACCACATTTCACAGGAGTGGAGACTAAATGCACAGCTCAGAATTCACCTGAAAACTTCAATCTCTCATCCCCAAATTCTGTTCCAAATCATTTTCTTATGTACAAGTCAGAACATACTGAGTTTTCCAATATAATCTTGGAAATACCATAAACATTCCGAGATCTTTCTATTTTTCACTATTTCTTCTTGTAGCATTAAAAAAAAATTCTGCAGTGATTCAGAAAGAAACAAAAAAGATCTTGATTCATCTTCCACATTTTCTGTGTCACTTTTCGTCTCTATGAGCCTTGATAGAACATATTACAGAGCTCATCCCTCACTGTTGCACTAAAAACACAGGATAGATTCCTTCACTGTCTTATCTTCATTTGGCGGCTTTGCTTTTCCCCAATCCCATCTGTCTGTTTTCAGCCGCTCAGCTGAATTTTTATTCACATTTTTGTCTCTCAAAATTAATAATTAAATGGTTTTGTGTTGCTGTTGGATAAACCTTCAAGCCCAAAACTCTAGTGACCCATATCTTTCCATCTACCCCACCCCCAGATGTTCACTCTCAAAATAATCTCAGATCCATAAAATTGTGATACCATTTTAAAACTCAAGTTGTTAAAAGTTTACTGCATTTATCCATTTATAAATATGAATATAAAATTATTATGTCTGTACATTTTAAAAAGAAAATAGGTCTATATATACACCTTTAAATTTCATTCAAGAGAACATACCTTATAAATAGAAGTATGCAGCTATTATTTATGTACATAATTATGACTCAGGTTTTAAAGGGATTGCAATACAGTTATTAAACTGATTTCAGAATTGTTCTGATCTCAAAAACAACATGGACTATCTACATAACTTTTCTGTTCATTATCCACAGGGAAAATACTCCACTTGGGGCCAGCAGAAAGCAAGAGGTAACCGTAAAGGAGGTAACCTTCTCCTCTCAGAAGAGGAGTTTCAGGAGAACGAAGTACAAGTGTATGTGTGAACCAATGAATATCACTGTCTCTGGAAATTCAAATGCCCTTGCAGACACCAGATGTATATAAAAAGCTGTGAGGGATTTCTGATACAAATGAAAGACAACACACTATTCTGAAGACCTTAAGATGTATGTGCATGAGATTCAGTGGTTAGAAGCTCATGGACACATATCTGAGCAATAAATGCATCACTAGTTTGGAATTTTAACTGGTGCACTTTTTTTTTTTTTCTGGTTGCTATTTTAACTGCAAATTCCAAATGCCTTGAGATATAACACCAGAGGGGATCTGTCATAATAAGTGATTTAGAAACTCTGTGTTTAAGGAGGAACCACAATCAAATGCAAAAAAGGAAGAAATTAATTCAAAGCAAACATATGACCCCCAAACCCAGCAAGACCTACGATTGCAAGGGTCCACCAAGAAGTCAGAGGAAAAAATCACGATGTCACATGCCCACCGCATCTCTCACAGGTCTGCTACATGCATTGCCTTTGCCTCCAACCTACACAACTGCTGTGGAACCCTTGCTTCCTGTGATGCTTCTAGGGGACAGAAAGAAGCTGATGACTGTAGGAGCACTGTTGGTGGTGAAAGCCTCTCTGGAAGTGGGGAACAGTGAAATGGGTGAAGGGAATTAAAAGGTACAATCGGGATCCCTGGGTGGCTCAGCGGTTTGGCGCCTGCCTTTGGCCCAGGGCGCGATCCTGGAGACCCGGGATCGAGTCCCACATCGGGCTCCCGGTGCATGGAGCCTGCTTCTCCCTCTGCCTGTGTCTCTGCCTCTCTCTCTCTCTCTCTCTCTGTAACTATCATAAATTAAAAATAAAATAAAATAAGGTACAATCTTCCAATTACACAATAAATAAGCCTATGAGATAGAACGTACAGCAGGACAACTATAGTTCAATGATACCGAATTGCACATTCAAAGTTGCTCAGAGTAAAATCTTAAAAGTTCTCATCACCAGAAAACAGAATCTGTAACTCTGTAACTATAAATGATGACAGATGGGAACTAGACTTTTCCTGGTGATCATTTCATTATGTACAAATCATTACGTTGTACAACTGAAACTAATATAGTGTTGCATATTAATTAGACCCTGATTTAAAAAACTCCCCAAATTTAGTGCCAACTGAAATTGCGCCCAGACCTAACTTCTCAATTGCATTTCCTTCCATAGATCATTACATGGTACGATGGATTTTGCAAGAGGACAGTTTTTCTCATAATCAAATGGATTTTAGTTATATCATTTGCAAAATTTTCTAGAATTATTTGAATTGCCGGGCTTCCTCATTTCTCTGAAATTAAGCATTATTTTTACGAAATGATTCTGTTATTTTGTCTAATTCATTACAAGTGCTCTTGAAGATTAACATCAGTTTACATATTATATAACACACTTAAGATTATTGAGCTAGAGTTCACCTCATCTTGTCTCTAATATCGTTAAAATCCTCAATTTTGATGTTATTTGGTCTAAGTAGCTTTATTGCACATTAACTTTGAAAAGGTAACATACTAAAAATTGAAGTAAAAAGACTTCTTTTTCACTATAAATGTATTTATAGGCATGTAAATTAGACTTCAAACAGGGATAATAGCTCTTCAAACAATATTTGGCTGCCTGTATAGAGTACACTCACAGGCCAACAGTTGGCCAATCTTTGTTATTTGTATTATAACATCTAGTGAGAACAGCCATAAAGGAAGTTGCTTTAATATATATTTACATTAATAAATATATAGTCAGTAGCTCTCTGCCATCCATACCTTGTCAAGACTTTTCTAATTACTTCATTCTGTTATGGTTGCTGTTGTTTTGTTAGCCATTTTATGATGATAATGATCTCTCTTAAGGCTGCCAAATGTCAAGGCATTTTGTGTATTTCAGAAAGAAATCAAATTTAGCATTATCAGTAAAATAATGCAAGCAATTTTACTCCTTATAAAGCACACTCAATGATATGGTTGAGATGGCCATGAAAAGATTTTCATAAATCTAGGATTTTGAAAATTTTCTTTTAAAGACATAACTTTCTCAGCGTAAGAGTGAAAAATGCAATCATGACATTTCAGCCAAAGAACAGTGCTCATTAATTATCTGAGGCTTTTCGGGAAACCAAGGCTGTAAACTGACTGTTCTTTCGAAACTCATGATCATAAATAAGTAATTACCATTCACTTATTACTAAGTGAACAATGACAGACCAAAATCACAGGCTTGGTCCTCACTTGCTCACATTTTGGGGGACAAGGAGCAAGGAGGAAACTGCTTGCCTTTTTTTTTTAAATCTTGACTTTGCTGTTCTTAAACTCACAGTCCATTCTTTAATACAAGTTTTATCTTTTTCTTTTCGTTCTCTTTCCTGTTTCTCTTCTCATCCGATATTTTCCCCTTTCTCTGGGTTTAAGTGCACAACTGATTTGAAAAGAGCTTCTGCATGTAGGGCCAGGGCCAGCTTTGTTGGGGAACCCAGAGGAAGACACTTGTCCTGGGTGAGACACCAGGTCTGCCTGCCAATCAATTCCCATCCCAGCTGCAGAGGTCACCGACCCAGCAGTGGGGCAAGCCGGGCTGTCAGAAGGCATTAGAGTCAACGTATTTAAAGCAATAAACATGACACAAAGTAAGACCCTGGTACAAAAAGTTGAAAAGGGAAAAAACCGTTAATGTTGTTATCTGAAAATCTAATGTTTTCACAGAGAATAAGAAGGGCAAAAATGACAAATTTCCACCTCTAACTGGTTAACTCTCTAGATGATGTTTAAAGTAACCAAGAATGAATTACAATCAAGATTTTCCTGAGTACCTTTTTTCCATTACCTTTCAAAAAAGTATTAAATGAGCTTTTTTATTTGTTTGTTTTTCTGATAAATTATGGCTTCTGAGAGTCGTTGAAAGCTCAATAATTTAATCCCACTGGAACAGGAGAGATTAAGCACCAGGAGGTGGGCAGGTCCACATTACCGACACTAGGCTATCCCTGGTGGGAGACAGGAGCAGCGCTGCTCATTACTTGAAAGGGATTGGTTTGTCTTCCGAATTCCAACTTGAATAAACATTCATCAATAATGAAAGAAATATTCATGTTCTGTATTGATGAGTCTCTTTATATTTTCTGTGGTTTGTTGAATATGTTTTAATAAACAAATGTTGCTTCGGCCTTCCTATATTCCCAAAGATCAATGAGAAAAAAAAAATCTACCTGTCAAGAGGATGTGAGTTTTAAAGCAAATTTACTCAGAGGACTAATATTAGATTCAACTTCCTGTAAAAGGTTTAGAACTAGGCAGTATTATTGAATTTTGTCTTTAAATTCAGTTTTGGTGCCCTGCAAAAGGCAATAAATCATAGTCTCTAAATCTTATTAAATGGAAGTAACTGAAACTAGACAACACTATCTTGATAAAAAAGCTAAAATTCTTAAATGCCCTGATTGCTAGTAAAAATACAGATAAAATGATCTTTAAGAGATCCCTGGTCAAGTGGGAGTAGCATCAAGGGTAACAAAATATTTTAAAAAATAATCTGAGCAGTAATTAAGCCTGAGAGTTTTCTCCAGATATTGAAATTAAATATGAGATTTCTTAAGGGAATTTCCTTATTTTCAAAGCAGTTTTAAAATTTAGTTCATAAAAAATTGTGATCAAGAACAAAGATCAAGATGTGTTCATTGAAAATACAATATATTTTTTAAAGATTTATTTATTTATTTGAGATGGTTGGGGAGGGGGCAAAAGGAAAGGGAGAGAGAGAATCTCAAACAGACTCCATGCTGATTGCAAAGCCCTATTGGGCTCCATCTCATGATCGTGAGATCATGACCTGAGCAGAAACAGAGTCAGTAACTTAACCAACTGAGCCATCTAGGTGCCCCCCAAAATACAATATTTTTTAAAACATAAAAGAATATTTAGCAAATACTTAGGATGTAAGTCAAATGTGTGGTTTTCACTAGGAGATTTAACGTTCAATTTTTGAGTATATTCTATTTAAATCATTTATTTATTTATTTTTAAAGAATTTATTTATTTATTTATTTATTTATTTATTTATTTATTTGGCAGAGAGAGACAGAGGGAAAGGGAGAGAGAGGGAGCACAAGCAGGTGGAGCCCCAGGCAGAGGGAGAGGGAGAAGCAGCCTCCCCACTGAGCAGAGAGCCAGATGAGGGGCTCAATCCCAGGACCCTGAGTTCATGACCTGAGCAGAAGGCAGATGCTTAACCGACTTAGCCACTCAGGCACCCTTGTAAATAATTTACATAATTGCTCATCTCTATTTTGATTATCGTAGACACTCATATAGTTATATTGTGCTGTAGAATTATAATTAAACAATTATTCATCAGAGGTAAAGTTGCTCAAAGAATATACTTGCCAGTATTTTTATATATGATATCTTTGAAGGATTTTAATTTTCCTCTTCCCTTAATTATTTTTAATTTCCAATAATCCATTTTCTAATGCATTCTGTAAGTATGAAAACACATAGACAAATGTAGGAACTATATACAAAGGCACCCACCTCTCAGCTAATGTACATTACTCTCCTGCATGTGGTGGCAATTTCTTCAGTTTCAGAGATACTTAAGGGCCAGTATCCTTGCAAGAGATAAGGCAGTGTTAACATAATTTTAATATAGTTGAAATTCTCAAGCTAAGTTGCAAACAGTGGCTTATAAAATTTTTGAAGTCAGATTTTGGGAAAATAAGTGAAGCCAGAGGAATACAAGGCAGTAAACATAAGTGAAGATGGATTTTATTCATTTATTCTCTTACTCAATAAGGTTTTTCATAGCTTTCACGTTGTGTCACGTAGTGATATAGGTACAGGTAATGCTGCTGTGCAAAGAAAGGAAAAAAAAAAGGCAAGATTTTCCTTTAAGAAATTTATATTCTAGTGAGTGATGACAAAATAAAGATTATCTGTAAAATTATGTAATGGAAATAAATGGCCGAGTAAACGTCACTTGAAGCATCAAATAGCATATTTATAGTCTTAACTATTTAAATCTACATATAGTTTGAGAGATGATTCTTAATTGTAAAGTATGCATTGATACCAAAAGCAAAGGAGTTTAGAATCTTGGGAAAGTATGACTCAAACACAATTACTCAAGTCCTAGACCTACTTTGAGGGTTAGGGAGGACCCACGAGGTCCCAGCTTAATGAGAAGGTGCTCAAATCAGTAGATAAGCTACCGGAGGGTAGCTTAGAAGGGGCATGCATGCAAACAATTAGCTTCTTACAAAAGGATTTATTTCAAAACCTAGATTCTGAGTTATTTAGTGTTAAGGGAGACTGATTTTTAGTTCACATAATAAAGACATTTCTGACTAAATTCAAGGCTTATGGATTATAAATGTTTAGGAGCTCAAATCCAATCTCACATTTCTATCTGTCACTTTAATTGCAGAATGAATTAACATCCATAAGAAAGTCACTGTCTTCAGAATTATTGCTGAATTTTTGTTGATGTCAATGAAGTCATTACTGTGAAGATATGGCTGGAGAACTAATTTTCATTAAATTTCATAATAAGTGTAGTACAGAACTTATTAAGAGTTTAAACAGGGCACCTGAGTGGCTCAGTCGGTTAAATGTCTGCCTTCAGCTAAGGTCTTTTACCTTCAGCTCAGGTCATGACCCAGCATCTCTAATCCAGTCCTGTGTGGGCCTACCTGCTCAGTGGGGAGCCTCCTTCTCCCTCTCCCTCTGCCTGTCGCTCCCCCTGCTTGTGCTCTCTGTCAAATAAATAAATAAATAAATAAATAAATAAATAAATAAGCTAATTAATTAATTAATTCTTTAAAAAATTAGTTTGAACACAGGTAGGCACTATTCTAACTACATTCTCATTTTCTGTTAAAGAAGGTAAGTAAAACAACACAAATCATAGCCAGCAGACAACAAAGAAAGCTGTCAATATCGATGTCCGAAAGACAAATCATTGACCTAACTTCCTCCCTGAGCAAGTTGAATTCTACTTACACACCAAGAGCACTGTAAGATTTGAGTATGACTCTGTTGTATTTCCTTTTAGAAATGTCATTGTTTCAGGCAATTCAAAATATGCACATGAAATTTGGAATTCACTAAAAATGAATAGGATCAGCTAGGTTCATGGATGCCATTTGTCATGTCTCCTTGGCCTATTAGGTCTGTCTCCAATATAATACATCAGTTTCATGTAAAGCAATTTCTTATACTCCTGAAAAAGGCTTTTCCTCGCTATTGTCATCGGTCATAGATGAAAACAGTGCGTGGAACACAGTGAGTGCTGCTTGATACTAGAGCATAAAATGCTTTAAAAATATGATTGGATTTAGTGGTCATAACAATGATGGACTGTGTGTACTGAACCAAATAAACGGTGTGTTGCCTTATACTGCTTGGCCAAGAGGCCTCATCTATACTCTGTCTCTTTCTACTTCAACTCTTGAATTTTTCAGTACAGCACAGTAAAACTACATGGTGTTAAACAGTAATAGGGTTCCTCTGAAATACACACACCCAGTGAGTTATAGTAACAACCATTTGGATATATAAGTTGAGCATTAAAGAGTAGTAGTTGTTTCTATAACAATGCTATTCCCTTAAAATCTTACTGGAAGAAGAAAAAACCCAAAATTTTTGTATTCTACTCCTGAAGTTTGCATAGCTTTCGATATAATAGAAAGGTGTTGAATATAAATGACAATAATAGCTCACATTCCTATAGAAGTTTTTATTTTCCCAAATGTCTTAACATTGCTATTTTATTTTATAATATTGGCATCTCCTAGATTGCTTAAAAAATGATCTAAGAATGTTTCAAACAATTCAATTTTAAAGAAAAATATTTTCTTCAATCACTTCCAAACCATATTTTCATGTTTAGACATGCAAGTTTCCTACTGATGTCTAATCCTGAAGATTTTCACTGTTAACATCACTAGTTAGCTCTTACAACATGGACAGAGCAGATAATTTAATTGTCATTTTGTGTAGTAAAGCTACCTGAGGGTCAAGAAAGCCAAGCTGAGACAAGAGCAATGCATCTGGAATGTACTTTGCACCATACCATCTGACCAAATCTAGTAACTGAACAGTTATTCTTTCCATGTTACAGTTTGGGTTTCCATGCCACTCAAATCAGTTAATTTGATAAGTCCCTGAAAAAGTGATGGAATCATTGCCAGTCCTAATAGTCACTGAAATTTTGTAATTACAATCAAATACCTATACCCATATAGACAGAACAATACAGAAAGTGTTATGATGATAAACTGGAGAAGCCATAATTTTCCAATTAATCAAGAAAATTCTTATTAACACTCTCTGGAAAAATGGCCCCAGATTACCCTTGTGCATTTTACAAAGAAGTTCTCATGTTAAAAAAAAAAAATAATAAGAGTTCTCATGCTTTGAGTTTACAAAGTACAATGACATATTTACAGTTTGATTCCCTTCTCAAGTTTTGGTGCAACAAACTGGTTAAGCAATCCTATCAACAAATAAAAGGTAGTGGTATTATGAGATATTAGAAGAACTTTCAGGAGTGCCTAGGTAGCTCAGGTGGTTAAAGATCTGACTCTTGATTAGGCTCAGGTCATGATCTCAGGTTTAGTGAGATCAAGCCCTGCAAGAGGCTCCATGCTGGGTGTGGAGCCTGCCTCTCCCTCTTCCACTTCCTCTGCCCTTCCTCGCCTATCTCTCTACCCTTCTACCCCACTACATTAGTGCATGCATGTGTGTGTTCTTTTGATAAATAAATAAATACATAAATAAATAAAACAAAGAAAAGCTTTCAACTGGTGTTTAATTATCCAAGGGAAAAACCTACGTGACAAATATTTATAAAAATCTACTTTCAGGATCCCTGGGTGGCTCAGAGGTTTAGTGCCTGCCTTCGGCCCAGGGCATGATCCTAGAGACCTGAAATTGAATCCCACATTGGGCTCCCTGCATGTAGCCTGCCTCTCCCTCTGCCTGTGTCTCTGCCCCCTCCCCCACCTCTCTCTCTGTCTCTCAGGAATAAATAAATAAAATCTTTAAAAAAATCTACTTTCATTAGTGGAAGCAAATTAGATGACTATGACACTCTTCAGTAGGTGTGGATCCATTTCTAGTGGAGTTAAATCTCAAATGTCAATTTTTCACCCTGCCTTTACAGTAAGGAATTTCAAAGGTTGTCACAAAGCCCTATTTGAAGGATACATAATGGGCTCTCTAATCAGAAGTTATGCAACAAAGCTTGAATAGGAGACAGAGACAAAAACAGAAGGAAATAGAAAAAATATTACCAGATGACCTGGTTGAAAAAAACAATAAAAATATGCTTTATACCAAAAGAAATCCTAATGCATGTAAAAAAAATATGTATTTTGTATATTCAATCTAATACCAACATTTGTTCTGGGAACTGTAAACTAATTAGAAGACAAATTCAAAGGTACATTTTGCAGTTCATTAAGTCATCATAAGGGCCAGGTTTATTATTGTTTAGAAAAAGATAGTTCTAGGAAGATATTGTGATCATGCTGGGAGATTGAAAGGTCAGACTAAAATAGATGAGAAAATTCTGTTTTCACTTTCGTATTCCTAATGTATTCACATCAATAGATTCAGGTGAATACTTTGTAGAGACAGTTCAAATTAGCAAATACTATCAGTGACCCATTAGTATTATTTTAGCAATTTAAAGAATGGAGAGATTTATAGCCTGAAATATATTATGTACCAACTTACAGATTAATAAAAAGTGATGTCGGGAGGATGGTATTGCTGTTGGCAATGCTAATAAAAACACTCATAAATTGTTTCTTTTACAAATCACTTTCACAGAAAGCATTTTATTTTAACCTCACAGCTTACGAAACACAGCTGTCTTGACAAGAAATTCTTTCCTTCATCGACCTCACTCACTAAGTGCACGTCATTCTCTTTGCATATCATTAAGTGAAAAGATGGTTTCCTAAAAATAATCTATTCTTCTCTTTATATGCTTATAGAAGATTTGATTACAGTTGTAACCAACCTTTCTTCCAGAGAAGCAAATTACTTCTGAGCAATTTTAACTACTTCCTGATAGAATTTATAAACAAAAGGAAGGTATTAGTACAATACAATATACTGATCTCTGAAGCCAAGGAAGTTTGTCTCCAAATGTTAACAACCACGTGGAAATAGATGGGTTAGGAGCATCTGGGGGTGGGCTCAGTAGATTAAGTGTCTGCCTTTGGCTCTGGTCATAATTCTGGGGTCCTGGGATCAAGCCCCATGTCAAGCTCCCTAGTTAGCATGAAGTCTACTTCTCTCTCTCCCTCTTCCGCCCCTTGTCCCTCTTCTGCTCTCTCTCTCTCCCTCTCTCTCTCTCAAATAAATAGATAAAATCTTTTTAAAAAAATCATAGAAATAGATGGTTTAAATACCTCCACACACAATGACTGAATGAGTATAAACACTGTTGAGAGAAACGTCTAGTGTTGGTGCTTGGTACACTCCCTACCTAACATGCTAGATACGGAAGGGTAAAACATGAAGGACACCAGCAACAGCACTCAGTCAAAATACTTTAGAATGAGTTATGGAAGATGTGTGGTTCATCTTCTGCACACTGAAGACCCTAGCTTTGACATCATCAAGTGGCTGTTAAGACCATGGCGGTAGAACATGAATCTCCTCATCATTGCAGCAATGCTAGGTTAAAAGTTCTTTTAAAGAGCTTGCAGAACCCAGACCCTACTTAAGAGTCATTTAGGAAATCATATAGAAATAATATTTACCAATTTGAATGCCTTTAATGTCTTTTTGTTGTCTGATTGCTGAGGCTAGGACTTCCAGTACTATGTTGAATAGCAGTGGTGAGAGTGGACATCCCTGTCTTGTTCCTGATCTTAGGGGAAAGGCTCCCAGTGCTTCCCCATTGAGAATGATATTTTCTGTGGGCTTCTCGTAGATGGCTTTTAAGATGTTGAGGAATGAAGTCAAACTCTCCCTCTTTGCCGATGACATGATACTCTACATAGAAAACCCAAAAGCCTCCACCCCAAGATTGCTAGAACTCATACAGCATTTTGGTAGCGTGGCAGGATACAAAATCAATGCCCAGAAGTCAGCAGCATTTCTATATACTAACAATGAGACTGAAGAAAGAGAAATTAAGGAGTCAATCCCATTTACAATTGCACCCAAAAGCATAAGATACCTAGGAATAAACCTAACCAAAGAGTTAAAGGACCTATACCCTAAAAACTATAGAACACTTCTGAAAGAAATTGAGGAAGACACAAAGAGATGGAAAAATATTCCATGCTCATGGATTGGCAGAATTAATATTGTGAAAATGTCAATGTTACCCAGGGCAATTTACACGTTTAATGCAATCCCTATCAAAATACCATGGACTTTCTTCAGAGAGTTAGAACAAATTATTTTAAGATTTGTGTGGAATCAGAAAAGACCCCGAATAGCCAGGGGAATTTTAAAAAAGAAAACCATAGCTGGGGGCATCACAATGCCAGATTTCAGGTTGTACTACAAAGCTGTGGTCATCAAGACAGTGTGGTACTGGCACAAAAACAGACGCATAGATCAGTGGAACAGAATAGAGAATCCAGAAGTGGACCCTGAACTTTATGGTCAACTAATATTCGATAAAGGAGGAAAGACTATCCAATGGAAGAAAGACAGTCTCTTCAATAAATGGTGCTGGGAAAATTGGACATCCACATGCAGAAGAATGAAACTAGACCACTCTCTTGCACCAGACACAAAGATAAACTCAAAATGGATGAAAGATCTAAATGTGAGACAAGATTCCATCAAAATCCTGGCGGGGGCGGGGGACACAGGCAACACCCTTTTTGAAGTCAGCCACAGTAACTTCTTGCAAGATACATCCTCGAAGGCAAAAGAAACAAAAGCAAAATTGAACTATTGGGACTTCATCAAGATAAGAAGCTTTTGCACAGCAAAGGATACAGTCAACAAAACTCAAAGACAACCTACAGAATGGGAGAAGATATTGGCAAATGACATATCAGATAAAGGGCTAGTTTCCAAGATCTATAAAGAACTTATTAAACTCAACAGCAAAGAAACAAACAATCCAATCATGAAATGGGCAAAAGACATGAACAGAAATCTCACAGAGGAAGACATAGACATGGCCAACACGCATATGAGAAAATGCTCTGCATCACTTGCCATCAGGGAAATACAAATCAAAACCACAATGAGATCCCACCTCACACCAGTGAGAATGGGGCAAATTAACAAGGCAGGAAACCACAAATGTTGGAGAGGATGCGGAGAAAGGGGAACCCTCTTACACTGTTGGTGGGAATGTGAACTGGTGCAGCCACTCTGGAAAACTGTGTGTAGGTTTCTCAAAGAGTTAAAAATAGACCTGCCCTACGACCCAGCAATTGCACTGCTGGGGATTTACCCTCAAATATACAGATGCAATGAAACGCCGGGACACCTGCACCTCGATGTTTCTAGCAGCCATGGCACAATAGCCAAACTGTGGAAGGAGCCTCCGTGTCCATCGAAAGATGAATGGATAAAGAAGCTGTGGTTTATGTCTATAATGGAATATTCCTCAGCCATTAGAAACGACAAATATCCACCATTTGCTTCAACGTGGATGGAACTGGAGGGTATTATGCTGAGTGAAGTAAGTCAATCGGAGAAGGACAAACATTATATGGTCTCATTCATTTGGGGAATATAAATAATAGTGAAAGGGAATATAAGGGAAGGGAGAAGAAATGTGTGGGAAATATCAGAAAGGGAGACAGAACATAAAGACTCCTAACTCTGGGAAAAGAACTAGAGGTGGTAGAAGGGGAGGAGGGCGGGGGGTGGGGGTGAATGGGTGATGGGCACTGAGGGGGGCACTTGACGGGATGAGCACTGGGTGTTATTCTGTATGTTGGTAAATTGAACACCAATAAAAAATAAATTTATTATAAAAAAAAGAAAGGATTTTACATTTTTGGGTAAAGACATAGCAGATATTTGAGTGTTTTACAAAGTAAGCAAACTTCTGTGCTATACTTTGAATGAGCTCAGCCATTCAGCACAACATTTGTTTTAAGATTCTATTTATTTGAAAGAGAGAGAGAGAGAGAGAGAGAGAGAGAGAGAGAGAGAGCAAGCAGGGGGAGCAGCCGGCAGAAGAAAAGGGAGTAGCAGGCTTCCTGCTCGATCTCAGGAGCTGATCCCAGGACCCTAAAATCATAATCTGAGCCTAAGGTAGATGCTTAATCAACTGAGCCAACCAAGTGCCCCCTGCCCAGCATTTTTAATAAAAAATCACAGTTAATATTTCCTGATGTCTTCCTAACGTCAGCCATGCTACACAGTACTTTATAATGATTATTTCCTTTTATATGCACATAAAACCTAACCTAAACTACGCATGATTTTATATGCTCATTGAACAAATAACTTAAATCATTTATACTTCTCCAGGGTTAGAGCTAGATAGCTGAATAGCCAACATTTGAATACACGACTCTGTATATCACTCAAATAGATCTCTACAATCTACTTACCTTCTATAGGTTTCTCAAACTACATCTTTTTGCTACTGTGTTTCTCAGAATTTTTTGAACCACTTTATTTTTTTTTCATCATTTTTTAGGACCACTTTAAATTCCACATTCAATAGTAATGCCACATTACTTAGAAATGTGTATTTTCGGGCAGCCTGGGTGGCTCAGTGGTTTAGCGCTGTCTTCTGCCCAGGACCTGATCCTGGAGACCCAGGATCGAGTCCCACGTCCGGCACCCTGCATGGAGCCTGCTTCTCCCTCTGCCTCTCTCTCTCTCTATCTCTCATGAATAAACAAATAAGTCTTTAAAAAATGTGTATCTTCAATCTTATTATCCAAACCCTAAAATTATAAATGCACAGGTTTTAAAAAAAATTTTTGTTTAAATACACTTTTAATTAGTAAACTTATTTCTTCCATTTTCCTGCCAAATAGTTGAACACAGTCAGTAAATTATCTTCTGAGACAGTCCTTTCTGCTTTAAAAAGTTGTTGTAATTAGTATGGTCACGTGAAATTGAAATATTTGCTTATGAACATCTCATACAAGTGCTTTTATTCTATATTTTAGACATCATTAAAAAACCTTATTTCTTCAACTGTAAGAATATTTTAAGTAACTGAAAGAATGTTTTTCCAATTGTAACATATTTAGTCTCTTTAATTTCACTCTTCTTATGCTGTTTTACCTCTTACCACTGTGATAACTTTCTTCTGAGCTTTTTGCAAAGTGAGTCAGCACAGTATAGAGAAGTGAGCAGAGTGTTTGGACCAAGTTAGTTCCTTGATCTTAAAATATGATGCCCTATCAAAAGAGGACATGTACTTCATCCCACATGCTGCCAGTCAGCATGGATTGTGAAATGAATAGATTTGCAGTCAGAAAATCTGATTCAAATGTTTCTCCACTACTTATTAGATATGTGACCTTGCGCCAGCAATAGCTTCTCGGAGTTTTATGATTTTTGCCCTGAATGGCTTTGAAATAATTTTATACATGAACAATTTCACATTGTTGAGATCATTTCCTTTTAAAAATTATTCGTAAACTATATTTAAACATAATATCTTACATAAAATTTCTCTTTTGATAAAAGGTTTGGTTGACAGTGTACCAGATTACAGTTGGTAGGATGATCCTGTAATCTCAACTTTTTGTTCTGTTAGTGTTTTAAAGCTGACGGACTAACTGTCATGAGCTTTCTGGAGAACAATCTTACCATGGGTATTCAAGTTTAAATCACTGTCAATATGCTGCAGCCAATGACTACCATGAATGACATGCAGTCTAACACATTTGAGTTTATTGACTTGGTACAATCAAGGCAACTGATGCCTCCATCAGAGGATGTGAGAAAAATTTGACTACAGGATTTGGTGATCTAGGAGGTGTTCATAGATGCAGGAATTTATGTTCAGGAATTGGGGTTAATTTTATGATTGGATGTTGTAATAATTTCATGTCAATTGTTAGAAGAAGAAAAAGGGATACAAGCTGTGATTGTTCCTAGAAACCACTGTTACTCATCTTAGTAAGGGAAAATTCTTCTTATCATCTGTATTCAAACATGGTTATGGACATAATCTTGTCTTTGTTTTGCTTCCTCATGCTCACATGGTAGTCTTGCCTGTGCTGATATTCTGTGAAATTATTTGTGTTCAACAGAACACCGAGGTCTAGTTCCTAATGTGAGGCTAACTCCTGGGTGAAAGGTCTTTTCATGTGCTCTGTTTCTCTTTTGGGCCAAAAGCACACAAAGTTAGACTGGAACACTTGGATCCATTATAACATTTTGAAGGATTTTGCGGACCAGGATATTGTCCAGAGAATGCTTTTTTTTAAATTTATTTTTTTGTTTTTACTTAAACAAATTTATTATAATTTTTATTGTGTGTACTTCTAGAAATTATAAAGGTAGAGAAAAATGATCTGATTACTCCTTAATATCCAATATTAGGGATTATTTTCTGGGGTTTGCCCCTTGGAAATAGTTCCAAACTACTTTTTTTAAATCATTTTTCTATTATATAATATTAAAAGAAAATTATCTGGAATTTAGAGGTTTTATATTCCTTATTTATTCAAGTTTTTATTTAAATTCTAGTTGGTTAACATAGATGGTAAAATTGGTTTCAGTTGTAGAGTTCAGTGATTCACCACTTATATATACAGAGAATGCTTCTTATGGTTGAATGAGAGCGAGTACTTTCTTTTCCTTTTCCTTTTTTTTTCTTTCAAAATGAGTTATTGAATCATCTGACATGACAATATCTATGCAAGATCATTTATGATTAAAAGACAAATCAGTTAACTCCAACACAGTGATTACCAGAAACAAAATGGTTATTAATCTTTGAAATAGACCCTAAAACTAAAAGCTTAGATTACCTGATTCATACAATGAAAATGTCCTATTTCCCAGCTGAGTTCTTTTTATTGGTTGGTTGGTTTTTGTTTTGTTTTGTTTTGTTTAGCCTATTTTGTTCATGAGCTGTTCCATTTAGCTTACAGTATTTATAAAGTTAAAACAAAAAATATTGCTATCTTTCAAGTTCCCCTTTGGGTAGCTAAGAGGAATCCAAGACTTTTACGAATGTTCAAGACCAACTAATCAGCTGGGATTTGGGAGAAGTTGGGTTTTCATATGAAACAGAGACTTAAAGGAGCACAGACTTCATCAAAAATGGAAGCCTAATTCATCTCAACTGAAGTAATTCCCTTCAGGTGAGAAAAATGTTTGAGTGCAGATAAACATTTCCTGCATACAAGGCTGGAGTGCCTTTGAATAGAACAAACTGTTTACTGTAGCAAGAAAAGCCCTAATACGGTTCCAGTTCCTGATGGGCTAAATTTTTCTGGCAGTGTTTTAATGACATCTCAAGCCATAACTTCTGAAGTATTTCTAAGAATTCTCAGCTTTAAATTTCTTGATGCAATGGATGTCTAGTAGTCAGGAGGAAGTTATATATTTCTTTGTATGTGGCAAATATGAATCTTTGAATTAACTCTTTGGAGTTTTACTCTACCTGATAAGGTCCTTTTCAATGGTGCCCACTGGAGGAGAGTTTCTCTCTGATGTCATTTCTGGAAGACCAATATCCCTTCTAGAGTTAAGTCTTTAGATAGATGTAACTTAAATGTGTTGTGATATTGTGGTACTTATCTCTTGTGATATTTAGTCATAGTAGCCCAAATGAGATAGAACCTAGGATTCAAGGAGTAAAATTTCCAAATGTGTGGGGGCATCCTCTTATTAACTTATAAAAAGATAGCTTGTGGATCCTTAATGGGATTGATCTTAACATAATTGAATGCAATGACAGTGGCTTAGCCCCAGGGTGCTTGAGGGTTTTTGAAAGTTTTGCACTTAATTGTAGTTTTATTATCTTATTAGCTATCTTTACTTTTTGCAATGTATATGGATGATAAGGTTGGTAAACTTCCTGAATAAAGAAGATAGCTTTGGAAAGCTATTTGAAAATAATGTTAGTAAGACTTGGGTTCCTGTTATTGTGACTCCCTAATTTGGTAATTCTAGAACTAAGCAAATATTTCCCCACCATTATTTATAGCTCTCCATAAAGGCAGAGCCTTAACCCATCCTGAAAAGAACCAATAATACCCAGAATATACTCTTGGATCATTTAGAGGGGCCCAATGGGGCCTCAAGTTTTAAATTTCTATTAATCTTGTTCCTTTACAGCAGAAATAGTATGAGATTATAGGATTATAAAATTACATTAGAGAAAAGAGTATATAATGTATATGTATATATACTTATCTATATGTCATATATAGGCTTATCTGTTCTTAATCTTGTTATATTTATTCATAAACTTAACACCAAAATAGGATACTTTTCATATGAAAGACATTCAGATGTCTAATCCAACTCTAGAATTCTCTGATTTAGGAAAATATTGGTTCTCTCATGAATCAAAGAGAGAAATAGGTAATTTGATGGTATATTTTATAGGATTGCTTCCAATGTTTCTATGCAGTTATTGTATTCCAAATATGTTTTCACTGAAAATCAGATTATTAAATCAGATATTTAAAAGATCCTGCAGCTTATTGTACTTCATATGCTGCTACTTTGTTTTATCTCCCCCCCGAAGTTTAGGTGAACACAATAGGTCTATAATCCAGCACTTTTGTGAATTAATACTCTATGACCTCAAGAATTGAGGGAAAAAAAAAACATGGAGAAAGTAAAATGTTTATTATACATACAAAATTTAAATTTATTACTAATATTTACTGTAATACTATGAGACTATCTAAAAGTAATTTTTACTTTTTACTTCAAATGCAAATATATAGTCTATTTTACTTAGAAAGCAATGGCATATATTTTCAAACTAGACTTGTCGATGTAGAGAATAAGAACATTTTAAGGCTAGTATATCACAAAAACACTAATGCTTTGAGTCACAGTGGGTTTCATTAATTGGGTACTAAAAATAAAGTAACTTTATGCTGAAGAAAGTAAATCAAATAAAAGTTGTTTTTCTTTTCCTCCTAATACAAGCTTGAAGAATATCCCGATTAGTTTTTAGTAAATAACTGTATGGACTGAACTCTGGAATTCATGTGTTGAAGCTCTAACCCCCAATGGAACTGACTGTGTTTGGAGACAGGACCTTGACAGAGGTAATTAAGGATAAATAAGGTCATCAAGGAATGGCCTAATCCAGTTGGATTGGTGACCAGGGATGTGTGAGCACAGAGGAAAGATCAGGTGAGGACATAGTGATAAGGTGGCCATCCGCAAGCCAAGGACAGAAGCCTCAGGAACCCAACCCTGCTGATACCTGAAGTCTACTTAGACTTCTAGCTACTACAGCTGTGAGAAATGAATTTTGTTGTTTAAGCCATCCATTCTGTTGTGTTTTGTTATAGAAGCCCTTGCACCTTATATTATAATTTATTTGTTAAATTGTTTAGAAACAATCTATCTGCCTTGTATGTAATAGAATGATTGATTTTCTTGCAATTTTATGTTTTTTTTCTCATTTTGATTTTCTCATTTGTCCAAAAGCTCATGAAGATTAAAATGATGTAATCTGCCCACTACTAGTCTGCTGAAAAATGAGCACGTATCACTCTCTGACACTAGTAATAGAAATACTCTTGTCAAAATATTAATTATGTACATATTAAGAACTTTTGGAGGCAGAAAAAATATTGAATGCTAAATGAACAAAACCATCAGGAGAAATTACTTAGACAATGCTTTTCCTCTCTTTGCTTCTCAAGATGTACCTTAAAATTGTTGTTTTAATAAAATCAACAAGCAATATGCAGTATTCCCATAAATGCAGTCTTTGTTATTGTGAAATAGTTCAGCATTTACTCTAGGCCAACTATTCCAGAGAGAACCTCAGGAATATCACACCTACATGGTTTAGCAGGGTAAGTACAATAAGTAGTTAGGAGAGGCTCAATTTGTTAGAGGTACATTAATATTACACAGCAAAGAAGCTTCTGGACAGTTAGCATGGACTCCATGTTCCAATTTTTGTTTCTTTTGTATTTTACCGTCCCAAGATATGTATTCAAATAATGAAGTATGGCAACCACACTTGTTGCATGTACAGGTTTTAGTCTAAAATAATCAAAGATAGGCTTATCACATATTTCTCGATTATCTTATGTGCTTATTTCTCTTCAAATCCCAATGATTCCATAAAAATACAATGATGAGGGCCCCAAAATAGGACACATATATGTGCACGTGCACACACACATGCAAGTATTGCTATGCACTGGGTATTATACAAAGATTATCCCAGAAACAGACATATTCACCGTTTAAGAGAATAAAGTTAAAAGTGTGAGTAAGATAGAAATTATTTCAATTCACTATAAAAGAATGAGAATAGAGAAAGTCATAGATGAA
Source organism: Canis lupus dingo (assembly GCF_003254725.2). Classification (NCBI taxonomy): domain Eukaryota; kingdom Metazoa; phylum Chordata; class Mammalia; order Carnivora; family Canidae; genus Canis; species Canis lupus. The sequence goes on from NC_064243.1 coordinate 9,877,680, forward strand.
TATTAGAGTAGATGATCATGTTATATATAGTAAGACTGTTTTGTTCTTCAACTTTTACTACAAAAAAGAGCCATCAGTATGATAGTGCATGGAAGAAAATACTATTCATTTGTATGCATTTTTATACTAAAAAGATGGAAAATAGAAACATGTAACTTCATGTTGCACAAAGCTGGATAGCCTAAAGGCCTAAGGATGTTAGGAAGACAAGTCGTCAAATTTTTTTTAAATGCTGTCTTTTTTAAAATAGTAATGCAATAATTAGACCATTTCCAGGAGAAAGCATTTATTTTTAAAGTTAATCTTCATATAAAGGCAAATATTCTACACTTTAGTTTTTAAACTTTGAAGGGAGAAATTATCTTTAAATCTTATTTATACACCATGAGAGGACTCAGTGAAGAATTTTACCATTATAATTTTTTGGTACCTAAGGAAAAAAAAACAAGAAAATGCCAGGAAGTACTACCTGTAATAAGGCACTAAAGGTCTCTGGTGTGATTAAATTTAGTTATTCCTAGGGCACCTGGGTGACTCAGATGGTAAGCGTCTGCCTTTGGTTCAGGTCATGATCTCGGGGACCTGGGATTGAGCCCCACATTGGGCTCCCTACTCAGTAGGGAGCCTGCTTCTCTCTCTTCCCCCTTTTTGGGCTCTCTCTCTCTCTCTGTCAAATACATAACTAAAGTATTTAAAAATAAATAAATAAACTTAGTTATTCCTGCTTCTTGGAAAAGAGAAGTGTTTCTTCTTATTAATTTTAACAAGAAAGAACATTCCATGACATATTTGTCACATTCTGAAGTGAAAATAGATTCATGTCCTTGCTTTATACACTTGCCAGGACCCAGCCTTGACAGGTTTGACTGTGCTGGTGCCACGTCACCATGGTGCACCTGGCTATGTTGGATCACAAACAGAAACACAGTCTCCTTTTCTCAGTAGGGTGCTTTAGTGCTTGGCAATTAACTGAGTGAATCCAGCAGAGCTAATAGACCAAATTATTGTTCGTTGTTTTCTACTGCTTTATTAATCACTGCTCATCAAATCTGACTAAGATCCAGCTCTCTGGTTCGTTTCTTATTGATTTCATTTGTGTGAAAGGACCCGTCCAAGCTAAATGTTCTTAGAGATGGGAAGAGAAGATGAACTTCCTCTTGGCCTCCTGGAACTTTCTCTGCGCCAAATTACAAGGCCAGTGCTTTGGCCCCAAGATATAAACAGAGTGACAAGGAACAGATTCACAAAAAATTAAGCTACAAAAACAGGACAATTTGCTGGGAGAGTTGTCAAGAAATACCCACTGTTATGACCACACATTGTGCCTTTCATGCCTCTGGTACACCATAGTCATGCATAATAAGTTTGCAGAAAGCAAACATATGCAGAATTTCTGTATTTTGACTGCAGAGAACAATTCTTCAATTGGACCATACACTGGAGCATTTTACATATTTCCTGCTCCTTGATTTGGATGCATATAAAGTGCTTATTCATTAAACATGTGTCTTGAGTCTTTAGTTTGAAATTATTCCTGCCCTCCAGTAGGTCAGAATCTGGTGAGGAAAATAAGCATGCATGCACATTTTTACTATGATGCTGATAAAGATTATAGAAGAGGAAAGATTAGGAAAGAAGAGAGGAAACGAGACACGTGCAGAAAGCTCAAAGTTGTGTGTCTCAGGCTCTCCTGAGGTCATAGATCACAAGTAACTACCTTGTATTAGACGATGTACAAAGAACAGGTAGGGAGGGGGGAAATGCATGGAGCTATGCCTGGTTTCTTAGACTGAAAACTACAGAATCAGGTAAAACAGTTCATTCATTAGGGGATCAAATATATTTCATCGAGAGTCAACTTTCCACAGGAAACTACAGTTTTCCAATGTGGTGGAAAGGGAGATTGGCTTGAGGCTCCAGAATCTATCATTTACACAGGGGAGGGCTGCTGCTGCTGTGTTGTCTCGATGCCAGACCCCTTTCTCTGCATCCTTTCTTTTGTTCAGACATGTACTCCGCCTTCATGTCACACTCAGCATCGTATTTTATAGTCTTCTCCTACCTTCTCCCTGTGCTTACTACTTTACTGAAAATCATAAAATATTAGAGTTGTTTTATAAAGAGCCTTGGAGATAATTCTCTTCATCTTTAAGTTCTGTTTTGTTGAGTTTTAATATTTTTAATTTTTTTAAATTTTATTTATTTGTTTGACAGAGTGAGAATATATGCAAGCAGGGGAGCCCGAGAGGAAGAAACAGGCTCCCTGCTGGGCAAGGAGCCCTGGATACAGGGCTTGATCCCAGAACCTTGGGATTATGATCTGAGCCAGCACTTAACCAACTGACCCATCCAGACACCACCTGGACGCCCCTAATGTTTTGATATACAAAAAAACCTACACATATTTAATGCATATGATTTGCATTTGGACATAGGTATAAACCAGTGATATCAAAACTACAATTAAGGTAATAAACATACCCATCATCTCTGGAAGTTTCCTTGGATCTCATATGTGCATGCCTGTGTGTGTGGGCATGGATGTGTGTGGGTGTGTGTGTATGTATGTGGGGAGCACACTTACCATGAGATCTATTCTCTTATATGTTCAAGTGCACAATACAGTATTGTGGATGATAAGCACAGTGCTGTACACATTATTAAGCCTGAATAAAGATGGAAATCCTATGATTTGTGACAACATGGATGAACCTAGAGGACATTCTGCTAAGTGACATAAGCCAGCGTCAGAACAGACCCTGAATAATTCCACTTACATGAGGAATCTAAAATTGTCAAATACACAGAAGCAGAAACTAGAAAGGTATTGTTAGTGGGTTACAGTTATACAAGATTCCTTTCCTCTACTAGAAGAATTATTTTATTCAGCTTTCTGTCGTACAGATTGAAATGAGATTTGATGATACTCATTAGACTTTCCTAATGAAATATTCAAATAAAAATGGATTAAAAAGCTCCTACTTACATTTTAAAAAGCATATTTGCTCAAATGGTAAATGTCATTGAAAGTGAAAGAATTCTAATGCCATTTTATTATTTTTAATTTTTTTCTAATACCATTTTAATTAAAAACACAAACAAAATAAGGATGGCGAAGATTAAACAAATACAAATACATTTAACAGTAAGAAAATTTAGGAAAAACAAATGCAAAATTTCAAAATGTAGGCAAATCTATTTTGCTAATGTTGTGCTTATACAGACAGCATATTAAGAAAAAAAAGTTTTTTTTTAAACCAAACAAGATTTGATAACTTGGTGAGAAAACTGAATACAAAATAAATATTAACAAAAATCAATGTTCTCAACAACAATAATACTAATGACAATAACAACAACTGACATTCAATTCACAATAGGAAATAAAAATATAAGAGTAAGTCTGGGATTTTGTTTCACATTGAAATTGTAATAAATTACAGATAATTCTATATCATAAAATACAACAAAGCCTCAGATGTAAATATAAGAAACCTAAGCTAAAATCAGAGGTGAGAAGACTTTTTAACTGAGGTTACATTAAAGTATTTCATATAAAAAGAGTGATTATAAAAAGTAAATAGACAAATAGCTGACTTGAGAGAGAATAACTGGTGGTTAATATTGTTAATATTCAAAGAGCTCTAGAAAACAGAAAAATGTATAAATAGAAAAATAAAAATGTTACTGTAATATTAAATATATACTCACCCTTTGATTTACAAATTTCGCTTTTAACTTTAAAATAAAAATGTTGGGCAGGGGGTAGGGGTGACTGGGTGACCGTCACTGAGGGGGGCACTTGATGGGATGAGCATTGGGTGTTATTCTATATTTTGGCAAATTGAACACCAATAAAATATAAATTTATATAAAAAAATAAAAAATAAAATAAAAATGTCAATATGTTAGAACATATATAAAATGATGTTTATTGAGTGTTTGGTAGAAGCAAAATCAGAAACAAGTTTAATATCCATGAATGGCAAAGAGGATAAACTGTTATAAATTTGTATTAAACTACTCAAAAGTTAATTTTATCTCCAAATTTTTCTTGTCAGGATCTCCATAATGTACAATGAGTATTAAGTTATAATAATGTGACCTATTTTCTAAAACAATGAAAACAATCATATATATGTTTTCACATCTTTTATACTATTATGGAGAAAAATACAGAAGAATTTTTAATAAAATCCTAAAATAATGGTGAGAGATTTACACAAAAGGAAAGGGAAGGAAAAGGGGAGAACAAGAAATGATCATAAATAAAAAAGGATGTTTCATCTCCTTCCTCCTATCTTGATGCGGTGTCAGCCAACCTGAAACATGTAGAAAATGCCAAGAGAACAAGAGACACACCACCCTGATACCACGCATTGTACACCACCACCCCCTGGTACCAGTGTCCAATGTCCTTGTAAGGTGAGGAAAAAATGGCCTCACACTCTATTTATTTTATTTTTAAAAAATTTTACTTATTTATTCATAAGAGACACAGAGAGCAAGGCAGAGACAGAGGCAGAGGGAGAAGGAGGCTCCCTGCTGGGAGCCTGATATGAGATTCAATCCTCGGACCCGGGATCATGATCTGAGCCAAAGGCAGACACTCATCCACTGAGCCACCCAGGTGTCCCAATTGCCCCCTATTTAATTAAATATTCCTAGCTGATACACATCCTAAGTTAAATTACTAGACTCAGTAATGAGATTAAATATTGACTTCCAATTTTCCTTTCTAGTAATGTCCTTACATGGTTTTGGTATCAATGTCACATTGGCCTCACAAAACTAGTTGGACATATTGTACTATTTTTGTTTTTGAATACTCTGGAAGTGTTTCTAAGATGTATACTCTTTCTTCTTCCAGTGTTTGGAGAAATTAAGAAATTTGAGCTTTGGATTTTGATGTGAAAGTTTATTAAATATGGATTCAATTTCTAGGAGATGTGTTCTAATTATGTCAATTGAATCAATTCTTGAGTTAAATTGGGTATTATATTTTTCAGGGAATTTTTTCAACTTCAAACTTTTAAAAAATTTTAGTATCAAATTGTCAGATTGTTCTCAGTTTTATTTACCTTTTATTGTCTCTAGGATTATTACTAATGACTACTTTTTTATTCATGATAATTTCTACTGTCTTCCATTTATTTATCTCTCAGTCTTGATATTGTACTATGAAGTTTATTAATCTTGTGAAATTATTTTAATTTGGCTTTGGTGTTCCTCTGTTGTATATTGCTTTCGATTTCTATTTCCTGCATTGGATTTGAGTTGATCTTCCTTTTCTGCCTTCTCAAGATTGTTGCTCTGTCTTTAATTTGAAGACTTTCTCTCTCTTCAACCATTTGTATTTGAGGCTCTAGATTTCCTTCCTAGCATGACTAAAGCTGCACCCACACATTTTAGTACGTTATCAGATAACACAGCATGTGCAAATGTAATCATCTGAAATTTGTTGAGTGACAAATTTCTGGTATTAGTAAATCCTATATTTTGGCTACTTCTATCAATTTATGAGATATATATGTAAAATATCCCAATGGTGTTTATGATTTGGCTATTGCTCCTTTTGTGTTTTGTCAGATTTTGGTTTAATATACTTTAGGGCTATGTCATTAGCCTTATGCTCACGTAGAACATACTTTTGAGCTAACTGGGGGGAGCCACTCTATTTGTGGTTCATCATTATTGTAAATATGTAGTCTTCAAGGATCCAGCCTTTAGTTCTAGCACATTTCACAGATTTCTCTCTTCTTCATTGGGTCCTGAGGACAGCTATTATCACTACAAACCCAGGAGATTGCCAAATACTGAGTGTAGCTTTGTTAGCCTTCCATCTACAGTTTTTGAAGAAATGAGATTTTTCAGTAGAAAAAGCAGCGTCAAACATTGTTCTCCCATATCAGGTCCTTCTTCCATCTCTGGACCTTGACCCCTCTTATCATCACTGCTTACCAAGTCCAATTATTTTCTCTTAATATTTTGCTTGGCTTATTTAGTTTTTTTTTTTTTTTTTCCATTCAGAGGGTTGATTTCAATCACAGTAAGGTGTTCTCATAGTACGTTTCTGACAGAGGTTGATCGTTTGAAGATTGTTTCCAGAGTAAAGTGAGAAGTTATATTTTTGAAAATCTGGAAAAATAATTTAATATAAAACTTTTAGTTTTATATAACCAAAGTGGTGGAGAGGGGACATTAGAATTCACTGTGTTGTGCAAAACAACAGCAACAACAACAACCCCCCCCCCCAAAAAAATTCTTCTCTTTTAAGAACCTCAGATTTTCTTCTACATTATTTTAAAGGAAATTTGACATTTGCTATATGAGAGTTTCTTCAAGTTATCTGCATGCTATATTTAATATACTCAGCCAGGGAAATGTGAAAATTTACTACATTATACAAGTCTGCTTGATATTTTTCTTTATCATAAAGTCTGAGGTTTTGAAAGAGTTAATAAGAATTGCTATAAGGAAAAAAAAAAAAAAGAATTGCTATAAGGGAGCCATTCAATCAACAGGAGTTGAGATCATTTTTAAAATGAGCTCATCTTATCCTGATACATAGGTCTGGAATACCTTATTTGAGCATGATCTTTCACGTTAATGCCTTTATTACAGTTGGACAAAAACTCTATTTTCCCCCAAAACCTGTTGCCTCACATTCTTCTCAGCCACTGAAAGCAGCATATGTTAAAGCAATGAGGCATGGACACCTCTGGGCTTTCATATGCTGGCATAAGGGAAAGGAATGTTAATGCTCAAAATAAAGAAATATTAAAAACCCAGATACTTTGGAATAATATTCCTCACTACTTCATGGTTTAAAGTTGTCATCTTATGCTGTTAATGGAACTCAGATTTGAATAATAAGTGTGATTTTTCTCTACATTAGTGCAAGAAAAATACATGCCCAACTTACTTAGAAACATTTGCTTTTTTATTTACACATTCACTTATTCTGCATATAATTTGAGTACCAAGCATGTGTTAGCATGCCATTGCCAGATATGGAAATAGTGCAACATTTGGTTAAAAAAACTATGCATTTACATAGTCAACTTCTAAAATAAATTACCCCTTTACACTTTACTTAAAATTACTTTTTAAAGTACATACATTAGACATTTATATTTACATTGCTTATCACATATTTGTCACATAAACATTATATGTTTATTATAAATGCTTATCAGAATACACATTTCTAGAAGCTAAAACTTGAGAACAAATTTAATACACATATGTATAAATATAGCTAACACTATGTCATGCAGATTTCTAGAAAGTGGGTAAATTCTTTAGAGATAAATCAAAGCTAAAAATGAAGTTTAGACAAAAGCAGTTAGGGAAGCTATATTTTATGATGCTACTTAAATAATGTGATTAAATGAATATTATTTAAATAATAGGATTAAATAAAAACATTATAGATAATACCATACATTAGTCATAGAAGAATTGGCACATTTATTTGTCCCAGCCGGGGGGGGGGGCGGGGGGAACCTCCACAAGTGTAGATTCATTCTCATTCACAGAGTTAAGATACACAAAAAATAAAAGAAGCACAGTAATCCTTAGAGAAATATTTTAAGATACAGGAAAACTTTTTACAAAGTATGTTTTGACTTTTTACAAAGCAGCTTTGTCAGGTTACCATCCTTCCTTAATTAACAAAACAGTCCCAGCCCTATTCCTTGAGTCTATGGACCAATCGTTTAATTTCATATGAGTCAAGTAGACTAATTCAAGAATCTGCACTAGGTACATGAACATCAACAATATAGATTTACAGCTAGAATATTTTTAAGCCAAATATTTTAGTTATTTGCCTTGAAAGAAAAGATAGATTTAGACTCTTACTCAAAATTAAAGTGAAGATAGCATGGAAATATATTTTTAAGCAGTAATCAAACAAGGCCAGCTTCCTAAGAGTCAGAGGTATAGTTAGAAGTCTCTCTGCAGTTATTATTTCAGAAACAATTCTCAACATGTGTGTGTACTTGTGTGTTAATATTTAATGCTGCTCCTTTGGCTTTCTCTTTATATATATTTATTTAGATACCATAAACCCCTACCGAAATACAGAGAACTGAATGCAGAATGATCCCTTTAGCTGACCCAACACTGCAGTTTTAAAGATAGTAACTGATAGCTGGTGAGGAGGTGTGTGGTGGGCCTTGCTTTTCAACCTTCATGGGATCCCTGTGGGCTCACCCTGGAGCATTACCTCTCCAAGTGTGTCCCTTGGAATCCCAGTGCCTACAGACTTATTAGTTTTATGGTTGACTCTCTTTAAGAAACACTTTTCATTATGCCCCCTGCCCGTTATACCTGAGCACATCAAAGGTTCCAAGAAGTCTCGTAATTTAATCTGCTTAACCTTAACTTGGTATTTCTCCTTTTTGGAACATATGAACATGCAGTCCTCTGATGTGGGTGCAGAAAGAGGTGCAGTCTCAATCAGAAAGGACCAGGTTATTCCCATTGTTATTTCGTGTGCCATATGCCATTCCCCATGTCCCCTTCCCCCTCTTCTCAAATAAAGGTCCCCAGGCAGTTAAAAAAAAAATATATATATATATATATAAATATAAATATATATACTCTCCTTCCTGCCTATTTTTTCCTTGTTTCAATATACATATCCATTATCTTTTGTAGATTATTTGTAAAATAAGTCATTCAGGGACGCCTGGGTCGCTCAGCTGTTGAGCATCTGTCTCCAGCTCTGATTGTGATCCCCAGGTCCTGGGATCAAGTCCCACATCCGGCTCCCTGCAGGGAGCCTGCTTCTCCCTCTGCCTATGTCTCTGCCTCTCTCTTTCTGTGTCTCTCATGAGTAAATAAGCAAAATCTTTAAAAATAAATAAATAAATAAATAAATAAATAAATAAATAAGTCATCACAGTGTATAAAATTATATATTGAAAATCACAATTTCAATAAAATAAAAACACGATTTTTTTATATAAATTACATGAAAGTAATTGCCTTTCCTTTATTTGCCAGCCACATAATAGGATGATTTGTTTAAATTTAAGGTTTACTTTAGAGAATATCACTTGCAGTATAGAGTTATATTTATATAGTTATATATATAGTTTTATAGTTATTTATGTAGTTAAGTAGAATTTATGTACATTATTCTATACCTTAAAATGTTTATAGATTTTTAAATTATAATCATTATTATTTTATATTATTATGTACATCACAGGAAATGTGCTGGTTCTTTTTTGTATTTAAGGTACTGATCAATATTAGAAGATCGTCATTCAAAAAGACTTTTTTTTTCGCTTTTGACTGTAGAAGAATATATTCCTGTTTACTTAAAATAACATGAGTTATTTTTATTCTTCATGCTGAAGGAAATCTGTGTTAGCAAACTTAATGTTTCATAATTAAATTTTCTATTTTCCCTATCCACTTAAACATCATTAACACATTTATTAACACTGAATTCAATCTGCTTAGATAATCCGTAAATCTGGCAGCAATTTTCAAGTTAATACCTATGCATTACATTTACAATTATTTTTACTTCAGATATGAGTCATTAATATAATTAATGTACCACTGATGAATTATATATACATTATTTTGGTGACTCAGTCATGTTTAAGTTTAATGACAAATGTCAATTTCAAATGGTGTTGTCCTACATTTTTCTTCCTGTTTACAGTTTCTTAAGAACAACAAAAAATATCTTATAAAAATTATGACATGAAAATCCAACTACTGAAACAAATTTTTAAAATGTACAGGTTACTTTGCTGAATTTTATGTGTACAGCTTATAATCATTTGGGAGGAAATGGAGAATTTACTTATTTTTAGGTGTATTTAGATGTATAGGCATTACTTTTCCAATATCTGTTATTGAGAATCTATATGTCAATGCCTTTTGCTATAATTAATTGTTTACTCTTAAAATTCCTATTTCTCTAAAGATTTACACTTTAAAAGTCACCCTGCAGGACTTCTGTGATTTCAGGCTGACATCCCCTAGTTTTTCACCCTTATCGTACCTACTTTCCTTGACACAACCATTGTTTTTGACATTCCAAATCACTTTCGGTTTTTTAAGCACACTATATTTTTTATAATATTGTCTTTGCTCTTGCTCATGTTTCCTTCCCAATAGGTAAAATTTCCTCTATCATCTTAAATCATAGCTCAAATACCACTTCTACTCTGATCCCTTCCAGACTAACACATCCCTTCCTCATCCCTTTCCAAAAAAAAATTAATCACACTTCTATTGTTTAGACATGTTCTGCAACCATACAGATAATAAAACACCCATCACACTGCATATATTCTTTTATTCATATGTCTAACTCCCTGAAGAGATGAGACAATGTAATATATAATAATATAGTTTGGGTATAAAACATAACAAAGAGAAAGAAAATGTCTTATTAATATGCATGTACACTTTTATCTGTATATACTCAGGGTTTATCAATATAATATTCCCTCCGTGATACTAAATCAAACACGCCCTGGAATTCAGTAAACATAACATCTTTTATAAAGCAAAAGATGTTTCATTGCGGTATTTTCAGGTATAATATACAATCTTTATACCACGGCTGCTTACACTTGAGAAATGTTAACTCCCTCAGTGTATGATGGCAACTTTTTCGCTGCCAGAAGTATACAAGACAGCAAAGGCTTGTACAAAAGAGTACCTTTTGTTTTTGAGTATTCCTGTTTAAGTTTACAAATTACTATTTTACTCTTTTCCAGTTTTATTGAACTATAACTGGCATAGAACACATGCATGTTTAAGGTGCACAACATGATGTGATACACGCACACATTGTGAAATGATCTAGTGTACAGCATGATGACTATAGTAAACAAATACTATATTATATACTTGGAGTTCCTAGAGAGGAGATCTTAAATCTTATTACCACACATGCACAAAATGAAAATAATTTGAAGTGATGGAGGTGTTAACTAACCCTACGATAGTAACCATCGTACTTGACATAGTATTGATTTTCTTTATGCTTTTGCAGGGGGAATGCATCAGCCCTGCCCTCTGAAATGAGAAGCTGATGGGATTATTTGAGTTGATCTTTAATATAAACTTTTTTTATTTAGTCAAATATGTATCTTTTAATTTCAAAATAATAGTTCTATCAATTTCTTCTGAAGACATTGGAAACACATTCAATTTTTATTACCTGTAAATGTCTTGCAAATATTCATCATCAGTAATGGCATTTTTTTCTCTATCCCAAATATCCTGTTTTTTCTCCTATGTTCTTTTTTATGTGAGAATTTTGAATCGTCCCACATGATGATTATTCCCTGGATGTGGTGTTGAGTCTCTGAGCACCTCTTAAAATGCAGTTCTCTGAACAAACAAAAATAGAACACTTCATTTTTAGTTGGAGTGGTACAGAACTCCTGTCTGCTGGACCACTGTAATCTATCCTCTACCTTCTGCCACTTTACTGAAAGTGTTTCTGTTTTAATCTTTAGAGTCTGCATCCAATACAAAAATCTAATGGATTTTTCTTCAGAGCAACAACAATTATGTTACTTCACTTTCCTGAGGCAATGACAAGGTTAGTTACCCTTACATTTTTGGTTCCCTATCATTCTGATAATGACAATCTCCACATCTTCCTGCCGCTATAATTTCTTTGTGTTTTTCTTCACGTGCTTCTGTTTCTTTTTTTACCCTCTCTTTAATAGTGCTATTCTGGATTTCATTCCATATTCTCTCTGGTTATTTATCTACACCCTCTTATACACTATTTCCTAAAGGAAATTCAACCATGTCAATGGTTTCACTTCATATACCGTCCTCGATGGGTCCTTCAGAACCCTATTTTCAACCATTTATCAACTATCTCCCACTGATTCTTCGAGGAATGTTAAATCATGTATAATTTTCCCCTGAATAATTGTAATTTATTCCAAAACAGAAATGTGTGCTGTCTTGGGGCAGAAAGGAATCTGTGCTCTGTTTTACTCAGAAATGTAAAGGTCAGGAGAAGGAAGATTTTCCCCAGATACAACATGTCAAAAACTTGAATCCCCTTAAATATAAACTAGCATGATGTATCCAGGGTGACTGTTCGATGTGAGAAACCTGGCCAACTCAAGAAAGAGAAGACTTGTTACCATAGGAGACCAGGTCTATGGTGGGGGCATCTTTTGTGGTATAGAAGGAGGGAGAACTATCATGAGTTGACTAAGTAGCCTTCCAATCCTGGGTGGTTTCTGCTTTAGGTGTTTCACTTATATAATATTTCACTTGCTTATTCTTTTTGGTGATTTTGTTTCTAACATTTAAATTGTAAAAGCATATTAAAAATTTAAATAAAAACATCTAACATCATTTTCAAAAATTCTATCCTTAATCAACCATTAATGTAAAGTTCATAATTCAATAAATTTATATATTATAGCATATATAGATAGATAACGTGTGTATGTATTGTACTATATGAGAAGTGCCCTCCCTTTTACATTCTGTTTAATTGCTCCAATTTCCATCTGATCAAGCAATCAAGGATTTATTATTATTACCTTCTCCATTATCCTTTACTGAAATACTTAATAGAATAGGAGTTTTATTCAGAACAGAAAAATCGGTTACACTTTGCAATTCTAGCAGGCATTAGCTCCTGGAAGTCTGAACCAACAGATGAAAGATTTGATTTGCTATTGCTTCTGCTATTCACTGCTATTGTTTTGAACAGTCTAACCTTTTGTAGAAGGAACAGTGGTGCTTGAAACATGATCTCCTTCTCTTTTTATTTTTTTAAATATTTTATTTACTTATTTATTTATTTGAGAGTGAGAGAGTAAAAGCAAGTGGGGCGGGGGACAAGGAGAGAGAGACAAGCTGACTCCCCACTGAGTGCTCAGTTCTATGTGGGGCTTTATCTCAGCACTCTGAGATCAGGACCTGAGCTAAAATCAAGAGTTGGACCCTTAACTGACAGAGCCTCCCAGGTGCCCCTCCTTCTCTTTTTATTTTTTATTTTTTATTTTTTTAAATTTTTTTTAAATTTTTATTTATTTATGATAGTCACAGAGAGAGAGAGAGAGAGAGAGAGAGGCAGAGACACAGGCAGAGGGAGAAGCAGGCTCCATGCACCGGGAGCCCGACGTGGGATTCGATCCCGGGTCTCCAGGATCGCGCCCCGGGCCAAAGGCAGGCGCCAAACCGCTGCGCCACCCAGGGTTCCCTCCTTCTCTTTTTAAAGTCTAAATTCAATCATATATTCATAATTTTTCCTAAACAAACATTAGCCAACAGGGAGTATTTGATCCATATCATGGTGAAGAGAAATGGCAAATTTTGGACTCATCTAAATTAGAATCCTACTAAAAAAAGATAACATATGGAAAATATTCCTGTAAAATATCAGGAATAATTTAATAATTTTTAAATATTTTTTCACTTTGAGATGCTTGGTCACATTTAGTTTATTCATGGCTTTAGAAGAACTGTTAGATTATATTTAGGTCTATATCTCCCTTTCTACTCACGTCAATGAACTTTGAACAGAATGGGGTCAAGGTGTTGAGATTAGTACACAGATCACATTGTTAGTGTTTTGGTTATAAGTAGAAGACAGAAAAGAGAATAAAAGTACATTTGAAAGATATGATTCTGATACACAATCAATTGAACCTTTAAATTTAATTATGCTCTTTCCTGAAGGTCTTGATAGAACAAGAACAATGTGACAAAGAGACATAAATACATAAAATCAAACTGGGTGCATCTTCAACAGGTTCAAGTTCTGATATCCATTGAGAGACCCAAGTCAGACATCTGCTTCTCAAACTTTTTTTTCTTTTTTTCCACTCAAAAGTTTGCAATGAAAAGAAAATGTTTGACATTTATTAATTTGGTCAAATTCACTGTATGTCATTGTGCATATGGTATGCTCTTATATATACACATACACTTTCCCTAGAGCAAGAAAATTTTACCCTTCCTACTAGATATGATTCTGGCAACTGTCTCATAGGATTAGAAGCTACTCTTGCAGAAGGCAGTGGCATTTACAGGACTGAGACTAAGGAGAGAATGGTAATCACAATTCAGTGTTGTGTATCAATGTACATAAAAAATTTCCTTCTTTATGACATTAGATCTACGAGATTAGGAACAGAACTAATAGCCCATTTCTTTTTTAATGGAAATATTAAATACTGTTTTCATTAAAAATAAAATCCAGTGGTCCCTTCTAACATATTTTAAATCTTTTATTCTTTTTCTAATATTCAGGGCAAAGAATATACCCTTGAGAATATAAAATCAAAAGTATACTTGACTTTAAAGTTAATATAATGGTCCTCATATTTTTATTTCCTTTTGTTACCAGACTTAAAATGGAGCATATACTTATTAGTTAATAGGGTAGTTGATTAATGTAATTTTATATTAGATATTGCTTGTACATATTGCACTCTTTTAGCAGAGAATTATTTATTATGTTGTCATGTAACATTGTAATATTTTGATACATTGTATATTGAAGAGTATAATTATTTTAACAATAGTCATTTTGATGCTGGCATTTCAGGTTTTAACATTATATATTTCACTTAACATTATTAACATTCAAGCTCAGGATAGACAGTAAATATTTGCGGAATAAAAGGAAATGAAAAAATATACAATCCAGTTGATAAACTCCAGGGGGGAAAACAATCTATAAATTTAGATTTACATTTTCTTTTCTTTTCTACTTAATTCTGGAAATTAGGTTTGCCCCTCTCATATACAAAACCATGATCTAGTTTGTGTTTACTTCATATGCAACCATATTTTAATAGAGACCAAATAAAAATCATCTAATCAAATATTATGAATATTTTTGAATTGGAAATTGTCAACATTTGTATTTCTCTGTCAATGCTACTTATACAGTTATAAAATATTTTCTGTATTTGGGGATATAATATTCACCTGTAGTTTAAAAATGCTCTGTACATCTGAAGGCTTAGGTTCCAGGAAAATAACATTTTTTTAGTGTCTCTTTATGTTCATTTAAAAGAGTATAAGCCAAAAAAATTTTAAAAATTAAAATATAGGCCAAAAGGAGTTGCAGCAGTAGCAGCTGGAAAGGACCATGGCCAACAGTGAACACACCTTCGTTGCCATCAAGCCTGATGGAGTCCAGCGCAACCTTGTGGGAGAGACCATCAAGCATTTCGAGCAAAAGGGATTCTGCCTCATTGCTATGAAATTAATCCAGGCTTCTGAAGACTTTCTCAAGGAGCACTATATTGACCTGAAGGACCATCCATTCTTTGCCAGCCTGGTGAAGTACATGCAGTCAGGGCCTGTGGTTGCCATGGTGCGGAAGGGCCTGAATGTGGTGAAGACAGGCCAAGTGATGCTCAGAGAGACCAACTCTGCAGATTCCAAACCTGGGACCATCCATGGGGACTTTTGCATCCAAGTTGGCAGGAACATTATCCATGGCAGCGATTCTGTGGAGAGTGCAGAGAAGGAGATTGACTTGTGGTTCCAGCCTGAAGAGCGGGTGGATTACAAGAGCTGTGCTCAGAACTGGATTTATGAGTGCCAAGTGATGAGGGAGCAGACCTCAGTGCTCTGCCTGTTCCATTCCCTCTCCTACCCATGAGCAAGGGGCCAAGCTCTTGCAAATCCAGTTATTTTTGAGAACTTCCTTGTAACCTGGAGGGGACCTCTTGGAGCTGGGGGTGCTTCCTGTACAGTATTATGGGGCACCATCAGATTAAAATGTTTCATCCCATTGTAGGAAAAGTAAAATAAAATATAAAGAGCAAAAGCCATAGTTAGACATGACATTTCTTTAATCTAGCAGTTCAGATCTTGAACATGGTAAAACATATGTTTTACAAATAAACATTCCTTAGCCAGTAACCTATCAGTCACTGACATGACTCATACCACCGATACAGGGTAGAGGGTCCCTTATTCCCATATTTACTTAAATGTGCTTTGTCCAGCACCATTTCCTTCAGGCCCATACAAATAAAGCAGTAGACTGTATGGAATTGGCACACACATTTTTAATGTTGATGAGCTGGTGAATAAGAATCAGCAATGACAGAATCAAAAAACTAGTTCTGCTAGTAAATTCTATGATTTTATTTTTATTTATTTTTTTAAAATATTTTATTTGACGGGGGGGGGGGGGGAGAGCACCAGTAGGGGGACCGGAAGAGGGAGAAGCAAGCTCTCTGCTGAGCAGGGAACCTGATGTGGGGCTCGCTCCCATGACCCTAGGATCATGACCTGAGCCAAAGGCAGAGACACTCAACCAACTGAGCCACCCAGGTCCAACAATTCTATGCTTTTTTAAATGAAGATTGGCTGACTATTTCTGAAAGACTCCTAATCCCCTTTAGAAATGACATATTGTTTAGTAAGTAAAAGAATTCAGTTGCCGAATGTAGCTGTACTTAATGCATCGTTGTAAACACCTGCCAGGTATTATCTTCATAGACTGTCGTAACCACAAGATGAGTTAGGGAGTTATATTCCCTTATTTTACAAATGAGGAAATTTTAACAAAGGCAACTGAAGTAACTTACAAGTGGTGACACAGGTTTTAGAAGGTCACTCACTGATGCCCTGGCTTTTCTTCTAGATTCTTACATCGACTTCCCACAGTAACCAATTTCATCCATGAGGAAACACACCACACACACAGACACACATTTAATCCTCAACAGTATCCATGCGATGTGGCTTCATCAAAGATCGATAAAACAAACAGCAAATAGATTTTCATTGTGTGTTGCAGTTTGCTTTATTGATCTCATGTCTCAAGCTTGATTGGCTGCCTTTGTTGTTTTAGGGCACAGACATTCAATCGAGTTGACTAGTGGCCCTCGTTCTCCAAGACCATAGGAGGCCGAAGCCCTAAACACTAAATTGAGCCTTCTGAGGACATTGGTGGGATTTCAAATACTAAAAAAAAAATCACTAATTATCACAAAACTATTTCTAGACAAGTCAGAGAGGAACAGTTTTGTAATTATTCTACGTTTCCAGGAACTGAGACAGAAGTTGAGGTTCTGCGTTCATGTGGTCCCTTCCAAAATGTATGAAGAAATCCAGAATGCAGATCTTCCAGACAAAGATCAAATTTGCTCTTATTCCTGTGGTACCATCTGTATTTCTTAAAATTCAAGAAAAAAATGTATTCAAGACGGAAACACATAGTCCAAAAAATGCCTTCACCAATGTTAGAATGATGCTCTAAAAATAGCAGTAAGTTGGTAGCCATGGGCAGGAATGAGCAACTCTTGAGCGGGTGCAACACAGACAGGCAGCATTGATCACTCTGTGGTGCCCAAGTGAGCCCAGCTCACGAAGACTTCAGAGCTCTGAGATATGCTAATTATGACTCAGATGGGCCAGATAACATTTCATGCTATCCTTTAGACCTAAAAAAAGTAGGTCTTTGTATAAGAGATCCATAATAGATGTTTTATGTTCCATCGTATGTTTATTAGCTCTGCCTCACCAACCTTGCAGTTATCCAAACCTGGCACGCTGATGAATGTCTTGTTTCTCCCTGGCTATGTTTAATTCAAGTAAAAGTCCATGTTAGATTTAATCAAGATATTCTAAATATATAATGCTTATATAACAGAACAGCAATTAGGCAAAGCAACTTTGTAAAGCTATACAAAATTGTAGTAAGTGAGTGTGTCTATATTTTTAAAACCCTAACGTTTTCTTAGTAATAATAGGCAGCACAAAACATAGGAAATTTAATTCAGCTCAGATTTATCATCTTGAATGATAATGGTTTACTTATTTGTAATTTTATGAAGCCCCCTAGGTATTCAAGGTGTGCTAGAAAAATCTCTCAAAGGTAGATCTCAATTCCCTCTTCCTGACTCTCCTATGTAAGAACTATTTTGAAGGAAAAATATGTCTTCTTACTTTCTATTGTGAGCAATGCTTACAGGTAAATATTAAGGACTAAAAACTCTGATCATAATGTAACTGCAAAGAAATTGGGTCCCAAAGAGTACTTCATCTTGGTTAACCATCCATTTTGCCCTTTAGAGCAATCACTGAAATACCTTACACAGCCCTAGGAGTCTTGGTCATAAGGAAAAAAATAAATATTTCTTAGTATAGAAATGATACACACATAGCACATCTCTAGACAAGACTGTAAAATATTCAGCCTAGGTACCTAACAGAATTATAGGGCATGAATGATTCCTATATTACCTAACTAAAATTTCAAAAACACCTGGCCATTTAAAGGTGCCCTATAAGACATTAACAATACTGTCATATAGTTTCTCAGTAACAATCCCCTCAGTCATGCTTTGACATGAGACCCCTGTTTACGGCCGAGAGTTTTCCTCCAAATCCCATTTTCCTATCTCTCAGTTATCCTTATGGGATATCCTTATGGATATCCAAATCCATATCCTTATGGATAGTTATCCTTATGGGAAACTATTCCGTTTGCATTATAAAACTAAAAGCATTGGAAACACATGCTGCTGTTACGAGGGCAAATGCTGATTTGAGCAGATAAACAGAAAAGAATGGCAATTTAATAGAGGGGAATTTTACACTTAATTTCAGCCTTATAACCAATAAACAGGTAAATATACAGCACATTACCACCACCATAGAAGTCTAATTTTTGTGCTTTCTCAGTTAATGTACCCCCTTGAAAGACAAACTGTACTCCCTCTGCTATTATACAGCAGAATGACTTGTTCTTGAACATTGTATTAATAAATAATAGTGAATCTTCTATCCCATACCTGGCTTCTCCAGCTTAATAGTATATCAATGAGATTTATCCATGTTACTCTATATTTCAGTACTTTATTTTTCATTTAAATGCAATATTCAACTATATCAGTATGAGCAAATTGGATTCTTTTAAAATTTCTTTCCCTTGACTTTTTGTTTGGGCTATGGCCTCCAGTACCATGCCAAATAGAAAAGGTGACTGTGATCATCATAGTTTTCCCAACCAAAGGGAACATAATTATTATTTTAGCATTGGTTACAACTACTAGCTACATTTTGATAGATGATTTATACCAGTTTAATAAAGTTCACTTCCCTTTGGAATTAGATGAAAAATTTTAGTATAGAAAGTGTTGAATAAGGGTACCTGGGTGGTTCAGTGGTTGAGCATCTGCCTTTGGCTCAGGTTGTGATCGCAGAGCTCTGGGATCAAGTCCTGCATCAGGCTTCCCTGCAGGGAGCCTACTTCTCCCTCCATCTATGTCTCTGCCTCTCTCTCTCTCTCTCTCTGTCTCTCATGAATAATTTTTTTCAAAAAAGATGTTGAATGTCAGTAAAATCTTTTTCTGCTTTTACTGACGTGATCACATATCTTTTCCTATATTCTATTAATTAGAGATTTATATTGAGTCATTTTCTCTATAAAAGCAATGTTATGTCCCTGAAACAAACTAATTGATCATAGTAGAATCATTTTATGTACACTGGATGAATTTTTTCCTATTAACTTTTGGTTTAAAGATTTTAGAAATATTGAGCTATAGTTTCCTTTTCTCTCCTTTTTTCCCCTGCTAACAACATTACCTATATTAGTCACTGAATCTGCACAACTACTCTGAGGAAGATACTGTTCTTAATGTTTCTATATTGTAATTTCCTTGGTAGATTGCTCTATCAACATTATGCTGTATTCCTTATAAAATAGTGGGAAAATCCTCTCTTATTCTCTGAAAATCTGTCTTCAAGTTTGGAATTTTTAAAAGAGTTTTAGAAAAATTCATCAGTGATATCAGCTTGACTTAGAATTCTTTCAAGGGCAAGCAAAAAATTATTAAATCAATTTATGCAATATATTAAGCTAATAATATAACACATTTTTTGTTTTCATTAAGTTCAAATCTTCTCCCTTCAGTTTGTTTGCTATTTGTCCTATTTGTCCTTTTATTCCTGCTATTTCTTTTCCAGAATAACTTTTGAAAATATTAATCACATGTTTTTATTATTTCATATTTCTCTTTTATTATCACCTTAATTATACAGGCTGTGGTAGGCAGAATAACGCCCTCCCTCCAAGATGTTCCCATCCTCAGCCCAGAAACTGTGACTATATGATCTTACAAGTCAAAAGAGACTTTTTTTTTTGAGATTTTATTTATTTATTCATGAGAGACACAGAGAGAGAGGCAGAGATACAGGGCAGAGGGAGAAGCAGGCCCCATGCAGGGAGCCGGATGTGGGACTCGATCCCGGGTCTCCAGGATCAGGCCTTGGGCTGAAGGTGGCGCTGAACCGCTGAGCCACCCAGGCTGCCCGAGACTTTATTTTTTTAATTGTTTTTATTTATTCATTTGAGGGAGAGGGAGAGAGAGACAGAAAGAGCACAAGCAGAAGGAGAGGCAGAGGGAGAAACAGACTCTCCGCTGAGCAGGAAGCTCAATATGGGGCTTGATCCTAGAACCTGGGGATCAGGACCTGAACCAAAGGCAGATGCTTAACCATCTGAGCCACCCAGGCATCCCTCAAAAGAGACTTTAAAAGTAAGAGGTGCCTGAGTGGCTCAGTCAATTAAGGCTCTGACTCTTAGATTTGGCTCAGGTCTTGATCTCAGGATCATAATCTCAGAGTCATGGGATAGAGCCCCCTGGCTAGCTCTGTACTGAGACCACCTTGGGCTCTATACTCAGCATGGGAGTCTACTTGGGATTCTCTCTGCCCCTACCCGCACTTGCCCACATGATCTCTCTCTCTCTCTCCCTCTCCCTCCCTCTCTCTCTCTCTCTCTCTCTCTCTCTCTCAAATAAATAAAAATATTTGAAAGTGTGACTAAAGTACCAGACTTTGAGATAGGGAGTTCATCTCTAATTCTCCAGGTGGGCCCAATCTAATCATATTAAGTTCTCAAAAGCAGTAGAGGGAGATAGCTAAATGTTTCAGAGGGAAATAACTAGACAAGAGGTTGACCCACAGTTGCAGGCCTTGAAAGTGGAGGAAGGCAGGCATGAGCCAAGGTTTAGATTTATTCCTAAGTATTTTTTTGTTGTTGTTGTTGGGAGTGCTAATGTAAATGGTACTGGTTTTTAATAAATTCTACTTGTTCATTGTTGGTAAATAGGAAAGCAATTGACTTTTGCAATTAACCTTGTATCTTGCAACATTACTATAATATTTTATTAGTTCTAAGACACATACAGAGAGAGGCAGAGACACATAGACAGAGGGAGAAGCAGGCTCCCTGCAGGGAACCTAACACGGGATTCTATCCCTGGACTGGGATCCTGCCCTGAGCCAAAGGCAGATGCTCAACCACTGAGCAACCCAGGCATCCCAGTCCCAAGAGTTTTTTTTTTTGTTGCTATCATATATAATCATGTCTTTTGAAAACAAAGACAGTTTTATATCTTCCTCTCCAAGCAGCGTAGCTTTTATTTCCATTTCTTGCCTTATTGCATTAGCAAGGATTTCCAGTATAATGTTTAAAAGGAGTCATGAGAGGGGATCTTAGTGGAAAGCTTTGTTTACTATTTAGTATTACAGCTACATACTCATAGCTAAACATAATCCAGTAGCTTTATTTACAATTAAGGAGGACAGAATGGTAAGCCAAACAATTGTCTTTTGTAATCACTGAAATATAAATGAAGTTTTAGAAATATTTTGAGGGGCTTTATTCATTAAAATTAATAGAATAACTGAAGTTTGAACAGTCTTGTGGGTTCAGTCCTTTTAAAATGGTATTACTGTGATCATAGATCTTCATTATTAATGAGGTAATTAAAAAGAGACAATTTATCAAAAATTATCACTACTTATATTAATTTGAATGACTCTATCTACATTATACTATCATTAATTTGCCAGAGTTTACTTCATACTATCTCTGATATTCCCCTATACTTCTTAGAGAAGTGTGCATACTTGATTGCATCATTTTACCTGTTATATATCTCACTATAAAAAGTTTTATTTTTTATTTTTTTAAAGATTTTATTTATTTATTCATGAGGGACACACACAGAGGCAGAGACACAGGCAGAGGGAGAAGCAGGCTCCATGCAGGAAGCCCAACACGGGACTCGATCCTGGGTCTCCAGGGTCAGGCCCTGGGCTGAAGGTGGCGCTAAA
Organism: Canis lupus dingo; assembly: GCF_003254725.2. Taxonomy (NCBI): domain Eukaryota; kingdom Metazoa; phylum Chordata; class Mammalia; order Carnivora; family Canidae; genus Canis; species Canis lupus. The sequence goes on from NC_064243.1 coordinate 9,899,805, forward strand.
TAGCTAAGCCACCCAGGCTGCCATATACAAAGTTTTAAATAAACTTTAGATGAATGATTCTGAGAGCATATGTAACTAGTAAGGAATTCTTTACTATTAATTCTGAAATTATAGTTTGAAAGAGTAGCAAATTATTATTAAGTCATACTGAACAATGTATTATCCGTTGTTGAGTCAAAGTATTAGAAATTTCAAAAGGTAAAAGTGGCTTTGGTCATCTTAATATTGTGAAATGCATGCTATAAAATGTGTACATGACACAATAATGAAACGAGTAATGAGGCATGTATTATTTATGAAAGTGGGGATATTTGAGATATATAGCACAAGTTCCAAAAGATAGAATAAAAATTAAATGCGAATTAAAAACTACATGCAAGCATACATTGATTTTGGGGCAAGTAAACTGAGAAAAAAGTCGCTTATTCTTTTTTTGTGTGTGATGTTTTTTTTTTTCGCTTATTCTTAATAGCAGCATGATTTCAATAGACACATAAGAGGACCTTAAGACATCAAAACAAATGAGAAACAAACAGCACTGCAGGGAGATGTTTAATGTTATGTAGAAAATGTTATGATACTCAAGACTCTACTGAGTGAGGGATGTCCTTTTGAAGGGCAGGCTAAATATGAAAGATTCTCCCCTGAAGGGAAGGAGGCAGTCGAAAGCTCTCTATAGTCCTGCAGTGCAAGCAGAATGCAGAGACAGCTGGGCTTCATCCAGGGGAGTGCTCAGAGTCAGAAAGTCGGAAGACTGGGTGAACCGCACCAAAGAGATTTCCTGATTTTCAGTGATAGACAGCAACCATCTAGCTGAGAACCTTGAAAAAACAATTATCCTGCTATAAACAACTGGAATGTCCTGGGATGAATAATAAGGATTCAATCTATAAGAAATAAAACAAAGTAACAAACCTTCCTCAAATTTTCACAAATTATGGAAAAATAAGAGAAAAAAATAGAAGCAGAACAAGGCAGAACAGTGGCAATGTCCTTAATCACAGCTATTTGGGGCTTGTCTTCTCATTAAAACTTATCAAATAAGAATTGGAAATTATCCAAACATCATAGTTTGCCAATAATGGACTGTCACGTGCAAAATTACCTCAATGAAAAGCCTGCGTGTTTTGCATTTCGTGGTTCAAGCTAAATCATCCTCAACTAATCCTTTTGTTGATTTCATAAAGTCCAAACATGGGAAATAAGATCTCCTATTGAGACTGTTTCAGATAAGCTGCACTCAAACTGTGAACTAGCATCCAAGGGGCCAATTCCTTGAAGGATGGAGAAAAAGACAAAAACATCAGGTGTCCAGGCTCTCAGTGCAATTCAGCTAGAGTAACATGCATCTGACTGGATCAGTAGTTGAAATCTGAGCAAAAATTCGCTTCTTCAGAAACTTCCAAGTGAGAAGAATAAGCTGAAAACCAGTGTGACAATTCATATCTGTTCATATCTGTAACTACGTGAACACAATATATATATTATATACATATATATGTATACATATATACATATTACATATATTATATATTGTTAATTATATAATAATATCAATATATTAGTATTAACTATATTATACATAATATATATATATAATGACAATAGAATTAAAATATAAAGACCCTTTCATAGTTTTGAAGACCGTCATCCCCCATCCACAAACCAGGGTAACTGTTGATCTGATTTCTACCACTCTAGTATACGCTTTTCCTGAAATATATATATAAAATACAAAATAAAAATATATATACATATATATGTATACGCACACACACACACAGCATGTCATCTTCTGTGTCTGGCTTCTTTGTTTTTGTACGTATCAGTGATTCATTCTATTTTATTACTGGGTAGCATTCCATCATATGGAAATGCCATAGTTTGTTTATCCACTGATATAATAGACATCTGGACTATTTCCAGTTTTGGCAGTGATGAATACACATACTGTGAACATTTGCATGGAAGTTTTTTTGGGACATATGCTTTCATTTCTCTTGAGTAAATACCTAGGAATACAATTACTGGGATATATGGTAAGCATATGGCAACTTTATAAGAAACTGCCAAATATATTCTAACATGGCTATACTACTTTGCATCCCTGTGAGCAATCTATTGTATTTCTATTTGCTTCACATTCTTGTCTACACTTGGTATTGCCAGGATATTTAATTTAGCCATTCTGGTGGGTATACAATGGTATTTTTTTTTTTACAGTGGTATTTTGATGAGAGTTTTATTTGCATCCTTGTAATGATTCTTTATGAAAAACATGGTTTCATGTGCTTAATTGGAATTTGCACATCTTCTTTGATGATAGATTTGTACAAACCCTTTTATCCAAGATTTTCATTGGTTTGTTTTCTTATTATTGAGTTTAAGAATTCTTCATATTCCACAGGGTACCTGGGTGGCTCAGTCAGTTAAGCCTCTGCTCAGGTCATGATCCCTGGGTCCCAGGCTGGAGACCTGCACACTGCACTGCATCGGGCTCCATGCTGAGCCTGAAGTCTGCTTCTCCCCATCCTCTGATTCTCTCTCAGCTTGTGATCTCAGATGAGCTCTCTCTTTCTCACTCTCTGAAATGAATACATAAAAATTTAATAAAAAGGGTTCTTCACATTCCAAATGCAAGGTATCATTACACATATATTCTGTAAATATTTTCTCCCAGGCTGAGGTTTACCTTTATATTTTCTAAATAGAGTCTTTCAGATTACTATTGTAAATTTGTAATTTTGATGGAGTTTAATTTGTTAAGTTTTTAGTTTTTTTAGCTTGACCTTTTCTTTTTAAAGAAGTCTTTGCCTCATTCAAGCTTAAGTATATTTGTTCTTGTACTTCTAGAATTTTTTAAGTTTTCACTTTAAACTACAAGAGATTGTATCCAAATATACATGTAGTGAGTATGGGACCTCCATGTCATATTGAATGGGATAAATCCTCTCCAGCTCTGCACATCACCCTACATTGATAAATGGCTCTGCTTCCTACCTCTCAGTGTGTGAATAGAGTTGATATTACCTAGAACTGAAATGTATAATAATTTTTAAGATTATATAATGTTGTACAATAAAGTCTTTAGCATGATGACTGAGTCATACCTTAGTATATTTTAACACTATCACCACTTATTATTTTTTTCATTGAGTATTAATTCCTTAATTCTAAAAATGCTTTTTAAAAAAGTGCCTTTGCTGGGGGCACCTGGATGGCTCAGTCAGCAGATCATGCAACTCTTGATCTCGGAGTTTTAAGTTCAAGCACCACATTGAAGGGAGAAAGATTATTTAAAAATAAAATTTTTAAAAAAGGTGTCTTTGCTGGACATGGAGAAGGAGGGAATCAAGACTTCACTAAACATGTTATAGTGTGTCCATCAATATCATCAACTCCTCCAGGAGCAAACAAACATAAACCTTTATTATACAACAATTGAGGTAAAGAAGATATACTTCAAAGAATTATAATATGAATCAGCATTTGGTCTATTTAACTACATCTAAGTCTTCTAATTGATAGATGATGGTTATTTGTTAGAAACACAGATGTTACCATGGTTCACATGTATGTTAACAAAAGACTAGAAACTTTTAGTATATGATGCTAAAGAACACCCAAATAGACATTAGGTACTCTTCTCAACACTTTACATGCTTATTAATTTAATCCTCACAAGAATCCTATGAGGTAGACAGACATTCTTTTTTTTTAAGATTTTATTTATTTATTCATGAGAGACACTGAGAAAGAGGCAAAGACATAGGCAGAGGGAGAAGCAGGCTCCCCAGAGAAAGCCTGATATGGGACTTGACCCCAGGACCCCAGGATCACGCCCTAAACCAAAGGCAGACACTCAAGCACTGAGCCATTCAGACATTCTTATTTACAGTTTGCTAAAGGACAAATGGTGCAGACAGATTATCTAAATTGACCAGGGATTCAATTCTTTAATGTGAAACTGGTAGATGGGTTCAAGAGGTACAGCTCCAGAGCTCGTGTTCTTAATAAGTACATCATGCTAAGAATTGCCATGACAAGGCACGGATCCTGGGTATATTCCCTGAAGACCTGTGGGACTATCCCTCAGGAACTTAGTAATAAGGGAGAATAACCGAGAAATTTTGAGGTTCAAATATTAAGTAACTTAAAGGTATATCTTCATTTCCTTTGACAAAAACCTTATACTCTCAAAGTTTAGGTGGGTTGTGCTGATGTCTATAATGTATTATAGACTTTTTTTTTAAGATTTTATTTATTTATTCATGAGAGACACAGAGAGAGAGAGAGACAGGCAGAGGCACAGGCAGAGAGAGAAGCAGGCTCCATGCAGGGAGCCCTGTTGTGGGACTCGATTCCGGGTCTCCAGGATCACACCCTGGGCTGAAGGTAGGCGCTAAACCACTGAGCCACCCAGGGATCCCTATAATGTATTATTGTTGACCAGGATGTACTGCTCTTCTGGGAAGGGAAGGTCCCATTCCTTGCACTGGGGGTGTCAGGCAACATAAGCAAAGGGATGAGTGCCACTTCTAAGCAGAAGCCTTAAGGATTGGTGTGTGCCTTGCCATGTTTAATTTCGCCCTTTCTTTGAGCTAGAGCAGCTTTTTCAGGCTGCTTCTGCAGTGAATAAAACGTGGCAGTGTAACCACAGCTGAGGAGTAAAAAGGGCACAGTGTGATCTAGAAATCAAATTCTGTTTTTCTAAGCTGCCTGTAATTTGTCATTATTTACCACAGCATAACCTAGCCTATCCAAATTGACATGGTGTCCTCCTTTTAACATTTTTTAGTTTAAAATAAGACTCAATTCATTAAATAAGTACTTGTCAATATCTCAGACTGATTTTCTCTCAGCTGGCCCAACAGAGAGGGTTGACAGTGAATGCAACTATGCAGCTGCAAGAGGCACTCGGTATCCCACAATTGTGAACCAACAGATAAAGAAAATGTGCATATAGAGAATGGAATGTTATTTAGCCCTAAAAAAGAAGGAAATCTTGCCATTTGTGGCAACATGGATGAAACTAGAGAACATTATGCCAATTACAGAAAGACAAATGCTTAATGCTGAATGATTTAACTTGTATGAGGTATCTAAAATAGTTAAGCTAATGAAATCAGAGAATAGAATGGTGGTTGCCAGGGGTTTGGGGAAGGTGGAAATGGGAAATTGTTTCTCAAAGAGTATAAAGTTTTTATTATGCAAGTTGAATAAATTCTAGAGATCTACTGTACAACATAGCACCTATAGTTCACAACATGCTTACATTTTGTGCACATAAAAATATGTAACTTAAGATATATTATGTAATGTTATGTAAGATATATTAAGATGTATGTTTTATAAAATATATTAAGATAGTAGATCTTATGTTAAGTGTCCTCACTAAAAAAAATAAGTGAAGAGGACTAAAAGGTACAAACTTCCAGTTATGAAAGAAATAAAACATAGAGATAAAAAGTAAGGCACAGGAAATATAGTAAATAATACCGTGATAACATTGCATGGTGATAGTGCTCATGGAGAAGACTATAAAATCTACAAAATGGTGAAATCACTATGTTATGCACCTAAAACTAATAGAACATTGTATGCTATTATACTTGAGTAGCAATTAAAAAAACAAAAAAATGCAAGGAAATCTTTGGAGGTAATAGATAATATCTTGGTTGTGGTGACAGTATCATGATGTACGCATATGTCAAAATTCGTTGTGACATATATATGTATATATATGTATAATGTGTTCATTTTTATATATGAATTCTACATAAATAAAGCTAAAAAGAAATAATAAGAAAATGGCAGATCCTGAATATTCTGAGATTTCCCTGGAGTTGAGCTAGTAACTCAACATAACCTATCATAGTTAGCTCATCTTTTTACTAAGGGCAAACAAACCAGAAGTGTTTCTGAGAGCTTCTCTGATTTTTATTATATTCCCCAAATCAAAGTTATATATGATTGACAGTCTCAATATTAAGACCATTTTTTCTCAAAAATCATAAAGATACATACATACATATTAGGACCAGATGCTTTACAAGTCTTGTTAGAATTATTATAGGGAATAAGTTTTATATATCAAGTATTTTCTTCCCCATTTAGTACATCAAGAAGAACTTATATATTTATGACAAAACATTACAAAGAACTCCTTAAATGCACTTTTTAAATTATGAGAATAAAATCCACGGAAACCAGCAACAAGATCAAGAATTAATCTTATAAACATTTCCACCTTAGCTCTTACTCAGTGAATAGGTAATGTGGCATCATTTCGTATGTAGAATACTGATGCAAACCATGATCAATATATAAAACCAAAGGAACTTGTGGTTATCATTCCAACGTTGCAGGTAAACCGGGTCATCTAATTCATATACTTACCAGTGAGACTTAGTAAGAGAAATGAGACACCATATTGTACCTAAAGTCAATCTACTTCACAGATTAAAATTTTTAAAGCACAGTTTGAAAGATCACTTCAGGAGCATGGCTAACTGTAATGCTCACTGTCAGTGTGATGCAAATTTGTAAAGAAAACCATAGCAAAGTATTCATCTAGAAATGTGCCAATCTATGGTGCTGTAAAATTAGCTTCATGCAACATAGTCAGAGGGAGAATGTCCTCACTTTCTCTTGGAAAAAGTTTCTACAGATAATTATCAAAGAAGGTCTGAGTAGAGGTGCTGAAGCATGAGCCTTCTGCCAAGTTCAGGTGACAGTAAGTTATAAGGGACAGTGTCAAAGACTTTAGACTGGTTGCTTTAGAGGAACTGACTTATACTCATGAATATTCCCATGCTCATGATCTCAGTCTTTAAATTGAAGAAGGACAGAGAAATAACAGAGAACATCAAACAGACATAAGTGGCACTCAAAAAATATTAAGTATAAACTTATCACAACCTTGAGGTAAAATGTTTTCTTCACTCTCAGGATGGGAAAGGTACATATGCAAATGACTGGTCTTTACATTTAAACCCTTTATCAAGGGGACTTTTAAGTTCTGATTTTGAATTGTCCCCTTAACTGTAATACGAACCTAATGTTGAACATTAAACAAAACTCTGTTAATTTCATTTTCAGGAACTAAGGACATTCTCTACTCCTATTCACTGCACATAAACATTTACAAATCATGTTTTTGTTTTTAAACACACACTCTCTCTTTTCCTACATCCCTAACCTATAATTTAAATGTGATGAGGTAGATATAGGAAAAGCACATTTTCATTTCAGTTTAAATTAGTGTATAGTTTGTTTACTGTTTTCCATTCGCCTTTTATCTCCCTATTCAGATTGCAATACCAGTGCCTGAAAAGAATTGTGAAAACCATTTCACTTTATTTTTATACTGTAAACGTTTCATTGAAAATGTATTGGCCCAATGAATTTAACAGTTATGTACCAGCAGGTAGAATGTTTGTTTGAAAATGATTTCTAGTCTTTAATTCTCTGCTCAGCCAGGAGGAGAATCCACAGTGATGTTCTGAGCCTAAGCAGAAAGAACACTAGGTTTCCTTTTATGAGTCATTTGAAAACACATTCCTAGTACTCTCCATTTACACTAAAAATGTTTCCCAGCTAGGGTTTTCAAGAAGACTCAGGTGGATACTTCTCACCTGATCTCCTCTAATTGGTATCCAGGTGTTGTGATTGATAGCTTAGGAACAAGATGCACAAAACAGCTCCAATGAGTCTTTTTCTGCCTGTGGCACACAGGGAGGCTGACTATGAATCATGCTTTGGTCTCTGTTTATAGGAAATTATTAAGTCTCTTCCCCTCTCCTCACTTTTTATTCATCACCCACAGATCTTCTAATTCAGGTGCTGCTTTTGCATTTACTTTACAAATGAGTAACTGAAAATATTTTCAGGAATACATTACAAAATTTTTTCATTCAACATGTGGAATTGATTCTCATTTAACAAGGTTTCCTGGACAGGGCCAAGAATTAGCCTGGAGTGATTAATTTTCAGGCTCAACCACATAGTATGAGTCAAAACCTATAAGTTAAGTTGAATCCAAATGACACTGCAATGCCTTGTGGGCCTAGGGAGCATGTTTTTAAGAGTACCAAGAATAGCATTGATCTCTCAGGCTATACTCTTAGCTTTAAGTATACTTGGAATTATTTCAAAAGGTAGGGAATGAATGGACTTATACTATGTTTTTTTTTTTTTAATTCAAGAAATATTTAAAATCCATATCTCAAATCATCTTATAAATTCAGAATCATGTTACTGTTCACAGAGGAATGCATTTGGGAGATTGTTCAGAAATGTAGGATGGGAGATGGACTTGGGGTACCTCTCACTGATTAGTTACGAGGAAAGGTGTTTTGAAATACCAGAATCCAGCAATGGTCTTGATTTCCAGATATTTTGTTCTAATTTCTAAAGCCTTAGTGATCTGTAAACATTGGCTACCTCACAATTTATGATAAATGTGTTCTGAAAAACATCAAATGCAAATCAAATTTTGTGAACTTAAAGAGCATTTTAAATACACTCAAACAATTCTCTATTTAATGGAAATGTGCACTGATTAGTTTTGAAAGTGAACACTCATTGCCAAGTTCATGTTGTCAAGAAATCCCAATTTAAATTTGTCACAATTTGAATAACTTTCTATCTTACCTCATATTTGTAATCATTCATTCATTCACCTATCCATTCAAGTGACTTATGAGCATCTACTCTTTGTCAGGTTCTGAAGTAGAAATAGGAAAGATGACTATTAATTTTAGTCCCTGTATATAATAACACTTTGTTCATTCCAATAACTGTTTGATGTAATTTTAAGTAAACAAACAAGCATTCAGTTTTTAGAAGACCATCTAAAAGTGAATAATAGAAGAGCCTTTATTTTTTTAACATTTACTAATGATTAAAAATAAAATAATAATTTTAAAAGATCTATGCTCATCCAGATTTAGTGATTACTTTAAAAATTATTTAGGCTACTGCTGGAAAAAGTTGTCATTGCAACTTTCTTTTTTTTTTTTAATTTTTATTTATTTATGATAGTCACACAGAGAGAGAGAGAGAGAGGCAGAGACACAGGCAGAGGGAGAAGCAGGCTCCATGCACCGGGAGCCCGACGTGGGATTCGATCCCGGGTCTCCAGGATCACGCCCTGGGCCAAAGGCAGGCGCCAAACCGCTGCACCACCCAGGGATCCCTCATTGCAACTTTCGAGATAAAAAAGTCAAAGATAAAATAAGAATAATCCCAACTCGTTGAAAGCTGTACTTTCCAGACAATGACCCGAAAGACTCACAGTAGGAAAAAGTTGTCTATAACTTGTTTTCTGAAAGATGGCAAAATTAAGGAAAACATCAAATGTATCATTCAAGGACTCATTTTGTCTATTCTATGTGTTGGCAGTTGGTAAAATATATACTATACTGTCTGTCATGTGTCAACACTTTTTCATTTCTTAAAAGTGGAGAAAATGTCCCTGATTTGTATAAAATGACAAAATTCCTCCATGTCTTTGGCTTAAAGCCTTAATAATGTTTTTCTCTCTTCAGTAAATTCAATAAGTACCTGTCATGGTGTAGAAGCTTTTCTTTTTGTTTGTCTAATAACATTAATTTACAGGCAAGAAAAAAAATGTGCTTTGATTTGCCAAAGGATAGATGATAGATGGATAGATGAGAAAGAGAGATTGAGATTATCCACAAGTAAAGAGACATAATTGTATATATTCTATCTTCATAATTGTATATATTCTATCTTCCAACTATCAGGAAAATTTGTAACAGACAATATGTTGTAATCATAGGCAATATCCAACATTATCAATATTGAATTAGTTATTTCCTTAATTTTAAATATGTTAGCTTTTATTAGAGCAACAATATCTTTAAGAGATATAATTAAGTGTTCATATTTTTATAAGGAATTAGAGAATTAGTATATAATTTGTTGTCAAATTCTAATGCCCAAACTTAAATTTTATCCCCATCCATTCTAAAATGATTGACTATATTCTTGGACATATAACCATGAATTTTGTTGTTGTTGTTTGTAGAGCAAGAGAGCGCATGCTCATATGGGAGGAGGAAGAGACAGAGGGAGAGAGAGCAGGGTCCATGCCCAGCACAGAGCCTGATACAAGGCTTGATTTCAGTATCCTGAAATCAAGAACTGAGCCAAAATCAAGAGTCAGACACTTAACTGCTTGAGCCACCCTGGCACCCACTAAGCATAAATATCTTTGAAAGCAGTAATACATCTGCATACATAAAGAAAAATATTTAAACAGTTTAAACCAGTGTTTCCATGAGAATATGGAAAGCATGTTGGCAACTTGCTCTGATGCTACTTATCCAATTCCAGCAAATATGGAAGCAAACATCATAATTTTTCTCTTTTCTATCCTTCCCCAAAGTCCAGCACATTTAACACTGTTCACTGAAGAAGTAAGATTCAATATAGTGTTAATTATGGAAATTCTTTTAAAAACAAACTAAAAAATAATGCAAACCAAAGTTTAACACTTTTAACATTTTACATTAAATCTTAAAAGGCAATCATATTTATTTTTCAATTTAACTTGCTTTCTTTTCTTACTTTGTATTCCAGATATCCAGATATTCTTTTTCCTTTTGAAATTTTTCTTTAACAATCAACAATAGAAGAGTACTTTTAAATGCGTCCAAAATATGATCAGAAATACACATTCAATGATTTTTTTCTCTTATTTCTTAACCTTTTGCAGATTAGCCATCAATATCTATTAAGAAAAGCTGACTTTTGGGAGGATAAAATGTGTTTTAATGCCTATACTTCAATTGTACCTTTATAGATGATTTCTAAGTCACGTAAAGAATGGAATATATTTTCTCTCATATGCAATCCAATGATCTCTTATTTTTAGTAGGCTATCATAATTACAATCAGTTTCCTTTACTAGAAGTTCAATTTAAGAGAAACTGAAATTTTAAATCCAGTAACTATAGAAAGAGCCTATATGCTCTTACATCTTCTCATCAAGACAGCTATGCCAATGACTTCAATGTTACAAACTTAGCAGATTTTCTCTGAAACATGAAATACAGTGTTATCAGTTGTAATCATTGATTCCAAGTGACTTGGAATTGCAGGTAAGCTATTTTGTACTCACAAGGGATAATATAATTTAAATTCTGTGCAGATAGAAAGATAAATCTAAGACATTACTCTATAGCAAAATTAATTATTATTCCTTTGGGAGCTTTCTGTGCCCATATTTCAACATTACATTAATTTAGCCATAAATATAAATATTTCAAACTACTGAAAATTAGATTTAAAATTATGGACTATCTTAAGGCCAAACTATAAACCAAGAAAAAAAATGAGATAGGCATTAACATGATACGTTATTTTGAAATGTATCCATTGAGTTTCTGCCCTATACTTTCTCCTACTCCTCCCTCTCCCTCTGCCTTCTCTGCCCAGGCAAATAGGGTAGAAAATATTCCATTCACATGCTCTTTTGGAAAAAAACACACACACACACACAAAAAACATATTTGGATAGCTTTATGTACTTAATATTTATTCTAATAAAATAATCATAGTAACCATTTGGCATCCTAGTATAATATTTTTAATACTTCCTAAAAACATGTAATGCACTATAAAAATTGGAAAGCATCTTAAAAATAAATGAAAACAAGAGTAATAATTTTCTATAAATAGTGTTATAAATGTATGTTTCATGAATATTGGAGCTTCAGAGTTATAACTAGTAAAATTATATTCTTTATATAACCCTAATTAAACTACTTTAAACATATATATGCATATATGTGTACATACATACATTAGTTATATTTGGCCAAAATTAAAAATGATTCTTGATTTTTTGATGAAGTTATAAAACTTTAATTCATGAAAAATGTACCTGACCTCAAATCCTTATGGTGATTACTGTTTTTCTCTAAAAAAATATTGAATATAATTTCTTTATACAGTGGAATAAAATGTTATATCAAGCTAAATTTCAGTTGCTTTAAGAACTCATTACATTATTTATAATTCTGGAAGGAATTATTGGTCACCTATCTTATACCAAAATATGTACCAGGTTCTGGGACTATTGCAGGAAACACAAGTCATAAATTCTCCTCATGGAGTTTCTGTTCTAATGTAGAGAGAGAAAATAAACATAGCAAAGTAATTTTATGGTATCCTAGAAGGTGATAAGATCTCAGGAGGAAAACGAGGCAGTGTAAAGGACAATGTAATAGGAACTGCTGGAATGGGGCTATTACTATTTTTAAAAAAGTATTCTCTCTCTTTCTGTCAAATAAATAATTAAAATATTTTTTAAAAAGGGAGGATGGAAAAAAAAAAAAAAAAGGAGGATGCCTAAGTGGCTCAGTTGGTTAAGCATCTGTCTTCAGCTCAGGTCATGATCCCAGAATTCTGAGATGGAGCCCTGAGTCAGGCTTCCTGCTCAGTGAGGAGTCTGCTTCTCCCTCTCCTGTTCCCCTTGCTTGTACTCTCAATCTTTCCCTCTTTCTCTCTCCCTCTCTCTCTCTGCCAAATAAATAAATAAATAAATAAATAAAATCTTAAAAAAGAAGAAATAGTAGGAGTTGGTCTCACTGGATAGGTAGTATTTGAATGAGGACTGGAGTGAGTGTGTGGGCAAACTATTTGGAGCTGGGGATATATTTTTCTGAGCGGACGGCCTGAGGTTCAAAATCTTGAAAAAGAACACATTTGCCATGCCTTACAGAATAGACTGGGAGGAGTGGTGGAAGTAAAAGTGGAGAGGTGATGGCTTTTACTCCAAAAAGGATAGGAAGACATAGAAGGATTAGAGGGAAGGAGTGACATCATCATATGTCTTTCATTTTAATGGATCATGCTAGCTTCCTGGTTTAAGAGGATACTGTAGGCCTGGTGGTACAGCTGTTGCCAGGAGTCAGATTCTAAATGTGCTGAAGTTTGAGCCAAGATTTATTGATCAAATAGATTCAGATGCAAAAGAGAAAATTTAGGAATGACCTCATTTACTTTTCCTTGTGAGGAAAGGGAAGCATATGAATATATTAGGTCAGAGCAAGAAGACCAGGAACTTAGCTTTGGATATAGGTAAGAGTAGGATGCCCAGTGGATGAACAGGTGGAGATGTCACATTAGCAGAAGACATAGGAGGGACCAGGACTGACATACATTTGGGATGTATTTGAAGTCATTAGAGATCTTCAAGATGGTACACGTAGATACAGAAGGGACATGACCAAGGACTGAGCTTGGGAAATCTCCCAAAGTTAGTAAATTAGGAGAAAAAGAGGAAGCCGCAAAGGAGAATGAATGAGTGTGAGCAATGGTGACATAAGAAGGCAACCAAGAAAGCATGATCTAGGAAGGGTTGTAAGGAGAAGGAAATGACCACGGTTCAATAACACTGATAGTTTTGTAAGAGGAATAAATTCTTTCTTCTCAGAATTAGTCATGTGTCTGTCTTCAGGGGTCTTTAAAAAATAGTTTCAGTGCAGGGATTACAGCAAAAGCCTGAATATGTAGTTTCATAGAAACTGGGAGACAATTTGAGTAAAGGGAAGCCTAGATAAAAGTGGATCTCAAGGGGCATTGAGGAGAGGATGTTCCCTTACATGGAAAGGTAAGAACATATGTAAATGCTGATTAAAATGATCCAGAAGAGAGAGAGAGAAGACAGGATATCAGTGATGGGGAACAGCAGCAGGTGGTGTGATGCAATAGGGAGGGCAGGATGGGGTAGTCTTATAGCACATGTGGCACACACATTTACTGCAGAGGAGGATCCTGAATACATAAAGGAATGGAAAAGAAGTGCTTTGAAATTTTATTTCAGAAGTGCTTTGCTGTTCAAAGAAAAAGTGCCCTGGAGCCTTTATAAATGCATGTTTTAGTTAGTTCAATGCCTGACATCTTTTACATTAAATAACATCAATGGTTTGTTATGCTCTGTCTTTGTATATGTTCCCCCTAACCCCCCTTCTGACAAAGGTACTTCCTCTTAGAGCAAGAGAAAAGACATTTCGTGCACACTGATGCAGGGACCTGGGGAGTTGTGGGTTTAGAAAGCTGTGGAAGTTTTTGTGTGACAACTGGAATGGTCTTCGTGAAATAAAAAACAAGGTCATCATCTGTGTGTGAGGAAGGGTGAAGAGATACGGGACCACTGAGGAAGAGGAGAATTTGTGAAATCTGTGAAAGCAAATACAACTGGGAATCATAAAGGTGATGGCAGTTCAGCAAGTAGCACCAACTTGATATTCATGTTTCTGGGTTTTATTTTTCTCCAGCCAAGTATGGGTTCAGGTGCCAAAAAGCAGAATAGGCACAGAATTGGAATATAATGAGGGATGTTTACCCCCCAAGACAGTAGGAGGAAGTCATAGAATGACAAACCAGTTAACTATTGTTATGCGAATAAGTGAATATCAGATTTGCTTTTGATGTTCATTTATTTTGAAATCTATATTTATAATTTGGTTCAACTTTTTATATCATTACCTACAGGTCAAGATGAAGTTATTTACATTGAATGACCAATATTGTGATATTTTGTTATTTCATGTGTGTGCATGCAAGAATACACAATAAGGCTGTTTCTTTTTTATTCTCAGCTGTTGAGAAAATACAAATTTGAGTAAGAGTAAATACAGTAAATCCCCTCTTACCATCATGCCAACATTATAAGAAGCAGAGTAAATAAATTATAACAAGTGACTCCATATAGGAGAAGTGTTTCTGGAGTAAGTTTCAGAAAAGCAGAGGTACTTGGATTTAAAATCTAAGCATATTAACTGAAAAAAAAAAAAAAAAAAACCTCGTCAGTTTCTGAAGACACAAGAAGGAGAAATGGGTCACTGGAAAAGCTGCTATATTCATTTCTTAAAACTACTTGAGAAAATAATTAATTGAATTTGAATTACAAAATGGTACCTGTGTACATTCTGTAGTATTAAATGTACATTGATTGCATCCTTCTTGGCCATTCTTATTTTCCTTTCAAATTTCACACAGTTCCAATGTTTTCTAGCACGTAAGATCATTTATCTATGCAAAACTAACTGTATTTCCACACATTTTTCCTTTTTTTAAGAATTTATTTATTTATTTATTTGAGAGAGAGAGAGTACTAGAGAGAGCATGGGGGAGGCGGGAGGCACAGAGCGAGGGAGAAACAGACTCCTCACTGAGCAGGGAACCCAATTTGGGATTCCATCCCAGGACCCTGGGATTATGACCTGGGCTGAAGGCCGACACTTAGTGACAGAGCCACTCAGGCACCCCTCCACCCTTTCTTTCATTGACTTGCATCCATTGCATTTGCAGCAAGCAGGGAAATAAAGTTACTTTGTAATAGTTTTACAGTGAGCACCGGTGTCTGGTGTTCTCTAAATTTAAAAAAAAAAAAGTGTTATTATTAGTATTACTGATACAAAAATAAGACTGAAAAATCATAACCTCATAATCTTAAGGAAAATTAATTAAGCATGTTTAGTAGGAGTTAAACATGGAAGGAAGTGAAGCATGTGTCTCTACCACATTTACATCATAAATATCTTGGCCTTGATTTATTTCTTAGATTATATCTGCACAAAGAAACATTGGGACATCATTTAGGAAAAATTAACATGTCAAATTCAACGATTATTACTGTAACAAAAATTTTAACAGAAAAATATGCATTTGCTATAGGCAAACTATCACCATGATGTTTCCACTAATAATTAAACACAGCAACATCAAGTATTCCACATATAATATTAATCTCAAAAACACAATGACAGAATCTACTCATATTCATTTCTTTATACATATTTTACTGATTTATACATTGTCTACACACTACTAATTCAAAAATATTTCATGTTTTAGCTCATTTCTTATTTATTGGCAGGACCAAATATAGTGTGTGTGTGTGTGTGTGTATACGTGTACATACACTTTGAGAACTACACATACTACATGTGTGGTACGGAACTTTGTTCTCAGGTGTTTTTTTGTTTATTTTTCTGAACCAATGTTCACTGATAACAATATATTTAAACTATGCAGTCTAAGCTTATTTTTGTAGTTAATAGGCTTGCTGCTTATTTATTATTCATGATTCCCCTTTGGGTTCAGAATAAAATATGTCTGTTTTAAGTGTGCAATTAATGTTTCCTCCCACAAAGAAAATTTAAATCACTTTTAATACTAGTAAGTGGAAAATCTTTTTTAAAAAATTTCCTTTTAAAATTGAAATATCTCAAACATTTATATTTCTCATATACCAGCATAAACAGCTCTTAGAAGATTTATAAATGGAATCAATACACAGCAAATATTCTTTCTTCAGGTTATTTTTAAGACATCTGTGGTACGATATGGAATATTGAAAAGTGAGAATAAGCTGAATGAACATTTGCTTTTCTTACAGAAAAAGACACATTATATATCACTATTGGAAAAATGTTTTAAACATGAACTATTTCAGAAGCTGCCAAATTATTTTTAAGAAAGAAAGAGAACATTTCACTGGGTGGGAGTAAGTACAGGGTAAGGTTCATCATTATTTAATGGGCTTATGTACTTAATGATTTAATAACTAATTAACCCAGTTTACATGAGCTGTAGGTTTAAATTTCACTACAAAATGCAAAATCCCTGGTTGCAAAGTCAAATGCCTTTCCTTTCTGCCAAAATAAAATATGTGCAGGAATGGTTGGTTTTAAAGGTAAGGTGTTCTTTAAAAATACAGACATTGCTATGGTCTGCTTTGATCTGAAAGTGTGTGTCCTCAAAACTTCATCAAGCATCACCTCATGCCCTAGGTGATGTTATCAAGGCCTGGGGCCTTGGGGAGATGATTAGGTCTGAGGCAGAGCCCTCAGAATGAGATTACTGCCCTTACAAAGGCACCGGAGAGAGATTCCTTGCAACTTCCACCTTGTGGACACATGGAGAAGTTGAAGTCAGCAGTCTGCACCCCAGGAAAGGGACGTCATGGAACTCAGCCATGCTGTCACCTTGATTTCGGACTTCCAGTCTCCAGAACCGTGAGCAATAAATTGATGCAGTTTATAAACCTTATAAACCGTGCAGTCTGTGGTATTTTGTTATAGCAGCCAAAATGGACTAAGATACCATCTTTGGTTTTGCTTGTCAGATCGCATTTAGGGATTAATACTATTTCCTAAGACTTTTAAACAATCTTAATCTAACACCACCGTAAAACCATCATTTCTATACTGCACATTTTAAAAAGTACATTTCAAGATGTTTTGCTCATGTTATAATTGACTTATCTTCTAAGTTATATAATTGAGATGTTACAAGATTAAGACACTAAGACGTGAATAAATTTTCAACCAAACGTTAGTAATAACCCAAATGAAAATGTCATGTGCAAGTATTCTTTTAAAGGTTTTATTTTTTATTTGAGAATGAGAGAACCTGAGTGGGGAGAGGCAGAGGGAGAAGCCGGCTTCCCACTGAGTGCAGAGCCCCGCGTGGGGCTCGATCCCAGGACTCCGGGGTCAAGATCTGATCCGATCACAGATACTTAACAGACTGAGCCACCCAGGTGCCCTTATGTCATGTGCAAGAAGTAATAAGACTTTGATTATAGGTATGTATATATTACAGAATCTAAAACTACATGAATGCATTTTCTATTTTTATTCTTTAAAGAACCCAATTGTATTGCTTTCCAAAATTGTAGATGACAATTTATATCACTTTTTCTCATATAAATTGGGAAGAGAGTCCTTTTTCTTCACAGATATTGAACTTCTTTGTAACATCTTAGGGCTGTAGAACTGAAGTCCTTGTAATTGCTACCAGACAAGAGGAGAGACTCTTGAAATTGTGCAGCTCATGAATTTCTTTGTGTTGCCATCAACATAGGTAGGAGAGGTTATTACACTGAGCAGCGGCTGCTGCCCTCTGATTGATACCATGTGTCAGATTTTAAATTCTTTCCTATCCAGCCTTGTAATGCATGCATTTCCCAGTCGCTGGCTTGTGGGATTTTAGGTGAGTTATATTTCTCTGGGGTTATTTTATCATCGCTCGGAGGCTCCATTCTTTACTTTTTGCTTCTTTTTTTATTTTAAATCTCACAAATAAAACTAGGCATTTTTACTTATCATGGAATATTAATCACTGGTGTTTCCAATAAAGCCTTTATCAAAAGTTATGTCCACACAAACACAGGTGAACGAACATGTTTCTTAAATAACATTAGGAGGTGAAATGATAATGATTTTATTTAAAGAAATAAGCTTTACTCTTTATCAAATTAAAAAAAAATTCCTATTGAGTTTATAGGAATCAAAGAGTCCATTTTCAAGGTGGCTCCAAATATTAGGGCTATTTAGAAACCCCTATGTATTTGAGAATCTAGTATAGATAAGTAGGGAAGGAAGATATGCCGCAATTCCAGAAGAAATGGACAGCAGAGTTTTGCAGGGTGCATTTTAGAGAGATTTATTCCTAATATAGTCACTCTTTAACAGTTTGGGGACTTCTACAGGAGTGTACTTTAATTCAAAGAGCAAATGCTGTCAAAATTGTAATGAAATTAAATTGTATCAGGTGTTCTTTCCCTATTCTCTATTCTTCCTCATATTAATGTATGCAAATTATCTCCCCATCCCAGGTTCCTATCCCTGTACTTAAACCTGAGAAATCAGTAAGATTCCATGTCAGGTGATTTGTAGGGTGCCAATGCCAAGACTTTAGGAAACATTCAGTGCCGCCCAATTCCACATCTTTATACAAAC
Organism: Canis lupus dingo; assembly: GCF_003254725.2. Lineage (NCBI taxonomy): Eukaryota > Metazoa > Chordata > Mammalia > Carnivora > Canidae > Canis > Canis lupus. Next base: position 9,918,590 of record NC_064243.1, read on the forward strand.
GCCGTTCTCATTTTCAGACAAAGTAACAGTGGCACTCTGAATGCTTTTGAAAGAACACACCAGGTGAGCTGAAACAATTCATGAAAAGAGCACAGATTACATACAAGTGGAAAGGGGAAAACTTGATAGAATAGCTTTAACATGTCTCAATACGTTAGAAGTAATAGGGGTTAACTGGCAAGCAGGTCAACATTATATAGATATATACCTTAGAATCTAATCCATCCTCTTTATTACCTGGGAGGGATTTAAGCCCATTGTTTTTCTTTTCTGGCTAGAACTCCTCTGTGCTATTATATTTCTTCTCTGCTCATCTCTTTCTACTTTTTGATATCTCCTCATGGTAGTATTTGTTTGCACCAAGACTACACCTTGATTTCACAGATGCCAGATGCCATTTTTTTTTTGTCAGCACAATTAAATTATTAAAAGTACTATAAATTCAGTTAAAGACTGAGTTTTTTTTTAAGTTAGATATGCATTTACTGACCCTTTCATAAATACACATATGTGTATCTCCAGTTGCCTGAAAATACTTGGGACAATGGGTATATAACTTTTATATCCAGGCCTAATGCAACATAGGTGTATACATAAATATATACATGTATATTATGGTAGGGTTATGTTCACCATAGCCATATTAAATGTAAATATATATTTATATATACATATAATGCAGTATAGGTGGCCCTGACTTATGATGGTGCAAAAGTAATGAGTACTTAGTGGAACCCATACCAGGAATTCTGAATATGAATCTTTTCCTGGGCCAACCATGCGCTGTATGATCCTTTCTTGTGAGATTGGGTAGCAGCTGTGCAAGCTCCACTCAGCCAGCGACCACGAGGGTCAACAACCCATATGCTGACAACCATCCACACCTATACCACCTCTGTTACTCACTGTCAGTATAGCGTTTAATAAATTACATGAGATAGTCAATACTTTATTATCAAATAGACTTTGTGTGAGATGATTTGGTCCACAGGCTACTACTGTGAGTGTTCTGAACATATTTAAGGCAGGCGAGGCTAAGCGATGATGTTTCAGTAGGTTGTGTGTATTGAAGTGTTCTGATTTAGATATTTTCAGTTTACGGTGGACATAACCCTATCATAAGTTAAGGAAGCTCTTTACCACAGACTGGACAGCTGAAACAACAGAAATGTATTTTTTTCACAGTTCTTGAGGCTGGATGGTCAAAATCAAGGTGGCAACAAAACCACACTCCCTAGGATGATTCTAGGGGAGAATCCTTTTTTGCCTCTTCTAGCTTTGGCAGCTTCCGGCAGTCATAGACTTATAGCAGTATTATTCCCATCTCTGCCTGTGTCTCGCCATAGCCTTCTCCGTGTCTCTGTGTCCTTTCCTCTTCTTATAGGGACTCCAGCCATCAGATGTAAGGTCCACCCTATTTCAGAATGATTTCATCTAGAGATCTTTGCCTTAATTCTATCTACAAAGTCCTATCTCCTAAGAAGGTGGCATCCAGAGGGTTCTGGTGGATTGGAATGGGGAGAGGGGAACACTGATCAACCCACTATGGTGGGATGACTGCCAACTTTAGTTTTTTTCTTCATGTGCTAAGGTATTATTTTTCTATGTATATGCATTGTTTTTATGATCAGAAATGTGAAGATTTGTAATTTATTTTTGAAGAATATGTAAACAGTCATGGGTACTGAAAGAATTAAATGGATGCAGATGAACATGGGAACTGGAAAGACCAATTGGTATTATTATATGGAGCTCTGGATGGTTGAGCCATCTTCACAGATGTTATTTTTCTTTTTCCAGGGTGCTGATTCTTAGGATATTAAGTCCAGCCAATTACTGATCATAAAGAGTATTATCCGTTCAAAGTACTTGCTCCTAAAAATCTCCTAGATGGCAAAGTCTCTGAAGTCAGTTACGATACTCAATTAGTTCATGACTGTTTGCTATACCAAAGACGACAGGTGTACTTAACACATACATAGTGAATATCTTGATGACTAAATGCCTTTGAAAACCCACTTTGCCTAAACTTTTCTGTAATTTCCTAACACATTTTAGCAACTTCACATGTTCGTGCCTTTGTGTATATTTCAATTACTCACCTGCTTCCTGCTTGCCTTCTGCCATTTCATATTTCTGATTTCTCCACTAATAGTTCATACACTTTTAGGGGGTACTTCATAATAATATAATAATCAACATAGCAATTTATCCTAATTTCTTATTCACACAGATTTGTTTTTAATGTGTTTTGAATTGTAATTAATGAATTTTATTTCTTAACCTGCCCTAGGACTCACTGAAAACTTTCAAAAGTTTAACTGTTAAACCAAGGGTGATTTTAGAAAGATAAACAGAGAAGATTGGAATAGTCTGTATGGTTGCCTTACAACACTACAAGTAGCTATTATGGGCTTCTAAATTATTTGATCAGAGGAAATTTAACAAGACAGAATTTTGACACCAAACTTTCTAGTGATCAACTGTGGTCTCACTATTAAACTTGATCTATTTCATCCTATAAAAATCACACTGTGATAATTTCTCCAGGTACTTTAAAAATTACTCTTATTTTTATGTATATATATATATATAAAACTAGAAACAAAACCTTATCATCTTTTCAAAGAAAACAAAGGACCTGGAGAGTAGGGTACCCAAGGAATTAGTGTGGAAATTAACCAGAAATTATTACCCTTGTCCCAAATTTTATTAACCTGCAATGACTTTCTGAAGCATCATCCTTTCACAATCCCATAGGGTCGACACTTAAGTTGTTCTTTGACTTCTTATTTCAACCTTCCATATTTTAAAGTGCTAAGACTCATTAAGCTTTGAAGTGCTTTTGTATCCAGGAAACCTTAAGAAGTAGGACAATCAAAGCAGGCTACTTGGAAGCTACTTTTGAAAGACGTTACCATATTTCAGAAAAAGTATACATTAGTATGAATTTGTTCAGACTCTTCTTATGTATCTCCTCAGTTCTTCTCCTCCTCCTCCTTCTCCTTCTTTTTCTTCTGTAATAACATTGCCAAGTTTTGATATGAAGCTTACTATTCTCTCCTAAACAAATGGGATACTTCTTCTTCCTTCTTCATCCCCTGAAAGGTTTTATGTAATATTGGTGCCATAATTTTTTTAAATTGGTGTCATATTTACTTTAAAAGTGTGAAGCTGGAGTTTTCTTTCTGGGAAGAATTTGAAAAACTTTTTTTTTTAAATATATAAGGCAATCTATATTTTCTATTTTATGTTGTGTCAAATTGATACTATATATTTCAAAAGATTACATTTTTAAGATGTCCATTTTATCTAATAATTAGTGGCATAAAGTTTTTGTAGTATCCTCTTTCATATCTTTAAAATCTGTAATCACCACTCTTTCATGCCTGCTATTTGCTTCTTATGTGTCCAACCTACAACTGATCCTGCTTTTTAAAATTTATTATGGCAGCTTTTAACTAGAGTGTTTGATTTGATATAATTATTAATATACTTAGATTTACAGCTACCATTTTACTATTTATATTGTTTGTTAATCTGTTTTCTGTTCCTCTTTTTAGGCCTGTTTCAGATTAACTGCATTTTTAAAATTTTATTTAATGTATCTATTGACTTTAAGTTCTACATTTGTGTATTTTTTTAAAAAGATTTATTTATTTACTTATTCATTCAGAGAGAGCGAGAAAGAGGTAGAGGGAGAAGCAGGCTCCATGCAGAAAGCCCAATGTGGGACTCGATCCCGGGTCTCCAGGATCACGCCCCGGGGCTGCAGGCGGCGCTAAACCGCTGCGCCACTGGGGCTGCCCTACATTTGTGTATTATATCATGGTGGTTACTCTACAGATTAAAACATACATTGTTAATTTTGTATAATCTATTTACAGTTAACATTGTGCCAGTTAATGGGAAATGTAGAACCTTATAACCATATAAGGTTATCTACACATTTTTCCATGAAACTTTTCATGTATATTACATCTATATACTTTATTATTGCACAATGCTACATTTTTTTGTTTTAAATAATTTTAAGAACACCGAGGTTCATAAAACCTGGTAAAAACAAATGTTCTTCCTGGTAGCACCAGATAATCTTAAATAGGTAATTGCCAAAATCCTCTGTGGGACAACATTTAAGACAAGTTGGTTGTAGTTTTAAGCAAACATTGGTGGGGAAACTTTTCTTAGTTCACAGTGTTTACTGCTGTTGCATGCCTTCTATTTAAACGAAGTAATCCTGGCAAGTTTATAAAGGTGAAATGAGAGAAACTGTGAGCACCTCCAAATGGATTTTTAGCAATTGTTTCACACTATAGATTTTGATTATGTGCTAGTAACAGTATGTTTATTTTTGGTTGGTTTGAAGCATTCAACAATCAGAATGTTACGGCATTCACAGAGTCTGAAGACTATTATTTTTTTCCTCTAACTGGGGCATTCCAATTTATCCGTCTGGTAATAGGGAAACCCAATTTACTGGGACAATTTCTCATGAATTATGCATATACCAGGCTTTGTTCCTTACTTAAAGACTGTACTTTCCTTATTAACCCCCTTCCTCAAACTCTGATAGGTCAGTACGGTTGCATGTTCTGTTTGTTTGTTTTTAGCCATGTTCAGCTCCAAGTACAGATGCAGTGCAGAGTTAGATTTATCTACAAGACAGGTTTTTACAATACAATATATGTATTTTCCAATACATTCATATATATATGTATAGGTGTATATACATATATATACAGAGAGAGAGAAAGAGAAAAAGATTGAAGAACAGAGCAATTTATAGACAATTAGAAAATGATACATTACATTCAGTAAATTACCTTATGATAAGTGGCATATATATTTGGAGTATGAAATGTTAACCCTTCCAAAATCTGAGAGTCAAATTAGATCTTTTTTTTCAAATTATTTGGGATGTCATTTTGAGTTTCTGCATATTTTAAGGCAATAGTATGTAAAAATACAAGCTCATGTTGTCATTACGTAGGAAGCACAAACAAAACCTACTTTGCTGTTTACTGCTAGCTTAGCTCACCTTTTCCGTTCTAGCAGAGTTTTGTTTTCCCACAATATATTTTACAAAATCTTACCGGGCCTTACAGGAGTATTTTCTTAAAGGCCGCCTCCCAAAATTGACTTCTTTATGATCCTGATCTCTGTTTAGTTATAAGGAAATACCTTTGCCAAGGCAATAACACCACCCTAAAGTATTCCCCTGCCCACTTACTCTGCACCCAGCTAAACTTCACTAGCCATATGAAAATAAGCTGTTTAGAATACCACTTGCATTCATTATTGCCCTAACAGAAGAGAAATTGTAAATGAGATTAGTCCTATTATATGGAGAATGTTGCTAAATGGATTCATTTTACAGCAGGTGGTTCAAATTGTATCCATTCAATTAGCATATGCAACAACTATTCCTTCAGAAAATTAGCAAACAAAAAGACATAAATGTGATTGCCTTTTAAGTCTTTAGATAATTGTACTTATATTTTAAATAATCTACAAAAAAATAAGCCATAGCATTTGGAGGATTTATTAAGAGAAAAAAAATCTCAATAAAAAATTACTCATTGTTGCAATTCAATGTTTACAAAGTGTTCACATATTTCCTTAGACTCTTATTCAATATTTATTGACTTAATTAAGTTCTAAAAGAGGTTTGAAAGCAGCTTAATTATTCAATAATGAATTCCTTCAACCAATAAACATTTACTGTGTAACTTGTTTATGTAGACACCATACTTGTGCTAAGGATGCAATAGTGAACAGAACCTATGATATCAGTGAGTTATGCAAATAACAGAGCAAAACAAAATAAACTTTGAAAGATTACAGAAGGCCACAAATTATATAATTAAGATAAGTTTGAGAACAAATGTAGCATTTTTTAATGAATGACATAAATTCTACACATTTACTAGACAGCAAGGTCTCTTAGACATCAAGAGGTAGATGCTTCATCAGTAATCGATTTGAAAATGTCTGTAAAAAAAAAAAATGAAAATGTCTGTAAAGAAAAATAAAATAAGTATTTTTATATAAATCATGATGAAGCAAAAGTGGTATCATAAATTACATTCAACAAAATGAGATATTTATGCCTATTTCTAGTACTTGTAAATAGCAACGTATTTTGATGACATACAATGAAAAAAAAATCAATGAATATATTGATGCAGGCAGGCTGGATCTGAAAACCCAGGGGAGGATCCCACGGGACCAGCCAAGAAGGTTCTTGGCTTCACACAGGATAGAAATCAAAGGGGAGCCACAGAAAGTGAAACAGAGTTTATTGAACAGTGTGAGTGACAGAGAATACCAGTTGGAGTATCTTAGAGACTCAGAAAAGAAAGAAGAATGAGTTTCAATCATAGTTGCTTGGGGCTAGGGGTTTATATTAGAAGAGGGTCTAGGGTATGTGTTACTCCAGGAATCCAGGATAGAATCCAATCAAAGGTGAGTGTCAGATGAACAATAAACATTATTAAATAAATTGCCAAAGGTCAAGGTATGGATGCCAGGGTCAGCAAAGGCTTGTTTGAAGGTAATGTCCTGGAACATGTTTGAAATACGGCTCATCTTATGTGTTATCAGGTGTTTGGGGCCTAGGACAAACCTCGGAGAATGATAACATTTCTTGCTTCACCCTTAAATTGGAAGCATAGCTTCTTTGGTTTCTTCAGTGGCAAAATATGGAACATGAGCCAATGGGGCTTAGCAGAAAAACAGCAGAGATAGAGCGTTTCTAAAATAAAGTCCCCTCAGCTTCCCTAGTTCAGTATCACTTGGGATATTTCTTCCTGTAGGGTAGCTAATGGTAGCTATTAGCCATAGGTGATTATTCAAATTTAAGTTAATTAATTAAAATTAAAAGTAGTTAGAAACTCATTTCCTCAGTTGTATTAAACACATTTCAAGTGTTAAGTAAACAGTTCCTTTTTCTCAGAATGTTCTATTGCACTGTTCTTATTGAGGCCATCTCTTTGAACGTGCACTTAAAATGTCAAAATATGAGATGCATTAAAACTCTGTAAGTGAAACATTTTGGATTTCTATTCCAATCTGATTGTTTCTTTTTTGATTCCTTACTTTTTCCTATGCTCTGTGTACTCATTCACTGTTTCCCTCACTTAGGTTTATCTTTAGTTTTATTCTTCTTTGAATCAAACACTCTAGTTCTGGATTGTTATTTTATGATTAAGTAACGCCTTCTACTTGGCTTCAGATGTGAAACTCTCTACTGCACAAGATTAACTCCAAGGACGTCTCTATTTTCAGACATGTCAAACCCAACATTTGCCATGACTTCATATAGCACTAAAGTAAATATTAAAATCACATACATTCTTTTTACGTTTTTAAAATTTAAATTCAATTAATTAACATATAATATATTATTGATTTCAGAGGTAGAGGTCAATGATTCATTGGTCTTATATGTCACTCAAGGCTCATTACATCACATGCCCTCCTTAAGGTCCATTACACAGTTACCCCATCCCCTGACCCCGTTCCCTTCCAAGCAACCCTCAGTTTGTTTTCTATAATAAAAAGTCTCTTATGGTTTGTCTCCTTCTCTGATTGCATCTTGTTTTATTTTAACCCTCCCTTCCTCTCTGATCCTGTTTCTTAAATTCCACATATGAGAATTATATCATTCCACAGTGATATCATATAATTGTCTTTCTCTAATTTGACCTATTTCGATTAGCATAATACCCTCAAGTTCGAACCACATCATTGCAAATGGCAAGATTTTTTTTTTGATGGCTGAGTAGTATTCCGTCGTATAGGTATATACCACTTCTTTTTTATCCATTCATCTGTTAATGGACTCTTTTCATAGTTTGGCTATTGTGGACATGGCTGTTGGGGCGCAGGTGCCCCTTCAGATTACTATGTTTGTGTCTTTGGGGTAATTACCTACTAGTGCAATTTCTGGGTCATAGGGTAGCTCTATTTTCTACTTTTTGAGGAACCTCCATACTATTTTCCAGAGTGGCTGCATCACCTTGCATTCCCACCAACTGTGTAAGAGGGTTTCCCTTTCTTCACATCCTCACCAACATCTGTCAGCTGCTGACTTGTTAATTTTAGCCATTTTGACCTGTGTGAGGTGGTTATATCATTGTGGTTTTGATTTGTATTTACCTAATGACAAGTGATGTGGAACATTGTTTCATGTGCCTGTTGGCCATCTGTATGTCTTCTTTGGAGAAATGTCTGTTCATGTCTACTGCCCATTTCTTGATTGGATTATTTGTTCTTTGAGTGTTGAGTTTGATAAGTTCTATATAGATTTAGGATAGTAGCCCTTTATCTGATAGGATATTTACAGTATCTTCTCTCATTCTGTTGGTTGTCTTTTGGTTTTGTTGACTGTTTCCTTTGCAAAAGCTTTTTATCTTGATAAAGGCCCAATAGTTCATTTTTGCCTTTGTTTCCCTTGCCTTTGTGATGTGGAAGAGCTTGGTTCTTGTCACACAGAATCGAAGAATGAATCTCATGGACAAAGGAGAGTAAAGGGATAGAAGTTTATTAAGTAAAGATACAGAGAAAGCTCTCAGAAGTGAAAGGGGTCCCTACAGAGTTGCCACTGAGGGCTTGTAGGGTTGTTCTTTTATTGAGAGCCTAATAAGGGAACCTAAATCCTTTTAACACATCCATTGATATCACCATTGATTAAGGACTAGTGATAACATTTTTAATGGCTTACTTCCTCTTTAGGGTCCCGTAATTCTTTGTTGGTCACAAGTAGCTTTTATAACCAAGAAAACCTCCCCACCCACACCTTAGGGCAAGGTCTGGCTTGTTCCTTTATCTCTAGTTTTCTTACACCTCAGAATTTTTGGGATTTCTGTGAGCCTGCTTCTGTAACCCCCTACCTAGCCCTGCCTAGCCCTGTTTGTCCCTAACTCATTTGGAGATGTGTCTAGCAAGGAGTTGCTGAGGCTGAGGTCACAAAGGTTGCTGCTTTTGTTCAATATGATTTTGATGGATTCCTGTCTCACATTTAGATCTTTCATCCATTTTGAGTCTATTTTTTGTGTCTGGGGTAAGAAAACGGTAGTTTCATTTTTCTGCATGTGGCTGTCCAATTTTCCCAACACCATTTGTTGAAGAGGCTGTCTTTCCATTGAATATTCTTTTTTGCTTTGTCAAAGATTAGTTGACCAGAGAGTTGAGGGTATATTTCTAGGTTCTCTACTCTGTTCCATTGATCTGTGTCTGTTTTTGTGCCAGTACCATACTGTCTTGATGATTACAGCATTGTAATAGAGCTTGAAGTCTGGAATTGTGATACTGGGATGAAGCAAATTCAATCCTAAGAAGGAAATATATAACAATATAAGCCTTTCTCAAGAAACAAGAAAGGTCTCAAATACACATACTAACTTTACATTTAAAATTGCTGGAGAAATAACAGCAAATAAAGCCTATACCCATCAGAAGAGAATTAAAAACTCAGAGCAGAAATCAATGAAATAGAAACCAAAAGAGCAGTAGAACTGATCAACAAAACTAGGAACTGGTTCTTTGAAAGAATTAAAAAGATTAATTAGCCCCTGGCCAGAGTTATCAAAATCACATACATTCTTAAGGCATATTAGGGAGAGGATTTTAGTTGTGCATAAACTGTACTTCAATCTCAAAACAACCCTATAAAAAATGTCCTAAGAAAAACAAAAAGAGTTTAACCCTATGATCTTGCAATTGTACTACTTTGTAAATACCCACAAGAAATGAATAGATATACCCACCTAAAGTCTTACACGAGAACATTTATTACAACATAATTCACAAGGGTTCAAAAATAATCACAATCCAAATTTTATCAATAGTAAAATCCATGTTGTGTTTATTTTAAGATTTTACTTATTTATTTGAGAGGGAAAGAGAGAGCAGGAGAGCAGGAGTTGGGGGATGGGCAGGGGAAGAGACAGGGCAGGGGGACAAGCAGTGTCTCCACTGACCAGGGACATGCCTCCACCTTGCAAAGTCCTCAATCTCAGGACCCTGAGATCATGACCTGAGCCAAAGTCAGATGCTTAATTGACTGAGCCACCCAGGTGCCCCTTTAAATGCATGTTAAGAGTATAGTACCTTCATATAATGAACACTACACAAGAAAAAACCTACAACTAGATGCAAAAATACAGCTAAACTTTCTAATCAGAGTGATGACTGAAAGAAACCAGACATTAAAAATGTCTGCCAAAGCACTCATACAGATAAAATTCAGAACAGGCGTAGCTAATCCTTATATTACAAGTCAAGATCAAGATCATATTTAAAAGGACAGAGTAAGAGAGTGAATGGGAGAAACACAAGAAACGCTTGGTATGTTCTTGAGCTTGTGGATGGTTTCTAAGATGTATTCATGTTGAAATAATTCAATGACACAAATGATGTGGGAAACGAAGACAGAAAGAAGTGTAGATAAAATAAAATATCTTTATAACCTGCAGCCCATGGACAATTATGTGAGATAGGCAGAGTATGACATTCCTCCAGGAACTCCCAACTCTCTTAATGTTAATGCTTTGCTAGAAGGAAAAACAACCTTAGCTTGGCATAGGTAGGTGTCCAGGATCCTGTGAGTCTTCTTTCCCATGGGTAAGTCTTTTTGGAAACCTCCCTTTGTCTTTGCTTCCTCCTTCCCCCACCTCCAGAGTATATAATCAGCCTCAGCCATTCCTCACAACCCCAGGACAGCTCTTTCTGCCCACCGCCACCTGTCCCTGTGCTTTAATAGAACCACCTTTTGCACCAAAGATACCTCAAGAATTCTTTCTTGGCCCTCGGCTCTGGCCCCCAACACTTCAAACCACATTACATATACTTCAATACATGCATAATTCTTAAATTAGAGCAGAATTGAAAGGGGAGAGGGGAAAGTGCTATGCCATGAGGTTGAAGACAAGACAGACATGTAAGTGAAAGACTCTAGGTACATTTTTATTCATCCTAGAAACTCCCTCTACAAAGTGAAAAAAAATCCTAATTAAACATATTAACCGTACACAGAATTGGTTGGGGCTTGGGATATCTATCAGTGAATTGATTAAATGGAGACAGACTGAAACATGCAATGCTGTTTTCTGGAGGGGGATTGGGAAGTTATTCAGAACTGAATAGGGTCTAATTGCAAGACTCTTTCCATAAACTGCATGAATTAATCCGATAGGGCATTCTGATTCATTTGGGGGAAACTCCATGTTTGCAAATCCTCGTTAGCAAGTTAAAGAAGCTGGTTATGACGACTTAAAGATTAATAGAAAGTAATGAAATGAGAGTAATGGCATTTACTCTTGCAGTTGAAGCACAAGAGAGATGTGGAAAGACTGTGGGAAGTGAGAAGAGATTTGATCAAATGTAAAATCAAGTCAACTTGCAGTTCATTGCTGTAATGCCATAAAGCTGTGTTTCTGATGGTTAGATGAGAAATATACTCAAGCTGCAAATGGTTTGAGGGTTGGGTTGCAGGGAGAAAGGTAAACTGAATCCAAGTTGTGAAGTGCCATTCATCTCATGCTAAAATGTGTCTAATCTATTCCATTTTCTCATGTGTGCATTTTTGAAAGCTAATTCTGGTAACAGAAATTCATTGCCAATCTGAGATGGTGAGATGTATAAGGTGCTTCCAATTGGTCCTTATTTAAATAGCAAAACAGAAGATTTATATAATTCTTCCAACCCACTGATTTTTAGAGAAACAAACAATATATTGGGAAGATTTCTAAATTACATCTACTAATTGTTGTTTAACTGACGGAAAGAAAGGGCATGCAAAGCCTCTGCTGAAAAAAACAGGTGAGTCATTTCTGTTGCTTCTTGTGCCCAGTGACAATTCTGCAAGTATGTCACATGCCAAAGATCCCAAACCACTTAGCTCAGATCCACAAAATTAGCAGTCACATGAGTCTAGAGACAGAATCCATTCCCAAATAATGACAGGAAAATTATAAGATATTTAACAAAGAATACATACTTAAATCCGTGATGTGTCTTATAGTGAAAAAATCCTCAATTATTTGAATATATTCATTTAAAAATATTAAATTACTGGGCTCAAAAAAATAAATAAATAAATAAATTACTGGGCTCAATGCAGAGAACCAGGAACACAGGACACTTACCACAAAGGACATTTAAGAGAGTAAGGAACTCTCAGGCAACAAAACTAACACAATTTAATGACTCTGATATCTTTTATCCAAGGGAAACAATGCATGGATGGCTCAGGGGAGTGCAGCGCTTCATTAGCAATGGAATACTGTTCTCAAGAGTGAATTTTATAAAGCATCACAAGAAGCAAGTGAAAACATGGCATGATTCTCTAGGAGATGAAGGATGTCCTTGTAAGGCCAGAGAGTCCTGTTTTCTAGGGAAGACGAGCTCCCTAAAGCTGAGTGGGAGGATTGTCTGTGTTAGCTTCCCTTGAAGGCACTTCTCTCAAATGCAGGCTGATTTCAGTTTAGATTTGTGAAGTGGGCCATGCCACGGGGGCGGCCTCCATTGTGTGGGTCTTGAGAGACAAATTATCAGAAATAAACATGAATCCAAAGGGCCAAATAACTGAAGTTTAGAGATACAGAGACTCAGTTATGCCATATTGCACCCATAAACCTGCTGTGGTAAAATGGAAGGTCAAAAGGCAGAATGAATTTTCTGAAACATATCTTCTCACTCAGACAGATGTTTCCTGTGTTAAGCATATGATTATTTTTTAAAGTTCCCTCAAATATTGTAAGGAATAAATGGCTGGCATGGCATAGCTAAAATATGGAATGCTTGATTCTAGCATTATTTAGTATATGTGCTGCCGAAGCAAGCACTGATTCTAGCATTATTTAGATGGTTTAGCAGTACAGTCTTATTTCCATTGAATAGGCTCTTCTTAATTCTCCTGTAAATTAAATACATTAATCTAAACAATGCAAATTGCGTGACAATTTGTGCCCTCACATGAGAATTTCTAACCCATCATTTCCTAAAATTTTTATATTTATCACATTTCTTTTTGGTTTTCCTCTGTTTCCTGCTCATAGAAATGAAAGGTTAATCACTGATTCTTTTTTACATGAATTGTATATTATATTATTCCAGGATGTAATGGTTGTGCTTTCTCCTATTATTTTGTGCCTTCATCTCATTGAAGATTAAGTTTGAGTTTATAAAACTCTCTAGCTTAATTTATTCTCTGAATCTGATTCTGATGGGAAATTCTAACAAAACAAGATACTTACATTTCGATAGTCACTTCTAATTTTATGATGTGCTATTTTCAAGTGAATAAAATTTACATTTTAATTCATAGTAATTATTAAACATGTTTTGTTTTTCTATTATGGGATAAATTTGTAGTTTAATAACTTTTTCTCAGTGTCTATTTAAATTATCTAAAATGACTATGGAGAAAAAGAAAGATTATTTGATTCTCAGAAAGAACAAACAATAAGGCAGGAGGAGAAAAACTTGAATGAATATATTTTTCTCTATGGAAGTTAATTCCAAATACACATAGTGTTTTCTCCACAGGTTTCAGACAGAACTAAACTACCTTGTGTAAACTAAGCTTCAGTCAATCTGTGATGTCTTGGTATATTATGCCAAAATTTTGTTCAAAATTTTGAAGCAGACTAATTAAAAATGTACAAAGCAATTTTTACCAAAAGATTTCTCTGATATTAACCAATATAAAATTAATTCAAGCTAATTTTAAGAAAAAATAAAATGGTTCATGGATCTGGATGGTATCAGGCCAAGGACTTAAAGGCTTAGCATATATACAGTCTCTTTCCTCATCTGTCTCTGATTTTCCTGGACTGGCTTTATTCTTTGACAAGTCTGCCCTCATAGTGGTTATCAGTGACTTTAGACTTTACATAATTTTAGTTTTTAGTCTTTAGCCTTAAATAATTTTATAATTAAGAATCTTAGAATAAAGAGCAAGTCATCTCTTTATAACTTCAGTGGACTTTCTAGAGTAGATTCTAAATGGCTTAGCAGTGATTATGTGACCATATGTGAAACATTGAAATCAAATGGAATAATTGGGTTAGCATGGACCTAGCACGTGATATTTAAGGGTTTTTGTTTGTTTGTTTGTTTGTTTAATATTTATTTATTTATTTGAGAGAGAGAGAAAGAGAAAGCACTCGGGAGGGGCAGAGAGAGGGGCAGTGGGAAAGATAATCTCAAAGGGACTCTGCTGAGTGTTTAATAGTGGTCAGAGGAAAAGTACACTCTCACCATGGGAGTGCAGGCAGGCCCAGAGATGGCGGCTGCCCCAAGGGTCAGGAGCACCTTTTCTTTTTATCTCTGCATTGGATATGGGTCAGAGCTGGGGCTGTCTCTGACAGATGTTGCTTCCTATCATCAAATGGACTCTTCCTACTGTTTTTTGGCCTATATGGTCCTGGTCAGAACCTTCATGGCATCCTTTCCTCGTAGTGGGGGATTAAAACCCAAATGTAAATGTATTATCATGAAGCTATAGGTTACTGTGGGGAAGCAGTTACAGCAAAGAATGTATGTATATCCCAGGGGTCTTTCTTACTTGTTTGGAACTTGGTTTCTACCTTTTTATCAGTTGGAAAGCATTTGTTCCCTCCTCCTATCTAACTAACCGCCCACTCTATAAATTACATGTGTGCATGCAGATTTGAAAACAGAAGAAAAGAAGTCTATAATATTTATGGCTTTTGTTCCTTAGGCAGAGAAGATATTTTACCTTCCAAACTACCAGAACATAAATGGCAATGGCCATTTATGTTTAAAGAACTTTGCATCGATACTCAGTGAACTGCAGCAGCAATTTTAACAATGATGTTCTGTTTTGAGCATTACAATTATAATTCACACAGGCTTCTACTTGTCTCTGCTCAGTGAGATAGCTTGACCAGTGGTCATAGACTGATCCCTGACCTCTGTCAACAGCTATCCATGCATGACTGCCCCTAAGTCAAAGTTTATAAGCTAACGTGTTGGTGAGCAGCCCACAGCCACTAAACTAGCATTTACTGATAAACTGTGTGCTCAGGATAATTCTGTATATCCTCTGTCATTTTCAAAAGAATGTGGGCTTCTGCTCTGCTGAGAAATATTAATGCAATTAAATTAAGACTTATTTTAAACACAGTTAGAAAACTACCTTATTAATAAAACACCTAATCATTTACACTGAACCATTATGTCGTATAAAGAACCCACAGGAAAATTATTAGTTGAATGATGAGATAATTTTTTTGTTATTTGTACAATTTAGATCATAGGATATCAATGATAAACTATATAGGGGTGCAAAAAAATCATATTGGAGTGTTAATGAGTTTTCAAGCAAAGAGAATGATGTATTCTGTGAAAATTTTACTTATAAAAATCATTTGCTATCATCGAAGCAAATTCTATATGCAGTAATATGGCAGTTATGCTATATGTAACAGAAAAAAAAGTGCAATAAGTATAAGAGGAGAAAAAAACTTAAAAAAATATTAATAGTGTTTATTTTTAAGGTGTGTTGGGTCCTTTTCCCCAAAGCAGAGAATATGGGCATCCATGCATATAGGCAGGTAGTGAATGTGGTGAACTAATGATCTAGCAAGCCAGCAAAGTGTGGGGCAAGACAATTCACTTGAAAATAAGAATATCTAAAGTTATTGGAAGTCTGAGGAGAAAAAAAAAAGGATTTGCAATAGAAATCAGGGAACATGGAAGATTGGGTGCAAAATAGAAGTTGGGTTGGTTATCCCCTTGGGGATAGTTATTATGAATTTGAAGTGATAGCACCAACATGACTATTTCTCTCCAGCTACTTGTACCTGCAAGAATACAGGCATAAAATAGTATTTATGTAAGGGATTGGGTTTATAGTTTTAAGGAATCATGTTAAACATGCAATGTGGGTTGGTTGTGACCTCACTGAAACAAATTTATCAATTAACTATGGAAGAAATCTCACCTTCAATGACAGAAATGCTGGAAAAGAAATATAGGTCTTTCCCCCTCCCCGCCCCCCCATTACCATTAATTTATATGGAAATTTTTTTAGCATTCCAGACCCCCCAAATAACCTCTCTTTGGCTTTTCTGATGCATGGGAACAGATGCATAAAAGAAATTGAGATAAAGCCAGAGGCTCACAGACAAAGTTCAAAGCTCTGGCAGTGGGATGCTGAGATGCCCAGTGTAGTTCTAGGGAAGGAGCTGGAGACCTGGGTCACTCTCAGGGCTCCCCCCAGCTCTGCCTCCAAACTGCAAGCCTGCAAAACAATCACTGAAGGTATTTTTGCTTTTCATCTTTTGTTTGTAAGAGCAAAAGTCTGTGAGTTTCTTTCAATTAGCAAAAACAGGCACATACTTCACTAATGTAGGTCTTTTGCAAATGTGATTTGGCATAAGGCAAACTTTTGAAAAGTGAGGGGTATCTCTAGAAAAAAAAAAAAGTAAAGGTGGTTTGATTGTCTTATTTTCAGATTTTCTGAAAATGCAGAGAAAAATTTAATGTTCAATGTATAAGCTACCTGTCTCCATTTACTATTCTCTCTTTTGGGGGTTGATACCTGATATGCATATTTAGAAATCATTTTTCTATTATTATAAAAAGAGTTTTATTTATTTTTTTAAGATTTTATTTATTTATTCATGAGACACACACACACACACACACACACACACACACACAGAGAGGCAGAGACACAGGCAGAGGGAGAAGCAGGCTCCACGCAGGGAGCCCAATGCAGAACTCAATCCCAAGACCCTAGAATCACACCCTGGGCAGAAGGCAGGTGCTAAACCACTGAGCAACCCAGGGATCCCGTAGAAAGAGTTTTAGAAGATGTAACAGTTAAAGATTTTCTCTAAAGTAGCCATGATTTGCAAAACTTGCTTAAATTAAGCAATTCTTACTTTTTATCTAAATTACCCTACTATTGACTTATTTTAACTCATTGTCCACTAAATACTAAAATATTTTTTACCTTTAAGGAGAAAAATTTGTTGTAGACATATAAATACATTGCTATTAATTCATAAACATAAGTGTAAAATGCACTTTGAAATAGTATCTTCAATAATGTATATGTGAATAATTATTTTTATTAAAATACAATTGGAGACATAATATTTGATTGTTCAAACTATAATTGCATAAAAGATGTAAGTATAGCCTTTTGGGATTGTGCAGCTCATGTTATGGGCTTGCCTTATTCACACACATGAAGTCTGTATAGTGCAGAATTAATCCCTAAGGCATGTTAATATGCTTCTTTGACAACTCTTATTAACTATAACAAGGTATTTAAATTGCAGATACTCTGTTGAGTGAATATTCAAAAGGCACTTGACAGCTCTACACCAGAATACCAGATGCTCCTTAACACAGCATTACTTGTTTTATTTTGTGATTTATAAAAGATTGGCTTTGTTTCACATTTTTCTGACATTAGAGAGAGGAAAAAGAGGAAGAAGAAAAAAAGGAAGAAGGAAGGGAGGGAGGAAGGAAAAGAAGTCATTCTTAATATTTCAAAACACAAATAGTAGCTCCCATCATAATTATGTTGAGATGCAGATCTATAGACCAATGTGTACCGAAGTATTTAGTGGCAATTACTTATAATAGTGAATATTGTTTAAAAATTTATTGAAAATAGTTTCTTAATGCATATCACTTTATGACCTGCATCTGTCATCCAAAATTAAGGAAGAGATTAAAGAGAAAATAAAATTCCTATATGTGACAATTGTGAATTCTAGTACTAACAAATACAGCAAAAAAATTGCAGTGGAAACGCTTATGAAAATGAAAACTACTTCCTGGAAGATTCAGCAATGGATTTCTAAGGAAGGGGGGCAGGGCAAGATGGCGGAAAAGTAGGGTCCCCAAGTCACCTGTCCCCACCAACTTACCTAAATAACTTTCAAATCATCCTGAAAACCTATGAATTCGGCCTGAGATTTAAAGAGAGAACAGCTGGAATGCTCTACAGAGAAGAGTTGATGCTTCTATCAAGGTAAGAAGAAGGATTCCTAAGGAAGAGTGTCCTCCAGTTGTGATAAATGTGGAAATCAGATGGTAATAATATTGTGTCTCCTGACTAGAAATGAGATAAGGGTCATTCTATAGTTGGCCTTTCTGTTTACAAAAATTAGAATCACAAAGAATTAAACATTAGGCTATTTTGCATTTTTATCTCATTCTTATTTCATGCTTATAACTGCATTTTCAATGTCAATTTTCGGGGCAGCTGCAATTAGTGTAGACATTGTACTTTCTTTTTTCATTTTAAAATACAGTATATCATAGAAATACATCTCACTTTCAATAGCTCAATTGTTTACAAGTGTTTCAAAAATAACTTACTCTAGAATTATAAACTATATTTCAGATAAATCTCACAAGCATTATCCTCACAAGCATTATCCTCAATAAGTGGATTGTCAAGACTGATATGAAGCATAGATGTTGCTTTGAAAATACGTGGAGTGAGAAAAAAAATAGAAAATCAAGAAATCTGGGTCAAGGACAAGCTGTGTGGTCATTGTGTGCAGTGAGTAGGAGTGTAGGGGAAACAGCTCTGGTTTATCCATAAAAATATCACTCTGAAACAAGCTCTAAGTTGAATTGATCATGAACAAATAAATTACAGTAATCATTTCCATTTTTTACTCTCATCTCATTGTTGAGTCTTGTCATATTTAAAGGGAAAAGCCTGAATGCAGGGAAGCTCAAGGCTGCCTTTCTAAAATGTCTGGTTTGGGTTAGTCCTTAATTTTGCATGTGTCTATTAAGCGCTTACCATGTGCCAGGTGCTAAACAAGGCAAAAAAAAAAAAAAAAAAAAAAAAAAAAAAAAGAAAAAAGAAAAAAAGAAAAAACCAACAGTAGGCTAAAAGTAGAAAGTAACTGCCATCATTAATCCATTAACCTTAATCCCAGTTAGTGAACGGTGTTTCCTACCATGCATAACAGGAAATAACTTGAAACACATACAATTTGTTGTCAGAGGATGGATGTTTGTCACTTATAAGATGTTAGATTTTATGTAAGCTATTGTAGTTTTGTTTGTTTTATAAATAATCATACTAAACCTCTTCATCAACTATCCCCCTTCAGCCTACTGAAAATTGGAATCTGGATTATGTATAACTGCCATGGGATGGTTTATATGCATGCCAGAATAACTCACAAATAGAGTTTATTCCCTCTGGGATCAGCATGGACAAGGCAAGCAGTCACGCTGAAATCCTTGCACACGGCAGCATCTTCATGTGAAGTTTTCTCTCGGTCCCTTGCATCCCTTGGCACATCTACATTTCCTCGAAAGCACACAGACATCTGACAGAGCTGAATGGACTAATTTAGGATCCCATTTTAATCCCTGCTACTGGAAAGTCAGCTGACAACCATTTCCACAATATTGCAACAGGCTCCTCCAGTTCAGAATTCGCTTTCCAGCAAACTCAAAAGAGGCAAAACCTCTCTGACTTAAATAATTTGGGGGTGACTGTGTGGCTCAATCTGCTATCTGGCTTTGGCTCAGTTCATGATCTCTGGGTCCTGGGATCCAGCTCTTGGTCAGGCTCCTTGCTCAGCAGAGTCTGCTTCTCCCTCTTGCTATGCCCCTCTTCCTCCCCGCCCCCTCATGCTTGTTCTCTCTCTCTCTCTCTCTCTCAAATAAATAAATAAAATCTTAAAAAAAAATTACTCCTCTCTCCTCAATATGACCTCTGCAGAGTCAGTCTATAGATGATACACACACCTGACATATTTCTTTATCTAATTCTCCCACTTTATGCCTTCCCACAATCCCCTTAGGTAAAGATCATATTCTTTTTTTTTTTTTTTTTAAGATCATATTTCTTAAGAGAGGGAATCAGAAAGGATGAGTGGTTAAAAAAAGAAAACATATCCCCTTTATAAAACTTAATCTATATACTTCAATCTCTCTGCCTGAAAAAGAAATAGGATTGTAATAATACCCAAATCAAATGGTTGTTACAAGAATTAAACGATAATGTATGTTTAAAGCAAGCAAACATTTTGTGTGTGTTTTACTTTTATGTTCTTCTCAATAGTACTATTATTTTGATAGAGAAAGATAATAGCTTCTGCATAATTTTTTGCTAGATGCATCTGATATTACTGCCTGATATGTATAGGATTTATCTTAAATGATTTTATTGATTACTTTTAGATTACTTTTATTCAATAAAACCCTCTAGAACATCCATTGTGTAATAAAAACTATGAACAACGGAGAGATAAATAATGTGGGCAAAAAAAAATTATATGTGGTTAAAAATGAGAAATCAGCACAGACAAAATTTAGAAGTTATTGCAAACTGGCCCCTTCAGTCCAACACCTTGGATATTATGCTCAGATACAAATATCATTAAAGTGTTGGGATCCCTGGGTGGCGCAGTGGTTTGGCACCTGCCTTTGGCCCAGGGCGCGATCCTGGAGACCCGGGATCGAATCCCACGTCGGGCTCCCAGTACATGGAGCCTGCTTCTCCCTCTGCCTGTGTCTCTGCCTCTCTCTCTCTGTGTGACTATCCTAAAATATAAATAAATAAATTTAAAAAAAAAGTGTGGATAGCACAGGGCAGACTCAAAATACAAAATAAAGGCCCATTCTTGTTCAGATTTGCCTGCCACATTTTGCACATAGAACCGAGCCCAATACATAGAGGATATAATTGTGATTCAAAAGATGTGAAGAAGGACAACTAACATAGTCAGTGGGTTCAGGGCCAGGTGCCAGTGAAAACAAAAGTAAATAATTAGTGCTGGGTAATTTCAAATAGACCTGAGAATGTGCTTATAGCATTGGATATGGTCTCCCTCAATTTTTTGAGGATGTGCAAAAGATATACAGGCACATATTTTCAATGATCCTAGCTACTAGGATTCTATCAAGAGCTCATACTGGTGCTTGAGGGAAATTTTCATGGTGGTATCATTGGTATTCGATAAAGTAACATGATTTGGAATTACTTAAGCCATTATTTTGATGGCAGTG
This sequence comes from Canis lupus dingo, assembly GCF_003254725.2. Lineage (NCBI taxonomy): Eukaryota > Metazoa > Chordata > Mammalia > Carnivora > Canidae > Canis > Canis lupus. Next base: position 9,939,626 of record NC_064243.1, read on the forward strand.
ATGATATTCAAGGAAAACTCAGCAAGATTTTTGAATGGCTCTAATTTTTGCTTCTAGCTCAGAGTGGTAGAAACTTACTGACTAAAATGATGGTACAAATAGAATAACATTATGTAGCGTTGTCATATTTTCATGGTATTTCCTGAAGCAGCAGGCAGCTTTGGCCTGGTTCTCTCCTCCACCTACTATGGTACCATTGACACTCATGCTGCCCCCCTCCATTCTTCTTCTTTTTTCCTATATTTATTTAAAGACTATGAATCTTTCTTTTTAAAGGTTTATTTGAGAGAGAGCCAAGCAAGTGAGAACAAGCATGAGTAGGGGTAGGGGGATCAGAGTAGAGGGAAAGGGAGAAGCATACTCCCCACTGAGGAGGGAGCCCAATGTAGTGTTCAATCCCAGGACCCTGGGATTCAGGACCTGAACCGAAGGCAGATACTCATCAACTGAGCCACCCAGGCACCCCTAAAAACTACAAATCTTCGTAAGAAATGTGAATATGGGTTTAGAGGACTGAGTGAAACCATTGGAAGTTGATTAGAAACATTGGAAGATGGTTAGATCAAGGAAAAAGACCCAGTGGCAGTTTCTGCTGGTTTTACTAGAATTACTGAAGGAGGACATGCAGTGCTCCTGTTAGTACTAAAGATGTATCTGGGAAGAAAAGGGCTGCATTAGGTCTTGCAGATTTTATCCCAGGATAAAACATCAGGAGAGGCTGAGTAAGGGACAGGCATGGCTAGGTAGGGAGAGATAGATAAGGGATTATATGATCAGGCCCACAGAAATCCCAAAAATGCTCAGATGTAAAGCAACCAGAGCTAAGGGAACAAATCAGACCACCCTGCCCTAGGTGTGGATGGGGAGGGTGTCTTTAATGACAGTCATCTGTGACCAACAAAGAATAACCAGACCCCAAAGAAGAAGTCAGCCATTAAAGATGTTATCATCAGTCCTTACTCAAACCAGGACACCACAAGAATGATAAGGCCACAAGCTCCCTGGTCAGTTCTAAATAAAACACTGAAGCCCATGTTGGCAACCCTGTTGGGACCCCTCTCACTCTTGAGAGCTTTTTCTGCATCCTTGCTTAATAAACTTCTATCCTTTGGCTCACTCTCCTTTGTCCATGAGATTCAGTCTTCGACTCCATGAGATAAGAGTCAAGCTCTCCCACTTCAAGGCCAGGATCCTGAAGAGCAACTCAAATGGAGCAGAAGCTGAATCTTAGATTTTGGGATGGAGGGGTGCCTGGCTGGCTCCGTCAGTAGAGCATGCAAGTCTTCATCTCAAGGTTTGTGGGTTCGAGCTCCACGTTGGGTGTACAGATTACTTTAATAAAACCTTCAAGAAAAAAATTGGGGGATGGACAAAGTTTGAAAGGAAGGCTATTCTGGATTTTATGAGTAGAGCAACAATATCCATCACTCCATGTTTCTTCTAAAGTTAGATCTTAAAAGTTTTAACCTTTTTAAACAATGCTTAATCAGGATTAATGTTTTGGAGTTAACACTTCCAAAATACAGATAAATATATCAGAAGACAAAATTGATGGGAGAGAGGATAATAGAAATGAAGAACCAGGAGGTGGTGGGGATGGGGGAATGGGATGAGGTGTGGGAGGTAGTTAAAAAAAAAAAAAAAAAAAAAAAAGGAACAGAAGTATGTAACACACACTTCCTAAACTAAAAAGTGACAATGATTTGTTGATAAAATAGGCTCACCTATGTTTTGAAAAAACAACACGAAGAAGTCATATATGTAGAGGAAAGCCCCGATAACATATGACATATTTGTAATTCCAAGAAACCCATACAAGATTTAAGTAGAAATATCAGATTAATTTTAAAAGGCATCAAAATCAGGTTTGCCTCAGACTTTTTCTTTGCGATGTTAGACAAAGAGATAAGGGAGGCAAGTCCTCAGGGCTCTTAGAGAGGTTTGGCTGGGATCTGAGATTCTGTGTCCAGCCAGTTCACCAAAATACATTCCCATGTATGCATAAACTTAGAAATTACACACTCGTGGATCTTGGAAAAACATATTTAAATATGTGCTCAAGTGTTGAAAGGATGGAGCACTTATGGATCAGCATCTGAACTTTTCTTTTATTAACCCCAGAGATTTTTTTTTGTTCTCTTAAAAAATATATTATTAACTATCTATTCATATTTCCTTAGTGTTCATTCGATGACACTTTTATGTCCCAGGATCCCATCCAGGATACCACACTACATTTAGTTGGTTATGTTTTCTTAAGCTCCTGTTGTCTGTGACATTTTCTTAAACTTCTCGTGCTTTTGATGACCTTGACAATATTAAGGAGTACTGCTCAGGTATATTGTAAGATATCCCTATGTTGAAATTTGTCCAATGTTTCTTTTCATGATTAGGCTGGGATGACAGGCTAGAGTTTAGGGCTGGGTTTCATGATTTGGAAATGGAATATTCTTATCTTTATTGATATATTTTTTAAATAACATGATTTTTTTTCTCCCTTAGCCTGTTAATGATGTAAGAGACTATTCAGTCAAGATGCACTGGTTTATTGTGCAGTAACAAATAACGCCAAACTTGAATATGTCGAACAATATGATTTACTTGTCCATATACCCTACGTGTGTTATTCTTTGGCTGGGATCTTCCTCCCACATAACATCTGTCTCCACTCTGGAAGTAGGTTGATGCATGCACATTTCTGGTATCCAAAGCAGAGGGAAAAGAGTGCAGAGATAATCATGATCAGCTTTTTAAATCTATTGCCCAGAAGAGACGTGTCACATCTCATATTTCATTGGGCAAATAAAATTACATAGCCAAGCCTTACTGTAAGTGGCAGAAGAATATAATCACCACCAGGAAGGAAAAATGGATATTTTGAACAGTAGTAAAAACTACTACATAGGTGTTTCGGTTTTATCATATAAGTGGAAGAAAGATACATAATACTATAAAAAGTCATAACAACTTTATGGAAAGCAAGATGGAAATATTGACATTAAACAGAAATACTTTTAATAAAGTAAAGAAATATAAATTAGAAAAAATCAAAAAGTTAGATTGAAGGGAATTTACTCAACAGATCTACAATACATATAGGTAAGCAAGATAAAAATATACTAATATTAAAAGGAAGAAAAAGTAGATAAGCCAACAAATGCAGAGACTTAAGAGACAATAGCCTGAAATTTTCTAAAGTAATAATTTAGAAAATCTTTGTAAAATTGGAATTTGTTGAAAGATAACCTTGACAAATTTAGGGGTGAAGAATTCAAAATGCAAAGAATTCAAACTGTGCATTCAATAATTATAGAAGAAATTGACAGTGATCGAAGAATGATTATGTTTTCCCTTTTACACTTCTTGTATACTTCAGCATATGATCTTTCCAGAATCAAACTAATTTAACCTCCAATGATTTTTTTTTGCATAGAAAAATAAAGTTAAACAAAGTCAGCTTTAAAGGAGCAATTTTGTCCTTTATAATGAAATAGAAGACTGCACACTATCTCAAGCACTGTTTATTACGAAGCTCTATGATGCTAAATAGGTACTTTTTCAAAGCAATCAAATGGCAAAGCCAATTTGTGTTGATATATCTCGATAAGCAAAGCAATTTAGTGTTCTTGAAATAAAATATATTTCATACTTATTTAATGAGATCCACATATTCAAGGGCACAAACAATGATTATGCTTCTGCTGGCTAGTTATTTGCCTGTTCCTGAAAACATTTTTTAAACCTGCTTTAATAAAAGCTTTGTATTACAATGAACAACAAAGGAAGGAATGTATATAACACAGGAGGTGGAATCTCTGGGTGGCTCAGCGGTTTAGCGCCTGCCGCCCAGGGCGATCCTGAAATCCCGGAATCGAGTCCCATATTGGGCTCCTTGCATGGAGCCTGCTTCCCCTCTGCCTGTGTCTCTGCCTCTCTCTCTCTCTCTCTCTCTCTCTCTCTGTGTCTCTCATGAATAAATAAACAAAATCTTAAAAAAAAAAAAAAAAAACCACAGGAGGTTATAATTACATTAAAAAAAAAAACAAAAAAAAACAAAAAAACAAACATAAATCAATTCCAAGTGCCAGTCCTTGTGTTCCCAACTTCAAGCAAGGTTGAATACCTTGTAAGGTTATATATAAAACGACTTTTTCCTTTTCATCAAAATTATTTACCTATAAGCCTTATCAATCATAATTACAGGTTTTACTTTTCATTTACCTTATTTTGGATAATAAAGTAGATTTGGGACACAATTCTTCAATGTGATGTCTTCAGGTCTCAGTCAAAAATCAGTTGAAACTGTGCAATTTTCTTGAAAAACAAAACATGAAATTACCATATGATCCAACAATTTTATTCTTGGATATATACCCATAATAATTGAAAGGGGAGATAGACCAGGAATTTGCACACCAAGTTCACAGCAGCCTTATTCACAAAAGGCAAAAGGTGGAAGCAGTCCAGTTGTCCATTGGCACAAAAATGGATAAACAAAATGTGATATACACACATGATGGACTATTATTTACCCTTTAAAAGGAAAGACATTGTGACACATACTACAACACAGATGAAACTTGATCACCTTTTGCCCAGTGAAAGTCATCAGTCACAAAAAGATAAATATGGTAGTATCGCTCTTCTGTGAGGATCCTAGACTAGTCAAAGTCATTGAGGTGGAAAGGGAAATGGTTGTTGCCAGGGACAACAAGAAGGGAGAATGAGAAACTAGCATTTAATGGGTACAGAGTTTCAGTTAGGGAAGATGAAAAAATTCTGGAGATAAATTGGTGATGGTGACACAACAATGTAGGAAGACCAGAAGGCACAGAACTGTACAGTTACAAATGATTGAAATAGTAAATTTTGTGTTGTGTGCATATTACTACAGTTTGCAAATGAATACCAAAATACAGAGCAAAGAAAAAAAAAAGAAATTAAAAAAAGATTTAGGGAGCTTATGGAAGTTACATGGTAGAAAAGAAGGAGGAGGGATCCCTGAGTGGCCCAGCGGTTTAGCGCCTGCCTTTGGCCCAGGGCACGACTTGGAGACCCGGGATTGAATCCCATGTCGGGGTCCCAGTGCATGGAGCCTGCTTCTCCCTCTATGCCTATGTCTCTGCCTCGCTCTCTCTGTGTGACTATCATAAATAAATAAAAAAAAAATTTTAAAAAAAGAAAAGTAGGAGGAAAAGACACTAAATGGATTTACATTTAGAATATATTCCCAAAAATGGTCTCTCTTTCATCAAGAGCTTTAGATCATTGTATTACTCTTTTGTAGATCACAACAGCACACATACCTGTACACACACAGCAATGTGGTAAAAGCCTGTGGTAAAGAGATTATTATTATACACCATGAGGTTAAATTACCTTATGATTGGGTGCTAGAAGGTTAATGAAGTGACTGGTGACAGTATCACATATAGATTTAAAACATTCATGATTTTAAACAATTTAGATGAAAGAGACATTATTGGACCCTTCTAACTGAGTTAGAAGACATAAAAGTGGATCTGGCCATGCCAACCCTTCAACTGATCTTGAAGACACATTTGAGGGGTTTAAATACATGTTTATGTAAAATACAAAAGAGGAAAAATATATATTTTCAAAGTACATATCATTTTATATATTATGATACTTGAAAAATGCACATGTAACCACATAGCGTAAGGAGATACCTGGTACATCAGGTACATCTCTTAAATGTATTATATTACAGGAAACCAAGAAACATGTAGATCTCAGTGGAAAGCAGGATATTGCCCTGTATTTGGAACCTATCTTATATCAGAGCAAATACACATGTGTATTTATTTAGTACGTTCATCATTATTTGTATTAACCTCAAATATCTATGGTTTCTAAACAATATTTGACAAAACATGCATTGCAAAATATCATTTTTATTTACTTACATTCTCCATGCTTCAAAGTCCTCATCTGACAAACAGAAGTAATGAGTCAGGATTTCATGGTTAGAGAAACAATCTCTCAGCCTCAGAACAATGCTCTGCGCATAGTAAATGCCTTATAAGTGTTAGCAATTATCATTTGCTGCAATTCCCTTTGTACTTTTCATCCTCAAATATCTCTGAAGTAATCTCAACTTGTGAGTTTAGGTTTCTAACTTCAACTACTTTTAACTTTACATTTACACGGAAGCACAAAAATAGTAAATATGGAAGCCTTGAATATATCATGATAAATCAAGTATATCACATCACATTTGATATGTTATGTATTTAAGTTTTAAAAGTCTTCCTCTACACCCATAGTAAATCAAATGTTAACAAGTTCTTTTCAGAAAGATTGTTCAATTATCCCGTTTTTAGAAAGAGCCTACTTGGAGTTTAACCTATATTTTTTTGTTTCCCTTTTTTGCTCATATTCACTTACTAATATAGATTAATACTGTAAGAAAAATGACAATACCATCTAGGATTGTAATACCCATACCAATCTATATGAACAATCCCACCCTTCCCAAAGGATAACAAACATTTAACCTAGGTAAAGTGCTCAGATTTGAAACTATTTTCTCACCATTATAAATAATTTGACCTACTTTCTAACTATTGTCTTTTTTTCCTCAGGATTTCAACAATACATTGGTTTACTTATATTTAAAATTAAACCTTCTCACCATAAGGCAATGAAAAGGCAAATTTGCTTGTTCCTATTTAATTTCAACATACTCTGCAAAATGCATTGTATAGTTCCAAACAAAAGCATTCTGCAAGGTCCTATACCTCCAAAAATATATACTAAAACCTGTGGCATCAGTGACTATTACTTTTCACAGTTCTTTTAAAAGGCATCAAAATTTCCTTTTGTCACATAGTTAATTCCCTTCACAAAGAGCTACTTGAATTTACCCTACTTGGAAGCTCAGATCGGGCATATACCTTTATAGAAGGAAGTTATTCTGAACATCCCTCCAGATGGTAAAATTTATAGGTTTCAGAAAGCAGATAGTTCATTAGTATTATGATATGAAGCATTTAATAGGGGAAAAAAAATAAAGGTAGTCTTAAACAGAATATAAATTGATTTCTCTCTCTCATGGCCCAGATCATATGGAACACAGGCTCCCATACAGCCTTCCAATCTCAAAGTTACTTCGTGTTCCAAGGTGTCTATGGGTGCTCCAGCCATTATAACAATTTTGCAAATAAGGAGAAAAAGCTATATGAAAAACAAGAGAAAAAGTACATTCAACTACAGAGTTATGCCTCTCTGAAATCCTTCAAACCATTTCTACTGAGATTTCAATGTCTAGAACTTAATTAGGTGGCCACACACAGTGGCAAGAAAACTGAAAATACGGTTTTAGTTGAATCATTCTTTTTTATTTAAACCCTTATCCTGCGGACAACTTTTATTTTCAAGAGTGTTTTCTTCTTTAATGGAGGTAAAGTTCACAATGCATAAAATAAAGTTTTGAAAGTGTATGACTCAGTGGCATTTAGTACATTCACAGTGCTGAACAACCATCATCTGTATGTAGTTCCAGAATATTTTCATCACCTATTACCTACTTTGCTCCTCATCCTCTTTTCCCACCAGCCCTTGTCAATCACTAATCTGCTCTCTATCTTTATAGATTTACCTGTTCTGGATATTTCATATAAATTGAATCACATGGTATGCAACCGTTTAGTTATGGCTTCTTTCACTTAACGTCATGTTTTCAAGGTTCATCTATGCATCAGTAATCATAATCACTAATCTGCTCTCTATCTTTATAGATTTACCTGTTCTGGATATTTCATATAAATTGAATCACATGGTATGCAACCGTTTAGTTATGGCTTCTTTCACTTAACGTCATGTTTTCAAGGTTCATCTATGCATCAGTAATCTACTGCTCTTAGGTTTGAATACCGTTGCATTGTACGTACTATGCTTTGTTTATCCGTCTGCTGATGGATATTTAGGCTGTTCCTACCTTTGGCTACTGCAAATAGTGCTGCTATTGGCATTCATGTGTTATACAAGTACTTGCACACATGTTTTCAATTCTTATGGGTATATTTCCAACAGTGAAATTGCTGAGTTATATGTTAATTCTATGTTGAGCTGGTTTATTCTTTCCCAATAAAATCAGATGCTGTTACCAGAAATGAAGAGCAGAGCAGGTATTGTGGTGACCAGTCATGTCTGCCACAGCGGATGCACCCATTTTGTTTCTCTGGGGCACTTGCTCTGCATTTCTTCTTTATCTCTCAGTAGAGATAGAACATGAGTTTACCCATCAATGGGAATAATAATATCCGTGCATCTCTGACTTTTGTATTCAGAACTCTGTAGCATATTGCCCTCTGGTCCAGTTATTTATAACAGTGGTTTGGTTCCACAAAACTGTATCAGTTTAAAAATATTGCTGAGCATGAACCACCACATGGCTGTCACTGCTTAGTAGCAAAAACAAACACACAAACAAATATGGCAGGAAACTGACATATTTTCCAAAAAAACTACAATCAGCTAAGGCTAAAAGTTTGATCTTAGTTGATTCATAATCTAAATAGGTATTCTTTTATGAATTGGATTGAATAACAGGAAACAAGTAAAAACTTTATGAGCTATTACTTTTTAAAGATTGAGTTTTTAAAAATAAAATCTTCATAAAACTGTCTTAAGCTCTGCACACTATATAAATTGTAAACATTCACATATACAAGCCACCAGGTCACATTACTCTTTTTTTTTTTTTTTTCATTACTCTTAATGGTTATAAGTGGATACAAATAGACAAGGTTCTTACTTCCTAAATGGCTGGCCAATGAACAAATTCAACTTAATTAGTTAAGACATGTGATATCAGAATAGCAACCTTAAATTTGCACAGAAAGTCCGTTCTCTACTTCCCTGTAGTGTGTTTTAAAAGCTTGAGCTCTGGAATCAGGCAAATCTGTTGTCCCTTTTGCATTATGGGGTGCCTGGGTGGCTTAGTCAGCTCAGGTCAGGACCCTGGGGTCCTGGGATTGAGCCCATGTTGGGCTCCCTGCTCAGCGGGGACCCTGCTTCCCCCTCTCCCTTTGTCCCTCCCACTTCCCCCTCATGCTCTCTCTCTCTCTCTCTCAAATAAACAAATAAAATCTTAAAAACAAATATCTGTTGTCTCCTTTGCATCAAACATAAATTCCTAATCTGAGTATTGGCACTAATTTTTAGGCAATTCATGGATCCTCTGAAACTGTAGATACAATGTGTGTGTGAACATGCCATTTCTCCACTGAGAATATCCAAGGATTTCACTATGCACACTCTCCAATATCTACCTTGAGACACTGACTTAAAAGTTATATGATATTAAGAATTTATTTAACTTCATAGAACTCTAGGAAATTGTTATAAAGTAGGAAAATCCCCAGGATTCAGAAAGAAAAAAAATGAGACTACACTCTCACAAAAGAAGAATGCTTGGCAAAGGTTGTAAGATAAAAACAAAATCTCCCTTTCCTTTTTTTTTTTTTTCTTCACGTGTTTGTATATCCCACTTTCAAAATTTTGTTTAGGATTTTTTATTTTAGAGAGAGAGAGAAAGAGGGGAGGAGGGGCTGAGGAGAGGGAACAGGCTCCTCTCTGAGGATGGAGTTGGTTGCAGGGCTCCATTCCAGGACACTGAGATCATGACCTGAGCCAACTGAAACCAAGAGTCTCTCATTTAACCCACTGGACCACCCAAGTGCCCCATCCTACTTCCAAATTTTAGATCAAGGTACCCTCCTTTTTAGAAGGCTTTAACAGTCATTCTATTTATTCTTGATGGAATGATTGAACCACTGGATGGATGAAGGGAGAGAGGTACAGTTATCTTCTCTGGATACTTCTAATCCTCAGAGTCAGACTGACACCATAATATAACTTCGCTTTACTGCCTTTTATTTTTTTTTTCCATTCTCAGTAGAATATAAGATTTATGATGGTCAGGAATTTTGTTTGCCTTTGTTAGATTTTTTTTAATACCCAAAGAGCCTAAATTATTTCCCATCTGCTGTTAGGTGCATAATAAATATTTTCTGTAAATCTAAATGAATAGCTGTATCTTTCTGAGGCACATTACCACTGTTTTGGGGACCAGAATTTGTATTTGCTCCCTATTTTGTTCCATATCAATATTTGCCTATAAATACCTTGATTAAATGCTCATTACCAAAACACTGAAGTTTACTTGAAACCATAGGCAGTATTTCTATGGCTCTAGAAGAATCAGAAATTTTAAACTAAAACTATGGCCATTGAAGAAGAAAAACAAGAAAATCAACTTTAATGCTTAATTTAACATTTGGCTACAAGGTGGCTATTGGAAGAGCCCAGAGGTCAAGAAACTCTATTAATCTCCACAAATAAATGTTAAAAACAAATGAAGATAATAAATGTAATCAATAAACCAAGGAAAAATCCTATTATTTGTTCCACAGTTGTATTAACTATTTAAAAATTTGAAGGACACAGCATTAACATACACTTGTGTGTAAACACATGCACAAACATACACATTTCATTTAAGGAAATCCAGGTTTTGATTTGTTTCTTTTTTTTTTTTTTTAAGATTTAATTTATTCATTTGAGAGTGAGAAAGACAGAGCACAGAAGCAGGGAGGAGGGGCAGAGAGAGAGGGAGAAGCAGACTCCCTGCTGAGCAGGGAGCTCAATGACTAGGGGCTCCATCCCAGGACCCTGAAATCACCACTTGAGCCGAAGGCAAAGCTTAGCTACCTGATTCACCCAGGCACCCCTTGATTATGTTTCCTTCACTAGTGAGCAATGTGGTTTTTAACAAGCTATTCAATCTATAGACATGTCAATTATCTTCCTTCTAAGATGAGATTAAATATTTTTATTTCCCCAGGTTATTGGGAGGATTGGATATAGTATATTTTAAGTGATGTTGCTATCATTCCAGTAAACATTTCCAAGACAAACTAACTGGTCCACGTGTTTTGTTAATATTCATGGATTCAATAATTCAACTCAATATACTAAATCAGAAGCCACATTTTCTACCCTTTTTCTAGTCTTCCTGACATATTTTTTACAAATTATCAATTAAATAAATAGGTGCACATTTGTGAGTGGTTCTGCTGTTAAATAAAGTGTGTTTTATCCATTCTGTAGGCAACAGTTTCTGTGCGTTACCCCTGCAAAAGGATTTTCTGTAATAAATATAATCTCTAATGAGAGAGCAGATGTGTAAATACCATTCTAATTATTGCTCCTTTCATCCACAAGGTGTCATTAGCATTAATAAAGTGCATCCCACAGATAAATCCAGTCTGAACAAGTCTTAATTTCACTGGAACCCATCCTGGACCCTCTGCTTCAAATATAGGAGATTTCATGAGGCTGTTTCACTCCATCTGAGGGTGTAGACATAGCTCTCAACGCCTCAGGAGATACCAAAGTAATGTTCGCATTCCCTTTTTGCATCAACTATGCCTTAGCCCTCTTCTTTTTCATAATCACCTGCCATTTCCCGTTAATCATTAATTCTACCTGAAGCTTCTGGTTCAGCCAAGGGGCCTAACCCATATAACTGTCATCAATATGATTCTCACCTATACTTTCCTCTTTGTCCCTTCCCAGTTATATGAAGTAGGTTTAGATGATCACAAGTTTATAGCATGATCTCCTCCACTGGGTAAGAAAGAAGCTGTATCTATTACATCAATATAGGGTTGAGAAGTTAAAAACAACCACTTAAATCTTCCATTAGGAATTTGGGCAGTTATTTTGAAAGTTACCGTCATGGTGTCATATTAGAAATCAATCCCTTTTCTGGAGCTACTAAATTTAAGCAGGTCCCAAAACTACTATAGGATCAGTCGGAGAAAATGAAATATTATAGAAGTCAGAAAGAAGTTCAGCCATAACCCCTACCTTCTCTTCCCTATTTTTCTCAACAGTAGATGCAGCGAGGATCTTCCTTTACTTCTGTGCTTATTAAGTTTCAACACACATGCACTCAGTCTTTAAGTTAGTATTTCAGACACTTATTATCCCTCAATCTTGTAAGCACGGGTTTTAGTAACTCTCATTTTCAAACATTCCACTACTTTGTACATGATTAGGTGTACAATAGCTTGTATGGGATGTTTTTATAGACTATTATACCCCTGCACCTGCAGTAAAAGGAGTTTCTTTACCTGAAGGTACTGGAGCAAGGATTACAAATTAAAATAATATTTGCTGTTTTAATCATGTAGTAATGTTAGAGACATCGGCTTATGTTGCAGACCCTGCAAATCCAAATCCAGAATGAATCTCTACTCTAGTTAAGTCCCATAGGTATCCACGATTATGGACTGATACAGTCCACTTGCCCACGCTGGACTTGTGCAGATCTTTATGGTTTGGCCCATGATGGAGTTTAGTGTCTGCTGTTTTATTTTATTTTATTTTTCCTAGTGAGAAGCATAATAATTTTAGTCAATTTTCTAGCTTTTGAGGGAAAGGAAATTACCTTTCTCTGTTCATGTACATTGCTTAAATTCCTCCATGAGTGCTGCTATCATGTACCTAGAACACTACTTTCAAAGAGCAGATGATGCCACCTCTTGTTGCTTCCAGAACTTGCTACATTCAGAAGGATAATTTTCTCCTTATATGTCTCCACTCAAATATTTCCTCTCTGTCTATTACAGTTTCCAAACCATAGCATTTCTAAAAAATGTGCCACTTATCCTTTAATCGTTCAAGGACCATTGTCTAAAACATATGGCCAGTCTAATTCCGAGTGAAAAATAATTAATATAAGTCAATACTGTAGTGTGATTATTATTATTATTATTACTATTATATTTCCTCTGATACTGGAAGAACACCACTAATAATTCTGGCCATTGAGGAACTTTATCTTTTCTTTTTAAAATTTTGTCAGAATGTGACCATCACCTGGACACAATACATTCCAGAACAAATGTTCTCCAGCAACCTATAAACTCCTGAAATTAAATGCAATGTCTTTTAAGGAACCCCCAACAATGAAATGGGAATAGTAGAACCCCTAATTGATATCATGTATATCATTCTTCAAAAAACAAGAAACCCAGTCAGTGTCTGTACCTCTTTTTAATATTTTGTGTTGACAGAAGTGTCTCCAGTGGGTTAAGACTTCAGTTCTTGATTTTGCCTAAAGTTATGATCTTAGGGCCATGAGATGGAACCCTAAGTCAGGCTCTGTACTGAGTGTGGCACCTCCTTAAGATTCTCTCTCTCCCCTTCTACCCCTTCCTGCCCCATGTGCTGCTCTCTCTCTCAAAAACAAAACAAAGCAACAATAGCAACAATTAAAAAAAAAAGTCTTTCACATTCAAATCCCTACTTCACCACATTATCCTTTAAACTCCTTACAAATTTAGAGAATGGACATTGTGCTTTGTCCAGTAATGCCAATTATTTACACACCCATGCCATTTTCCACACTAATGTGAATGGCTTTGTACCAAGCAATCTTGGCCACCTCATTGTTCAAAATGGTAGCCCTCTTTGTCATCTCAAACTATCTTTATTGGTTTTGCCTCAAAGAATCCAGATTTATGGTTTGCATTTTTCTGAGATTTCTTAGCCTTATGAAGGCTTGTGTGTAGAGAACAGATCAGTTGAGGTTCTTGAGGAGTCTGCAGAATTAATAGGGGATGTTTACTGTTTGGGCACCTAATCTTGGATACTGGGCCAGCAGCACATCAGTAGCCACATCACTGATGTCTCCCTTTTTCATTCACTTTTCAATCAAACTTCTAAAGATTTCTGCTGTGTTTAATCTCCCTGATGCACTTCCTTCTTTTTTTAACTTGAAATATATATTTTTTAACAAGTCAAAAAATGTTTACACCAGTCTCCAGATTTTGCCATGTGTCCCTAGGGAACAAAGTCATCTCCATTTAAGAATCATTGACATAACCAATCTGAAATGGCTTATATTCTCAGTATATTTATATATTTAGAAAGAATAAAGCAGCTTTCCCTCTCCTTATACTTTATTCTAACTCCTTCTTTAATATAAGTTAATAAATTAGGGGTAAAATTAAGGGAATCATCCATCCCACACACATAGTGATGAATGTAGTTGCCTAATGAGGATCCTGTATTAAGTCAAATCTCCTCTCCTTCAATTGTGTGCAGAGCCAGTAAAATTTGCCCTGGTTAAAAATATGAAAAATTTATTGTAGCAAGAGTCCTCTGGGGGCTGTTTATATCTGTCCACAGAATGAGTCAGTTCCTTGACGGAATAACCCCTAGTCTCAGGAGTTACCTCTTCAGATCTCTTATTATCTTGATAAGATTTTGAATAACGAGGGGTGGAATGAGTCACATCTATTATGACCTGATAGGTTTGCAAATTCTCATTAGAATAATATTTTAACTCCTAATGAGAGTTATAATTTATCCTCCACTAGGCAGATTCAAACACTTCGGGTAACTGGCTCCATTTTGACTTTCACTAATGCAGGCCAAAGCAACCAAGGAACCAATTTTTTTGACAGTTTGTCCTTAGCTCACATCTTGTTCTTTATCCATTTTACTATTTCCCCCAACACAGGATTTATCACTTCTATATTCCATTTTTTTTTTAATTGATCATAACGCTTGGGCAACCTTAAATCAGGAATGGCTTAAGAGCCAATCTGGCATTAGATATGATTTATTCTTCCCTTTCTTTCCTTTCTTCCTCCCAAACAAAGCCTTAGCCATATTTAAATTAAATATGGAGTTGTTTCAATAATCTTGCCAACAGCACTAGTTGCAACAATTATTCCTGTATACTCACACAGGCTCTAACAAAAGCAAAGGATTCAGCATAGCAGAAGAATGAAAGCACTGGCAAATATCAGAACAGTCAGAGAAAGCCAAGCAAAGCTTCCAATATCCTCTCATACTCACCAAGTACGTAATTCATTTCTGTTTGTGAGCCTCCAGGATAGTCATTAAATGTATTAGTCTCCAGAAAACTGTAGTCTCATTTAAAGGTGGTCTTTTATACCCTCTCTGAGGTGCACATTTAAGGTGACTATATTTTATGAGTTCACAACTGTGACCAAAAATTAAAAAAAAAAAAATCTGGTTGTTAGAGGAGCAGGCAGTGTCTAGGGAAATATGGAGAAATACTGGTAATGGACACATCTAAGCATGAAGCATTGGACAAAACATCTTAAGGATTAAGAGGAATTATAATGACCTGATAATTCTGTTGCTTGTATTCCTGGAACATAGAATCTCGAGGACAAAGTCGTCAACTAAATTGCCCTAAATAATTATTCTGGCCTAGCTTTCTGCTAGATATCAGTGCCTCATGCAGAAATAACCAGTATTTCTTCTTTTCTACGTTCATGAATAGGATATGGATAGATGGACAAACAAATTGTATGGGATATTCTAGAAGTAAGATAGAAACACCAAGGAGAAGTTACTAACTTATGCCAGGAAGAGAAAAAGCTGCCAAAGGATGATTAAATTTTGAACTTAAACTTTTTTTTTAATTTTTTTTATTTATTTATGATAGTCACAGAGAGAGAAAGAGAGAGAGGCAGAGACATAGGCAGAGGGAGAAGCAGGCTCCATGCACCGGGAGCCCGATGTGGGATTCGATCCCGGGTCTCCAGGATCGCGCCCTAGGCCAAAGGAAGGTGCCAAACCGCTGCGCCACCCAGGGATCCCGAACTTAAATTTTGAATAGATGATATGTTTATCACATTAATGAATGCTGATTCATTAATAAATGGCATTTTCCCATTTGTAACCATAAGAAACAATAGCACATATCTAATTTCCTTAAGAATTTGGGAATCTGAAGGTCTTGATGGAATTAAGAGATGTTGGTTCTGGCAAGTTTAAAATTTTACTTGAGTTTGGTACTTTTATTTTTCAAAAAATTCCTAACTCCTATGATAAATATTCTTTAAAAACTGAGTACAGTTCAGTGCAAGTTGGCTAAAACTGTGTATCTTACCTGTTAAAGTCATAAAGAAGTTTCCTAAGAGTTATATATTGACTATTGGACTACATTCTATACCAATACATATATACATATACCTTGTTTTTGCTTCATGTATCACACTATAATGCTTCTTTTCTTCAAAGATAAAGATTTGAGTCATATAATTGAGATTCCAAAGAACTTTCCACCATGATTAATCAACTTGCATTTATAACACAACCTCGCTACATATAATGTCTGTAAGTTATTTGAGACTTCTAGTCTTGATTACCTATACAGATGGTTAAGGATATCACAATAAAACATCTTGACATGTTTCTTGGAAACTGGGGGACCACTTGGACAAAAAGAGGAATTTTTCTTAGCACTGTATAACCTGTAGACCACTTAGAAAATGAGATATATTTTCATATGTTAAAAGATGGGCAGAATAATGGCCACTTCAAATATAAATTCAACAAACAATTAATTCACATGTTAACTTTCTCATCCTGACAAAGGTGAATGTTTTTATCTAAAAGATTGCTGCCTTAAAAAAAGAGAAAGACTTGGCATTCAGTACCTGAAGAATACCACCTATGAAGAGCATTCGTAGATGACAGAAAAAGGAAACACCAGTACAACAGTGGTGCAAAGAATCTAGGGTGAAACAGGAGGAAGAGAGTAATTTTAAAAATGGAAGTGATGGAGAACCTGCTTTGTTCAAACAAATGATATTGTTATAACTGTCAGCTATTTGAGTGATGGAATATTGAGAGGAACACAGGAAATGACAAGAAGAAAAATGAGATAGTTATTATTTCCAGAGATAATAACAAAGTTGTTCAAGGTGGCAAACACAGTATACTATGTGGCTCAGCAGTCAACCATATTTTCCTAATATGTTCACTTGAATATGAAATGCTAAAATATAATGACCAGTCATACTACCTAGAAAACTGAAATATAGCAATTCCAGTCATGAGCAAAATCAATGATCACATACAGGGGATATGTGGAAAAACACATAAATGCCCAGTGCCTAGCATTTATTGGTTGTTAATGAAATCAATTTGGCACAACACACTTAGAATTTCAAAGATTTGGAACTCATAAAGAATATCTCAAACACAGTATTTTAAAATTTTATATAGATGAAAAATATTAAATATTAAAATAAAAAGATTTTGTGTAGTTGTAACTTGGCACCTATGTGTACATAAGACAATTTAAGAACCCATTATAAAATAGGTGATTTTTATTTAGGTCTCTTTTTGCTCTTTTTATTTCTTAAAGAACAAATCTCCTACCCTTCAAGCACCAGAGATTTACTGCTTCCCAATGCCCTCTCCATTACAGGAAGGCATCTCATCTTCTCAATTACATAGTAAGTCAGGTTCCTACTTTATACTTTATTGACTTTTTCAGAGATTTGCATACTGTGGATTTTATCTCTAATTAAGGAATGACTTAATATATCATTTGACATTTCAAACCACACAATTAATGCAGACACTTTTGAGAGAGGGTCCTGTGATTATCCTGTGCCTGAGGATCTAAGGATGACTGACTGAACTAGCAGGGCTTAGAGATGAAAGGGAGATGGAATGTGAGAGGAAAGGCTGCAAGGACTGACCTCCTACCCATCCATTGCCTCTTCCTAAATCTGTAGTGCTTGTCCATCCTAGGTCTACTCTTTACCCTGATAAGAAGGCAGGACAATGCAATGATCCCTTTGAGATATGACGGGAGCAGGAGGCAACCACCAATATGAAATGAGCACAGAGAAACCCAGTCATGTGTTAAATAACTCTATCCACAAAGATGGTAAAATTCCACCATTGATGTCAGCATCTGCTTTGCCTCACAAGGATGTTGATGAGAGCAAAATAATCATAGGGAGAATATTTATCAGAGATATCAGATAATTAAATATATAATCTGGTTTTTCACCTAAATAATTAGTGTTATTTGGAAATGGCATTTCACTTACATCTACATTATTACCAAGTAGCACAAAGACAATTATGCATGTCATTAGAAATACATCCAATTAAACTTGCTCTGAGGTTTATTTGATTGAAGCAATAAACCCAATATATATGTTTAGTACACGCATTTTATTAGCCATGTAGCGAAGTTGATTGTTCAAAGCAAGGCAATTTAGAAGAATTATTGGGCACAATATATGAGAGAATGTGTAAACTTTGGTAAAGGATTATGTGTATGCTTATTTACAAATGCTGTTAGTCATTATTCTCTTCAGGCATTAATGTGCTCAAACAAGCTTCTTCCTGTCTTAGTGTCTTCACACATGGTGTTTCTTTGGCATGGAGCACCTTTGATAATTTTCCACCAGCACTAGTTCTTTATTTTTTCCTTTAGTAGTAAAATCCCCAAGACTTATTAACCTGGCTTTCCTTACCGCAGAGGACTTTGAATAGGGCAATGGAATGTGAGAAGCGATAGGTGCCTCTTTTATATCAAACTCTTCAAAGCAATGTGCTTGCTTGCTCTTTCCTCATTCCCGCTGTCTGGGATGAAGCCTGGTGGCAGGATCTGGAGCAGCCACTTTGGACACATTGGTGGAGGCTTTGTGATGAGAAGGGCAGAGGGGCATTACCAGTGCTGGCTGGCCCATTTACCTTTGGAGAGTTATAAAGGAGAAAAACAAAGCTCTATCTTGCTGGATACCATGTATATCTGGGCCAGCAGACTGTATCAAACTAAAATGTCAATGTCCAGGATGGATATCCTCCTTGAGTCTTGAGACTATCTTCCTGGGAAGTTGACCATTATGACAATAGAGGGAATTTACTCTCTGGCTTTAGTTTAAGTTCAGTCATTGGAAATTACTAGCTGGAGATTAAGGGTGAAAGGAAAATGAGAATGGTATCTGTCTCCTAGGTTTCTTGCTAGGAGCTGCAGCTCCTGTCAGATGGCTCTTTCCCATTGCTAAAGCAAGAGGGGGGCTCTCACTTCACATGTTGGTAATCATTCCCTCTCCTTGCCCCTCAGATTTGTTATGGGGCAAATTTCATCACCCCCTTCCTTTTTTTTTTAAGATTTTTAAATTTTATTTATTCATGAGAGACCAAAGAGAGAGAGGCAGAGACATAAGCAGAGGGAGAAGCAGGCTCCATTCAGGAAGTCCAATGTGGAATTTGATCCCAGGACTCCAGGATCATACCCTGAGTAAAGGCACATACTTAACCACTGAACCACCCAGGCGTCCCTCATCACCCCTTCTTGATTTCATGTGTAATTTGTCCCTCCATCACTTTCTTCAATTACTCTGTTGAATATGTAAATTTTCATTTAGAGACCTTAATACAACCTTTGGGCCTGCTAATTTCTACACTATATTCAGATCTTAAATGTCATGACAGATATGGTAAAATTTTTAAAAATTATAGTAAAAATCCTTATAAAACAGCATTTATTCCATGTAGTTCTGTAGTCATGGAGAGGTATACAAAGTAGAATTCATAGGACATCAACCACATGTTCAAAGTTTTGGCAAGGAAACAGAGAAAAACATATGGCTAATTATTTAATGGTATGGCATGGACTGCAAGCGACATAGAAACTGATAGGAAGAAAATGCGTTTGAGACATCCTGTTAGATTTTATGAAGCATCTAAACGTGATTTGAATTTTAAAGAATGGATGGAATATAGAATGGGTAGAAGGACAACAGAGAGTACTTCTGACAAAAAGATTCATATATTCAAACTTGTGCAAAGATGAGTAAACACATGTTATACATGAAGAGACCATAAAATGTGCCTTTCTCAAGCTTCTTCATCTATTATTGAGTACATGGTGTGTGCTGGACCCTGGTAATAAAATAGGCAGAGAGAGGTCCTTTTGTTCTCATAGTGCCCAGTTATACTCTGGTTGGGGAAAATATACTTTAAATATACAAATACACAAATAAATGCATAATTATACATATGACAATGATTACGATAAAAAAATTTAAGATATCATGGAGGAGTATAATTTACACCAGGCAGAGTGAGGTAAAGCGTCTCAAGGATATGTAAGCTGAACCTTGAAAGATAAACATGCCGTTCCTAAGGAAGGAAGAGGCGCATGTGGAGGCTGAGGTGAGGGGTAGCATGAAAAGCCTAATCAGTTCCTGGGTGATGGGAATAAACTTAGTATATATTAAGAAGTGAAAAATATTGTGATTGCAGCCTCATCCCCATGAGAGAAGAAAGATGTCAAGGACTGAGGACACAATTCATGCAGGATCAGTTGATCAAGGACACTGGAAGCAAACATATATTTCCCTAAAATAACAGCAATCCGTGATATCTTCCGTTGGTCCAACCATGTCAAATTGCATGTTTAGGGATATGGAAGTGACAGGTGAGGAAAGAATAAAATTAAACCTGAGTTGCTTGTGTCAGTTTAATCATGAGGATGTGAGGCATGTGCTTTAGATCATGGGCAAGAATTTTAACAGCAGGAATATTTGTGAAAAACATTTCCAGAAAGACAGAATATTGTCTTTATCCTCCTATCCTCTCTAGTGCTCAGCAAAGGACACCACCAACAGCAAAGTTAAATGTGAAAGGGAAATACCAGGGGATCATTCTTCAGAAGTCTTTCTATTTTATCTAACTAAAGACACACTCACAAGCACACACACATATATGTATACACACACTGTCCCACACTACATACACACACACAGGTCATATACACATGTACACACACACCACACATGCATGCACACATAGGCACACACATGCTGTTCCCCACTATGCATGCATATATACAAGCCACAAACACACATACACACTCACAAGCACACACACAAATGCTGTTCCTCACTGAATCCACTGAATTGTAATCATCACTCAAGTCTCTGCTTAGATGTCATTGCCTTGAGTTATGTTGCATGATACCTCTTAATATTTTTCCCTTATTAAAGCCTCCTTGCTGTACCACATAACAGGAATGGGAAATTTTCATAGCAGTTGTTTTAAGTTTGAATTATGCAGGTATTTGTGTATTTACATGTTCAGAATCTATTTCTCCAGTGAAGGTATAACTAAACCCCAGGAAAGCAGGAACTTTGCCTGGCACATACCATGAACTCAGTCACACCAAGAGTCAAGCAAAAGACTCGCTGTTTATCTCTCTTTCTGCTTTAACCAGTTTGAAAGAGTACAGAGATTTTTGAGCCTCTAGGGCTTTAATAAAGATTAAAAATTAATGGAAAAGATAGTACTGCAAAGGGAGGAATGTGTTTGATCTGAAGCATGTTCACTTTGAGACAATGTCCAGTTGCCCGAGTGAAGATGTGATTTGGACACATGAATCTAAGAGCAGAGTTAGACTAGAATGGAAGAGAAGGTATCCAACAGTTTGGGTCAAATCTGAAGAGAATGGCATGGATAGACTCTCTCAAAATTAGAGTGGAAACAGAAGCACAGAGGGATAAATGCCTACTTGTGAGAAATACAGTGGCGGGATTTGGAAATTAATGAAGAAGCCAGATTGCTTAATGACATGAAGCAATATTTAAGATCACAGTGTTTAGACTTGGACTTGAGTCTGAATGTGCATCACACAAATTAACAGCTGTGTACTTTTCCAAATGTTACAACTGCCCCATCTGTTTTTAAAAATGGTGGGGGAGGGGTAAAATGTGTATCTACCGTGTTGCACTATGGATTGAATGTGGCACATAATAAACACTCTATAAATGCCCACCATTACTACTAGATGATGGAGGATCTGGCAGCACAAGGTCAAAACCCAGCCCTTTTCTTTAGAGAATCATTTTCAACACTTGGTCTAAACTATGCATTGAGGGCAGCATGGGTGGCTCAGCGGTTTAGGGCCGCCTTCGGCCCAGGGCATGATCCTGGAGTCCCAGGATGGAGTCCCACATTAGGCTCCCTGTATGGAGCCTGCTTCTCCCTCTGCCTGTGTCTCTGCCTCTCTGTCTCTCTGTGTGTCTCTCCTGAATAAATAGATAAAATATTTTAAAAAGATAAAGTAAAATAAAATATGCATTGAGTTATAGATGAGAAGATTATATTATCAAAATAGCTCATTTGGAAAGGTATACAAAAACCATAGAGTGAAATAGTTGAACATTTATGTTTAGATGCTAATATATTTGGAGGTATATCCTAAGGAATGCTACAAAATGTTTGCGAAGTCATGACAGATTGTAGAATTAAACTTACTTAGCCCTGCCTTCTCTAGATCATTTTCTATTTTCCTCTAGGTTCTGAAGAACTAGCTACCATTAACTCAGTTAAAATTCTTGGCTCATAACACCTTTTGCCATTATTCCATTACCTCTACAAAAAGAGCCTATGGCAGACTCGGTATTGATCATAATGACCCCTCTAGAGGAAGCTATTTATATTTATATATTTGAGAACAAATCAGTATTCAGTTAGGATAACATTTTAGCTCTTAAGCTAATAAAGTGACCCTATTAAAAATGATCTGCTTTTCCATGCATATTGATTTCAGAAGCTAATAGAAGGTAAACAGCAAAGAAGCACCATTCCACACTGCAGAAAAACAGGAAATTGCTTGCTACAGTTTTCTGGTTCCAAGATCCATTTAAAGTCTCACAGTGTTCTGTTACACAGATGTCATTAATGCACGTAGAGCATTATCAGTGCTTTCCAGACACAACGAGTCTCATCATTGTCATTAGTCTGGCTCTCTTCTGATTCTGGAAGTCTTACAGATTAGAAGCAAGGACTGTATGCAAACCCAAGGAACCCTGATTGCTAAGGTTGAAATGATAAAATAAAAATATTATTATTCTACCTGCAGTTACTTTGGTAGAATGGTTTGCAAAGCACATGTATATTATTACAGAGTTACATTTAAAATATAATACTTATTATTTTGTTTAAATTTTTGAGAATTACATTTCTAACATATCAAAATTATTTATTTATTTATTTATTTATTTATTTATTTATTTTAAATTTTTATTTATTTATGATAGTTACAGAGAGAAAGAGAGGCAGAGACACAGGCAGAGGGAGAAGCAGGCTCCATGCACCGGGAGCCTGATGTGGGATTCGATCCTGGGTCTCCAGGATCGCGCCCTGGGCCAAAGGCAGGCGCCAAACCGCTGCGCCACTCAGGGATCCCTATCAAAATTATTTATATAAAATAAAATACATTATATATTTATTTAAAAGGCAAAAGAACGAAAAAAAAGAGAGTTCATTTTAAATTATACCTTGTATTTAAAAAGTAAAATGGTACAGGGGTGCTTGGGTGGCTCATTTGGTTAAGCATCAGACTCTTGGTTTTGTCTCAGGTCATGATCTCAGGGGCTGGGATGGAGCCCTGTGCCAGGCTCCATGCTCAGTGCAGAATCTGCTTAAGTTTCTCTCTCCCTCTCAATCTCCCCTCCCCATTCTCTCTTTCTCTCTCTCTTGCTCTCTCTAAAATAAATACATAATTAATTAAAAATAAAAAATAAAATAAAAAAGTAAAATTGTATATGTTAAAGAAAAATTATCATTTGCAGTTATGATTATTGCAAACATTTTTTATATTGAGAATTTTTGAAAACAGATACAAGCAGAGAGAGTAAAATTTCCTAAAGTAACAGTGTATTCTCATAACCCAGAATTTATAATGGTTGAGATTTTGCCCTATTTACTTCTGTCTTCTTTTATTTTTTTAAAGGATTTTATTTATTTATTCATGAAAGACAGAGAGAGAGAGAGAGAGAGAGAGAGAGAGGCAGAGACACAGGCAGAGGAAGAAGCAGGCTCCATGCAGGGAGCCTGACGTGGGTCTCAATCCCAGGACTCCAGGATCATGCCCTGGGCCAAAGGCAGGCACTAAACCGCTGAGCCACCCAGGGATTTCCTTTTGTCTTCTTTAAAAATAAAAGCAACATACATTACAGAAGAGATTGAATCATATTTTTCCCCTGTCTGTTCTCATCCCAAAACTCCTGTAGGAGCAATCACTTATCTGAATTAAATATAAATCATCTCTGTCCTTTGCAATATTGATAAGTAAGGCATTATATTATAGGAAAACGAATCATCTGCATTTACATTGACACTTATATGTATTTACCTATCTTTAGGGCCAAGCTTCAGGAAAAGATAGAAATTTATAATAGTGCCCCTGTCAACAAGTATGTGGGAAGAAATAATCATGATCATGTTAAAAGTGGACTAATTTAATCATTGCAGCAATGAAGAAGAGATATCGCCAGGCAGTAGGCCCATGTTCCACAGACCTAAGGAATGTGCAGCTTAAGTTGTATAGAAAAAAATGTGTCACTCTTTGTCTTTCAATGTTTAAAAAAATATAAATTGGTTTATGACAATATTACTAAATATATACCAACAGGATCTTAATGTGTAAGATTGTTCTTTCCAAAGATGGTTGAAATAGTATCTCCCTTTACACATGCTAATCAATGGGAACTTGTCACTCAATCCTTTGAGAACTGTGGTCTATGTCTCATCTTCTTGAATCTGGGTGGATTTTTTTCCACCATTGGGGTATAGAAGAAGTAATGGTACATGACTTCTGAGATTAGCTCAGATATGGCCAGGCCACTTTGTCTGGTTGTCCTTAAATGTTAGCTCTGGAAAAGGAGCCAACATAAGAACATTTAGCTATGAGACTGTCACAATGGAAAAGCCATGTGTAGGTGATCTGGTCAACAGCCCAGGTGAGATTTTAGCAGATGGTCAGCGTCAACTGCTAGCGTTTGAATGGACCTTCTTGAACATTGAGCTATATTGAACATGTAATCGTTGCTATCTAAGATGGTATGTGATCACAAGTGTGTGAGACATTCCAAACACAACTACCTAGCGCAGGTCTTTTCAGGTACCCAGGACATAAAATCATGAATAAAATAAAGTGGTTGTTTTAAGCTGCTAAATGATGCAATAATTTGTCAGGTAGCAAATAAATTCTAGACAATTTAAAAATCAAACAAAATGTTGAAAATGTAAATAATTTAACATAATAAAAATTTAGTCAATATTAACAAGATATTCTTTACTACTCAACTTTGCATGAATTTAATATTTGCTATAATGACTTACTACCAGTTTTACTAAAAATTTATCATCCAAATGGAAAATTTCCTGTACTTTGAATTGGATTAAACTTTAAAAATGTTTTGCATATCCACCATCATCTTCCCACATCATTCATTGATGACATCATCTACGAAAGAGGAAAACTTATAAAGAAAATAGGTGTAAAGAAAATTTGTAAAGAAAGGGCCTCACAAGCCTAGAAAGGTGCTTATGTTAGAAATAAAAATTGGGGCAAAAGATAGTGAATTCAAATACATGAAAGGATAAATGACTTAAGCATGAAAAGCTTATTTTTTAAATGCATGATAGTGAAAATCATTGGTGGACTCTTTTAGAATCATCATAGAAAATATAAATAAAATCCAAAGGCAAGCAACAAACTACAGAAAAGGGGTGACTGTTTTCCTAATATATAGAAAACTCCTATAAATACAAAAGAAAAAATGATCCAGAGAAAAATCAGGTAAAATAAATGAGAAGACAACTCACAGAAAATGAAATTCAAAAATCCTTTTAACATATGAAAAAAATGTTTGTTTCACCCCTGAAAAGATAAAGGCAAATAAAAATGCAAACTAAAGCTAACAATAATTTTAGATAATATTTCTCTTTCTGTTGGCAAGGTTTGAGGAAACAGTCAGACAGTATAACTCCAGAGAGGGAAATTTATCAATATCTTATCAATTTAGGTACATTGAGCTTTGGACCTAGTGTTGACTTTTCAGAATCTATCTCAAATATATACCTTCATGAGCATGAAATTACATACGAACAAGATTAATAATTGTAGCCCTATTTGTAACAGAAAAACAATGGAAACAACACACATGCCTATCAAAAGGGGTTTAGTTGAATAATATCTTTCTAAGAAAGAGAAAAAGCCTGTGACAAAATTGTGTCTAACAGGCCTCAGTAAGTGCATGTCGTTGAAACAAAGGACCAAGTGATAGTGTATTGAGATGGATGAAAGATGTAATTATGAAAGGCATGCTTAATTTTTTTCTACGAATTAAACTCCATTTTATGTCTATGAATAAAACTTTTCAGAAAAGGAAAATAAAAAGTCCCAGGTCATAAAGCATTCAAAGATAGCCAAATACTACTTTAGTGGATATTGGAAAGTTATGTTAGGCTAACATTTTTATTGGAAAATTGCTATAAAAATTCCAAAGCTCTTAAGATGATACTTACAGCACGGCTTCTGAATCATAGAACCTAAAGGTATTTGGCAACAATTCTGTGATAAGTGAGCAATCATCATTGATTAAATCCACAAAGAAGGAAAAATTCTAGAAAATTATTCTAGATAAAATCAACCGAACAAGAAAGGATGAAGCAAATAGGGTAAAATATTAATAGAGATCAAATAGAAGGAATAGGTACAAGGATGTTCATTTTATTATTCTATTTTTCTGTTTGAAATACTCATTACAAAATTTTGGGCAAAAAAAGAACGGTAAAATGCAGAGTTTTTAAAAAAGTAGTCTCATGTTTTGTAGAGTTGCATAATTGCAAGCAAAATGAATTTAAAGCAATAGTTATTTTGACTTTCTTTTGTTTTTCTGGCTTCAGATGAAGAGTCCTAACTACCTGCTGCCTGACAGAGTCTAGTGCCAAACAGAGACCAAATTTTGCCTACTCTGTGCTGCAAAGAGTGACTCTCATTCCTGCTTATGGCAGTTGATTCCTGTTCACACGTATCTCCTCTGAGCTTCAAGAGCTGCTCCTCTCACCTGTCTCATTCTGGAAATACTACTGTTAGCAGCCATTATTTTTAATTGCCTTATATACTTGCTTTAACAAATGATTATCTACTTTTAAAATAATATTTCATTCTTTATTTTAAAGAACTAGAAGAGTGAAATTTAGAAAAAAAATGTAATCCATATGTGATGCTGTGCAATGTTGCTCTGTTCAGAAAAAAATTGTTTAGTATTAAATTGGTAGATAATTATTTATTGTAAATGCATCATATGAAGCAGATTCTTTTTTGCCAAATGAGTTTTCATGATACTTGCTGAGATTGAAGTTAGCATTAGTCTCTCATTTTTTATTTATTTCTCTCACTTAAAACAATGGAATATGGTTTGTGTTTTCCAAAATATGGAGAAGAATTTAGGAAATGTGGAGAAATGTGACTTTTTTTTCCCTAGTCACTGTCAAAAATTGTAAATCAGTGATAGAGCTCACATACACATATGCATACAGTTTTATATGCTAATGTATTAAGAAAATTCATATATAGCCTGAATATTTTTATATTCAATATGCCTCCTGTATCAAATCTTTTTCTTTTCAATGACCTATCTTACTGTTTTTGCACCTATTCCATTTTAGGATTTTGTTAAGGAAATATTGTTTTTCATACATACATATAAAATACACTTTTTCTTTTATTTCACTTGAGTAACTATATTTCAGCATTGTTTTGTCATTTTTTCACACTATGCAGTAATAAACTGGAGCTGCATTCAAATGATTTGATATAACACGTTGAATCTTTCATTCTCAGTCTGGTCTTTTCTAGATAGAAAATTAGAAACTCAAGCTATATAAAAATTACTTTTATTAATAGTTTGGTATAGTCTCAGTACTTTCACAAAGAATGAACGATTGCTGTTTTGGGAAGTTATAAAGTATTTTGTAAAATAAACAATATATTTATTTATATTCGTTTGTTCTTCATGTCCTCCCAGAAATCATCTATTTAGCCTAAACAAATACATTATGAAAAAAGACAAAACCAAATTGAAGGAACTGTAAGTACCTTTTAGAATTCCTACTGCTGTCACCTGATAATGGCAACTGTCAACACTTGTCTTGTGCCCTCATGCGTACCCTCATTTCCTCCAATCCCACTGCATTTTTCATTAGTTCTATACTCCCAAGACTGGAGGCCACCATGGCCCATGCATTTTCAGCACTGAATAAATACGGTCTATCAATTTGACCTTTATGCCAATATTTCTGCTTACAGTGTGTGTTTCTCTTTCTCATTCTGGAGAGTTGGATAGTGCGTTATGTGTTCCAGAGATAAAATATACTATCAAAATGTCACGTAGATTGAAGCAAATAATTTTTACTTCCTTAATATATTTTGACCAGAGCAGAAAGTCTCAGTATTTACTTAGAGAAAATGAATGTTATTACTCTTATGTACTTCTCTGTGGTTGGTTGGTTGGTTTTTTAGAGAAATAAAAATTAGTAAGTACAAGTTAAGTTGGAATTTTGTCTTTCATTTTTTTCATAATTTAATTTTATTTAATATATTTATTTAAAAAGATAAGGAAATGAGACTGAGGTAACTCAGTTGGTTAAGCAGCTGACTCTTGATTTAAACTCAGGTCATGATCCCAGGGTCATGAGATTGAGCCCAGTGTCAGTCTCCACACTCAGCATGGAGCCTACTTAAGATTTTCTCTCTCCCTCTCTCTCTGCCCCTCTCCCTTCTCATGTACTCTCTCTCTCTAAGATAAATAAATCTTAAAAAAAAAAAAAAAAAAAAGATAAGGAAACTGCTAAACTGGGATTGACTGATTTCCCTGTCCTGGAGAGTAATGACAGACACAAAACCATGTTTGAGTGGTAAAGAGCTCCAGTGATATTATTGTTTTAGTTCTTTCACTGCAAGCATTGATCAGAAATCACAGTTGATTTTCCTTTTTCCAGAAATGTCCAGAAATTACTATCAAATATCATATTTTATTTTACTTTCAGTATGATAGATCATACATCACAGTGCTAAGTGCTTGTTCTGTGCCAGATGCTATTCTAAGTACTGCGTTCACATTACTTTATTTAATTTGCACAATAATCTATAAGAGGAGTGATATTACACTACTTTTTAGTTGGAGAAACAAAGGCCAAAATGAGTATGTTAAGTGGTGGTGGAGGCAGGCTTTCAGTCCTACAAGAAAATTCCAATTCCTACTTAGGTGTTTTATCATAAACCATATTGATTTGTTCTCAACATTACTGCTTCTGCTTGGCCCCAAGCAAAATAAATAAATACATATTTTTCTAAAGTTCTAATTATTTTTAAGGCCTACATAGGTGACTTTTTCTCCCTATGACTTTTAGAAACAGCCTTTATTAGTTTATTTCCATTCATATTTTTTTGCTATTTTCTACGAACTAAAGCATACAAAGCAAAATAGAGTGGTTCAGTTATGAACTGTACACTTTAAAAGAGTCTAAGCTATCGATGTCAAAGAAAAAGATGTCAAAACCTATAAAGCATAAACATTTAGAAGAGAATTGACTTAGATATTATTACATTAGTCTAACTATGGCTTCATATTTACAGCAGTAGGGTAAGGAATCTGCCACGTTCTGGTTTCTGTCCCCTTGAATTCATGCATTGAGATCCTAATGCCTCGTGTGATGGCACTTAGCAGATGGGACCTTTGGAAAGTGCTTAGTTCATGACTCTGAAGCCTTCATGAGTAGGATTAATGATTTTATAAAAGAGCCCCCACAGTTGATTCTGAGTAGACTGTTTAAGCTTAAGTTATTTAAGCAAAGGAAAATGTCATTGTTAATCAGAGAGACAAAGTCATGTATACTCAGCAATAGTCATTACCACAGAGCTTCTTCATTTCCTTTAGGAAATACGTGTATGTGTGTTTATATGTATTTCACATCTATATGGTTGCTATTTTTACTCTCCCTTCAAAGTCTCAACTAATTTCTGTTTTGATCTCCACAAAACTTTTGCAAACTTTTCCATCCCCCAATACTCAGATCCCTGATTTGTTGTTCTGCTATTACACAGTTAAGAATTAAATTATAATACTACCGCAATAAGAATTAGATCCCCCAAAGGAAGAAAAGTCATCGATTGTCTAAAAACTTTCATATAAAAAATAAGCAATAAATATCGCTTAATACAATCTTAGTATATAGGCTAGAAATATGTTTATGTATGCATGTTATAAAATAGACTTATAGGGCAGCCCCGGTGGCTCAGCGGTTTAGCGCGGCCTTCAGCCCGGGGTGTGATCCTGGAGACCTAGGATCGAGTCCCATGTCGGGCTCCCTGCATTGAGCCTGCTTCTCCCTCTGCCTGTGTCTCTGCCTCTCTCTCTCTATGTCTCTCATGCATAAATAAAATCTTAAAAAAAAATAGACTTGTATATTTGTGGGGTGCCTGCGCAGTGCAGTCGGTTAAGTGTCTGACTCTTGGTTTTGGCTCACATTGCGATCTCCAGTCATGGGATCCAGCTCCGTGCAGGGCTGGGTACTCAGCAGGGAATCTGCTCAGAACTCTCTCTCCCTCTCCTGCTGCCCCTCCCCTCACACACTGTCTCGGTCAAATAAATAAATATATATATATGTACTTATATATTTGTATATTAGTAGTAGTTTAATACTATCAATTATTTTTGAAAAAAAATGATATGATAAAAGATGTAAAATACAAAAATATTTGAAGATCAAAATATTTAAGTATGGAGACTAGTGAATGTGCACTCTGATTCTCTTTCAGTTCAAACGCTAATAGTCCACTTGCTTCTTCTTCCCTCACTCACTATATCATAAACATTTGTCTGCTGGAGAACAACTAAACCATAAAGCATATGCATCAGCTATCCCACTGAGAAATATAAAAGGATCACATTTTTGCTCCTTTGCTTTTGTGAAAATTGCTATTCGTCAACCAAAATCCATCCCTTCTCCCATAGATATAGGTTGTGGCTGGATATCCCAGCCTTCTTTGCAGATAGTTTGGGACCAGATGACTAAATTCTCCTGGTGTGTGTGAGTTAAGGTCAAGTGCACCACTTCCCAATACAAACACTGAGACATCAGATGCGTGCTCCTGGAGGCTCTTTTCCCAATCTGCAGCCTGGAAAGGGGGCAAGTCTGTGACCCAACTCCTATTATGTGGAGGAGATCCATCCCCTAGGCCAGAGCACAGCTGTGGATAGAAGCAATTTGGATTCTCTGAAGGGCAATGTGGAAAAGTGCTATCCATCAGCCTGTACTACTCACCCTGGGACTGTAGAAGATCTGAAGTAATGGGCTTCCATGTTTTGGAAGCTGCTTCACTTTGGGTGGTCTTGGTCACAGCAGCCTAAGCTTCACCCTATATAATCCTTCTTGCACAGAGACTCCTCTGCCTGTGTCTTCTGTGTTGCCTTGTTGAAACTGCAAGTTTTATAAGATGGCATGATAAGGAAAACAAGGGGATACAAAATATTTTTTCCCCAAATATCTCTCTGTTCAGGTTTAAAATGAATTCAGCATCAGATTATTCCAGGTCCATTCCTGGCTTCTACACATGTAGGTAAACGGAGGTGAACTACAAAAATCTCTTCAGTTGTCTTATCTACAAAATGGCAATAGTCATAGTATTTATCTCTTTATTTTAAGGATTACATGTGACTACTACTTATGTCGACTGCCCAGATGCTGATCCACACTAAGCATCGATACATGCTCATTGTTGCTATACACTCACATGCCATTGTCAACTCTTTGGCATTTCTCCTGGCCTGAATGGCAACTGAAAACACGTGACCAGTTAGAGTGACAGTCAGGACAGACAAGCCACTCCTGTCATTTAGGAGCTGTCAGAGGTGAGCAGACTTTTCCTATAAAGGAGGAGGTAGTAAATCCTTTATGCATCGCAAGGCATAAAAGTAGTCTCAACTACCGAACTCTGCTGTGTTAGTGCAAAAGGACCCACAGACAACAAGTAAATAAATAAGCGTGGCAGTATTCCAATAAAACTTTATTTCAGAAACAGATGGTACCGTAGATTTAGCCAGGAGGCTGTTTGCCAGCCCCTGACTATTGAGTCATGGACAGGTGACGAACGCAGGTACTAATTTCATCATTCCTTAAGAAGATGTTTACACAAAGTCACAGGAAAATGTGCACAGCAGATCTGAAGAGTCTTACCGTTAATTTTGCTAGATTTACTGGCAGTCATGCAGATGCCTTCTATTATTCATCAAATCACTCTAACATTTATTGATGCACCTGTTGCGTTTCACATGTTTTCGTTTTTATACACTGTAAAATGGGCAAACGTACTCTATGCCCTAAGTCTGTGCTTCGATTCTTCTGTGAAACAACTGAACAGCATTTGGTTAAGAATATAACACCTTTATTCTCTGGATATTGGAGAGGTGGGGAGAGGCACAAAGCACCATTGTAATTAGAATTAGTAGATGATTAGGTTAAAACTGAGAAGATAAAATACATAATAAATTGATGCTGCAGGAAAATTCACTTCAGAGTAAAAGGAAATAAGAGTAATAATAGATTTTTATGAATAGCTCATAGCTCACAGATAATTTCCTTTGCCTTTAGCAGTTTTTGTAATTTACTGAGATGTATTACTTCTCACCCTCTTGTCTCTCCTGTCTTTATCCCTTCCTCCCATTCTTGCATTCTTACAACACTCACATTTATTTCCCCTGGTCTCTGGCTTCTCAGCCACCCCTGATTTTCCATCCTTTACTCCGGTCTGCAACTACAATTGTCTTGCACCTTCTATGTCTCTTACATCAGCTTTAACATTCAGACATATTAATACTCACAGGTAGAGTTTAGGTTTTTCAGAATGTGAATTGGAAATTACAAAGAATTTTGTTTATTTTGATCACTAATTATTTACAGGGTTTATCTTAAATTTAGGGGTTTCTTATAAAATGACATGGATTTTTATCCCAGGCTTACTTTTTTGTGATGTCTTCCCATGAAATTGTATTGAATTTATAAAGGAAGCTTAACAGACCATATACATATTCATCTATCGGGGCTTGATCCATTTATATCTTCTACCATATGTATGCATCTCTGGATGTTACATGGAGACTAGTTTTTACCTCAGATTCTATTTGTGACAATAAGATAGGACTCAAGGAAATGATTTCCACCAGTTGGTGGTAAAAAACCCTGAGATGATACTTATTCCTTCTGTTTTTACCGTCAACATCATCAACGCAAAGGAGAAGGCCATCGCATCCCTCTTTCACATAAACCCGTTATGGTTTTCTTTATCAACTACTAATTCACCACAAAGTCGTGAATGGGATAAATTTTGGAAGACTTGGAAAAAGAAGTTTCTGATAGTCGAACCTTTCCAGTTACAAGTCTTAAAATGTTTTCAAATGGAAGTGACTTAGAGATATCGTCCTTTTTGCTCATTTTACCTATAAGAGACCAAAGCACATGGTGACCATTTTGCTCATTGTCCCACAACTGGTTGATATCAGAGCTGTGACTAGAAACCAACTTTCCATCTTTACCCAGAATACTGACAATTGGCGTTAGGCTACTTTACTTTTCTGAAAAACCTATATTAGCACCTGTCCTCCTTGACTGAAAGAAACCTAAGAGGATTTTACCTTTTATGAAATGGTCGCTTCCTCGCTCTGTACCATTTCAGTTTATGAAAGGTTCCATGGGAATGCTCGATTTGACAGCAGGGGAAACCCTTAGACAGGGAGAAGCTCTGAAGCGCTCTGCAGGTCAATGTGTCTAGTTTCTGCACTAGATATAGTGAAGGGAGCCATTCATTCAAATGTGGTTGGATGGCGCAAATAAATACCTATCCTTCTTTTCAAGGGCTTATTGTGGTGAATAAGGAAGAACTGCCCAAACAATATACATCTATTCTCTTCATGAATGTGAAACCCAGTGACCTGAAAACCACATTTATGTCACTCTTGGTGGTAGACTCATTGGAAAATGTGAACCTTTAAAGACCAGGAACAGGCATTGCCGTAACAATTTTAAGATTTCTACCTGCCAGTTCACCTCCATATTCTTACCAAACCAGCTCCGAGTTTACCGTGATAGACTTTAGGGACATCTAGAAATAAAAAATCTGTTGCTAATTGATAAACAATGAGAAATTATAGTGTTTAAATATTCCCAAGATGGGAAACTACTTTGAAAATCTGTATACATAATAATAAGAAAGCCAAAATATAATAAATATTATATAGATCAAAAGAACAGTTTGTAAATATTTGTTGTTAGAGTTAAAATTACCATTTCTTTCCAAGTTCTATTATCCCAATGTTCTTACCTCCCCCCACTTTTTAAACTATATTTAAATGAACAAAATTAAACATACAAACTGCTTTGTCAATAGTTAAACGAAGTTAACATTTTCAGTAAGAAAGACAAATATCTAATTACAATTATATTATTGAGTTGTTTTTAAAAGAGTTTGTTTTGTAGCGATTTCATCAAAATGAGAAAAAAACGACAACAACAAAAATACTGACTTAAAAACTGGCCCGTTCAAGTGGAGGAATAATTTTCTACGCAGCATTCATTCAATAGCCTAAACTAGCAAAATATTCTCCATCTTGTCCTGAGAGTGGTATGAGGATGATTTCTACATTTCAGAGTGTTTCTTTATTTTAAGATTTTATTTATTTGACAGAGAGGGAGAGAGTACAAGTAGGGTAAGCTGCAGGCAGAGGGAGACAAGTAGGCTCTGTGCTGAGCAGGGAGCTGATGCAGGGCTGGATCCCAGGACCCTGGTATCATGACCTGAGCTGAAGGCAGATGCTGAAACCTACTGAGCCACCCAGGCACATCATTCAGAGTGGTTTCCATTTTGTTTCTTTGTTTGCATGTTTGTTTTACCTTGGAATGGTACAAGTGTGGCTCATTTATTTACATTTTATTGAAAAACCCAGACATTGTGCGTGTGTGTGTATGTGTGTGTGTGTAAAAGGTAGACGCTTGATAAATAAAAACATCTACATCTATTTACTTACCGTGGTCCTGGAGCTCAAGTAATATAATCTTATTCTTTCTTCAGATTTACTTTTTCTTACACTTTGTCATGGAGGAAGGCTCTGGCAGTGAACTGGGTGTTATTAGAAGGAAAAGGTCAACACCACTATTGTTCTCAAAGGACCCAGTATATGATGATGGGTAAGAGGTCAGTTAGCAGCACTTCTGGCAGGCTTGGGAACATTCCCTAACTTGAACACATCTTTAGTCTTTCTGCTCCTCCTTCCTGTAAATTTATGTAATTCGGAGAACTGTGGTTGAAATGGATCAGAAAATAAAAATATTTAATTAAAAATGTGTTCTAATCTTTAGGTAGACATGCATCCGTAGACATTCAGATTTACCTAGTAACTCTTACTTGAATAGTGAAATTGTATTCAATAATAGTGCCCTTTATAAGATATGTGGAACGTTTTCCCTCTCAGCTTTCTAGAATTCTTGTGACTTTTTTCAATATTTATTTTTTTAATTAAAGATTTTATTAATTTTTCATGAGAGACACGAAGAAGCAGAGACATAGGCAAAGGGAGAAGCAGATTTCCGAAGGGGAGCCTGATGTGGAACTTGATTCCAGGACCCTGTGATCACCACCTGAGCTAAAGGCAGATGCTCAACCACTGAGCCATCCAGGTGCCCCATCTTTTTTGACATTTAAGGACTTTTTAAAAACATTTTATTACCATATTTCATGAAATCATACTTTTCTTAATAGGTACATGGAGCGAGAAATGATTTTATAAAAAGTTCAACAGCTGTTCTAAAAAAAATCCATAGGTTGCTAACATATTTCTGCAGTTAAAATACTGCTCATTTGAAGTGAATGCTCCAAAGTTGACTTCAAATCATCATTCTTGTAGCATATGAAGCTCAGTAGGTATAGGGAGACTCCCACTGTAGGAAACTCTTGATCAATACACCCAATATTATTGAAAATGCATCATCATTCTTACTATGCATGGAAATTATGCTTTCTATGAAACAAACTAGTTTGCAATCTCTTTCAAAAATTATGAGATGTGCTCAAGGACATATTTAAAAAACCTGACAGTACAGTGAAATTTGTTTAATGAGGCAAATCGCGGATATTTAACTGAAAGCCATGTTGGCCTTATTGTTGTTGGCAGGGATATCTGCCTGAAGTTTTTATATTAACTCCTTAATAAAGCCAGCATTCTAAAAGAAAGAAGAATGTTAAAGACTATGAGAAACGTCTCTGATAATATGCTTATTAATCCACTGAATCAATTTATTTGAGGTAGATTTATTACATTTTCTCTCATGAACCCATTTAGTCTATATAATTGTCTAGAAGAAATTGTTTCTGCTTACCTGGCACACTTACTCTTAGATAATCTGCTGAAAGAATCATCAGAAACACTGCATCAGATTAATTTTTATAGAGCATTTCCTATTTCCTACCATATAGCCAATAACCTACTGATAATTATTTGATCTACAAATACACCTACACTCAGTTACTGGTCAGGTCTAAGCAAAATGTCTGACTTCAAACTTGATCATAAAAAAAAAAAAATCTAAAAATAAAAAAAAAATCTGAAAATAAACCAAAAAAAGCAGTGCATAAACAAACACAAATGAAGACTGGATACATTGAGTATTTGCTATTGAAATATACATTGGCTATTTACTTTTACCCATATTGTGTTATTTAAAGTCCATTTCTTAATCAATGTTTTATTTTGTTTTTCCCCCCAAAGAATTGATTTTTACTACACATAAAGAGGAAAATATTCCTCATAACATCCAGAAATTTGAGAGAAAATAAGAAAACAGTCTTATTTTCTGAATGAAGTTAATTTACAGCTCAAATAAATAAAGACACTTGGAGTTGTAGGTAAACAATCTCCTACCCTGACCTGTCCATCTCCTGGACGCATGACTATGTGTGTTGATTAAGGACAGGGCACTTGTGGAGGCAGAGAGGAGTCTGGTATCATATCCATCTCTTGCTACTCTGATTTTTCAGGCAGTCTAATCATTCTCTACCTCATTGAACAGGGTTATAAAGTAAGATAATAGCAGTACATGACCTATAGGGAAGTTGTAAAAATTAAATGAGAAAACACAAATTAAAATGCTTACCATAGAGCTTTGCATTATAGATGCTCATTATTAATAATGGGCTTAGTAAAGGTAAATAACTAAATAAACAAGAAAAAAAAAGAATATGAAAGTTGTTTGAGTCTATATATGCAGAACCTTTTTGGGGAAGAATATTAATAAAAACTCATTTTCCCACTACCAAAAATGAGTAATTAGGAATTTTTTAAAAACACAACAGTTTATGCACTAAATCTTTCTGAGGCTCCTCCCTTCAGTCCTGTGTGACTAAATGGTGGAAATGGTTAGCAGACGGTAGAGAAAGTCAGGGAAGGGAAAGAACATTAAAGGTTTAGTGAGCACTCTCAGTAGAAACAAACTAAATCCAAAGACTTACAGTGACCTTCTTGGGAGCCATTTAACTCATGTCTAGAAGTTCAACAATTTCAGCTTTATTATTTCACTCTGCACCCAGTTTCATCTTCTGCCTTTTCAGTTATATAATTAATTATATCAAAAATAAGGTCTTGTAGGTATCAAAAAAGAGGAAGAGTGGAGGAATTATTTCTTATTTCAGTTGTGAGCTGGGGGAGTGAGGGATGTATTAGTGTTCATCTAGCAATATTAAGGAGAAAACAAAAATAAGCATGTCGTGTCCTCATGGGCATATTTAGAGAAGCCCAAGAAGAGCAAGGGGATCCAGAACTTCCCTTGGACTGGGAAGCTGCTTTAACACCTAGTTTGAAAAGGCATATGCAGATTCCCCAAATAGCCAGTTCCTTCACCTCTGGACACATAAAGCACAGAGAATAGGGATTCTCCCCTGGGATGAGGGACTGCAGTCTATCCTGGACAGATGGAGTATCTGAAATGAAATACAAAACTTGTGCAGCATTCATATGAGCATTTTATTGGAGATACACCCACAGATGAGAATAGAACCCTAAAGGAGATTACAACACACACACACACACACACACACACACACACACACACACACAGAAATCTAAAGGTATTTTAATGTCTGTAAGTTATGATTTAGCAGACATGGAATATGCATAGGATCACTG
Source organism: Canis lupus dingo (assembly GCF_003254725.2). Lineage (NCBI taxonomy): Eukaryota > Metazoa > Chordata > Mammalia > Carnivora > Canidae > Canis > Canis lupus. The sequence goes on from NC_064243.1 coordinate 9,977,539, forward strand.
ATTAAAGATGAAAGAAGCATTAATGGTCAATGAGTTACTAGGCTTTTTGATGTTAGATATAAGGGTCTTGGGAATCAAAAAAGCTAAATGACTGGCCCCATGATGACAATAAGAAAACTTCTAAATAGTAGCTTTAGATATAGAAAACAGTTTTTCTCTCTCCATTCAATGATCTTTATATATTTACATCAATAATGACTGTTGTCTGACCATAGTATGTACATAAATTGTATCAGGCACTATTCTACATACTAAATGCACTATATAATAAAATTCTTTAGTGCTGAGGAACAAGTTTGATTTTATTAATTGGGGAAGTTTGAGTAACCAGCTTGTTGGGAGCAGATCAGAAATTCAAAAATTCTCTAACTCTAAAACTCGAATTGCATACTGTTGTAATGTTCTTTGCCAGGTTGATTACTCTCTTCTGAAGACTCTAATACCATTTTTCAGTGTTTATTAGTTTGTCCTCGATAGCAATTTTCACAGTGCTGAGAATTAAGCAGGATCTCAGGAGAAGAAGATTCTTGTTGGTTGAGTAATGATGGAGAGTGTGCTAGTGATGACATTAGTGATGGTGTAGCCATCCAGACTCCTGAGTATGGGAAATGAAAGCAAATGGACCCCGGAGATATTGATCTCTCATTAAAAAGTGTACCTTGGGTAAAGAGAGCCAACAGGATGCTGGAAGAGTACACAGCATATCCATCAACTTATCACTCAGAATTAGATTTAGAGAAGGAATCATTGACTTCTAAAAGTGGCGGACCTTGGGAACGTCCAAATGGACTCTCAGAATTATTAACACTGGAATGCACGGACCCAATCATACTGTTAAAGAGACTGTACTCTGAATACTCTTTACCATTAGTCTCACTATTTTTAAGCTCATTCATTGATTTTTTTAAGAAAAAGGAGCATTTGATATTTATTTACTTTCTTAATTACTTTGTAAAGGAATAATTAAAATGTAATCATCAAAGTTGGGCAAACAGCCCTATGAATAAACCCAGAATAAGATGAATTGACAACATGGACACTATTTGAACAATGCCAGGTAGGCAGACTTTTCTTAGTTTTAGTCACTACAACTGAAATGGAAGATTCTTCTTTACGTTAAAACAATTCTAATTTGTCATGTATTTTTTTTCCCAAGTCTTTATAAGAAATTCCTTAGCATCAAGCTACTTGATGAAAAAGACAGAAGACCCACACTGGAGCTTCACAGTGGGTATAGATGAAAGGTAGGGATATTGTAAGGAACACTTAGGTACTAACACCTGAAAATACTAACACAAAGAATAAGTCCTAAGTGTTTCATGAGCTGAATAACCTTGAAGACCTTATTTCAATAAAACATTTGTAATTAATTGTCTTCAATAGAAATATGAATGGCAATATTTAGACTTAGTCCTTCACCTTCTCTGAATCCTACTTTGCATTAGGCCAAACACTTGGGCTCAAATAAGACCTTAATTGGTAAAACATCTTGTTTTGTATGTCCTTGGTTTTGAGCTTCTTTGGTGATTTTTGCTTCTTCAAATTGAGTTGGCTGGATGCCAATTTCATTTTGAGGAACTTTTTTGATATTTAGTAATGCAAGAAATTATATCCATTTTTGCTATCAAATCAGAGTTGCTCCAGCTTTTCATTCCATGACCTCAAGTAAACAATTGACAAGATCAACCGGGGTGCTTAAAGTTTCATTCTTCTTCACTCTTCAATATTATACGGCCTTCAATATTATAAATGCCTATTTAGGCCATCCTAGGATGAAGCATGGAACTGGAGTTGCTTTGGAGGTTGGGTTAGGATTCTCAAATGTTTCTTGAACCCTGGTGTTTCCTATTTTAATATCTGATTCTAATATCCAGGATCCTACACTTTGCTAATCAGTGTTCTGACTTCAGGATATGATTTAACTTTTCCAAGTCAGCAGGATACACGAATACCTGATCCCCTCTTCTAGTTACTTGGAGACAGAAAGAAAGGACTTCCTCTGGCAAAAGTATATACTCACTGTATTTATCTTTTACATGTTTGGGTGTGCTGGCCAGGACTGGAAGCTCACTCCCTTGGGGTACCATTTTGAAGTCAACAAGAAGCGACAGACACATCTCACAACCCTTACATTTATTTTCAGCTATTCACAGGAGCAACTTAGTGAGCACACAGTATGGATTCTTGGGAGACAATAAGCAAAATGTCATCTTTTGCACATAGTCCTCTCTCTCATATAACAAGAACTATCAGCTGTCACATTGGAATCAGGATCTTCTTACCTTTGGTACTGCACTTACCTTGTAGTGAATGTTATGGTAGATGTTTAATAATCAACCCCCACCCCCGCCAAAGTACCTAATGTGTAGTAGTTGTGTTTCCATGGTACAATCTGCACACTCAGTAATTTCAAACTACCAACATGGAGGAGATTTGGAAAGAGATGCAAATAGTCAGCAGCACACCACTGTCTTTATGCCATTATTTGGTGTAAATATGATGTGGTTTGAGAATAGTGACACCATCATTCAAAAGTCTACCCATACTGATATAAGAAAATCTTGCTTGACTAATATTACATGTATCTTTGCTCTATATTTTGTTGCGTCTCTGATCCATGGATTTAAAGGTATCTTGGTCCTATGTAAGTTCTGTCCTAGTGGTCACTCTCTCTCAGCTCTATGACACAACATGGAACTTGAATAGAAAATATATTTTATAAAAATTCTAAGGTGATTGGTGTTTGCCATGATGGTATCAAAGGCTCACATCCATGCAATTAATTATCCTTATGCTATTAGTCATGACCTTTTCCTTTGAAATGATTGCCTGCCATCTGTTATTTCATTAAGTATTAAATCTTTGTCGCTGAGCAGCAAGCCAATTTGCCTTAGTGAATTTACTAAAAAAGCATTTTAAATTTCTTTATGAGGGTTGTAATTGCTTAAACTCAGTGTTCTTTTAAATTCCCAATAAAAAGTGAATATATGCATGTGGGGTACACTGCAATCAAGATATTGAAGTCATTAGCTGTGTAGTCATACAACCTTTTAAAAGTCTTCTCACAGTTTAAACCGTACATTATCACAGTATGTATGTATTGCAAATTTTGCCCATTAAAAATGAGGATGTGCACATGATAACTATGCAAGAGCTTTATTAATAATTCCGTGAGGCAATAAATTGTTGCCATTTACATGTGTCCCAAAACTGCCTTTGGATTGTACTTTCCTGTCCTCTGGATGTGTGTTTTGTGTATAACTGATTCCTCTGTATTACCATTCATCTGATCACTCAATTTGCATTCCCTTATTGATTTCATAATCTAGATTAAAAACTACTTAACATGGAGTGCATGGGGACATGATTTTGATAAGGCCATGACAATGTGAAGGACAAATGATACAGACCGCATTAAACTTTTCCTACTATATTCATAGTTTTCAATGAGGCATCATTATTTACTCTCAGAAAAAGTTAATGAGTAGTGCTAACCTCACCTTCTGCCCAAAGGCGGAAGTGTAGCTCACAACAAACCAAGGGTAACTCACAACAAAAGTGTCCAAGTGTCCAAGTGGAAAGTCATACAACTTCTGAGACTTTACCTAAACTACCCAGTTCAGGCATTTTTCACTGTGGGGGCCCAGTACAAAATACTCAGTGCCACAAATATACAGTAGATATGATGATGGGAACTCAAATTAACTCTAAGGCCAGGCAGACATGCCACTCTCAGACAAAAATGTAGTGACTGGTAACACAGTCAGAGCATCATTAGAAATAAGTACTGAGAATAGAAAGTTACATGAGCAAGTCAACGATTCAACCTTTACAAAGACGCTGGGAGTTAGATATATATTAGACCAGAAACTCTGAAAGCAGATGAGCTGAAACAGAACAAATCAAACAGAAGCACGTGAGTTTGAAATAAGATGTTTTTGCAAATCAAATTCAGATAGTGGGGTGTCCATTATCAGAATGTAAGTTTTTGGGAGGATGAACCGAAAATTGGGGAACTGACATAAAATCTCAAAGTCAGCACTGGAATACAGAATCTAGCAGTAATTTGACAGAGAGAATCACCTGGTACCTGAGGAGCCCTCCAAGTCGAGGGCAGAGATCGGCTGAAGAAGTTCGCTGAATGTTGATCACCTGCCTCAAACCTAGATGAACCTTTGTCCCTTGGGGCACAGCTGAGAGTGTTGGGATATCAGTTGTTGCAGAGGCAAAGACTAGCGGAATGAGAGAGGACATTGTTCCAAACATGCTAATTTTCACTAGAAATGATGTTGATTATTATTGCAGCTTATGTATAACGCGTCTGCTTGTTGCCAAAAAGTCATTTGCTGAAAACCAACTTTCTTTTCTACCTTGAATTCCTAAATTCACATTTCTGGCACTGGGACTGACCGTCTCCTTTGTTGTGATCTACAGAGCTCTCTAAAAACATAGACTGCTAGGTCTCAAGCCACTCCTATGGTATTATTCAGGAATCTATATTTTCTTAAGATTCCTGGATGATTCTGATATATTTCCAGCTCTGAAAGCTGCTGTAAAGAATTGCAATGCTACTTAGAAAAAAAAAAAAAAAACGATACAGAAGAATTCAGATAGAAAGATTAAAAGGGTAAAACTGTCAGTACCTGAGTAATAAGGAATGCATTTCCAAAATATAAAACATCAGACTTCAGAAGATGACCTCTAACAAGGGAAAGGCAAAGGCTCTAAAAGGAAAGAAGAAAAAAGTCAAGAGAGCTTTAAAACCAGAGCACCATTTGATTTATATTCACCTAAAGAGACGGAAAATGATTTCCCTTTTTCAAATGAATCAGTCCACAGCTTTCTGGAGCTCTGGTGTTGAGGGATTTTAAGTCATGTAATTACAAAAAGAAGAATGAAAAAGTCTTAAAACATAAAAAAGGTAAAGGAGACAGCTTCTATGTAGCATTTATACTACAAGATAACTAATTATAACCAGACATGAAAAAGCAAAGGGCAGCAGTAAACAAACAGACAAAACAATTCACTATGTACGCATCCCCTCCAAGGCTCTGACACGTGAGGGGGAAATTCTTGAGTTTGATAGTGAAGTCAAGTGGCTGTGGTAAGGGAAGTCTTCATTCAGTAAGGAGGAATGGTTGGTTAGGTAGGTAATGACATGAGACATTCATGGAAATGAGTGACTAATTTAGGAGGGTCATACTCTTGATTAGCAACATGGACCATATTCTGAAAGTGTGTAGGAAATGTTTTTTTTAGGGAAAAGGAGAAACTATAACACAATAGTTTCATTCTGAGGACTGTTCTCAATAAAAAAATAGTACTTTTAACAGGTGTTTGAACGTGTCTAATGGAGTTTGGTACAGGGATCTCTTAAATCTCTCTATTCTTCTAGTAAATCTATTTGTACTTTGAGTATTTGAGATAACCTGAGGTGATAGACTCAACGCTGAGTCTCACAGAAATGCTCGCAACTCACTTTTACTAGTTTCAAATTTGATTTCAAAAGTCCCACAGGTGATTCTAAAATTTTATTTTCTACCACATTCCTTATCAAGCCACCACTTCAATTAAAACATAACAAAAATCAAACCTTGTACTTAGTGGAGATGCCATTTAGACGCAGCTAAAAATTGTAATACTTCTCAGCATTAGAGAAGTATTTTGGATATTCACTTTAAAGAACTGAAAAATGTAAAAATCATAGTTTGAATGATCTCTGGGAGAGGAGATAATAGTTGAGGAAAAATACATAGCTATGTGTAAAGTTTTACAATAATTTTATAATTAGGAGTTGGCAAAAATAATTCCACCCATAAAACACACACACACACACACACACACACAGAAGAATCTTCTAGGAAGGAATCTGGAACTAAAGGATTGTGGAAGAAAGGTTGGGCACATTGCAGTTAACTCCAGCCTCCAAAAAGAAAACAAAACCAAAAAGAAAATTCAAGGAATGCCCTTAGTGTCTTTGTAGCCAGAGGTGTTTATGGGGTGATAGAAGAGGGTGATACAGAAAGTAGGATTAGAGGATGAGCAAGCAAGTGTAGAAGGAACACAGTGATTATATGATACATTGATAGTTCATTTAATAGAAGTTGGAGAAGGAAAGCAGAAGGATCAGAAGAAGTGTTACAGTTGTGTAACGTAGAGAATTTTTTGTAATTGTCACCTCTGCTTATATTTTTTTGGAGGCCATGTCAGTGAATATAATAAATGTGTTTTCAGCACCCATGTGCTACAATAGAGTGTTGAGAGTCACCTTGAGCTGTAGTTGAATATTCATTTTCTCATCTCTACACCATGAATATTATCTCTCTACCCCTCCAACAGGTACATTTTGTTGTTAAGGGTAATGAAAGCTGTGTAAGCTGTTGTATGAAAGAGGCATTATAATTAATAGTCGAATCAGAGGCGTTCTTTCTGTAGGACCCCTTGGATCCATAGGGACTGCAATGAAGCTCATACCTGCACTGGCCAGTTCTGTGATGGGGACGTGTCCGGTCATCATGGGGCTGGGAGCACAGTGTATTGGAGAGTGGGGACAGTGAGCCAGAAACACACTCTCCAATAGTGCTAGAAAAGTCAGTAACAAAGGAAAGAAAGATGCTGATCACTTTCCTATGCCCTCTGTTGAAAAGAAGTTAGAATATATTTCTTAACGTTCCTTATAATACTTTAAAGCATACCTTCCTGGAGGACAAAAGGACATCTATTTTTTTTTTTAATAAGTTGCTCTTTGCCATATACACTGTCCCTTTCTCCCCAGGGCTCAGCCTGCCGTGTCTGCAGCTTTGATTTCAAGGGGAAGTAAAGGCGATATGACAGGAAATAAACCACATTCAAGTAATATAATAACTGGACTCTTGCTCTAAGCCACAAAATTGGGGCAAATGGCCTGCTGAAAAGGGAGAGATTGCTTTTGTGTGGCCCTCCTCAGCATGAAGGACAGAGATGCTCCAGAAGACAATAGAAAAATGTTGCACACATCTTTTCTATCATTTTCAAGAGACTGACTTAACTCCTAATGCAAAAAACTCTTATATGAATCTAAATGTGACTTTGGTGAAAGTCATATTTGGGCATTCTCTGAGGGAACATGGTATGAAACTACGACTAGGGTGATTTTTAAACTTTTTTTCTTTGTTTAATTGGTTTAATTAAATTATCTAAATTTATTATATAATCATTAAACTTTTGCATTGCCTATTACTAATATTTTCTCTCTAAAATCGATATATAATTTCTTCAACTCCCAAAGGACTTAGGATAAATTTGAAAGAGGCTTTTATTTTATGAGATGCATATTAGGAACAAATATAGAGCACAGAGCTATTTTCTGTGAATTTACTTCACACTTTCCTTAGAGATCTAATAAAAAAAACCCCTGAAACTAAATAATCAGGAACTTTCTTACAGTCTCTCAAGACCTCTATCTCGTTTTATTATGTCTTCTTAGTAAATGAGAAGTCTGCTTTTATTAACTAAATTATCTTCTTTCATTAAATAAAAATGTCAATGCATTAAAATTTATTTAAATTAGTCAGAAAATAACAATGTTTTTCAGTGTTTTAGTCAGAACACTGTGAACCTTACTTTAAAGGTCAATTTCAGAATTATTTCTTTTTTTAAACTCAAACCTGGTGTTTAATATTTAAACCGTGGCTTATAATTATTTTTCTTGAGGCAGTGTTTATTTCTATGACTTCTATATAGCAGATTTTTTTTTTTTTTTGTCGGGCAGGGAGATGTCAAGAACGAAAAAAGTACTTGCAATAACTTCATTCAAAGACAAAATACCTTGGGGACAATGTAGATTTCATAGGCCCATACTCAATGAGGAAAAAAATATCATCAAATCTGTGAAGCACCGAATTCCATGAAATCTCACGGAGACCCTGAAAGATTGACCTTTTAAAATGTTTAGAAATAGCAAGGAGAAGCCAACAAATTGTTACTGCTAATATTCTTTAGAAAACCTTATTGTGCTGTTTTCTTCCAGGTTGCATTTTTTTTGTGGATTTTCTTAAGTGTGCTTAAATGTTCATAATTTCATTTCATTATGCTATAACGAATATGCTTTCTATAATCCATTTGGAGCACTATTTTCTGAGCATATTATTAAAGCCAGTTATTTAATTGCATGCATGTTCATAGTTTGTAAAAATGGTATCTTTTTCATTTTATTTAAAATACTGGCATATTTTATTTATAAGAGTTATAATCCCTGCTAATTACACTTAAGAAGTTTAAACATACTATAATTAAAGGAGGATTGGGTTAGGTTATATACACTCTTTAAAAATAAAATAAGGCGGAACACCCGGGTGACTCAGTGATTTAGCGCCGCCTTCAGCCAAGGGACAGCCTGGAGACCCCGGATCGAGTCCCCCGTCGGGCTCCCTGCATGGAGCCTGCTTCTCTCTCTGCCTGTATCTCTGCCTCTCTCTCTGTGTCTCTCATGAGTAAATAAATAACATATTTAAAAAAATAAAATAAGGCAGAATGAATTTATAAAGTCAGGATGTTTCTCAAGAATTAGTTCGGGAAGGCCAGATAATATCAGGATTTCAGATTATTTACCAAATCTACATATAGATAATCCTCCGTATTTGTGAACTAATGATATCAATCGTGCATGCCTTATACATATTTATCAGGATATATTGTTATCGGTATTCAAAGGCACTATAAATTGATGCCTCCCTCCATTAAAGAGATGTTTCATTGCAAGTGCAATCGACCATATTTATAATCAACAAACACAACAATACCAATTTCTACTTCCCAATCTTATAGCATTTTACTGTCATTTCCTACTCTTACATATGCCATATGCACACAAACATATACAAATACATGCATATGCTCTGCATCTGTTTTTGCTTGTGTTTTTGCATCCATGTGTGTATGTCTAAATGAAATCCCATGTGACCCCTGAAGTTTAAAGAAAACAAGTTTATTTATTCTTGGTAAATCCTTACCACAAGTCAATAAAAGATAATTTGTTAAATGTGATCTTTAAGGTAAAAACAAGTAATAACATTAATAAATAATTTCACAAAATGGAAGAAAATATATCTAAAAAATGTAAAAACATGAAAACATATTCCTAATAAAACTAATAAGAAAGTGACAGGAAAGCTATAGCATAATGCTACTCATGCTAAATGTTACTGAACACTATTTCCTTAACAAGAAGTGAATATTATAAGATTTAGGTAGAATAATAACAACACAGAGTTGGCCATAAGCTACATAAGTTCTGATTCCCTATTTATCCGTCAACAACACCTTGGATGGGTTTTCCTCACACCTTGTTATTGCTCAGACAGCGTAGAGGTCTGGTGATCCTTTGGCCTCTGCTTGAATGAGTGGGATGGGGCCACAGTTCTGTTTTTGGAGGATCATTTAACTATAGTGGTTATTTTCTGAAAGTTTACGGTTTTGCTAGGCTGCCTCATTCTTGCTTCTTTGGCTGGAGAGAGAAGGTATTTGGAGGCTTTTTGAGTCTGACCTTCTGACATCTCAGGGTTGCAACCTTCTGTAGCTCCATGTTCAGATTATATGAGGCTAAAAGAAAATCCAGACAAACCATCTCCCATCCTTAGTCAACCTTAGTCAATTTGTTTTCTCTCTACCTTTCAGAGTTTTATGTTTGTTTTATATATAATCAGGGTTTTTAATTATTTTTAGAAGGAGAAAAAGCAAAAAAAAAAAAAAAAGAAAGAAAAAAGAAAGAAGAAAGAAAGAAAGAAAGAAAGAAAGAAAGAAAGAAAGAAAGAAAGAAAAGAAAAAAAGTATCTATTGCATCTTCCCCAAAGCAAAAATCCTGATACATAATTTTAAAAGCAAAAAGACCATCAACTTGGGCCAAAGGGGACCAAGATAGGTCACATTTCAAAAAGACCTCCAAGTCTCCAAATCTATAAAGGCTGGAAGCAAGAAAAAACTGTAACTACACGTCTGCTTATTTTCTCCACTGAAATTACTTGTGGGGTACCTGGGTGGTGCAGTCAGTTGAGCATCTGACTCTTAGTTTCAGCTCAGGTTGTGATCTCAAAGATTGAGCCCCTTGTAGGGTTGAGATGTTCAGCATAGAGTCTGCTTAGGACTTGCTTTCCCTCTGTCCCTCCTTCCTGTTCTCTCTCTCTCTCTCTCACTCTCTCTCTCCCTCAAATAAATAAATAAATCTTTAAAAAAAGAAAAAATAAATAAATTACTTGTATTTCACTGACTTTCATTCTTAGTTTTACTATTATATCCTGCTTCCATTTCCAAGACTCAACATCAGGGTTTGATCAAAGAATGTTTCTTGCCCCCAGAGATGACTGTCTTGTTAACTTTTACTTTGTGGACTTTCAGAATTCTTGTGGAACTACAGACTGCTCTGTGCTTCCTGTCCTTCCTAATTTGGAATGGGAGTGTCACTTTTTTTTTTTTTAAGATTTTATTTATTTATTCATGAGAGGCAGAGACATAGGCAGAGGAAGAGGCAGCCTCCCAGCAGGGAGCCGAATGCAGGACTTGATCCCAGGACCCCGGGATCACACCCTGAGCCAACAGCAGAGGTTTAACCACTGAGCCACAGAGGTGTCCCTAGGAGTGTCTATTACAGTCATCTGAGACTTTATCACCATTGCATAGTAGGTTGTGATGGGGGCCCATAACTTGTTTTATAGTTCGGATTTCTTAGATCAACAGCAACCATATCTGAGGCATTACAGTCAAATTAAATACAGATTGTAAAATTCTGGACATTAAGCCTTATACGGTAATTTGGTGAGAATATGAGGATCATAGATAAGGGTGATTGTATTTTGCCTGAGGCTAGCATCTAATAATTGTGACCAGAGACAGACAAGGGTAGCTTGTAAAAATGGGATCTATTCTTTGTCTCCTCGCATCCTTATCCTTTCAATGTGACATTGCAGATTCTCTCATCTACATGTAGAATCTCTTTTCTCTCCCCTTGAGGCCAGTTTGACCACATGACCCTCTTTGACCCAATCTGATGCTGGAGTATATGAAGCAAGATGAAATGAGCAGCCATTCTCAGGGCTTGTTCTTTCCTGCACTCAAAACCCATGTTCATGGGCTGAAGCTAGTCTGCTGGGGAATGAGAGGACACTTGAAGAACCAAGGTGACAACCTAATAGTGAGCCCCAACCTTGCCCCTGATGCATGCGTGACGCCAACCAAAATCACCTGAGCCTACCTCAATCCAGATTGACGATCCAATGGAGTCCAGTCCAGTCCAATGGATTGATAATAGTCTAAATTGATGATTCTTTTTTAAACTGTAAGCTTTAGGGATGCCTGGGTAGCTCAGTGGTTGAGCATCTGCCTTCAGTGTAGGGTATGGTCCCAGAGTCTCAGGATCAAGTCCCACATCGGGCTTCCCTCCAGGAGCCTGTTTCTCCCTCTGCCTATGTTTCTGCCTCTCTCTCTGTCTCTCATAAATAAATAAATACAATCTTTAAAAAAATAAACTACAAGCTTTGTGCCATTTGTTAGACATTAAAAAATAACAAATTTAGACATCATAAAGAAAGAAAGAACACTATCAACGAAGAGGAAAATAGTTGCAATACACATATCCACCAATGTGCGTGCAGAATATGATAAAGAATGACTTAGGGATCCCTGGGTGGCGCAGCGGTTTGGCGCCTGCCTTTGGCCCAGGGCGTGATCCTGGAGACCCAGGATCGAAACCCACGTTGGGCTCCCGGTGCATGGAGCCTGCTTCTCCCTCTGCCTGTGTCTCTGCCTCTCTCTCTATCTGTGTGACTATCATAAAAAAAAAAAAAAAAAAAAAAGAATGACTTAAAAAAAAAGAAAAAAAAAAGCCCCAAAAAAATAGTTTCAGATTTGAACAAGTATTTCACAAAGAACATCCAAATGTCTAACTAATAACTATATTAAAAAATCTTCAGCTTCATTGGTCATTGGAGAAATGCAAACTAAAACCACAACGTAATATCAGCACACATTCATCAGATTTACTAAAATAAAAGCATTAGAAAACATCCAGTATCAGGGAGGATGTTGCTGAGCAACCACATTCTCATAAACTGCTGGTGGGAGTGTAAACTGGCATTTTTAAAAACTGTCAGCATCAACGAAAGTTAAAAATACACTTACCCTGTTACCAAACAATGTCACTCCTAGATATAAATCCAAAAGAAATGTGTCCATATGCTTATGAAAAAAAACATATCATAATAGCATTGTGTAAATGGCCCAAGTCTTCCCAAACTAGACACAAATATCCATCAAGAGAGGAACAGATGGGGCACTTGGGTGGCTCAGTCGGTTAAGAGACTGACTTTTGATTTCAGCTCAGGTCGTGATGTCAGGGTTGTGAGATCTATGCCCAGCTGGCCTCATGCAGGGCATAGAGCCTGCTTAAGATTCAATCTCCTCTCCCACTGGCCTTCCCTCCCTCCCTCTCTAAAAAAAGAAAAGAAAAGAAAAAAGAAGTACAAATAAATCATAATGCACTGACACAAAAATAAGGTACAACAGTGATGCAAATAATCTACCATGCTGTGCACAATATGAATGAATATAAGAAAATACAATTTTGAACAGAGTAAGTCAAAAAGCCATATCAAACATAGGACAAAACAGGGCAATCTAATTTAAGCTATCAGAAATCTAAAAAAATAAAATCTAAATGGAGATTTTCCACAGGGAAAGAGTGACTCTAAGAAAGCATAAAGGTAGGCTTTGTGTTTCTAGTCATGGTCTATTTCTTGGCCTGGGGGCTGGTTACACAATTTGGGAAACTTTTAATATATATAAAAACCTTTTAATATATATTAAAAGGATATATATCACCTTATAAATGTTAATAAAATGATAAAAATTAATAGTTAACTGAACATATTTGAATACTAATATCTTCCTAAACAACAACAACAAAACAGCAAAAATATCTGAAAATGTTTTAAATTAAATTAATTCCCTTCTATCTTGCAAGGCATCTTGCATGCTATGTTTGCTTGGTACTTAGTTCCACTTTATTTAATATCCCTTCAAATTAGACATTATAATTAATTTTATAGCATTACCCAATCAGTGCAGTTTAGATTTATGCAAAGGCTTAACAATATATTTGCTACCATCTTCTGTGCATTTCAGATCTTCGTTGCTTTTGATGATTCTCATTTTGAACATATATTTCAGTTCTTTCCACACTGGTATATTAGCAGTGGTTTCTATCAGAAAATGTCTTTGTTTTTAATGGTCATTTATTTTAAAGGCTTATTCTGTTTTTTTTTTGTTCCTGTTAAAATGTTTAATTGTTATTTATTTGTGTATAATCTATATTTTTAGGTTATTTTTATAATGTACTCTTTGGTGTTCTGAAATTTCCCTATTCTGTGTGTATATATATATAATTATATATTTATAATTTATATATATTTATATAATTAAATTTAATTTAAATTAAATATGAATTAAATATTTATGTAATTAATTAAATATAATTATATTTATATTTATATATTTATATATATAATATATATAATTTTTCCCTATTCTGTATATGTATATTTTTTTCTCATACTTAAGATTGTCTACTAAAACTAAAAGTTCATATGAATTTTGGAAAATTTTCTGAGACACTATATTTTTTAAATATTACCTTTCCCCATTCACTCTCTTCTCCTCTCTGGGATTACTAGTGGAAATATGGTGAGATTTTTCATCCTTTTATACTGTCTTTTAAGATGTCTTTCGTAGTGCCATTTTTCCCCCCAAATCAATACAGCTTTTACTGCATCTTTAAAATATCACAAATACGTCTGAAAGATCAGCTGGCATCTTGCTACTTCTGTAGCTAGATCACTTAGATCTTATTCATCAGCCTGCTGAACTGTTCCTTTTTCAGAAACCACCCCAAATTTTCTGATATCCTTGTTTTCAACTGTTGTGACTTGCTGAATCAAAACTCTGGGTCTGCTACAAGTTCAATGTCATTTCCTCCAAGAATTAACTCATTTTTCTGGGCTTGGGATACTGGACAAGCAACAGCTGGCTTCATCTGAGCCCTGCGGATGTATTTTTCACCCAGAGACAGGAGAACCATTCTCCTGAATAACAACGTTGACAGGGAAGTGAGCATACACAGACCTCATCATGTATCAGAAGCCCAGTGTAGACCCCTTGACCATGTTCTGTATGTAACTGCAGATTTTGGACAGTTCTTTTCTATTTCCCACCATTTATCAACTCAGAGCCTCTTCTTTTTCTTTCCAAGAAAATTGATTTCTACATTGATATGATTGAAGTCACTCCTCTGGGGCCCTTCACCATAAAAGTGCATCCCTTCAGAGTGATGTTGACATTTTCTGGATGTTGACAATCAGAGTGCTGAGAGTAATCTTAATTCTCATAGTAGATGTGGCAAAGGGAGCCATACTGTCATCTTTTAATCCTTCTTCATTGCATCAGGGCAAGTTCCAATATATATGCTTGGAGTTAACTCATTTCCTCAAATCATGTATTCTGCAGCTTTATACATAATTTTTTTTCTTTATGTTTTCAGATTCTGTTTCACTTTCAAAAATGATTTTTTGCAGTATGTATGTTTATGTTGTTTCCCCCCCACTTTTATATCTATAATAATTTTAAACTTATTTTCATATAAAGACAATAATTCCTTGATGATTTACTCTTTCTGTTTGCAGTATCTTCTGTCTCTTGCTCATTACAAGATTACAAACCCCAGAAGAGGGCAGCCCGGGTGGCTCAGTGGTTTAGCCACCTTCAGCCCAGGGCGTGATTCTGGAGACCCGGGATCAAGTCCCACGTTGGGCTCCCTGCATGGAGCCTGCTTCTCCCTCTGCCTGTGTCTCTGCCTCTCTCTCTCTCTCTCTCTCTCTCTCACTCTCTCTCATTCTCTTTCTGTGCCTCTCATGAATAAATAAATGAAATCTTAAAACAAAACAAAACAAACCCCAGAAGATTGTTTCCTTCTGGGGTTTGTAATTTTAAATTGTGAGTTCATATTTGTTAGGACTTTATCTGTGGAACAGTACCAAGTTTAGTGAGACCGTATAATCCTCTATCTCACTAAAGGAGAATCACAATACTGTACTCATATTTTATGTTACTGTTTAAGGTGAGGGATTCCAAGACCACAAGCTTTTCCTTATTAGAAGATGTATTAGTTTGCTAGGGTGACCATGATAAAGTATTACAAACTGTGGCTGGAACAAGAGATTAAGACCTCAACATCTTAATTTGGGGTGAGACATAAATCAACTCATAATAACCACATATTTTAATACATTTTTTAGTTTACTATTTTAATGATATAATTCTTCAATCATATGTCTTTAATGAATTTCATTTCCAAATCAGTTTAGTGCTCCTCTCAAACCTCATACTCTATCTCAATATCTGCATTGACCACACAGCTTCCACATCACCACGATTACACTTTATGCTCATACATGACAAAGCCTTTAATACCCTAGGTTTACTTTCCTCTTTATCTTTGGATCCTTGAAATTTCTCTTATTATGAGCTTAGTTGTCTTATAAAAGTATGTTGCATCTCTTACATTTTAGTAAGAGGGGAAGAGGACAGAAAGTTTAGGGAGGTTTTGAAGTATAAAATCTGCTATAATCCCACAATCTAAAAACTGAGAGATTTTGGTTATCTTTAGCATTTATAAAGGAGGGCCATTTTTTTAGAGGAATAAACTCATGAGCTTTTAAGGGGTTTTGATAATCTCCAATGAAAATTAAGTAGGATAAAGTGATTGAAAAGCTTTCTCCATCCTCAACTTTGGTAGACTAGGTAACATCAAGCTGAGGTAACCAAAAAGTTAATTTTTCTGTTTTAAGATTATGATAGCTATAAATCTAACATGGGGAATTTAATTTACTGCAATTATTTAATAAAATACATAATCAACTGAAGAACTAAAAAATCAGAAGAAAAAAACTAAAAATTATGTGTTGTGTTTTTAAAAATATTTCATATGTTAAAATGTTTATTTTCTTTCTCTTTTCATGTGATGCACAGCTAGCACTAAATATGCATCTGTCTCTCATATCCTCATGGACCACCACATGTCAGGTCATGTGTTCCCTTTGACATTTACAAGGCTGTTCTGCAATCCCAGGTGGGTTTTTTTGTTTGTTTGTTTTTTCACATTTTCTCCTTTTATATGAGTTATGCTCATTTTCCCTATAGTCACTCTCAATGTTCTACTCTGAACACCAAAAATCCCATCTTGCTCTAAATTCCAGGTTTTAATTATGTTATTCTCTATTATTTTTCCATATAAAATTATCTGTAAAGCCAGATCATAAAGTACACGATGTATGAGATATTTACTCAGTGCAATTATCTCTCGTTATATATTAGATATTCAGTGTTTTAAGATGAATTGGATTATTTTGAATTATATATGTGCTTCCAGAATAATAGTGTCATTGAATGGCTTAACGTTTCTCCAAGCAAAAAGAATGCATATGTTTAAGCTTTGGACTATCTGGAATATTACTTCAAACAATGGCCTGGGAACTTGTATTCACTGAATTATACTGTGTTCCAGTAAACTTTTAACTTTTTTTTTAAATCTTCACTACTGGAATCAAATTTCCTCCAGAAAGATTATTTTGCATATTTAAATTTGTATATGTAGTTTTTTGCATATAACTAATGCTTAGTAATGCTAATTATTTTGTAGTCAAGGAAAAGTTCTTGTATTTTTTTCCTTTTTTTTGCATTGGAGTTCAATTTGCCAACATATAGCATAACACCCAGTGCTCATCGCATCAAGTGCCCCCTCAGTGCCTGTCACCCAGTCACCCCCACCCCCGACCCACCTCCCTTTCCACCACCCCTTGTTGGTTTCCCAGTGTTAGGAATCTCTCATGTTCTATCTCCCTTTCTGATATTTCCCACTCATTTTTTCTCCTTTCCCCTTTATTCCCTTTCACTATTTTTTATATTCCCCAAATGAATGAGAACATATAATGTTTGTCCTTCTCCGATTGACTTACTTCACTCAGCATAATACCCTCCAGTTCCATCCACGTCGAAGCAAATGGTGGGTATTTGTCATTTCTAATGGCTGAGTAATATTCCATTGTATACATAAACCACATCTTCTTTATCCATTCATCTTTCGATGGACACGGAGGCTCCTTCCACAGTTTGGCAATTGTGGACATTGCTGCTATAAACATCGGGGTGCAGGTGTCCTGGCGTTTCATTGCATCTGTATCTTTGGGGTAAATCCCCAACAGTACAATTGCTGGGTCTAGGGCAGATCTATTTTTGACTCTTCGAGGAACCTCCACACAGTTTTTCAGAGTGGCTGCACCAGTTCACATTCCCACCAACAGTGTAAGAGGGTTCCCCTTTCTCCACATCCTCTCCAACATTTGTGGTTTCCTGCCTTGTTAATTTGCCCCATTCTTGCTGGTGTGAGGTGGTATCTCATTGTGGTTTTGATTTGTATTTCCCTGATGGCAAGTGATGCAGAGCATTTTCTCATGTGCGTGTTGGCCATGTCTATGTCTTCCTCTGTGAGATTTCTCCTCATGTCTTTTGCCCATTTCATGATTAGATTGTTTGTTTCTTTGGTGTTGAGTTTAATAAGTTCTTTATAGATCTTGGAAACTAGCCCTTTATCTGATACGTCATTTGCAAATATCTTCTCCCATTCTGTAGGTTGTCTTTGAGTTTTGTTGACTGTTTCTTTTTCTGTGCAGAAGCTTCTTATCTTGATGAAGTCCCAATAGCTCATTTTTGCTTTTCTTTTCCTTGCCTTCATGGATGAATCTTGCAAGAAGTTGCTGTGGCCAAATTCAAAAGGGTGTTGCCTGTGTTCTCCTCTAGGATTTTGATGGAATCTTGTCTCACATTTAGATCTTTCATCCATTTTGAGTTTATCTTTGTGTCTGGTGTAAGAGAGTGGTCTAGTTTCATTCTTCTGCACGTGGATGTCCAATTTTCCCAGCACCATTTATTGAAGAGACTGTCTTTCTTCCAGTGGATAGTCTTTCCTCCTTTGTCGAATATTAGTTGACCATAAAGTTGAGGGTCCACTTCTGTATTCTCTATTCTGTTCCATTGATCTATGTGTCTGTTTTTGTGCCAGTACCATACTGTCTTGATGACCAGGTTGTAGTACAACCTGAAATCTGGCATTGTGATGCCCCCAGCTATGGTTTTCTTTTTTAATATTCCCCTGGCTATTCGGGGTCTTTTCTGATTCCACACAAATCTTAAAATAATTTATTCAAACTCTCTGAAGAAAGTGGTATTTTGATAGGGATTGCATTAAATGTGTAAATTGCCCTGGGCAGCATTGACATTTTCACAATATTAATTCTTACAATCCATGAGCATGAAATATTTTTACATCTCTTTGTGTCTTCCTCAATTTCTTTCAGAAGTGTTCTGTAGTTTTTAGGGTATAGATCCTTTACCTCTTTGGTTAGGTTTATTCCTAGGTATCTTATGCATCTGGGTGCAATTGTAAATGCACCTTAATTTTTCTTTCTTCAGTCTCATTGTTAGCGTATAGAAATGTCACTGATTTCTGGGCATTGATTTTGTATCCTGCCACACTGCCGAATTGCTGTCTGAGTTCCAGCAATCTTAGGGTGGAGTCTTTTGGGTTTTCTATGTACAGTATCATGTCATCTGCGAAGAGGTAGAGTTTGACTTCTTCTCTGCCAATTTGAATGCCTTTTATTTCTTTTGGTTGCCTGATTGCTGAGGCTAGGACTTCTAGTACTATGCGGAATAGCAGTGGTGAGAGTGGACATCCCTGTCTTGTTCCTGATCTTAGGGGAAAGGCTCCCAGTGTTTCCCCATTGAGAATGATATTTGCTGTGGGCTTTTCGAGAAGTCTTTTAAGATGCTGAGGAATGTTCCCTCTATTCCTACACTCTGAAGAGTTTTGATCAGGAATGGATGCTGTACTTTGTCAAATGCTTTCTCTACATCTATTGAGAGGATCATATGGTTCTTGTTTTTTCTTTTGCTGATATGATCATTCACATTGATTGCTTTAGGAGTGTTGAACCAGTCTTGCATCCTGGGGATAAATCCCTCTTGGTCCTGGTGAATAATCTTAATGTATTGTTGGATCCTATTGGCTAGTACCTTGTGAATTTTTGCATCCACATTCATCAGGTATATTGGTCTATAATTCTCCTTTTTGGTGGGATCTTTGTCGGGTTTTGGAATTAAGGTGATGCTGGCTTCATAGAATGAGTTTGGAAGTACTCCATCTCTTTCTATCTTTCTGGACAGCTTTAGTAGAATAGGTATGCTTTCTTTAAACGTTTGATAGAATTCCCCAGGGAAGCCATCTGGCCCTGGATTTTTGTGTCTTGGGAGGTTTTTAATGACTGCTTCAATTTCCTCCCTGGTTATCAGCCTATTCAGGTTTTCTATTTCTTTCTGTTCCGGTTTTGGTAGTTTATGGTTTTCCAGAAATGTGTCTATTTCTTCTAGATTGCCTAATTTATTGGCGTATAGCTGCTCATAATATGTTTTTTAAATCGTTTGTATTTCCTTGGTGTTGGTGATCTCTCCTTTCTCATTCATGATTTTATTAATTTGAGTCTTTCCTCTCCTCTTTTTACTAAGGCTGGTTAATGGTTTATCTACCTTATTAATTCTTTCAAAGAACCAACTCCTGGTTTTGTTAATCTGTTCCACAGTACTTCTGGTCTCTATTTCATTGAGTTCTGCTAGAATCTGTATTAACTCTCTTCTTCTGCTGGGTATAGGATTTATTTGCTGTGTTTTTCTCCAGCTCCTTTAGGTGCAGAGTTAGCTTTTGTATTTGAGTTCTTTCCAGTTTTGGATGGATGTTTGTATTGCGATGTACTTCCCCCTCAGGACTGCTTTTGCTGTATCCCAAAGATTTTGAATGGCTGTATCTTCATTCTCATTAGTTTCCATGAATCTTTTTAATTCTTCTCTAATTTCCTGGTTGACCTTTCTTTCTTTCTTTCTTTCTTTCTTTCTTTCTTTCTTTCTTTCTTTCTTTCTTCTTTCTTTTTTCTTCTTTCTTTCTTTTTTTCTTTCTTTCTTTCTTCTTTCTTTCCTTCTTTCTTGGATTTCAAACTTTTTACATTGTCTAGTGCCCATGCTTAAGGCTTCTTGAAAGAGGTATGATTTTTTTTGTAAATTTATTTTTTATTGGTGTTCAATTTGCCAACATACAGAATAACATCCAGTGCTCATCCCATCAAGTGCCCCCGTCAGTGCCCGTCACCCAGTCACCCCCACCCCCCACCCTCCTCCCCTTCCCCTACCCCTAGTTCGTTTCTCAGAGTTAGGAGTCTCTCATGTTCTTCTCCCTTTCTGATATTTCCCACTCATTTTTTCTCCTTTCCCCTTTATTCCCTGGCACTATTTTTTATATTCCCCAAATGAATGAGACCATATAATGTAACCTCCACGTGTTTGAAATCCTTCCAAACTTCTTCTTGTGATTTAGTTCTAATTTCTAATTTCAAGGTCTGAAAATATGTAGGCGATGATCCCAATCTTTTGGTATCGGTTCAGACCTGATTTGTGACCCAGTATGTGGTCTATTCTGGAGAAAGTTCCATGGGCACTTGAGAAGAATGTGTATTCAGTTGAGTTTGGATGTAAAGTTCCTGTAAATATCTGTGAAATCCATCTGGTCCAGTGTATCATTTAAAGCTCTTGTTTTTTTGGAGATGCTGTGCTTAGAAGACCTGTCGATTGTAGAAAGCACTACATTCAAGTCACCAAGTATAAGCGTATTCTTATCTAAGTGTGTCTTAACTTTGGTTATTAATTGATTGATATACTTGGCAGCTCCCACATTTGGGGCATAAATTTGATGATTGTTAGGTCCTCTTGTTGGATAGATCCTTTAAGTATGATATGTGTCCCTCTTCATCTCTCACTACAGTCTTCGGGATAAACTTTAGTATCTGATATAAGGATGGCTACCCCTGCTTTCTTTTGAGGGCCATTTGAATGGTACATGGTTCTCCAACCTTTTATTTTCAGGCTGTAGGTGTCCTTATGCCTAATTCTGGGAAACTGAACTAGGGGTGGTGGAAGGGGAGGAGGGTGGGGGTGGGGGTGAATGGGTGACAGGCACTGAGGGGGGCACTTGACGGGATGAGCATTGGGTGTTATTCTGTATGTTGGCAAATTGAACACCAATAAAACAAATTTATTATTAAAAAAATAAATAAATAAATAAAATGAGCCTCTTGTAGACAGCAGATAGATGGGTCTTGCTTTTTTATCCAGTCTGAAGCCCTGTGCCTTTTGATGGGGTCATTAAGCCCATTGACGTTCAGAGTTACTACTGAAAGATATGAATTTAGTGTCATCATGATACCTATTCAGTCCCTGTTTTTGTGAATTGTTCCCTTGGACTTCCTCTTTCTATTACGGAATCCCCCTCAGTATTTCTTCCAGAGCTTGGTGGTCACATATTCTTTCAGTTTCTGCCTATCTTGGAAGCTCTTTATCTCTCCTTCCATTCCGAATGAGAGCCTTGCTGGATAAAGTATTCTTGGTTGCATGTTCTTCTCATTTAGGACCCTGAATATATCCTGCCAGCCCTTTCTGGCCTGCCAGGTCTCTGTGGAGAGGTCTGCTGTTAATCTAATATTTCTCCCCATAAAAGTTAGAAATTTCTTGTCTCTTGCTACTTTAAGGATCTTCTCTTTATCTTTGGAATTAGTGCAAGTTTCACTATTAAATGTCAAGGAGTTGAGCGGTTTTTATTGATTTTAGGGGGGGATCTCTATTTCCTGGATCTGAATGCCTGTTTCCCTCCCCAGATTAGGGAAGTTCTCAGCTATGATTTGTTCAAATCCATATTCTGGACCTCTGTCCCTTTCGGCATCCTTGGGAACACCTATTAAATGTAGATTTTTCCTTCTGAGGCTGTCATTTATTTCCCTTAATCTATCCTCATGATCTTTTAATTGTTTTTCTCTTTTTTCCTCAGTTTCCCTCCTTGCCATCAACTTGTCTTCTATGTCACTCACTCGTTCTTCTATTTTGTTAACACTAGTCGTTAGGACCTCTAGTTTGGATTGCATCTCATTTAATTGATTTTTAATTTCTGCCTGATTAGATCTAAATTCTGTAGTCATGAAGTCTCTTGAATTCTTTATGCTTTTTTCTAGAGCCACCAGTAGCTTTATAATGGTGCTTCTGAATTGGCTTTCTGACATTGAATTGTAATCTAGATTTTGTAACTCTGTGGGAGAGAGGACTGTTTCTGATTCTTTCTTTTAAGGTGAATTTTTCCTTCTAGTCATTTTGCTCAGCGCAGAGTGGCCAAAACCAAGTTGTACTTGATAGAAGCGCAAACTCTTCTCACTCAAGCATTCCGGCTGTTTTCTCTTTAAATCTCAGGCAGAATTCGTAGCTTTTCAGGGTGATTTGAAAGTTATGTAGGTAATTTGGTGGGGACAGTTGACTTGGGGACCCTACTCTTCCACTATCTTGCCACCTCCCCCAAGTTCTTGTATTTATGAATAAGTAAATATTTTCTTATCCAGATCATGCCAGATAAGTTTCCAAAACTTCTATCTTATCAGAGTATATAGAGTAATGGTTCTAACGTGTGTTAATATGTGTAGACTTATAACAGTGCTTGACACATTGGGTGTACTATATATGTGTTTGCCATTATTACTTAGCTTCCATTTTTGCAATGCCCAATGATATCTACCCCAACCTGTCAGTCAAATTAAAATCACCTATAGTCAACCAGTTAAGAATTCACTGGACCTGAAGCCAAATTCTGAAGAAATTCCACATTGAATCAAGTTTGTCATATAAATTTTGAGTCAGATTTGGATTTAGGCCTGAGATCAAAAAAAAAATGACAGAAATTATTTAATGTTGGAAGTATTAATTGGCATCAATGTCTTTCCAACCTGCTGCTTTTCTGTAGCAGAGTGTTCAGCAATATGCCACCTATTTTCCCATACCCACGAATAATGTTGATATTCACTATTTCTTCCATTGAAACTTCTTAAGTTTTGGGCAGTCCTGATGGCCCAGTGGTTTAGTGCCACCTTTGGCCCAGGGTGTGATCCTGGAGACCCAGGATCGAGTCCCATGACAGGCTCCCTGCATGGAGCCTGCTTCTCCTGCCTGTGTCTCTGCCTTTCCCTCTCTTTCTCTGTGTCTGTCATGAATGAATAAATAAAATCTAAAAAGAAAAAAAGAAACTAAGATAAAGATAGAGAACTTGATCAAGGTGAGTAGTACTGTAAACTATAAATATTATAAAGTTATGATTAATGGCAACCCAAATTGTTTCTCAAAATTTCTTCAATTTTTCCAATTCCACTACTTACAGGATCTGGAAAACATTGTTGTATTTTAACCTTTACTAGAAACAGGTAATCATTAGTTTCCTAAGTAGAATTTCTAGCTTTGAAGTAAAATAGATTGATATTCACTTATGGAAAAAAAAAAAGAAAAACATATTTACAAAACTAATTGTATTCAAATTTATCTGGAATTCTCAGATTCTAGACTTCCTGAAGAATAAAGTTCCACTTGCTAACAAATAATTTAGGTGTAATCTATATAAGGTCAATAACTTGTCTAGATTTCAAATGTTTGTAAGTGTTGTGAAAATATTATTGAATACACATTATAATGTGGTTGATTCCTGTTTGGCAGTTTTCCAAAGAATCATAGGTTTCTTTGACTTTTCTTTCCTTTTCTTTTTTATTACAAATTGCAGCTTTTGCTGTAATTATCTTTAAATTTGAGATTGTATATGAATTTGACATATGCATTCTATTTAGAATGGCTTAAAGAAAGAAAGGAAGCTCTGGGGGTCATATTTTCATCCATGAATATTCCAACAATCACTGGAAAACTCTATTATATATGCCATAATTAAAATTAAAGCAACTTATTAAGGCTTATATGGAATATAGAAATATTTTAATTTTGGCTTTTTGAAATCAGGTTTTATTCTATATATAATTGCTATTTTTTCCAAATATTTATTTATTTATTTATTAGAGACACAGAGAGAGAGACAGAGAGGCAGAGACACAGGCAGAGGGAGAAGCAGGCTCCCAGGGACTTGATCCCGGGTCTCCAAGATCACACCCTGGGCTGAAGGCAGCGCTAAACCGCTGCTACCGATGCTGCCCTATAACTGCTATTTTTATATCCAATTGTGTCAATCAATATTATTTGGAAATATAAAGGAAATAAAACTCAGTTATGCAGTACTCTTATTAGATCATCTAATTTCATAATCTTGGTAACATTAAAATAAAATGACACAATTGAAATCTTGGTTAACTGATGGACATTTTCAACACTCTGATATCCTACTATATTTCATAACATTTCTTCTCTCTTCTAAATCGATTTCAAATACAATAATATTATAGTTATCTCAAAATTTAAAATTTCAGATTACCATTAATGTTTTAACATAGTTTAATAGAATTAAGATTCTTTGCACTGGCATATATTTAATATATGTTTTATAGTCTATCTGTGATCAAAATATCAATGCATCAAGGTTCAGGCTTTACAATTAATCTCCTATAAATACTTCTAGAAATATAGCCTAATAAAATAGAGTTAAGAAAAAGAGCACATAAAGTAAGGAGACATTTTACTTCCAGTAATGATGGTCTGGCGATGAGTATCAATCCTACTACTGAGTAAAATAAAATGTCTTTAGAACTAATAAAATAGAAAACAATTACCAGGAAAAAATCCAAGAGAAGGCAAGAGCCCAAAAGAGGAAACCCAGAATTCAAACACATTTTACCCTGAGGACATTTATTGATTATTAAGAGGAAGAAACCAAACAAACAAAACAACTATGAGACTGAGGTATGGTCTAGCCTGCTTCATTCATGTGGAAAGATGGATAAAAATGCATATGAGGGACTACACCCATTTTCAGTTGATACTGAAATTATTTGACACCTACTGTAATCAACTGTGATTCAGGTCAGAAAGTAAAGCTTAAAATCTTAGCAAAAATATATAAAAGCTTGGCACCAGTAGATTTAGGGAAAACTAAAAATTTTCTTATAACTACAATTAAACTTAATAAAATTAAGAATTCAATTAGTGGAATTTATAGCTTTCCCTAAGACAGCTAAAGAGTTAGTTAACTGTGAAACAGGTGAGAAGGAGTTTTTCAGATTCCTTGAAATAGAACCAAAGGGATAGAAAATTTTGAAGTGTCACACCCAAAACAACTTAATGAAGAGAACTACTATCATGCGATCAGTACTGTAGAAAAAGTGGCAAAAACAATATTTGAGGGGATAATGGCTGAACAATTGCCAGAGGTGATGAAAGCTACTAATCCAGGGATTTGACAGTACCAGTGAATCCCAAAGGGGATGAACAGAAAGAAATCCTCACCTGGACAGATTCAAAGTGTAGAAATTAAGAAATACTGTGGTTAAATTCTGGAGGAAAAAAAAAAAAAAAAAAAGAATGCTTGCCCTATATGTCAGGACAGTGGTCATGGACAGACCTATTGTTTTTAAGGTACCTTGGGAGTTTCTGAAGCTTTTTGTAATATTTCCTAAGTTTGTAATTGGTCTATGAGCATTTTGATTATAAAAACTATATATCATGCTTATTTATGTGTTTTTTTAAGAAATTATTCTTTAGGGCAGGTTTTGATTCACAACAAAACTGAGAAGATATAGACATTTCTCATTTACTTGCTGACATCACACATACAGCTTCCCCCACCATCAACATCTCCCATAGAGGGGTATGTTTATTATAATTGATGAACCTACCCGGACAAATCATTAACACCAAAAGTCAATAGTTTACTTTTACTTTTAGCTGTATATTTTATGGGGTTTAGACAAATGTATACTGATATATATATATATATATATATATATATATATATATATATCATTATAGTATTATACAGAGCATTATCACTAAAAAATTCTTTGTATTCCACTGATTTCTTTATCCCATCCTCTTCCCTAACTGTTGCTGGCAAACCACTGATCTTTTTACTAGCTCTACAGTTTGTCTTTACAAAATAATATATAGTTGGAATCATATAGTATGTAGCAGATTGGCTTATCTCACTTACTAACATTCATTTATGATTCCTCTGTGTCTCTTTAGGTTTGATAGATCATTTCTTTTTATCACTGAATAATATTCCATTGTCTGGATGGACCACAGTTTATTTATCTGTTCACCTGCTGAAAGACATCTTAGAGGCTTTCAAATTTTGACAATTATAAATAAACATGATTGTGCAGATTTTTGTGTGAACATGTTTTCAGCTTATTTGAATAAATACCAAGGAATAAGATTGCAAGACCATAAAGTAAAACTATTGGCTTTTGTAAAAAAACAAACAAACAAAAAAACAAAAAAACTACCAGTCTTCTAAAATATCTGTTATTTTTCATTCCCACTACAAATGAGTAAGATTTTCTGTGGCCTCACTTCCTCTCCAGCATTTGGTGTTGTCAGTATTTTGGATTTTGGTCATTCTAATAAGTGTTCAGCAGTATGTCATTGTTCTTTTAATTTGCATTTCCCTGATGACATATGATGTGAGCACTTTTTCATATGCTTGCTTGTCATCAGTGTATCTTTTATGGTGAAATAACTGTAAAGATTTTTGCCTTTTTAAAAAAAAATTGGATTGTGTGTTTTCTTTTTCTTGAAGTTTAAGTGTTCTTTGGGTATTTTGGATAACAGTCTTTTATCAGATATATATTTTTTTGCAAATATTTGCTTCTAGTTTGTGGTTGGTTTGATTTTTTTTCCTTTGGCAATGTCTTTCACAAAGCAGAAATATTTAATCTTCATGAAGTCCAACTTATCAATTTTTTCTTTCATGGATCATGCTTTTGGTGTTACAGATAAAAAGTCATCAGCAAATCCAAGATCATCTAGATTTTCTCCTCTGTTATCTTCCTGGAGTTTTATAGTTTTGTGTTTTAAATGTAGGTGTGTGATCCATTATGAATACATTTCTGTGGAGATTCTTTCTTCTTCTTCTTCTTCTTTTTTTTAATGTGGAAGCCCAGGTGTTTCAGGACCCTTTGTTGAAAAGGCTATTTTTGCTCTATTGTGGTCTCTTGACTTCTTTATGAAGAGTCAGTTAACTACGTATTGATATATATTGATCTATTAAACCTGTTTCTGAGCTCTCTATTCTATTGATTTGTGTATTTATTTACTGTCAATACTACACTGTCTTAATTACTGTCTTCATCATCCTTTATATACATAATTGATATTATATGCACACACATACACACATACACATCCCACACACAGAGCCTCATAAAAACAAACAAACAAACAAAAAACTGAAATGGGAGATTCAGAGAACATGGAAAGCTGCAGAATTTCCTTTTTCTATACTTTCAATTCTGACCTACAGTATTTTTTATTTGCTTACTTCTTTATAGACAAACATAATATAATCTATAATCTATATATAATCTTTGAGATAGCTGAATGAAAAATTGCATTTGCATTTGGAATCTGTTGATTTCCTTATAGAGTCCTGAACATGTCTTAGCCCTGCCCTGTGAATGAAGGAAAATCTTGAAGTCATTTTCATGAAAACTGATCTAAAAAAAAACTAAGGTGGCATATCCTGAGAATGGTGTGATCCAAGGAGTGTGTGTATGTGTGTACATGTGTGTGTCTTAAAAAATGAACCTATGAATCAATGAAAAAAAGAAGAAAAAATCTAAATGGTCAGCACCCAAAAGAAAATCATCCATCAGTCAAAAATATACACAAAGGCCATCGATGAATAGAAATTTAACAAAAGATGAAGGAGATCTTAGATCAGCACAAAATTATTTTTTGAACTTAAGTGAGAGATGACTTTCTGAATAAATAATTTAGTAAGTAAATGAAGCGTAAGTTCAAGGAAGAGATTGGACTAAGTGGTTTAGAAGAAAAATTAGAAGAAATTTGTGAGACTCATGGAAAAGAGGAGGAAGTTGCCTTTAAATATATCCAGAAGACCTAACATGAGAATAACTGGAAATACAGGAGGAGAAAAGGAAACAGATGGAATACTATTAATATTTAAATAAATGAAATGAATCATAGAAAATTTTCCTTAGCTGAAAAGATACCTTAATCTGTTGATTGTATTCAGGGAAAGATTATTGAGACATATTATGCTTTTTCACCTATTCTTGTAAAAGTTTCAAAATCTAAGAAAAATAGAATAATTTATAAAATGTGAAAAAAAAAGAAAAAAATACACACACTAGTCTTTTTTCCAGTTTTAGTGGAAAATAATTGACATACTCTACTGGATAAGTTTAAGATGTATGACATGATTTCCATATATCATGAAATGACTACAACACAGTAAGTTCAGCTAAGATCTATTTTCTCATATAGATGCAATAAAAAAAGAGGACGGTGAAAAAGAAAAGAAAAAAGGAAAAATATTCTCCTTGTGATGAGAATTCTTAGGATTTACTCACTTACCCTCTTTCCTATATATCATACAGCACTGTTAGCTATAGGCATCATGTTGTATATCACACTAGTCTTGTGTATAGCATTCAGGGATCAAAGATAGATTAATATCCACCATAGTCCACTATGAGTGAAATACTGCAATCCCACAATACTACACATTGACTAGTTATCATGTTTTGGTTGAAAAGAAAAATGCATTCATGGTAAAAAGAAAAAGCATCTTGTTTATTAAATTTAAATGAATTGCCTTAGAATCAGGCAATGTAAATACAAACTATGGATTCTTATAGTCAAAAGTACATTTGCAGTTCATACTGAGATACTAATAAATTTGAACCGAATTATAGGCAAAAACAACTAAAATGCTGAAAAAAAATAGTATGGCAATATTAAATTAATATTAGCATAATGGTACATGACCTGAAAAAGAAGAAAATTCAAGAAGAAGCTAACTTTTGTATTCACTTCCAAATAGAGGAAAAGGAACCTGAGAAATGAGAAGGAAAGGAGACAATTTGCACCCAGAATGTGACAAAGAGAACAGGATGTCAATGTCACCAAGACCATTATAACTCAACCATACTCCAGGTAACTCTAATAACTCAAACTTTAACCTAGGAGCCCAAATGATTAAACACTAGGGTTAAGAGATTCTTTGAAATAAATCCATTAGGACAGAAGCAAATTAGTATAATTTGAAGAAGAAATGGTTGAGAATTTTCCAAAAGTTAAAAAAAATAGAGATTTAAAACAAAATCTACAAAATAAGAAGAGAAAAATGCAAACAAAACCTCAATTAAATATATCTCAGGAAAACTGCTTAAAAAAACAAAAATGAAATCATTAATGCAGGCAGAAGGCAAAGAGAAATTCATTTAACTAGAGCAACAGTATGTTTTAGTACATATCTCAGGAGCAACAATGGATGTCAGTAAACAATGGGATGATACCTTTAAATTACAGAAAGAAAATTACTATGGCTCAGAATTCTATAGCCAGAAAAAAAAAAAAAAAAAAAAAAAAAACCAGAACAACTTTTAGCATCAAAAATGAATGTCATGAAGACAAGGACATGTATCTAAGCAGCACCACTAGAGTATACTTAACAGGAAATATTGTGGAAAAAGAGCTAATAGAAGGGACACATTTCTTATTGCCTTATCACCCTGGGGAAAGACACAGTATCTGACAGAACAGATGTCAGGGTCTAGGAAGACCACTCAACCCTTGGACTTGAGGCTTTGTGTTGCATGGTAAAGAAAGCATCATCCCCTTCCTTGTCAGAGCTCATCAGGAATGTATCATGGCAGAATTTTGATTGCAACTCTGCCCTTGAAGTTTGGTTTTCATGTGTAGGGCTAATCACAAGTCCCTCCCTGGGTATCATCTAGAAGTTTTCCTTTCCAAGGTTGGGTGGATGCAACTCTGTGACATAACAGCATCAGGATTCACATCAACATTCATGGTTAATAAAGCCCACCTGGCTTGTTGGGGAGGCTTAGGTCTAAGACTGAGTTTGACACAGATTGATGCCCTCACACGGCTTTAGCCAGTTTCCATTGGACTTTGCAGAAGTTAATTCCTTTTCTGGGACTCCAGCCCACCTGAACTCTGTGTTGGACCAAAAAAAAAAAAAAAAATCACGTACCTCTCAATAAAATAAATCCATTCTCAGAAGAAACTACCTGAGAGAATGTGTCTGTACCAGAACTGCAATAAAGAAGGAAACAAAACAAACACTAAACAGTATTATTGGTAAAGAAGGAAAATTATTCTAATTGCTAGATCAGGAATGCAGAAAGGAATAAGAAGAAATAAAAAAGGGTCAAAAATCTATGTTTATTCTAATTAATATTGACTTAATAAAATAGTAATGATAAAACCTTGTGAGCTGTTAAATATACATAAAATTAAAATAGGTAACTAAAACAAGTGAGTCAGGGTAGAGTACACTGGTAAAAATATTTCTTTTAGAAGTGTAGATCCATAAATTGACTTAGAGGCATAACATACAAATTCATCAATAGTGCAGTTGAACTATCTAGGCTGATCACTAAAGAAAAAAAAATAATGTATGGCTAATAAGGAAATAGATGCAAAAATAGATAAAAATAATCAATACTGAAGGTGGTTAAGAAAAGTAAGAAAAATAACGTAAAATAGTAAAGAAGGATGGATGTGAGAGATAATAAATGGTATTACCTGAAGTCTAAATGACCCAATGTTTCAATTAAAAGACAAAAATTGTCAGACTATCCTAAGAACCAAAGTCCTACTGCAAGCTTATAAAAAAGTGGGGAGGATGTTCAAAATGTTCAAAGTAAAAGATAGAAGACACCAATAAAAGGAAGTTGGTTGATTTTATATCCTGGAACTTTGGTGAATTCCTCGATCAGTTCCAGAAATTTTTTGGTGGAGTAGTTTGGGTTTTCAACATAGGGTATCATGTTGTCTGTGAAGAGTGAGAGTTTGGCATCTTCTTTGCAGATTTAGATGCTTTTTATTTCTTTTTGTTGTCTTATTGCTGAGCCTCAGACTTCCAGTACTACGTTGATCAACAGTGGTGAGAGTGGACATCCTGGTCATGTTCCTGACCTGAGGAGAAAAGCTCTCAATTTTTCCCCATCAAGACTGATATTCATTGTGGGTATTCAAATATGGCTTTATGATGTTGAGATGTGTTCCCTCGGTTTTTATCAAGCAAGGATGCTGTATTTTCTAAATGTCAGTGACATTTCTATAAATTAACAGTGAAGCAGAAGAAAGACAAATCCAGAAAACAATCCCATTTGCAATTGCACCAAAACACATAAGACACCTAGGAACAAACCTAACCAGAGAGGTAAAGGATCTGTACTCTGAAAACTACACAACACTTATGAAAGAAATTGAGGAAAACACAAAGAAATGAAAAACAGTCCATGCTCATGGATTGGAAGAACCACCATTGTACCATAAAAAGATTTCCTCTTTATCTCTAGTAATGTTCCTAGTCTAATGTAGTTAATATTTTTGGCCCACTAAATTGAATTTAAATTAAAAAAACTTCTAACCTCAAAAAAAGGAAGTTGATGAAGCTTTATACATTTTAATTACATTAGACTAAGAACATTGCTAGAGATAAAGAGGAAAATGTTTATGATAAAATGGTCAATTCCATAGGAAGATATAACAATTCTTAATATGTATACACCTAATAATATAATTTCAAAAGTTACATAGCAAAAAGAAACTAAATATAGAAATAAAATATCCACACTCATAATGGGAATGCCTGCATTAGCCAATGTATGCATCATGGGATCCGATCATCTGGATTGGGGACACCACCCCTTACCCCCCACCCCCACCAAATGTGACATAGTAGCTCCTCCCTGATGAGCAGATGGTAGGCAAATTAACAGAATCAAGTAGGGTCAGTCCAAGGCGAGGAAAGAGGTTGTATGCAAGGACTAAACAAAGAAAGATGATGGTGAGATCAAAAGCTGAGAGTATTTGGGATTTTCTGAGGCATAGAGAGCAAGGGCCAGAGAAGAGAAAATTAAAGCAAGGTGGGTAGGGTCAGATCACAGATTGGAGAGAATTAGAGTCCGGGTTCACATGTCAGTCACATGACTGACAGTCATGACAGTCATGAGTTTTTGACATATGACATATGACTACATGTTTTATAATCTAAATGATTTTTTAAAGGACCATTTATTTCAATATTAACGTAAAGATCAGAATTTTTCAGAACAAGCTCCTTCAGTCTGTAACATACCCCTTTCCAGACACCAGAAGAAATGGTTTCACAGTTTGAGATGTGTCTGTGTTTATGTTCCTCGTTGTTGGCTTTCCCTAGAAGAATATATTTCTAAGTATCCAGAAACAGGTTGTCTACTCGCAATAGAAGTGAGCCTAAAATTAAATACAAGGATTTTACACATTTGCTGAAAGAGAGAGACCCAGATAGGTTCTATGGAAGAATGTGGCTAAAGGAATTAATATGGACAAGCCTTCTTCCTGGAGACAGTTGGGCAGTGCTTATGATAGTAACAAAGCAGCTGCCGCCAAGAGAAATGCTAAATACAGCAGGAAAAATCCCATCCCCCAGGGCAATCCTCAGAAATGATGAGGTTTCTTCCGAGAAGATAAATATATCCTCTCACACTAGAGAGTTAATCGGTAGGTTAGAAACTGCTACAACACACCAGAATTACAGAGGGCACCTCACAAATGACATCAATGCAAGGTGGAATGTGCAAGAGCCAGAGTGTGCATGGGAGCCAGTGAGGGGAGAGAGAGAGAGAGATCCTGGCAGCCCTGACTTTATGTGGGTTAAGAATGAAGAAAAGTGACAGGGCAACTCATCTGAACAGATATTATTAAACAGTAACTAAAGTCCACTCAATTGCCAGGAACATGATGTTTTTGAAAATGTAAAAATAGAAAAGGGTTCAAACTGCCCAAGGAAAGGAAATGATCTGTGAGTGTCCATAAATTTCTGTGAATCCACAACCTGCAAACGAACGTTAGCCTGCCTTGAGAAACTTGTACAGAAATGTTCATAGCACCGTTATTTACAACAGCCATAAAGTGGGGAAAATCCGATGTCCATCGACTGATGAATGGATAAATGCAACCTGTTACATGCACACAAGAGAGTATTACTCAGCTACACAAGCGAAGGAGTGCCCACACAGGCTACACCGTGGATAAATCTTGAAAACATTTTGCTAAGTGGAAGAAGCTAGTCACAGGAGACCACATAGTATATGATCCCATGTACATTAAATATCCAGTACAGGTAGATCTGTAGGGACAGCCAATAAATTAGTGGTTGCCAGGGTCTGGGAGCAGAGGAGAATAAGGTATGTTTGGGTTTGGAATTGTAGACATTTTTAGTGGGGGGGCGGGTATTGAAAATACTCCCAAACACAATAGTGGTTTTAGTTACAGAATTCAATGAAAAATTATTGAATTATATACCTTAAGTGGATGCATTTTGTGGTATGTTTTTATATACCACAATATATAATTATATCTCAACAAATCTGTTATGAAAAATAATGTAGGAAGAATTTAAAAAACACTTGCCATACATGTGAAAAAGAGGATTCCAAGGACGCATGCAATTATTTGTATGACTTGACAATTATACCACTTCTAATGATAAAAAAAATGTGAAAAATAAAAAATCAGCCTTCTATTTCTAGCAATGGCAATGAAGTAATTTCAATGTAATGTCAAATGGATACAGTTTAGTAAATCTGATAAGGGTGTTTCAAAATATTGGGTCCTGAAAATCATTGAAGAATGCTAATATACTATACGAAGAAACTACCTAGCTAAGAAATAAAAATATAATGGAGAACGAGAATCAAAATTGCTAAGTGAGGAACCAGGATGTTGAAACTGCTTTTGCCCTGAGGATAATACTTAATCCAGAAAAGGTGAGTTCAGTTTTTCAGTTTTCTAAAAATAGGAGGGGAAATAAGTGAAAATAAAAAAGCCTGATAATGTCAAGTGTTGGTCCCGATATAGACGAACAATATCTCTGGTGGGAGTGAAAATAGGTAAAGCCAAGTTGTAAAAGAACTGTAATTAAAGAGTTATAGGCTTATACAGCAATACTTAGAAACATAACAAACATAATTATGAGAAAAGAAATAAATACAGAAAGCTGCATACTTGTGCAGTGTGATGTACAAAGATGGTGAAACAAAAAAAAATAAAAAGCAAGTATTTATTTAAACAGTTTAAGATAGGGCTGCTTGTGTCATAAAAAAATTCAGAGAGCTTTCCTTGATAGGAATATTTTATAGAGCGGGAAGCAAAAAGTGTTCAGAACAGGAAAATTTCAAAACTGAAAGTGGTTACAGAGCTGGCTGTCTGCAGCTCCAGCTCAGTGTGTGAAGCAGGAGTGAGGCAGCACATGGTTGGGGATGATGCTGTCTGGAAACTTGCACTCTGTGCAGTGCAGAGCCCTTGATTGCAGCGGATTGGCTGGGAAACCGGAAGGTGGTGTTGACTGGAAGAAAGCTAGAGCTGTGTTTCAGATCAGAGGCAGCATTTCAGGGAAATCGGGGCAGTTCAAATTGCAATTACGTGGCTGGGGGGTTTGGTCTAGAGGAATACTTAAACCCTGGCCAATTTTCTGGTTTCTCTTTAAACACTCTTATAGTGGAAGAAGAGTCTAGACACTCAAATTGTTTAACTTCATGGGGGATCATTAATATTCACTTTAATAATTAATGGTTTGTATAAAATTATGCACACGATTATGTGCACGATTTTCCCTGTATATTATAATTTACATTAAGAAACGGAATGATCCATGTTAGTATGTATTGGAGTGTCTGCCAAGTTCCTTGACTCTTGCAACTGCTCTCTTTCCACACAGGGTGGAACCCTGGGCAGTTGACTCAGCTTTAGCTTCTCGTCCCAAGCTGATTCACACAGAGTTGTGAGTTGGGAGATGAGTCCTGTTTAGCCCCAGATAGCCAGCTGTCCAGTAGGGAAGGTGCATTAAATCAATAAAACAAGAGATGTTACCCTGAATTTCACCTTTGCCTTATAAAAGTGTTTCAGGTCTTACTTGGATTCTGTGACCCATCTTAGTATCTTATAATAAATTTCATGATTTTTTTCATACATAAAACTTTTAAATATAAGAGCAAGCCACCAACCTCACCCCAATAATCTTAAAGGATCTGCATGCAGTTAATTGTTTAGAGTGAAATTGTTTTACTGATATTTATACGTTCAAGTATAGTATGTGATCATATTAGCTTTACCCATTCCTCTTTTATTTTTTAAAGATTATTTATTTATTTATTTAGAAAGAGAGTGTCAACAGGGAGAGGGGCAGAGGGAGAGAGAGAGAGAGAGAGAGAGAGAGACCTCAAATAGACTCTGTGCTAGGTGCAGAGTCCGAGGTGGGGCTGGATCTCATGACTCTGGGATCATGACCTGAGCTGAAATCAAGAGTCGGTTGCTCAAGGAACTAAGCCACCCAGGTATCCCTATGTATTCCTCTTATAGTATAAGAAACCATTTTAAAAATTCCAACTAAGTATTGACATTTTAAAAAGTCTAGGGATCCCTGGGTGGTTCAGCGGTTTAGCGCCTGCCTTTGGCCCGGGGTGTGATCCTGGAGTCCCCGATGGAGTCCCACATCGGCCTCCCTGCATGGAGCCTGCTTCTCCCTCTGCCTGTGTCTCTGTCTCTGTCTGTCTGTCTGTCTCTCTCTCTCTCCCCCACATCGGCCTCCATGCATGGAGCCTGCTTCTTCCTCTGCCTGTGTCTCTGTCTTTGTCTGTCTGTCTCTCTCTGTGTGTGTGAATGAATTAATAAATAAAATCCTTAAAAATTTGAAAATCATTTAAAAAAATAAAAAATAAAAA
The DNA here is from genome assembly GCF_003254725.2 of Canis lupus dingo. Lineage (NCBI taxonomy): Eukaryota > Metazoa > Chordata > Mammalia > Carnivora > Canidae > Canis > Canis lupus. The sequence goes on from NC_064243.1 coordinate 10,013,442, forward strand.
AGTCTAAATGTGCTGTAGCCACTATTTATCACTTTACCCTTATTTAGCCAAGATTGAGTGTATTATTTATTTTGGAAAAGTTACCTTGGATGTTAGTAAACTTTTGCTAAAACTTAATAAACATAGATGTTAAATGCAAATGTGCCAGATTTCTGTCCTTTATATTCGTTTTACTCATTTCAGAGGGGGAGAATCTAACATGTTGATTACTCTAGAATACTTAGCTGTGGTATTCATGCTTACATAAATTATCAGCAAATTTACCTAGTATAATTTGAGGATTTGTTCAAACTAAACTTTATTAACTACTTTCATTCTAAAGCGAACATGTTGAATTTCTAATACAGAGAGCGTGCTGAAATGCACAGGATTGGAATCTGTTGGTCATGGACCAAAAAGATTCAAGGGTAAGTAACATGCTGAATCACAGCACTTAGTTGAATCATTTAGTTTTCAAAGTGTTGCATTATTCAAGAGAAGAATATACTACACAAAATTGTGAGTGACACGTTAGATTAAATTGTAATTACGTAAATATTCCATCATGGTCAATATAACATAATGTTCAGTGCTCATCAGCAAAAATATTTTTTAAAAATCTGATTAGTCAAAACTGATGACTTAATAAGTTGGAGTTGAGTACAATTACTGTCTGTCCGGTTTTTGATGGATGTTCTAATGATCAAAGGTTATCTTAAAATTACATTGTAAGAAAACACAGCAGGAAATTCCATTGTGCTTCCAGTATATTAAAATGACAGGTAAAATGTCTTACTCCTGAATGATTTGTCCTTAATATACTTACATAATAAAATAAGGTATGTTAAAATGTAGGGTCCCTCACTACCGTTGGAGACAAACAGGCTACTAAGTGATAATGTAGTCATAAAGGCTTCAACGCTTTCTTATTTTTTTATTTGAAAATTACATCGGCAAATTTATTTATTTATTTATTTATTTTTTAAATTTTTTTTTTAATTTATTTATGATAGGCACACAGTGAGAGAGAGAGAGGCAGAGACACAGGCAGAGGGAGAAGCAGGCTCCATGCACCGGGAGCCCGACGTGGGATTCGATCTCGGGTCTCCAGGATCACGCCCTGGGCCAAAGGCAGGCGCCAAACCGCTGCGCCACCCAGGGATCCCTCAAGTGATCTTTTAAAAATAGATTTATTGGGTGATAATTTGGATATCACCCATTTTAAATATATACTAAGCCTTTTTGTCAACTTACAGAGATGTGCAGATATCACAAAAATCTATTTTATGGCATTTCTATCATCCTACAAAAATTCTTTACACTAATTTGCAGATAACCCCCTGTCTATCATCTATCATATATCTTATCCTTCTGCCTATATATCTGTGTGTTTTTACAAACTGTTTATTAATTTTTATTTATTTTATTGTACACATACTATGTAAAAGGTACTTAATATCTCACTCTTAACTTATTGTCCTTCCTCTTAATATCATTTCCCTAAGTCTATTTTTGCTCTAATGTGAATACACACACACACACTCACACATAGATGGATGGATTCTAGATGTATTATAAATAGACTGAATGAGTTCATCAAGAAACAATGTGTGTATAACTAAGTGTGCTCTGGAAGTAGGTAAAGACTCATGCAGAATAATTAAAATGACTTCTCTTTGGAGAGTCAGTGGTAAAGAAAAGGTGAATCCTAAAAAATAAGGGCTGAATCCAGCTGAAGACTGTTTCATATAGACAAAAAAATCTTCATAAGCTACTGCATCAAGGATGAAAAATTAAGGATAAACACAACAAATATTAAACCAATGAATAATAGGGCTCAGCATCTAAATTATCATGTCACCTGGGTTTATTCCAATCAAGGACACTAGTTCCCTGAAAAGGTGAGCATTCCAACTTATTTTTAGGTGTGACAGATGGAAACAAGGCTTCAGGATAAACAAAGCACATTTGTGATCATGTTAACTTTGTAAACCAGCAACAGATGTGCTCTGTTGGGGTGTGCTAACTCCACTAAAGATAAAACTTGTTGGCAGAGAAATTCTCATTTACATAGCTTCCAACTGCTGTCCCACATTCAACCTTATGCAGAAGTATATTCGCTGTGAGAGAGACAAATCTAGAGAACTAGTTATTTTCCTGAATCTGCAATAAAAGAAGCGGAAATAGAATCCCAAAAATTCTTAGCCTATACCTCAAAAAGAGAAGAGACATTAAAATAATCAAATATGGAAATATTTGCCTCTGCTTAAGAAGTTTCAATGTGGAGAAAATTGCTTTTCAGAATATGAATTCAGGTTAGTCTTTTCCTTAATACTAATTTTCTAAACTGTCAATAAAAATTTACCTAATACGGTCTTCAGATTTCAGTGCTAAGGAATAAGATTCTTATATTATCTGTAGAAAGTGAAGTAATCTAAATAGAAGCTCCTTCAATATTTATGAGAAAGTGTAGGCAGAGATGTATTTAAAATAAACAAAAAAATATGAAGCCTAAAAGAATCTGCAAAATACAAAAAAGGGCAAAAAAACAGCATTAAGGATAAAGAAAGCACTTCTTTCTAAAAATATACTTACTTCTGAACAGAGTAAATTGTATGAAGCATTCATAGGAGTTCCAAAGTAAGTTAAAGTGCATTTTATATTACATGTGATTCAAAACTGAGACGACTAGAAGACAGTTGAAAGTACAATGAAGCTATCCATTAAGAAATAATTTAGGAAAATTTAGAATCCATATCCAAAAGAAACATTTTTAGTAGCAGAAGGGACATTTGATACCAAGTCACTAAGTTATGGATTTCATTTAGTAGAACATCACAACATACACACAGTAAAATAAAAAAGATAAGCAACCAAAATCCATCAGCTTTTTGAGAAAAAGCAAAGGCCATACATAAAATGAGGGGCAAATTATCACCAACTGAAAGAAGGAACCCCCAAGGAAAGAATTACATACCAGGTCATGACTTTTAAGTACCTTGCAATATACTTCAAAAGTGTTGTTTAATACCCATGGGAATTTTATACAAAATACCACTGAAAGGCATGAGACACATGTCAACAAATGGAGAGTCATGCATTCCTTCCATTTCTGATTAGGAAGTCTTTGCATTGTAAAGAGGGTAATTATTTCCAAATAAAGTAATCAAAACAAACAAACCAAACGTTTTTGCAATTCTGTAAGCTTATACTAAAATTCACTAGGGGGCAGCCCCAGTGGCGCAGCGGTTTAGCGCCGCCTGCAGCCCAGGGCGTGATCCTGGAGACCCTGGATCGAGTCCCACGTCAGGCTCTCTATATGATGCCTGCTTCTCCCTCTGCCTGTGTCTCTGCCTCTCTCTCTCTCTCTCTCTCTCTCTCTCTCTGTCTCTATGAATAAATAAATAAAATCTTGAAAAAAAATAAAATAAAATAAAATTCACTAGGAAGATACAATGGGTATGAATAACTACAAAATTTGTAAAGCAAAATTAATGAGAATCACTACCCTAACCAGAAATATTTACTAATCAAAACATTATTTTGCTTTTCCATATCTAAATAAGTCAACATAACACAATATATAATCCATGAGATTTTGTATGTGATAAAGATATCTTTTCAACCTACTGATAAAAGGGTGAACTTTTCAATAATGGAATCTGGGACAATTGGCTAATAAGTTACTCTCTATCTTCAGCAGCCAAAAAATATAATTTCAAAATAGGTTGAATATTTAGATAAATATGAAAGCTGAAGTGGATGAAAATAAAAATCATGGCATATTTCCATAATTCTCAGTTTGAAAAGCTATTCCTATATAAGACATACAAGTCATAACATACAAAGAAAAAAACATGTTCAGAATATATGTAAATATACAGGACACTGATCTCTATCAATAAAGAGAGAAAAATACAGGTTTTAACAGTATTTCACAAAATATAAAATACAAATAATCAACAAATTTGAAAAGACAATTGAGTTCACTAATACTTAGGAAAAAACAAAGCGTCAATCAAAAATCATTTTCTATCTATTGGATGGTCAAATAATAAAATATATTAGTAAAATGAGCACTGTTGTGCTTTTGTGAGATTGTGAACTGCTCCTAATTTTTGAGGAGAATACAGCTGTAGCTGTTAAAATATAAATACCATTGGGATCAGCTATTCTATTTCTAGAAGTCTGTATACAGAAACACTTGTGCTCAAAGATTGTACTTAACGATAACTAGCAGCTCCCCCCCCCCAAAAGAAAATGGAAGCAAACTTCACGTTCATCTTTATGGGAGTGCTTAAGCTGTGTTACACTGTATTATATATAAATATATAAACATCCAGGCACATACGACGCATTAAAAATAAATATGGTGTTGACATAAAAGCTTCCCAAGTTATATTTTTAAGGGAGGCATTTGCACCAAACTCAGAACACTTGTTTACAAAATGTATTACAACAGCATTTGTTTACATGGTTATAGATTCATAAGAATGCAAAGTCAGAGATAGTGAGAATCTCTCAAGGGCGCCTGGCTGGCTCAGTCAGTTAAGCATCTGCCTTCAGCTCAGATCATGATCCTGGGGTCCTGGGATCGAGCCTTGCTTTGGACTCCCTGCTCAATTGGAAGTCTGCTTCTCCCTCTTCCTCTGCCTCTCCCCCTGCTCATGCTCCCTCTCTTGCTCACCGGCACTCACTCTCTCTCTCTCTCTCTCTTTCTCTCTCTCTCAAATAATGAAATAAAATATTAAAAAAAAAAGAATTTCCCAAATTGAGGGACATGGGAAGTTCTCTGTTGAACAGACTATTAGCCATTTTATTGACAAGGGCATGGAGATAGAAGATGTCTGTATCTCTGCAGAGAACATTCGTTGTATTCACAACATGTAGGTGACTAAACATTGCTTCAAACAATTTTAAAGAAAATGGTTCACATCATGCTTTTGTAAATGTTTAAAAAATAATGTATTAGGTACAGTCTTCTGGTGAAATGTTTTATTTTCTAGAGTTCAGAGGTTCTTAAGACACATAAATACATATTAGACCAAAATTTATCTGTTTAATCTTTCTGCCCTGAGACAAAGAAAGCATGTTTTCCTCATTATTAAGGTCACTTGAGTTTCTGTGTTCCAGGAAGAGGATGGAGGGCATTTCTAAAGAAGGAAGGAAGGAAGGAAGGAAGGAAGGAAGGAAGGAAGGAAGGAAGGAAGGAATTTTCCTTGCTTACAATATCTGCCTTCTTTTCAGACACTTTTGTTTTACTTTCAGAACTCTCTATGCTTTTGCTGCCTACATAGTTCATTTTCCACCCAGTTAACCAGGAACAATGCTGCAGTGTTCTACATGGACACAGCTAGTGTTTCATACTCTATAAAGTTTTTTTTTTTTTTTTTTTTTAATTTACAATTTAGCTCTCAATCTTGCTAGGTCACCAGATCCCTAACATGAAATTTAACACAGTTAATTAACTAGTTTCTTGACAATCACCCGGAAAATACCCGATAAAGATGAAACGAGATGGCTTAAGTGGAAATTGCAAACTATAAAGGATGATGATGATGATTTTACACTTATCATGTTCTCACTATTCACTCTAATTCTCGAGACAACCTAATAATTAGTTACAGCTACTTTATAGATAAGGAAACCAATGCCCAGAAATATTAACAAAAGTAAACATGGTATGTGGTGAAGTGAATACCACACATTTGACTCTAAGATCTAATAATTTGGATGGAACACATTAGGATAAATATTCTTTTTGACCAGTGAATAAGATATTTAGAGTTAAGATTTCTCCTTACATCTCACAGGCAGTGAAAAAGTTTCCAGATCCAGAGGGGTAGAACAAAAGGAAAGTGAAGCAACCCGGGGAAAGAAGAGTCATTACTATTTTCATAATAGTAGGAACAATGCTATGTTTAATTGTCATTTGCCTCTTGTTTTCTCATATGAACTCACTCCCTTGAATTGTTATGTGTTAATTAAAAAATTAAAAACTTTGGGGCAATATATTCTACAAATGCTTGACAACGATTAAAATTTTATTGCATCAAGTTCATTAAGCAAATCCTATCGGACTGTGAGTTTATTGTCAATTTTAACTTGTTCTAGTGTTTCAATTACAATTCCATTTTGAACTGTAATAAGGTAGCTGATAAATGACAATGGTTAACAACTGCTATTAAAACTACCCAGGGCAGAGCTTCATAAATGTAGAACAATTAGAGTAACAAATGAGAGTAGCAATATGCTATTATTTTTACATTATTCATTTGATTTATTGCAGCATTTTAATTGCTCTATCTGAAAAAAAAAAAAAAGTTCCACTTGTTTTCACAGCTCCTGGTCATTGCTTTCTAACTGATTTTATATCTATTTTATTTACAACATGGAATAATCAGCGTTAAGATTTCAAAGAGCAAAGATCAAATAATGTGGGAAAAGTAGTTGTGAGTCACTGACTTTGCTGTGCTTACCAGGACATAGAGATAAAGATTTAAAGGAGATGACAGTTTTCTATGGATAACTGAAAACTTAAAAACAAGACTAACAATGATTTTGCTTGTTTTCTTCCAACTCCCAAATATGTGAATAAAAAAAAATCACTTATTTTCTTTCTTAAGATTATTTATTTATGTATTTATTTATTTATTTATTTATTTATTTATTTATTTATTATTTGTTTGTTTTAGATGGGGGGGAGGGACAGATTGAGAGAGACAAAGAGATAGAGAGAATCTTAATTAAGCAGACTCCACACTGACCATGGAGCTGGGCACAGGGCTAGACCTCACTACCCTGAGACCATGACCTGAGCTGAAACCAAGAGTTGGACACTTAACCCACTGAGCCACCAGGGTGCCCTTAACATTACCTATTTTAATGTGCACTTCACACTTAGTGGAAAATAAAGTTGTCATAGTGTTTTCAATATCTCAGAACTGCAATTTGTCATGTTTTGTTCATAAGAGGAACTAGGCAAACCATGAACAAAGCTCCAGTATCCTAAATACTTAGGACTAACAAATAAAATGGTATTTAGAGTGGGGATCCCTGGTTGCCTCAGTGGTTCAGCGCCTGCCTTGCCCAGGGTGTGATCCTGGAGTCCCAGGATCGAATCCTGCATCAGGCTTCCTGCATGGAGTCTGCTTCTCCCTCTGCCTGTTGCTCTGCCTCTCTCTCTCTCTCTCTGTGTCTCTCATGAATAAATACATATATATTTTTTAAAAGTGGTATTTAGATAATGGAAATACATTTGTTTTGTTCCTAAAGTTCTCCTGAACAATTCATTTTATAAATATTTATACATTTTTCAAAAATGATCAACATTTAACTCACAGTTGTATTCATTGAGTTGAATCATTAAAATGGTTCTGATGGCCTGTTGTTTTTTTCAGAGAAATTGCTCACACTTCAATATATGTTTGCTCTATTGAAGAATGACTTAAAATGTAGCCACTTTGAGAATCCTTATTTTGAAAATAGTAGTAAAAATTAAAGAAAGGCTTTCAAGAAAAGATTCCTGAAACAGGGCAGAACACTGGGTACCAAATAATAGCTATTTAAAGGAAGCAAATAGCTATTCTGCTGAGAAGCCCTTCCATATACTTAAGTTTGAAGCTGAAAGTCAGGAAAAATATATTGCATTTGTAATTAATTTTCCTTAAAAATATATACTCTGGAGAATACCTTATCGCAAGAGTGAGACAGCAGTATTGAATTATTTTTAAGAAGATCTGATAGAAAAATACCTTCTTAGAATAATGGAAAAAAAATTAAAATATATTTTAAGAATCATAGGGGTACCTGGGAGGCTCCATCCATTAAGCATCTAACTCTTGATTTCATCTCAGGTCATGATCTCAGGGTCGTGGGATCGAGCCCTGCATTGGTTCTGCACTCAGCACAGAATCTGCTTGTCCCTCTCCCTCTACTCCTTCCCTTGCACATGCTCGCTCTCTCTCTCTCTCTCAAATAAATAAATAAAATATTTAAAAATCAAAAGAATCTTTACAAAGTTCTCCAGTATCATTTAATATCATGGAGTCGTCTGATAATTTCTGAAACTAGAACAATGCTTAAAATTACTCAAAATGTAAGAGTTATTTTGTGGGATGAGGTTATAAAGCTTTATTTACTTTAAATCATATTGTGGCTTTTAATGTTTTAAATAACTCGCAAGCTCAGTACTTTTGTACCTCAACTCATAAAACATGTGAGGAGGCTGAAAGCTTTATGGAACTTAAATTGTTTGGGATTTATCATCCTGAGACAAAATAAAAACAGCTTTGGTTTAAACTATACAAAATCTTACTCCTATGTTTCCTTTTGGTTAGTATTCTATTCATGTGCTATCCAGGTAACTTCTAAATATTTCATGGTAACGGCATTATCTATATTATTTAATTAATGCTTATTCTATATATTTACATCAAGAAAAGTGAAAAAAGTTACATTTAATTTAAAAATAAATAGCATCAGAACATAGACAAAATAATGGAACATTATGAAGCCTATTAGCTAAAATTCTACAAAAGTCAGCATACTAAATGATACATTGCCAATACCAATTTTGTCAAAATCAAGACTAAAACTGACTAGAGATTTTCAATATCACCTTGGGGGTTTTATTTATTTGTTTGTTTGTTTGTTTATTATTTTAGATAGAGATGGAGGGCGGTAAAGGGAAAGAAAGCAAATTCTGCAATGAGCACAGAGTGTGGTGTGTGGCTTCAGATCATGACCTGAGCTGAAATCCAGAATAATTTCTTGATTTAACTAACCAAGCCACCCAGGTGCCTTGAAGCACACATTTTAATGAAAATGGAAAGTAGTGTAAAATATCCTGAACAAATTAAATAAGAAAAGTATAAGATATATATGAAAACAAAGATAGCAAACCTTGTTCAATTAATATATAGAATAAGTGGTCCATAACAGTGATATCAGTCATGATTTTAATGTTTTAAGTGTCCAGATAAGTTTATTACAATTCTATTTTTTTATTTTTTTTATTTATTTGACAGAAAGAGAAAGAGAACAGAAGTAGGAGGAGCAGCAGAGGAAGAAAGAGAAGCAGACTCCTCCCTGAGCAGGGAGCTAGATGCCCATGCCAGGATCAATCAGGACCCTGAGATCATGACCTGAGCCAAAAGTAGATGCTTAACCAATTGAGCCACCCAGGTGACCCAAAATGATATGGTGTTAAGAAAAAAATGGATGGACTGATTGAACGGGATGAAACTCTGAAAACTGATCTAAATGTATGTAGATATTATGTAGGTTAAGTATCATTTCAATTCAGTATTAATTATAGAATGTGGTTGAAACAGTAGCTGCTCAGAGAAGCAAGAGAAATATCCTTTCACCTTAAAAAAAAGAAAAATACATTTCATCTGGATTATAGATTAAATATAAGAAACAAAATAAAACTGATGGTGACCAGAGGAGAGGTAGGTGGGGGGAATGGATGAAATAGGTTATGGGGATTAAGGAGTGAACTTGTGATGAGCACTGTGTATTGTAGGGAAGTGTTGAATCACTATTTTTATAACTGAAATTAATATTACATGTATATTAACTAACTGGAATTAAATAAAAACATAAAAAATAGTAATAATGTTTGGGAGAATATTATCATAATATTGCAAGCTTGGGAGTTTCTAATCTAGTCTGAGAATAATGTGGTCATTAGGAGAAAAAATAGTACTTTAAATACAAATTATCACATAGTATTTGCATGGAGAAATACATAATAAAGTGAAAGAGATCTAAAAGATAAATATAAAAGAAAAAACAGAACTTTAAATAAATGTTACAGTATAGTATATTCATGTGAAGAAATGTACTATAAATAAAGTGAAAGAAAATACATATGTAATGCATTAAACTAGTTAAAGGTAGGTATCCCTCTTTAAAGAGAGTTTGTAGAAAATGATCCCAAAATGAAACTGAAAGGAAATTTAAATTAAGCCCAGGACCAAGTAAATCTCCAAGGAGTTGACCTAAGTTGATAATACGTATACAAATATAGGCCTAGCTCCGCCGACTCGGCTAGTACACAGACTCCAATGTAAGTAATAATGATACTACATTTTTACCTATCAGCTTGGCAAAACTAAATATATATATATATATATATATATATATATATATATATATATATATATAATAAGTATTCTTGACAAGGATGGGACACAATAGAAAGCAATCAGAAAATTTGACTTGGGAAAACCTTCCAAAAGAAATAAAAGTTTTAGAATATTGAAGTATGAGTTGAAAAAATGTATGTTGCAAATCAATTATATGGAAGGTGACAAAACAAGCAAAAATTTTTCAAAAAGTAAAAAAGCTACTTTTCAGCAGAGGAATGACTACGTATAAATTACTATGCAGTGGGCCTCATGCAGAGCTTACAAAAGTTCATTAATCTGGGCCTTTTTATTTTATTACTTTTTTCTGAACCTCTCTCCCCCCCACAGGAATTGGCAGGCTGTACTTCAATTTATAAAACCATGGTCATATTCATGTGAAAAGAATAATCTTATTTAATGTACTTATACTTCTAAAAGGGGGCAATGTTCAAAATATTTTTCATCTAGAATGCTCATATAAATTAGTATACAAATAAATATGTTCTCCTATTCACAATATAAACTAAAAGTTATATTATGAAATTGCTTACCAAATGTTAGGTATAAATTTTAACATGAAGAATCCATAGTCCATTCCACTATTTGAATAACTTACTGAATTTCAAGAACGGTTGGCCTCATTTTCCTTTGATGCAATTGTTACTAACTAAACAATGTCCGTCTCTGAGCCCTGATTTGACAGACAGAACTGCACCAAATCTTCTAGTAGCTCCCTGCTTATTACCCACCATGAGGTACATGGCAGCAGGCACTTTATTGCTTCAGAACAGCTGGGCCTGCTGTCCGTGCATCCCACAGGCCAACTCACATGCAAAAATCCACTGTTTTCTTGTGTTCTGGTTCTGGAGAGCCTGAGCCATTAACCCCCTGTGGGTGCTGGGCTGTGGTCCACTCCAGAGTCGCCAGGGGTTCACCCATCCAAGCCAGCATCACTGCCAGCGTGTCACCTGCCTACTGAGCCAACAACAGATGCCACCATTGGGGAACCCATATTCTCAGTAAGGAAAAAAAAATTGTCCTAATACCAACAATATGGTTTACAGTGACAAATCCTCTCCTCATCTCTGCTAAGCTAAATAGCAGCAATTATATTTTAAAAACTGCTACTCTTTATAATGCCTGGGTCTGTATAAAATAAGCAATGCAAAGGCAGGAAGAAAAGTTAGCAATGGTTATCAAGTCATCCCCTGACAGTCTCAGGACTTTATGTTAGAATTTTAATTTACTATTAAATTGTTTTGCTTACTATATATCAATGGATAGAGAATTTTGAGTATGTTTCTCCATCATGATCACCCATTCAACAAAAACAAGATGACATACGTTAGTATAAGATTGTTCTTTTTTAGTTATGAAATATGATCCGAGCATCCTTGCCATAGTCTGCTTAGCATCAAGATCGTAAGAGATTTGGAGGTGTTCTCTATACCAGAGGCTTCCATTTACCCTTCTGAAATTTTGGCTAATGGAAATCACAGGACAGTTAGGTGAGACTCACAGTGGACAGGAAAGCCTTTCCATTTACACCAGGATGTCACAAAAAAACATATCATCAACATCTCTATGTGCCAGGAGGCAAAGTGAACCACAATCCCTGCCCTATACTTGATCACAGGACCTATTATGAAGCTACAAAAGAAAGCTTAGCTGAATGGCATTGTCTCCTTTTGATGTTGCCACTGTTTCTGTTTCCTTTAATGACTAAATTGGTTTTGCTGTATTGTGATTTAATTTTTGATTAGCAACATCTCAGCAAAAATTAATCATCTTTTAATCATGCAATCCCACCTCATGATTAGAGGTAACTTCTAATATCTCTAGAATCTACTTAAATTCATAACCACATCGAAGGGTTATAAATAGCTCTTAAATCACCGATTTTCTCTTTGAAACATAGAAATAAGAAGCTCTGGATAATTCAGTTACATTCAGAGACTAGTACTGCATGCCTCAATCTTAGCCATTAAGCATAGAAAGAGGAAGAAATCTTCTTGCCTTCCAAAAGCTGATAATTGAATTACAAAGAAAAGAAATAAACTCAAGAAACATAATTACATTACTTTGTCTTTGGGTAAAATAAACAAAAAGTAGATATTAAAAATGCAATATTTATTCACTCAGTAAATTTTTAAAGAAAGTCATCTCCAAAGTGTATAGTGAAGATGAAATGTATTGATTATAATTTGGCATCTCTTTTTGTTCTTTAAACATGGTTATTCTTTAGGTTATGAAAAAAAGTGTTTAAAGAGGCTCATAAGGACTTCTCAGAAATATTTTTGGAAATTGCTCGCAAAATCATTTTCTCCTCTTCCTTGAATGCATGGCTAGCCCACATCTCATCCAACTTAGCTTGCAGTTCGGCATTGACATTGATATAATATGTTTTCAACAGTGGGAAGATCATTACTTCCCAGACAAAACCTATCCATTCTCTCAAATACCCTCCACTGTACTCTTTCTCTGCTTTGTGCCAGCTGGAATTGTGATGACTCTAGAAACCTTAGAAATAACCAGTTGAGGATGGCAGAGACCATGGGCCTGGGTGCCTGAGTGAAGAGATGGATAAGACTCTCCCTCAACCAGCAGTACCTAGCTGGGACTGGTATATGTGCAAGAAATAACCTTCTATTTGGGGGGGGGGGGGCTTTTCCATTTGGAGGCTTATTTATTATAGCTATATAGACTACCCTAAATAATCTAGATATTCACACAAACACTGATCATTTAATCCAGTTCTGTTGAATTCTTCAAGTCCCCTAAAGGAGGGCCTGGGTGTGCAGAGTAAAGCAGCTGTTGTGCAGATTGTCACCAGGAAGGGCAGTCTCGGGCTTGGAACAGGATCACTGGGGGTGTTGTACTCATGGTGGTGGTGGGGGACCCCATACTCTGTAGGAGTCCATCAAGCCAAGGGAATGTGAGCCCTTCTACCAGGCTCTGTCAGCAGAAGTCAGGATGGGGGTTCCAGAATTTCTGCCTCTGGCAATTCCTTCCCCATGCAAGCTCAGCCTCTCCTCTTCTATCCTCTGTAGTAGCATCGGATATAATTTAAAATGTTTTTTATCCATATTCATTTCAGTTCCCAAAAGAAGCCCCGGTACTGTAATCTTTCTGGCTCTATACACCACCTTTGCTGGGAACCCTTTGGCACCTCCTCTTTATGATTTTCCCGTAGTCTGCTGGGTGCTAGGATCTCTGTGACTTGATATGGAGGAGGAGGCCTGTGGGATGAGGAGGCTGGCGGTGGACCTGAGGGTCATCAGTCAGCGACTTCAAAAAGGAGATTTAAAAATTCATTGATATGCAGGATATTCATCTAGGAAAAAAAATGAAGCCTTATGTAGGAATTACAGTATGTGTTCAGGGAAATAGAAATTAAAGCTACTAGAAAGATGTCACAGTTTTCATGCCAGGGATTAAAACCTAATGCAGCTTTTAGTGAGTGGTGCCTGTTAGGTTTAAGAATGAATATACAGCAGCAATGATTAGAGAAGGGCTGGTTTGCTCCCCCATGCTCACTGCCCCTCTAGGAAGCAGTGGTCTATCATATTCCCAGGCGCTCATGTCCTGGATGGTTTTACTTAGGTTTTACTTACTTATTTCTATTCTCTTCGGCGTGATCTTTTCCATCAAATTTTGATGATTTTATTATTTTTTTTATTTTTAATGGTTTTATTTATTTATTCATGAGAGACAGAGAGAGACAGAGACAGAGACAGAGACATAGAGGGAGAAGCAGTCTCCCGTTGGGGAGCCCAACGCAGGACTAGTTCCCATGACCCTGGGACCATGACCTGAGCCAAAGGCAGACTCTCAACCACTGAGCCCCCCAGGCATCCAGTATTTTGGTGATTTTAATATCCATGTTGAGGAGCTCCCAGGATCCAGGACTCTGAGTCCCTCAGCCCCTCTCCAATCCTGGTATCCTCCATCATGCCACTACCGCTCCCAGCCAGGGCACTCTGATGAATTTATCAGCAACATAACCCTCCAAAATCTCAGTTCTCCCACAGGCACTTCTGTTTCCAGCTCACACACTTTGACTCCAACAGTCTTTCCGACCCACCAGGACCTGAATGTTTTTATCCTTTGAATTCTTCACAGTCTGGCACCCCTTCATCATCCCCCCTCATCCTCTCAATAGCTTAGCTTAAATTTACAGCCAACAAATTCTCCTGTTATTGCTGGGCAACAATAGCATGTGACCAGTCCATGTTTTTCTCTCCCCCAGATTATTATATTTCAAGTGTTCTCATTTCTTCTCCAATTGCCTATATTTTACCTCCCCCTTTATCACTATCTGCTGGTAAACTTGCTCCTACTTTACCAAGGAAAATGAAGCCACTCATAATTTCATACAATGGGCAATGCTGTGTTTCATCACGATGTTACTTCAATATTATTAATTAACATCTAAATATATGACAATTTCCATATAGCCTCAATTTTTCAAAGTAATGTGGATTTAGGTGATTAAAATATTAGGAATCAGCAAAACATTACAGCTATTTTTTTTAAGTTAACATCGTTCTTGTAAGGATAGTTCATTAAATTCTCTGCAAAATGAAAGATGAATAAAATGCTCAATATAAAATATCTTCTTAGTAAATATTAAGCAAAATTAGGCTGTTTTTCAAGAACGATCAGCATAATATTCTAGGACTTTGTGATTGTGTGCACTTATATTTAAAACTACATTTGTAAAATGCTTATTAATGCACCTCATTATATGTGTTGTAGTGTTTTAAAAAGCTGCATTATAAAAGGCATTTCCAAATTTATGGATTCAATTTTAGCTATGAATGTTAAAACTCACTAGAACTCTTAAAATTGTATTTATTTTTGTTATAATCTCACTTATTTTTTTCAAGATCAACTTCTTGTTGGCTTATTGAACCATTGACTTTTTCCATGTATTTTGAATCTGTCATTTTACTAAGCTCTCTTCTTGATTTTAAGGAAAGTTTTCAATTGAGTCCTTTGATTTCTTTTTTCAGTTAGATAATCATGTCTTCACAAATAACAGGTTTTTTCCTTCCAATAGCTGTAGATATTTTCTGTTGCTTTCTTCCTATAATTTAGAATGTCCAGTGGCCAAAGCAAATATTCTTGCCTTGATTCAGGTTTTCTGAAAATGCTGTGGTAGCTTCAGTTTATTTCTTTTATTTCTTGTTAACATGAAAGGATGAGTTTTTTTTAAATATTTGGCCATATTATTATAATTGTATTTGTATAAAGTTATAACGAACGAATCTTGAATTCTATCAAATACATTTCCCGTGTCACATACTCCTTTGACAATGTAACCTGAGGAGTTTCAGCCTTTCTCTTTTCAATTTTTCACCGAGTTTTTATTAATTCCAGAGTAAAACTAAGATACATGGTTGTACATCTAGGTTAATTTTGCTAGGCCTTAATTACACTGTTTTCATCTGCATTAATTTAAGCGACTAGTACATTTTGTAATGGTTCTATCATTTTCTTGTTCATATCTAAGATTGTACCTCTCTTCACAAAATTAACTAGAAAAGGAGGGTTCAGGGAATATAGAGGAGTAGGAAGCCCCAGGAATCTGTCCCTAACCTAGACAACAATTTTTCTGGCAGAATCTGTCTGCTATAGCTGTTTTGGAAGTCCGGAACCTACTAATGTCTTGCAACTTCCAGAGGAGGGTTAGGACAAATCCTGGTGAATTTTGGTCAACTTCAGCTCTGAGAGCACAGCTCTTCCCCACCCCCCAGCCATATGGAAGGCAGCTGTGCACATGTTTTTAAAGCAGCTCATATGTAGTTTGTGGGAGGCAGGCTGGGAACAACAACAACAAAAACAAAAAAAAAGAAAATGAAAAAACACCCAGTTCTCCAAATATTGGGAGTCTGTGTTCTGATTGCTGATTTACATTTTGTCTATCGTATGTATAAAAATAAAAAGAGGATGTGAGAAAGGCTGATGGCACTATTGCTTTTTCCCCATTCCTCTATGGATTTTGACAATGCATTGTCTAAATTTTCAGATTATTTTAATCTATGGCAGACTTGGCAGGAAAAGTAAATGGAATGCAAAATTTCTCAGCCCTTGTTCATTTGAAAGCACATTTGTCTGCTACTGGCACACATAAATAAAACGTGAATAGCATTTGAGAGTCACACACTGTTATTTTTCTCTGCACCTTGAAGAAATCCATCTATCCCCATTGGCATTTAGTATGGAAAAATCTAGTCCAGACACCAGTAAGGCTTCAGAACAATTCAAATATTTTGCCTAAGTATGTTGAAGTGTTGATCATTTAAAAATAATAATAATTTGGCTTGAATATATGTTAAGTCTTCACGTTTGGATATAAAAATTCTTTTTGTCTTTTCAACGTAGTTTTCTTCAATTATATCTTTGATCGTAGTTCTGGTCCTTCTTTCAGAAACATTAACAAATAATCTGCTATGTTTGTGTCCATGTCGAATTCTCTTTCTCTTTTTCCACTGCTATTCATTTTGTGATCTTCCATTCTTTCATTTTTTTCCCTAAAATTTAGAGAGATTCTATACTTTACTGTAGCAGGAGTGCCTAGGGGGCTGGCATTCTTCACACTGTGTTCTTATTTATATGGCCTCCATTCTGTATAGATTTCTGATGTGCCAAGACTTCTTTCTCTTCAACTTCTGGACTTGATGTAATTGTCTTGAAAGCCTAGAGTTTTTTAGAGCAGCTTGCAGAAAATGTACAATGGATAATAGAGTTCCACTAGTTGAGTTTCTCCTTATATCCTGCTATTCTACACTGTTTTCTCAGAAGACAAATGGAACCATGCAAAATTGAGCTTATAAAAATTCTTATGTTTATAGGAAACAAAAAATCAGTATTACTACAAACATCAAGCATTTCTGGATTTAAAGCTACTTATTCTATGAATTTCAATGAACAGTAATAAATAACATTTTTAATCCATTATGCTAAAAATACTAGATTATTTTTGTTCTCTTTATAATAAATTGTCCTTTTAAAATGATTCATAAGAAGTGGCAAAGTATATGCAGTAAAAAAATAAAGAAAAAAGTTCTACAGAGGTATATCTAACTATATATATTAACTAATTATATATATATATATATATATATATATGGAATTAATGATGTTTGAGTTAGGTGTTTCTGCTTTTATGCATTCTTCATTTATACATATACCTTTTCTGAACTTCTCTATTTTAAACACAGACTCATTTTTGTATTTAATTTTATCTCCATGTGTTGTGTTATTTTTTCTTAAAGAGAGACACTAATTTGCATGAGTTTGAGATCCCACAAAATCTGGATCTGTCCCTGGATTTATATCTTTGTTTGATGATGCTAAAGTTTAACCATGTTAATGCCTTACTTTTATTTTATTTTATTTTTTTTCTCATATCCAAATATGATCATCACTTTTAGTCATTGTTGAAAAGATGGAAAGCCCTAGGGAAAGAAAAACAGCCTGGAATTTCCATTGGAAAAATGAATTGTTTCTTTTTACTTTTCTTGAGTTTTAAAAGTAATGAGAAAAATCGTTGCAGTCAGCACACTTCTGACTTTGGATACACACATATCTTGAGGTAAAGGGAATTTTGTTTTTCTTCAAGTAAGCCTACCTGGCCCAAATGAATTATTTTATTCACATTATGTATAATACACTTTATGGACACTGAAATTGCTTCCATACTAAGAAAAGCATGGTATTTTTGCATTGTTTTTTTCCTATTCTTTTATTTAGAGGCTCTTGCTAATTCACCATTTACATTCATTCTCTCTCTGTGGCCCTGGAGACACAGTTGTATTTTCCAGATGGCTTTTTTCTTTTCTCTCTGAAGATAAAAAGCTACCTCCTCCCCCCCCTTTTTTTCTCACAATGTTCAAATCATTCAAATTGCTATGCCTATTGTTTAAAACAGCTTGAAGTGTTAATGATTCAGTATCTATAACTCAGAAATGGGACGATGTAGAAGGGATGAATCTGGAAAAATATATATATATAAAAAAAACAACACAGTGTACAACAGTGTGGTTCCATGATGTCCAACTGAACTACAGGAGGTCAGAAGACAAAACACATACTGTGATCATGGAGGGTGTGAAGATAAAGGAAATTAGCAATTCCTCTCATGAACACATTTTGTTTTTAGAAAAAAATAAAGTAGGATATTTTTCTTTTCTTCTTTTTTTAAAAAAAGATTTTACTTATTTATTTGAGAGAGTGAGAGAGAACAAGCAGGGGGAGGGGCAGAGGGAGAAACAGATTCCCCACTGAGCAGGGAGCCTGAGGCAGGGCTCATCCCGGGACCCTGAGATCATGACCTGAGCTGAAGGCAGATGCTTACCCAACTGAGCCACCCAGGTGCCCAAAAGCAGGATGTTTTCTTTGTGTTTATTTTTCCTAAAATATTTAAGTGTGTAAAAAGTGAAAAACAGGTATGAAAAAGATTAGAAATGCCTTTCAGAGCTACCAGGTTTTATAATCTCAGTAAGTATATTTCCATCGAGTGAAATAGAAGAGAAATTTTTTTCCAGTTCATTAAGAATGCCTCTGAGACAAGTTTCATTCTTGCCATTAGTCATAAAACTCATAGGGTCTGCCACACCACCACACAAAGGAACTCCTTAAAAAAAAAGTATTAAATCACATGATAATATGCTCAATTTAAAGACGATTGTGAAGAAGTTCAATATTTTCAGCTACTGATTAAAGAATGAGCCTGCAAATATTTCATTAGCATTGTTTTCTTAACCATAATACCAAAATGGGTGATAATGAGTAGAATGTTGGTAAAAGAAACAGTGCACTGCCACATTTTTATGCCCATAGAGAAGAGAAACTGTAACAGTATGACAGCAGTAGCCTTAGTATTTAAGTCTGTTCTACCTACAGCTCGTTTTACTCCCCCTAACAACACCGGCAAAACTCGATTAATTGATTGATTGATTGATCGACACCACACCCGAACAGAAGAGGTATCTAAGTTATAATAATAATGAAGATATACTTGTGATGAGTTGACACTTAATTTAGTTTGCTGATAATCAATAGCAGTGTATTTCCTAAAGCCTGGAAAACATGTTTTCTTTCTTTCTCTTATTTAATATTTTGCAACAATTAGCTATCCCCCCTCTATTATGTTAGTACATATTAACAAGTTGGAAGATGCATATAATTTCTGATAATTTAAATATAAAATTTAAATGCATTTGCAAGGGATACACACACACACCCACACACATAGCACTCAATGATCTATATGTCATTAAAATATTGAATTGATGAAATCCACAGTCAAAACATCAAAGCTCATTTATCTGTTAGTTTCAGCCACCTCCTATACCTGAACTTTACAAGAAAATATAAATATATATATATATATATATAATATTACTGAGCAGTAGAGCACCCCACTTCCCTTCCTAACCTATTAGTAAACAGTAGCAGAAACCAAAGGTGAATGACAGAGATAAACTAATAAATCACAAAAGACTGCTGATGAGTCATAAAAATAATACTTTTTCCTACAGATCATATCAAATTAGGGATTATTTAAATGGTGATTAGGAAGGAGCATGATGTTTTAAGACAGATAAAATAAATTAGCAATAGCTTTTAAAAGTAAATGCTTTTGGATACCATTTATTCCTTAATCCAGAATCAGTGGACCTCCTGATACACTATGAAAGATCTCTGCATGTGCACCCATGGTCACCACTTATTAATGGGAAAATGTGACTCAAAAAAAATTTAGAATCAACAATGGTGCTGTTCAAAATGTGTTAAAAGTTACTGACTTTGGACATTATTCCACAGCTAATTTAAGAGCCATGAAATGAAGTATTGCACTGTATCATATTCAAACATTGTCTCCCACAAAAATATAATTTTCACTTGCCTGACATCAGATTACTTTTTTCCATGAAACATTATGGCATAACAGAAAGAGCATGAACTTTAGAGACAGCCAGGGTTTTGAATTCCTGTTCTGCTTCATGAATTAGAGTAGGCTATTTAAAAAAATCTCTGAACCTTGGTTTCATCATCTGAGAAAAAGTAAATAATACGTACATTAAAGGTTTGCCATGAGGACTATATTAGACTTAATGTAATAAGAATGTACTTGGCACATAATAATCATTTCATAAAAATTAGTTTTCCTTATTCTCTTCCAACAATGAAATCCACATTTAAATAGAAAAGCACTCCATCACTAAGTGTATTAAGTGAACATAAGGAGATAATTAAGAAAAATATTTGATGAAACATTCTAAGGAATGGCAATATTTTTGGAATAAATTTACATAGCAACACCCTTAACCTCCATAAATCAGCAAGATCCTCATTTTCTTGTATATGTCTAGCTAGTTTAGAGATTGTCTGGCGGGAACAGTATGGTACTGCCATAGCAGGGAATCTTTAGGCATGGTGCATAAGGATGACCATAAATGAATCCAACTGTTCCCTCTGTCATTCAAAGAAACTGGATGCAGCTCCCCTTTCCTTGCTCATGCCCTATAAAAACAGAACAGTTAGAGCTACCATTGGATGTTGGTTGAGAACATTATATAATTTCCCTAGAGGCATTATTATCACATCTTACTCATGACATAATTTGTAAAATTGACTTATTCTGTTTTAGGTATATGTTCCACAGAGTAAGCTAAGCTATCACAATGTAGAGGAAAGACAAGATACAGATTTATCAAGCTTTTAAAGATTTCCTAAATTTAAATCTGACAATAGTATGTTGTTGAATTTGGAAAATAAAGGAAAAGGAAAGCCTACACTTAGGCAGGTGTGTCCTCAGACATGGTTCGGAGGTATGGGGGGAAATTTAAGTCTGAAACACACAGAAAAAAAAGAAACAGAGGTAAGTCGCAGCCAAAATATAATTAGAGCCAGCTTAGAAAGTTTTTTCCATACAGCTCTTCTACTGTTCTTTCTATCTATGCTTTGAGTTATGAGTTTAAAGATTTTCTTTTAGTTGTTTCTTTTTTCCTTTTCCCTAAATCATTTTACTTTTTTTTTTTTAAAGGTGAAGGAGGAAAGAGTGAAATGAAAAATGAGAAACATCTCTCCATGCTCTCTGTGCTGTAATTTGTTCTGGGATTTCACTTTCCTTAGAAATGCCCCTTTAGTCAAGGATCCGTTCATTCTTCTTAGCTAACTTAGGTAATTTTCTGCATTTCATGGAGACAGATCTGAAAATGTAAGCATTTCTTCACATTGACTAACATATGCCTGCTGACTCAGGTTCACCCTCCACTATTTAAATCTCCTAATACATGTAAGACCATCATCATTTAGCATGCTTGAAGCACAGGTTTACCCTATAGTACTATACTCCATTATATCAATTAATTAAATTAGGGAAGCTATTAAAAAATCTGTTACTTAAAAAAATGGATAAACTTTAAAGCCATTTTCCCATGACATGGCCTAGATTTTAAGTTGGGGAAATGGTTTAGAGATAAAATTATATGCAAATGAGGAATAAAATATATTTTATGTTTGATTGGCTCTGTATACTCTTTCTGGTGGATGATCTACATATGAAGTTCAGATTTTATCTTAAAACTGAACTTCAGCTAAATGTTAAAGATGAAAAAAATCTTTTGATCTCATTCTTTGATCATCTCAGATGAGAACAAGCATGTAATCATCACAGAGAAATGCAGAGATTATAAACAGACAAGATGGCAGTGGTAATGGCGCCCTCATTTTGAATCTTCCACAAATGTGGAGAGAGAAACCAGAACAGCAAAGCAATATGGTACCTAACTCACAGTGACCATATATCACAAAATGGCGATACCAGGTATCCTTGCAGACTTCAAACTTGTGTGTTTGGAAGAGAGAGGTGAGTAGTGTCAAACTACGTAACTAGTGTCACACTGCAAGACTGCACCATTTTGGCAACTATGTTAGAGGAACTGGGTAGGAGACAAATGGATTCATGAACCAGAGAACCAAGCACAGCTGGGTATTCTGGGAATGGCAGGTAAAAGTGGGAGAGGATTTCACCATGCCTTTTGCTAGGAGTAAAGGGAACCTTGGAAAATTTAAATTCTATGTGTTCAATCTGAGCTCTGTGAATTTTGTAGACTGGGGAGTCAAGCTTCCAAGGCACAGCTTGAAAGAAAAACAAGTGTGCATGCGCACATGTGCGTGCACACACACATAAACACACACACGTCAGAAACATGATGTGCCAAGAAAAGTTATTGCCTCTTGAAAAGTGAAGTGAGGGATGCCTGAATGGCCCAGTGGTTGAGCATCAGCCGTTGGCTCAGGTTGTGATCCTGGGGTCCTGGGATCTAGTCCTGCCTTTGGGCTCCCTGTGGGGAGCCTGTTTCTCTCTCTGCCTATGTCTCTGCCTCTTTCTCTGTGTCTCTCATGAATAAATAAAATAAAACCCTTTAAAATAAAATAAAAATAAAATAATAGTGAAAGGGAGTATAAGGGAAGGGAGAAGAAATGTGTGGGAAATATCAGAAAGGGAGACAGAACATAAAGACTCCCAACTCTGGGAAACGAACTAGGGGTGGTGGAAGGGGAGGAGGGCAGGGGGTGGGGGTGAATGGGTGACGGGCACTGGGAGGTCACTTGACGGGATGAGCACTGGGTGTTATTCTGTATGTTAGTAAATTGAACACCAATAAAAAATAAATTTATTAAAAAAAAGTGAAGTGAAAAAAAAAGTGAAGTGAAAAACAAGAGAGGCATAACTCAGAAAGTGAAGTGTGTTTCTTCAACGCTTAATGGATTGCTTTCACTGATCCTACATTTCAGCTCAGGCTTCTTATATGTTAGAGTTGACAAGAGAAACCCTTTTTCTCTAGCAAGATTTGCCTGGATGTCCTATAATGGGAAAAGTCACAGTGATGCTCCTTCATTTTTTTTAACTAACATTTTAATTTTCAGATAATTGGAAATACACATGCAGTTGTAAGAGATAATACAGAGTGATTTCTTGTAAGCTTTATCTAATTTTTCCCAATAGCAATACCTTGGAAATCTATAGTACAGCATCACAGACAGGATACCAACATGGATACAGTCAAAATAAGGAACAATTCCATCCACATGAGGATTCTTTATGTGGCCTTTTTATAGTAACATCTATGCTCATCCCACCCCAGCCTCTTAGGAACCCATAGCTGCCACTAACTCATTCCCCATTTTGCAATTTCACAGTTCTGTCATTTCAAGGATGCCGCACAAATGGAATCATATACGTTATATGATATTATCTTTTTCTACTCAATGTAATTAACTACAGGTCATTCAGATTGTTGTGTGCACCAGTAGTTCATTACCTCTCACTGCCGATTATATAGACACACTACCATTTGTTTAACCATTCAGCCATTAAAGGATATCTGGGATGTTTCCAGTTTGGGGACTTACAAATAAAGCTGCCAGAAATACTCATTTTCTGACGTCTTGTTTTTAACCAATGTCTTGATTTCTCTGGGACTTGCACAGGAGTACCGTTGCTAGGTCATATGATTATTGCAAGTTTAGGGTTTTTTGTTGTCATTGTTGTTTTAAGAAACTGACCAATTTTTGGAGTGGTTGTGATACAGAAGACTTTGGCTCTTGTCTCACGGAGTCAATCTCGTGGACAACAGAGAATGGACAACAGAGAGTGAGCAAAGTGATAGAGGTTTATTAAGCAGAGATATAAAGTTCTCAAGAGTGAGAGAGGTCCCAACAGGGTTGCCACTGAGGTTTTTTATGGTCAGTCTTTTATAGGGAACTGACCAGGGAATTTGGTAAATTTCTTATCAATATTAGGGTGGATTTGTAAATATCATGTCTATATTTAGAACAAACGTGGTGGACTTGTAACAAACAAGAAGGTTTTGTAAATATCATGAGCACAAACAAGGTATTGCCTTCTCTCTGGTCAATATCTCCTCCAGAATATTTCTCTACATTTGGGGTTTCTGTGAGCCTAGTAGCCTATTCAAGGGGGATGCTCCCTAACAATTTGGAGATAGGGAGCCAGGTTTATTTTACTGTTTTTACTGTCTTATCTCTGGTTTTTTGGGATGGGTAGGATCCTGACACTGGGGTCTTTCCCTTATCTTTCCCTGCCTATCCCTGTCTGCCACTAACTTATTCCTACATCAGTTGTATCACTTCATACTCCATCAACATGAATGATCTAGGTCCTCTACTTCCTTGTCAGCATATGATTTTGTCCCTTTTTTTTTTCTTTAACCATTCTAATAGATACACTGCAATATTTTAATTGTGGTTTTGATTTGCATTCACCTAATGGTTCATGGTGGTGAAAATCTTATCAGGGGTTTACTTGCCATCTGCCTATCCTTTTTTGGTGAAATGTCATTTTTTTTTATCTTTTGACCATTTTATAATTGAAACATTGGATTTTTTTACACTTGTTTGAGAGTTTACATATATTTTATATGTGATGAGAGTATTGTATGTATTCTAAATGCTAGAGATTTGTCAGAGACTTGAGGGTTCAAAAATGTTAAGCTTGCCTCCAGTTTGTTTTTTTACCTTATTACCAGGGTATTTTGGTGAACAAAATGTTTAAATTTTAAAGTCCAATTTATCAGTTTTCTCTTCGATGGATTGCAGTTTGGTTTCAAACTTCAAAACTCTTTTCCCAGTCTTAGATCCCAAAGATTTTCTTCTGTGTTTTTTTTTTCTAAAAGTTTTATAGTTTTTACATATTACTTTTAAGTCCATGATCCATTTTGAGTAAAATACGTAGAAAGTGTGAGGTTTAGAGAAGGCTCACGTTTTGCCTATAGATGACTGATTGCTTCAACATGATTTGCTGAAAAGACTATTTCTTTCCATTAAACTGTGTTTCCACCTTTGCCAAGTGTGGGTCTATTTCTAAGTTCTCTGTTCTGTTCCATTAATCTGTATTTCCAATTCCCCACCAATACCACACATCTTTGATTACTAGAATTATGTGTAATATCTTGAGTTTGGCTAAACTGATTTCTCCCACTTTATTCTTTTCAAGATTAGTTTAGTCATTCTACTTCATATGCCTTTACATATGATTTTAAATTAATCTTTTATGTATCTAGAAAATGTGATGGGATTACTATTGGTATACTAAATCTGTATCTATTTGGAGAGAAATGACATCTTTACTATGTTAAGTTTCAAAATTCATAAAGATGGTATAACTCCATTATCTATAATTTTGTTTCTTTCAATATTGTGTCATTTTCAACATACAAGTTCTGTACATTTTTGCTAGACTTGCATCTAAATATTTTTTGAATGATTATAAATGATATATTTTAATTGTGGTACATGAGTTCATTGCTTGAATAGAGAAATACAATGATTTTTGAAGGTTTTATTTTACAACATTCCAGAACCAACTTATTAGTTCACGGAGACTCTTTTGTAGATTTTTTGGGATTTTCTACATATACGATCATCTGTAAATATAATTTTATTGCTTTCTTTCCAATCTATATGCCTTTTATTTGTTTTCCATGCTTTATTGCGTTAGTTAGAAATTTTTAGCACTAAGCTGAATAAGAATGAAGAGAGCAGAAATTTTTGCTATATTTTCAAATCCAGGAGAAAAATATTCAGTCATACAACATCAAGGTTAATGTTAGCTGTAGGGTATTTTTTATAAATTCACCTTATCAAGTTGAAGAATTTCCCCTTCTTTCCTACTTTTCTTAGAATTTTTATATTAAAAACTACTAAATTTTGTCAAATGATTTTGTGTATCAGTTGGTATGATTGTGTGATTTTTTTTTTCTTTTTAACCCTGTTAATATGATGGAGTATACTGATTGACTTTTAAATATTAAGCCAGCTTTGTGTCATCAGAATAAAATTAACTTGGTCATGGTGGAAATTTTTCTTATAATTACTGAATTCTACTTGCTATTATTTTGTTGAGAATATGTTTGTCTGTATTCATGAGGGATATTGCTATATAGTATCATTTGTTGTGCTGTTATTTTCTCATTTATTATACCAGGTAATATTAACTATAAAATAAACTAGAAAAAGTTGTGCTCTTTCATTTTGTTCCGGAGTAGAATGTGTGCAACGGGTGTTTAACCAGTTTGGTAAACAGCCAAAAGGGGATACTGTAGCACAGAAGCCAAAGAGTATATTCTGGCCCACTCTCCTCTCTTAAAAGTAAAGAAAATCTAGTTCACAGAAATTAGAACAAGAGAAAAGATTGCAGTCGAATCTTACACCTAGCTGTAATAGGACCAAAAAATAATACACAGAAAATATTCTTGCTGAAGATTAAAGAATGTCATAATAGTATAGCAAGAAACAGACAAGAATGTTATCTTTTTAAAATGATTTATTTACTTATTTTAGAGAGAGAGCATGAATGGGAGGGGCAGAGGGAGAAGGAGAGAAAGAATCCCAAGCACACTCAGTGTGGAGCCAAGGCGAGGTTCAATCTCATGACCCTGAGACAATGACTCTTAATCGACTATGTCATCCAGACACCCTGAAAAGGTTACCTTACTACCTAAAAACAAGCAAAAGGACTTAAGAAAGTGAAAAACATATAAGTTATATAAAAATATAAATGTTTGTACTAATAAATATTGAATAGAGCATTGATAAAATAAAGAAATAATTTTAAATATAACATTTATTTCAGAAAGAAACACTAAATGAGTGAATAAATACCATGATATAATGCTGTAAATGGAATTTGAGAAAAAAGTGTAAAAAAAGAAAAAAAAAAAGAAAAGCAATCAAAAATAAAGAGATTAAAAAACTGAGAGAAATGATAGGCTAAAAAAGGCAATAGGAGTTCCTGTAGAAAAATAATATAAAATAGAGCAATGGAGCAAAGCAATATTTAGAAATTATCATTTAAAATGTTTTGGAATAAAGAATCTTTGAACCTACACATTGAAAGGCCACACCACATGCCCAACAATTAATCAGTAATAACCAACAGCATGACATAGTCAGGTAAAACTATTTGATTTTAAAGGGACTGAGAGACCCTTGGGCATCCGGGGAAATGAACAGTTCATTTATCACGGAAAGAAAATCAGATTGTCATCAATGTTCCCTAGCAATTCTTTATGCCAGAAAATAGCAGACACACATTTAAAATATTCAAGGAATGAAAGTGTAGGCCAAAATCGTACATCGAGGCAAACTTACTTTTAATTGTAAAGGCCAGACAAGATATGTTATGAATATTAAGGAATACCGAAAATAAGATTCTTCTGAGAGTTTCCTGGGGTATACATCAGAAAATAAGTCTCAGACTTCCTAAATAGCTACCGAGATATCAGTAGAAGGAATGTTGTTGATCGCCGAGTACATATTTACCTGTAAAATTAAGCTATAATTATGTAGATAAAGGAGAGAGCAGAGTGCATAAAGGTCACATGCCCTGATGCAGTAGAATTACCAACATAATGAAAGGCTGCAAAGGAGAATAAATGGAAAATAATGTTCTGACTGCTTTCATGGAATTAACCGAGAGAAAAAGGCAATGACTTCACATGAGAATCTGGGTGATGGGGAGGAAAAATTTATTAACTTCAGTATGGTTCATCAAAGGGAACTAATCCCTTACCTCTCCCACTCACCAAACTATAAAAAGGGGAGAGGATAATGAGAAATATATGATGGTATATTTTAAGTGGAAGAAAGCATCATTAAACACACAGAAAAGAACATGAGAAACTTGACAGACACCATTGGATGGTCGCAAACTCATCCCACTGGAGTCTCACGAGGAGCAGAAAGAGAGAAAAACATGGATTCAATATGTGATCTTATGATGGCTGAGGTTTTCCAAAACTCATCAGCCCCTAGAAACTGTCCACAACTTGGTCTTCCTTGATGTCAGGTGTGAAAGTCATTGAGCATGCTTAAGGTAAGCCCCTTTCTTTAAAAAGATTTTGCTGTACAAATGTTATTCCTTGATTTAAAAACATACAAATTGGGTCACCTGGTGGCTCAGTGGTTGAGCATCAGGTCATGATCCCGGGGTCCTGGGATTCCGGGAGCCTGCTTCTCCATCTGCCAATGTCCTTACCTCTCTCTGTGTCTCTCATTAATAAATAAATAAAATCTTTTTTTTTTTATAAATAAATAAAATCTTCAAAAAAAAATACACATTGACAAAAATAAATAAAAAGAGTTCTGAAAAGTGACTCTCTTATTTGGTTGTCCCTACAAGGAGATGCTGACGTTAGGACTCTAATGCAAGGAGTTTATTTGGGAAGTCTAGATAAGGGAGTTAAAAATGAGACAAAAAGGAGAGGAATTCAATAATTTACATTTTTTAAGTCCTCAGCTACTGTATGCAAAATGGAGCTCAGTTCCCCTGGGGAAATTCTGACAGTTAGCAAAAAATATTACTGTTACTCCACCAAATTCCTGTCACTAGTTGAGAGACAGTCCCTAGGAGAATTTTAATTCTCTGGCATTTCTGCTTTGCCAAATGAGCAACAAAAAGGACTCCAGTGACAAGGAAAAGCCCCCAGGAAATCAGCGGGTGGGAGTCAGATCCTGGGCTATCGTCCACTGAAGTGATAGACCATAACTTCAGTACATGTGCTGCTGAGGCGAGCACTCCAAACCAGAACTTCAATAGCTTCTGATACCTGAACCAATCAGAATGTGTACGTCGTATTTACATCCTGATTCAAATGATCCAAACATTTTCAACAAAGTAGATGTTTGATGTCATTAAGGAATTAATGCTAATTTTATGTGACATAAGTTATTGGGTAATGTTATAGCCAGTGTATTTAAGATATACATCATGAAAAATGTGCAGTGTTACCTCAAAATATAGTAAGGAGATGGGGGGATATTGGTAGACATAGGGATGACACACCATGCCATGAATTGGTAACTGCTTAAGCTGAGTGATGCATATACAGGTTTATGATATGATTCTCTCTACCTCTGAAATGTTCAACAATAAATTTACCATTTTTTTTAATAAGAGAGAAATACAGGTAACTCACTAGTATCTAATAATTTAGGGCAGCAAAATATAACTAGTTATAATTTTGGAACTTTCTAGCAATTAACTCTTACTTATGTGACTCAATTTGATGAGGTCCCATACAAACATCATTTATAACTAAAGTTAAATTTGAAGAAAATCTTTGAAGATTAATATTAATTAATCAATACTAACTCAAATTTCAATGAAAATTAATTACTTTATAGTCTTCTTACTTTGAATGTGTATGAAGAAATTTGGAAAGACGTATATAAACCTTACATAGGAATTACATAAATTTCTGTAAACAGTTGAAGTTTCCCTTAAAAATTCCAACATTTATTAGATGACACAACTGAACAGTTGTCTTCTTAGATTCTTGTTTCCAAGAGGCTTATTCTTTATTGTTTATCTATGAACCATGCAAGGTTAATAAAGTAAAATCTAGCATGGAATAAAGTAACACAATCATTTCAACTGTGAATCAATGAATAAATGTCAGTTCTCAGCTGTCTAATAATTTTGCACAGTTCAATCTTGTCATTCAGAATGTGTCCCAGAGTATTTTTCATACTTCTTTTCAGAAATGTACAACTAGACTGAGCAATCTATTAGTTCTGGCTAATTTATATGGTTCTGTGATTATTTATTACATAAAAGGATGTGATTTCTAAAGTGGAGACACATCTTACATGACTACATTTCTCAAGTCAGTCTATTAATCTATATAAAATAAAATTGAAATTACCCATAAAATCCTTTAAATCACTATAAACTAAGAATCATCTATTAGTAAGCTGAGTAAAATCAGATTTGTTTTTATCAATGAATAGATATTTGTGTTTGTTCAAATTTCTTAAGCTATATATTTTTCAAAAGTGAAATTTGGAGGAGAGAGGTGCTGGAGACAATTCAGACAAGAAACTTTCTATTTTCACTGTGGTCATTCATTACCAATAAAACATGCAGTCTTCATGATATCAGCATCTTACAAAACTGGAAACAAAATATTATGTGCTAGAAGATAATATTTTAAGAACAAATGCATTTTAGCCATATATGTTTTCAAAATAAAGATTGTTTCTCTCCCAGAATAATTCACTGACTGACAATAGTTCAGTCATTGACATTTTATAAAAATAAAAACTGATTGGCTTACCTGTGTAGAAATGAAATCAATACTCTTTATTTGTAATATTACAATTTTATTTTATTTTTTTAAAGATTTTATTCATTTGTTCATGAGAGACACAGAGAGAGAGAGAGAGAGAGAGAGAGAGGGAGGGAAGGAGGGAGGGAAGGAGAGGCAGAGAGACACAAGCAGAGGAAGAAGCAGACTCCACTCAGGGAGCCTGAGGTGGGACTCGATCCCGGGTCTCCAGGATCAACCCTGGGCTGAAGCGGAGCTAAACGCTGAGCCACTGGGGCTGCCCTAATATTACAATTTTAAAAATCAGATGTTTTAGATTTTTATTACACTGACTAAATCAACAGGTTAGTTTTAAATTAACGCCTCTTCATTTAATTACATTAGCATATAAAAGGATACTGTGAATAACAAAAAAAATTGTTATGGTATTGATTCTGTCAAGATAATTAAAATATTTTGTGCCAGTCTCTAGGATTCTTAGGATAATATATACAAACTGACCAGTTTTTGTTATTTTGTACATATACTGACCAGTACATACATTAGAAAATACCTGAATTGTATACGTAGACCATGATGCAAAATGCTAGAGTTTTGAGATCAAACACACACAATAAAGGGCATATATTATGTTTTTAAAATGCTGAAAAATAATTTAAAGAAGAAAACTAAGCCATGGCTTTGTTTCCAATGTGATGGAGAACAGACTTAACTGCCTTATTCTTTTGTATAATTAAAATACAGACTCCCATCTCAGTATCACAGTACTAAATGCTACAAAATAATATAAATTTGGCACAAATATTAAAGCTCATTTAATATCCATTTAAAACAAACAAACACAATTATTTGCAATTATGGCTACTGCAGTCACTGAGAAATCCCGATTTGGGATTCTAAATAAGGCATATGTTAACCCCCCTTGGCAACTTCTATATCATTTAGATGACTAGCAATCAGAAAACAAGTAAAATCTGCAGGTATCCAAATGGTCCAGGGAGATGGCGGAGCTGATTTGTGGATCCAAGGTTATCAGGATAGTTGTTAAAGCAGCAAGCAGATATCATCAGATCACATGGGCAAAGAATGTAGTATCTTACTAGTCAACAAAAGTAGGCTTGCACAGATAGTGACTTTCAGTCCTAGGGATCTTATACTCTCTTTACTTGCTATTTGTGTCCAAATCCACATGAGTAAATGATCAGGACTAATTTATACATAGAATCAAACACTTTTAAGGGATAATAGTTGCAGATCACAGAAGAGGGAATGCTTGATGATTATTTTCCAAAAACAATGTGCATCAGAATCTGATTAGTCATTTTTATTTATTTTTTTTATTTTTATTTTTTAATTTTTATTTATTTATGATAGTCACAGAGAGAGAGAGAGAGAGAGGCAGAGACACAGGCAGAGGGAGAAGCAGGCTCCATGCACCGGGAGCCCGACGTGGGATTCGATTCCGGGCCTCCAGGATCGCGCCCTGGGCCAAAGGCAGGCGCCAAACCGCTGCGCCACCCAGGGATCCCTGATTAGTCATTTTTATAGATATTTATTTCCCAGCTCCCTCTTAAGCTTCCTGAGTTAGAGTATCTAGAGGAGGAGCCTAGAATTAATATGAAAACAAAAAGCAGACAAAACTCTAGATAATTTGTATGTATGATTAAATTTCAGAAACACTATTCTAAAGTAAACTTTTTTTTATATGGCATGTGTGTGTAGTCACTCTCACATATAGACTTCTGTGCATGAATAAACACAATATGAGGGTGTCTTAGATTTAGGGATTATGATTTTCAAAAGTTTAATGGGAAATAATGATGCCTCTGCAGAGGAGGATTCCATGACCACATTTTGCTCCTTCTTTTTTAGCTTAAACAGCTGACATTGGAAATATTCTAAGGTATTTCCCACCAACATCACTCAGCTACAATAGATTGGAATTGTGTATGACAGTTAAATGGGTTGCAATAACTATTTTTTGACGTTTAATGTTTAGTGTTATCCTCAAAAAATTTATAATTCAGTTAGCATTGCTAAATTGAGACATATAAAGTAATGGCTGAAAAACCATGAATTCTTTTGAAAATACTGACAGGGTTGGGGAGGGCTCGAAATCATTTAAGAGTATGGATGTAATAAATTGCTTCTATCTGAAAAAAAAGGATATTATTTCTAATTTGTTTCTGCCACTCAATGTTTGTAATTTATTCATTTCATTTTAATCAGAAAATTAATTTGAAAGGATTTGCTCATTGATAGTTACTCTTTGCACTTAAAATGTTACACTGTAAAAGGCAAAGGTTATCCCTGTAAGGCAAAGGTATTAAAAATCTCAGACCAAAAATACCTATAACACTGAAAAGAAGGCTAATAGCCGAATGAGTTCTAACTACAACAGAACAGGCTCCTAAACTAATGACATAGTTCAAATGTGGTAAGTGCTCTGAATTATATATTAAAGTTATATCCAAGTCCTGCCTTTGAATTGATTCATAGTTCATCAAATTCATCCGGCATGAATTCACAAAGCTGCTCACCTTTTCAGAGGATGGGCAGTCAGTCTGTATATTCAGGCCTTTTCCAAAGGTAAGTAAGAGTGAATCAGATCGTATTATCTCCAAAAGACCTTTGGAACTGAGTGTCCATGATTCAATAAAATCATATAATACCGAATTCATGCTACTAGAAAATCCATTTAGTCTCCACAATTTTAAAACTTATCATGGTTTGTACATTACTCATCAGTAGTCAGATGCCATCCCCACACTTGGCAGTGACTCACGTCCCACATTACTGGGAATGTGGAGATGGCCCAACATACCTTCATTCCCACTTCATAATTTGTTTTCTCTGACTCTTTTAGGAATGTACTTATGTGATGGTTGTTCATTGGTTAAATAGCTTTTTGTATAATTTGTACTTTGTTAGGTTTGTAATTCATGCACCTTGACTTTATTAAATTTCAATATTTTGACACTGTTAGACTATTTTTCCATTAAAATGATCTGTTATTAATAGATAAAAAGTATAAAATTTTGGGTCATTGAGCTGTTTTTGTTTTGAGGAAATAATTAATTTTTTTCTGTTTATTTTAAAATTATTTATCTATTCTGATTACCTCTTCATGTTAATTTTAGACACCGTTGTAGGGAATTTGGAAATCACACAATGACTGCCTTCACAAAGCTTATATTCTTGTAGAAAAAGGCAAACAAGCAAACAAAGACATTGAGAGTAGATGAGAAGATTAATTTTAAATAGGATGACCAGAGAAGGACTCACGCAAAATTTAACCAAAGGCCACATAGCAGAAGGTTCTGGATTGTCACTCCTACACCCATTTCCTCTCTGCACACATGGCTATCTAGCTACAGGCTACCTTTTCTAATCACCGTGGTAACTGTATATGACTATTCACAGCAAAATATCACTGGAAGTAATCTATGTGATTTCCACCCTAGTTTTTTTTTTTTTTTTTTTTTAATAAATCCTTTGACGTAGATCTCTTCCTTCTTGTTTATCCATGCAGGTGGCAACAGTGACCAAAAGGAATAGATAGAATAAAAATGGAAAAAACATACATCCCTCAACAATGATGTGGAACAATGATATCCTTACAATTAGAAGAACATAACTAAGACAGATATAAACATCTATTCATTTAATATATTTACTTAGGATCTGTCTGTCATAAAATCTTACCTTTTGCCCAAATAACACAGGCTAGTAAGAAGTAAAGCTGGAGAATGAATGGGAATAGTTGGGAGTAAGCTCTTTGGAAAGGGACTAACCTGATCATGAAATCCTTACCCTCCCAGCCTCATCTAAACCTGATCACTACCCTATGGCCCATCTCCAAACACCATCGACTGGGTGCTAGGGCTTCAGCATACGAATTTTAGGGAGACATTCAGTTCAGAGCATCATGTGTTATTTAACAGTGTTTTATACATAATAGTTTATCAGTAAATACATGTTGAACTGAATTGTGATAGAAAAACTTTCAAAAAAGAAATTGGAGATAATGGTGGTAATGACAATTCTTCTGACTTTCAGCTTCCTTCTCCTGTACCAGCTATACACACACACACACACCACACACACGCACACACACACACACACAAGAGAGAGAGAAGAAAACCAGGAAAGAATTCTTATCCTAAGAATTCTCTAATAGGAAGGCAATTCATCATCACACTTAACAGATAAAGAAAAGACTGGCAAAACAATTTAAAAGTCATGTTTTTGAATAAGCTACAATATTTTACAGAACAATTTAGTGATTTCTTTAGAAATGTATACTTTACATTTGGAAAGATGACTATGATAGAAAATATAATGGAAAGTAAGAGAAGTTAAATAATAACCATTTTGAAACAAATCTTATATTAAATCTATGTAAATAAACTCAGGTTTTGTCTATTCTGGCAAAATGCCATGCAGACTAACTAATTTGCAGTTATAAGTCATATCATTACTTGTATTATTCAGTATCTAGAGCCCTTTCTTCTTCCTAATTTTATAGACCATTATTCTGTTTTATTCTTCATTGTACTCTCAAATAAATCTATGCAATAAAAGAGCTCATTATTTTGTGGTACAAATTTAAATATTCAAAAAAGTTATAACATTGTGTGATAAGTATTTAGAGAGAGAAAGGAAAACATAACTCTCCCAGGAGATTTAAGGAGGTCACCATATGACAAGTCCTGTGATAGCCAGAGATCTACCAGTTTTCCTCATTACATAGGGGCTACAGTTTAATAGCCTTATGAAACTGTACACCTACCAACACCTTACAAAATTCATCACGGTCTAGCAAAGAACCCTATACTATCCAGGTTACAGGAACATAAAAGCTACCTCAGAACTAACCATATATTAAATGGTAAGGCAAGAAAAAAACAAGGGCATGGGCTTAGATGGAAGGATATTGTATAAATATGAATAATAGTACTATGTTTAAACTATAAGTCATGTTGAAGTGTTATTCAATGTCTGCACATTAAAAGATGAGACAGACGGGATCACCACATTTGAGTATAGCTGGAAGAAATAATTGCAGTGAAGAAGGTGGGGACATTTGATAAAGAACATCTGGTTGGGCTTCCTTCCATGTCCTGTCCCCAGTGGGTTGGCTCTTGCTGCCAAATGGGAGCTGAGTCATTGGCTACTAATAGTGTTGATATGGAATTCTACAAATTTGGTTTTGGTTTCTGCCTCCCAGTGTCTCTTGATTCCCAGAAGAAGGTAAATGATTACAAATCTAAAAAAACTGAGTGATTATTCCATACTGATGTGCTCTGACTCTGAGATTGTTGACACACACATTTTAGACTTACAAAACCCTGAGGTATAAACCAGCATGGTAAATCGTAGCCTTGTAGCATGAAGTCAGCACTTTGGTGTGGCAGTGAAAAGTATGCGCTCTAGAACCAGACTGCCTGGGTTGAAGCTCCAGTTGGAAAACTTACTAGCAAATTATTTAAGACTGGGTCTCTGGCTCCTAACTCTGGGAAACAAACTAGGGGTGATGGAAGGGGAGGTGGGCAGGGGATGGGGGTGAGTGGGTGATGGGCACTGAGGGGGGCACTTGATGGGATGAGCACTGGGTGTTATTCTATATGTTGGCAAATTGAACCCAATAAAAAATAAATTTATATATATATATCTATCTTTTATATATATATATCTATCATATATATATATATATATATATATATAAAAGACTGTGTCTCTGGGATGCCTGGGTGGCTCAGCAGCCGG
This sequence comes from Canis lupus dingo, assembly GCF_003254725.2. Taxonomy (NCBI): domain Eukaryota; kingdom Metazoa; phylum Chordata; class Mammalia; order Carnivora; family Canidae; genus Canis; species Canis lupus. The sequence continues at coordinate 10,049,473 of NC_064243.1, forward strand.
GTGTCTGCTTTCAGTTCAGGGCATAATCCCAGGATCCAGATAGAGTCCTACATCGGGCTCCCGGTGGGGAGCTTGTATATCCCTCTGTCTGTCTCTGTCTCTCTCTGTGTCTCTCATGAATGAATAAATAAATTAAAAAAAAAAAAAAGACTATGTCTCAACTTCCAAATTTGTAAACAATGGAAATAATAGCACCTATCTCATGCCCTGCTATGTGAATGAGCAAACATTTATAAGACGCTATGCCCAGTGTTTGGCACATAGTATACATATAATAAATTGGCACATAGAGATTTTAGGATTGTGAGAAATCAGTGTAAATTATTAGCACTGATAATATAGCAATGCCTAGAAAACCAATATTAAATAAACTGGTTCACCTGGTCTAGTCAATTTCACTGGGAAATTTCCAAGACTGGTCATGTTTTTGTTTGCTGCATAAAGTTTATAAAACAAATTATGTTTTCTCTCGGATTTTTTGAATGAAGTCACATAAACCACTAAGCTACCTTCCTCTACTAGAAGGATAATGTTTTTACATAAACTGACATTTTTGTCTCTCTACGAAAAGAAAGACATCAGTTTTTCCAGATTTTGACAAAAAATAAAACTGACATTATTTCCCCCATTTAAGAAAGGAATTCCTAAGAAACCCTATTCTCTTTACATATTGCTTCATGTTTAAAACTTCTAAGCCTAGGATTTCTACAGACTGGCAGCCTTTGTAATATTGGGTCAAATAATAGAGTGACTTCTATGAGGATGAATAAGATATTACTATTCAATCTACTCCACATGTTGCCACTATTTGCTGTTTATAGCCATGTTTACATAAAATACTTACTAAAATATAAATGGCTTAATGTACAGGGCAGGCATACTCATTCTCAACAAATTCTTTATAGCTGTTAAGGATTCCTTAGTCGATGAACTCTTCACACACTGGTAAATGTAGATATTTGAATTGACGAGACATCAATGATCACATTCAAAATTCTTGGACTTGCGTGATTGAAGATTTTCTTTTTGGTCACTCAGCTTCTGTGCACCCCTCCAATGTTGCAGACCCTCTACCTTCAAAGCACTCCTGCCTTGCAGAGTATGAAGAGGATCTGAACATGTTGAAATCTGGCTTCCTCAGCCTTCTTTATATCAGGCTGCCAGCGTGAGATGTGGGTTCTATAGCTCAGAAACCTCTGCCTGATTTGACAAAACGGAGCCAGCCAGGGACAGGAAGGATGCAGTACCCACTCTGGCCAGGGGGAGGGGCGCAGGTACAAGAGTGGTGGCTCCTTCCAGGGGCAGCGAGGACAGCAATTCTCACAGGGGTACCAAGCTCCCTAAGCTGCCAGAGTGCATAGGGCCAGGCCCTGGGACTGTGCTATTTGGTCACAGTAGCATGAGAGACCCACTCTGTGCTCTGACATTGGACATGGTTTCTCTCCTTCGAGGCTTCGAGATCTCCTATCCTCCCAGATTCTGTGAACTATGCAGAATCCTGCTAACAAAGCTCATTTCTTCCCTAAAGTAGTAAGACTTGGCTTGCATTGCTGCCCATCAAAAACACTCGCTAATATATAAGCTGAAGAATGTGCCTTACAGAAGCCTCCTGAGTGCAATCTGTTCTCACCTGGGCAGGTGATTCATTGCACTCTTCACCTTGACTTGTCTCAAGGGTATGGGAAATGTATGCTTTTCCACATTTTAGTATTTATCAAAGCTATGCATTCTTGACTCAGACCTCGTTCTGTTAGGAGCCTTATTATTAATTAAGCTTTCTGGTTATTCTCATACAAGAAAGGAATCCTCTAGATACATGCACTCAGGTTATTCTCTTTCATATTCTCTAACCATCTATGGAGAATCGTGTAAATCAGTCTTCCCGGAATAAATCAAGTCCAAGACACTTATGGGGGCGGGGGGCAGAATATCCCTGCATGTCCAGGAAATAATCCTTCTGGGGTCAGCCTGCATGTCAATGGCTCCTTGCAGACCTCTTCAGAACTATTTCCTATCTCTGATTTGCCTTATCATTCTGGTCTGTTATACACAAATATTGAGATTTAGGACTGTTTTGCTACAGCTAGTAGTCACTACGCTGTCATGACATTCAGTTATCAGAATGGTGGATATGAGTCCCTGATGAAAAGTGATGGGATATTTCCTGGAGAATATGGCAAGCCCACAACTGAAGCCTTCACTGTTGGGAGCAGAGCTGGGTATCCTAAGTGTCTCCTGTAGAAAGGCCTTCTAAGCACTTGGCACAATGGATGAAAAGAGAACCATATCACATTATGCAATTTCAGAATACTGTAAGCAATGAAAAGAATTTGCAAGCTTCCCCAGGGAAGGAAAGAAAAAGGATTAATGAAAAGTTTTAAAAATCAGAATGGATTCAATATTCCCCGTATAGAAATTTCTGTATTTCTATATTTCTTTCTTCCAAGACAGAAATCTAACAGCAAATTATTTCCAGCCAACGCTGTCCAAAAAGTCAATAGGCAGACATGGACAATCTGGGAAAGCTTTTAAATAAAAAAAAAGGAAATAGAGTATTTAATTCATGTGAACAAATTAAAAGATTTTCACAAGTGAAAATAAATTTGATCCTGAATTAGCAATAAATAAACAGAAAATTAAACATGCAAAAAATACTACAATCACAGAGCAAGACAAGAGTTAGTTTCAGTCAAAATACATGCTTGTGCTGGGTAGAAAAAGCAATCAATGATTGCCTCATGGTTCAACAAAATAGAATTTACATAATCATATTAATATAAACACTGAATACTGATAAGCAACAAGTAAGATAAACTGAGATGTGATACTTACAGTATGCATTGACACACTAATTCAGCTGTTCCAGGCTGTGTCCACTGATCGGTCAGATGAGAGCTTCACCTGTGATTAAGTATTTTGATCATCAGCTCCAAATGTGCAATATAGGAAAGTATGAGACACATGGGAACGAACAGGCATGTATAGTAAGTGTGAGAGGGGTGTGTAGTGAAGGAGTGGCAATTCTCATGTTTCAAATTAGTTAATAGGCATTATCTAAAAGGGGAAAATTAGGGGATCCCTGGGTGGCGCAGCGGTTTGGTGCCTGCCTTTGGCCCAGGGCACGACCCTGGAGACCTGGGATCGAGTCCCACGTCGGGCTCCTGGTGTATGGAGCCTGCTTCTCCCTCTGCCTGTGTCTCTGCCTCTCTCTTTCTCTCTCTCTCTGTGTGTGACTATCATAAATAAATTTAAAAAAATAAAAGTGGAAAATTAAAATACTTTAATATCAGCATACTATTTTAAAAATATTCATAGAAAAACAATGAAATATATGAGAAGGGAGACAAGGAAAAATATTTTAGTGTAAAAAAAGTATAACGAAAAACACCCATATTTATTTAACTCTTAAAAATACATGCATATGTAACTGTGATAAAAAGATAAATTATAAAGATTTCAAACCCTTTTTTTTTTTTTTTTTTAGATTTCAATTCTTGAATGGCATTTGATTACTTTATAGTATAACTGTGTTGGACTAGATGTCAAATTCTGAAATAGAGAATAATTAGGTTTGGAATATTCCCTTTAAAACAAACCCGTGGAAAAAATAAATAAATAAATAAATAAATAAATAAATAAATAAATAAATAAAACCCGTGGGATGTAAGGAAACAAACAAACCAAGCTACAACCACAGTTACCAGTGCTTGTTCATTTGTATACTTGTTCTTTATTTCTTACTCTCTTTTTCACACACACACACACACATACACACACACAAACATAGAACATAGGTAGGTGTATATAATAGGAAAATAGGAATTAAACTGATATTAAATTCCATACTATAAGAGTGACATTCTCTTTATATAGGAGAGTTGCATATTTAATGCCTATATTTCTAATTACTATTTTAAGAGAAATATTTAAATAGTACATGTTTCGGGATCCCTGGGTGGCGCAGCGGTTTAGCGCCTGCCTTTGGCCCAGGGCGTGATCCTGGAGACCCGGGATCGAATCCCACATCGGGCTCCCGGTGCATGGAGCCTGCTTCTCCCTCTGCCTGTGTCTCTGCCTCTCTCTGTGTGTGTGTGTGTGACTATCATAAGTAAAAATAAATAAATAAATAAATAAATAAATAAATAAATAAATAAATAGTACATGTTTCATGTTGCTCATGAGATTTTAAAATAAGAGAAAGAAAGGAAGAGAGAGAGGGAGAGAGAGAAAGGGGGACACTTGGGTGGCTCAGCGGTTGAGCATCTGCCTTCTGACTCAGGGGCCTGAGTGGAGCCTGCTTCTCCCTCTGCCTATGTCTCTGCCTCTCTCTGTGTGTGTCCCTCATAAGTAAATAAATAAAATCTTTTAAAAAAGAGAGAGAGAAAAAGAAAGAAAATCAGAAGGGACTTCTGTCCAGTAAACGTGGAATGAGTTCAGAGAAAAAAACTACTCATACTCTATGTAGGTAGGCAGGGCCTTCTACAGTTACAGTGAATTTCCTCTACCTGGAAGGCACAGAAGAAGCCATATGACCTGTGTGTGCATAAAAATGGCACAGACTGGAAGAAGGAACCACCGCCCTGGAGGTAAACATGCTGTTTGGGGGCATGAAAAGAACTTGTAAGGGTCTATGTGGAGTGTTGATGGAGCAGTCTGGATAAGATGTTGGTGAACAGATGCCTGAATGATGCCAACACCAGATGTCTAACGTCTCTGTACTCCCCATTCTGTGGTGCCTTAGGACTTGTTTGAAACCCTAAGAAAATGGGAACTAAGATTAAGTTTATGCTTCTCCAGAAACAAAGATATAGTGTGTAAATGAATAGGTTTATTGAAACTAGTTGTGTTTATATTTGCAACATGTCTACTGTGTATATATATATATTTTTTACACACATTCATACATATATAGTATGATTAAAATAAATACATAAATATAGTGTTTACTAATATGTATGCCAGTATTATGTGTGATATATAAATATACACACAAACATATATATACATAATGAATATATATGTGTGCGTTTGAGGGAAGGTATATGTATAGGTGTATATGTATTTAAATATGTATATACATCATTATGGACTCAATGCCTATACCCCCTCCCCCAGTGTGATGGTAGGCAGGGCCTTTGGGAGTTGATCAAGTCATGAGGGTGGAGTCCTCATGGATGGGATTAGTGGTCTTAGGAAAGTGGCAGCAGAAAATCTCTCACATTTGTCATCATGTGAGAACACAGTGAGAGGAGGGCTATCCATGAAACAAGAAGTAGGTCCTCACCCGACATTAGATTTGTGGCACTTTGATGTTGGACTTCCTAGACTCCAGAACTGTGGCAAATAAATGCCATGGTCTATGGCATTTCGTTATAACCACTTAATGAACTAAGACATGTCTATTCAATACTTCTTTGATTTTGTTATCATATATCTGAAAACTAAATGTTAAAAGATGTGAGATAAATTTAATTTCCAAGACTATTAGCACAAATTAAAAATGAATCCTGATAATTACATTGCACAATCAGAAAACATAGAGATGAGTCATAGAAATGTGTCCCTCTTTAAACAGAAAATATATGAAACTGCTAAAAAATAATACCAAAAGTGTCCAGGAAAACAGATCCTATAATACATTTGCATAATTATTCTTAAAGATATTTTGAAGTGACTTCAAGGACATATTTCTTCTAGAACAATTTGCAATGATTTTAAAATAGTACAATTATATATAGACCCTAAAATATTTTCCTAAAATTTTAGCTTTGGGAAGAAGAATGCAAAAAGGCATGAAGTCCAACGTTCTCTCTTTGTTATATATTTTTTCTTGGAGCTGTAATTATTTGCCTGTAACACAAGTATTAGCCTGCATCAATTCTGCCTTGATCTTGTCACTGTCCATTTGCCAAGTGATCCCTGCTCACCGGGCCTCCCTGTGACCCTCACTAAAATGCCACTCTTCACCTCTGTGTATCTAAAATCTCTCTAGCACAAATCGGAATCAATTGCACCTCTTACCTTTGGAACTCAGGGTTCTTGTAAACTCTTGAATCCACGTTTAAATCGCAAATATAAACTAATCAGTAAAACAATACTATCAAGCTAGAAGAATGTGAGAGGGCCTTCCCAAGTGCAGAGTTAAAGTCAAAGCTTTTCAGAGTGTGATTTATGGGCTTTCATCAAGCCTCTGATTGAAGAGTATGATGTAGCCTTTATGAGTTGAAAAGGATACAAAATAGAGAAGTCTGAATATTTAAGAGTATGTGGTGCCATATTCACTTGAGTCTAAGTCTTTTCTTCACACAATTCTAAAATTTCATGTAGGATGACTATGTTTACTATGGGGGAAGCCTTTTTCTATTTTGCAAACGCTACCAAAATTTCCATTGTTCCTTCTACCTTTTTTAAGCCATTCATTCTCCAGATTTTTTGGAAGATAATTTGTATTTTATCTTCTCTATCCATACACCTAACTCTTCCTTACCTAAGCTTATTCTCGCACATGACTTTTCCTGCTTCACTGATAAAACAAGAGCAATCAGAAGAATCATCGATAGGCTCCTGATCTCACCATACCCAGCTCTGAGGTTCCCTCGCCATGAATTCTGCCTCGATCCTGTTCTTCTAGATGCATTTTCTGCCACTGTCTACAGTTAGGCCTGTACACTAGATACCATTGCCTCCCACTTTCCAAGCATAAAAGTCCAGAAATTCCCCCCATTATCTCATGCATAATCACATTTTTTTTTCAGTCAAGGGAATCATCATCTTCAGCAACAACAACCAAAATTCTGATATTGACAAAAACCTCTTTTGCTTTTCACGTCTCCCTTCAGGAATCTTCCCACTTCACCCTCATTTACTTTACAGAACTTCTAAAATGATGGGTTTACTGGTTTCAATTCCTCTCCTTCCATTTTCTCTTTAATCCATTTTAACCAACTTCTGTTTCTACCATTTCACCAGAACTTATCATGGAAAGATCTGTGACTTCCATCTTACAAAAATCAAAGGGTGTATTCTGAACTGTCATGTTAATTGACCTGTAAGTAGCATTTGAAGCCATGAATCCATTAGTCCTCTCAGAAATCCTTTCTTACCTTGTCCCAAAATGCAACACTCTGCTGATTTTCCTCCTATAACTACACTGATCCTTCTAAGTCTTCCTCACTTGTTCTTCCTTTATCCCTATCCACTGAACATCGGGATGTCCCAAATCTCGTTACTTTTCCCACACACACTTACTCTATTCTTTATCTTTTTCAGTCTGATGGTTTTAATTAATATGCCAACAACTTCCAAATTTATGTGTAGAACCACATAAGTTGAAAGGTTTCTCCCTTCAACTCCAGGCTCAAATATGCAAGAGTACACTCACCATCGCAGCCGGGATGGCATAACACACTCTGAAAAAATTTTTAATTGAGTTAATCATCCCAATTTCCTGTCTCTCCAGTTAATAGCATCTCTATACCAGCTGTTTAGTCCAAAATTAAAGGTAATTGCATTCTCTTATTGCTATGAAACTATATCCATATTCACCTTCTAACCTCCTCCACTGCTACCACTCTGGGCCAAACTGCTAATATCTCTTGCTTATTTTTATTTCAATAGCTTGCTAGCAAATATCCCTGCTTCCTGCTTTATTTTCCTATAATCTATTCTTAATAGTGAAGCTACAGTGATCTTTTAAAAACATGTCAGACTATGTTCCTTTGCTGAAAACCCTCCCCTGATTTTTCATCTCATTAAGAGTAAAAGTCAAGTCCTTGTGATGGCTCATAAAGCCCTACAGAGCTGAAACTCTACAATTCCTATGACTCATCTGCTCCTATTCACCCCTAGCTTGCTTCACTCCAGTTACACAGAATTCTTTGCTCTTTTGTGCCTGGATTCTTGTCCCCCAGATAATCAGAATGACTGCTCTATTGCCCTCCTTAGATATTTGACCCGAAGCTACTATTTCAATGAAACCTAATTTTCCATCTTGTTTACATCAATACACACATATACACATTCCTTTGTGCTTTATATTTCTCAGTAGAAATTTTCATTACCCGAAACATAGCGTAATGACTTACTTCATTAGCAAGTCCCCCACCTCAATGGAACACAAACCCCATGAGGTCATAGAACATTTGTTGGATGAGTGAATGAAAGGCAGTTGGTAAGGCAGATGGTACATTTTAGAGTCGAGAGCACTTCAGAATGGAGGAAATACGGCAAATCCTACATTTTAAGAGTAGGCTTTTGAGATTATTTTTGAATGAGTTAGGGACATAATTGCAAATATTCACATTCTAGTGAAAATGCATGTTATTATAAATAACTGCCTCTAATCTCAGCTCAGCCCTCAATGGCCTTCAAACCTATCTCTTATAACCTTAGTCACATCTTGGTTATTTTCCCTTGAGCAGCTATTCTTAATACTAGTCCTGTTAATTCACTTACATTTCTTAAGCCAACTCACTCTCAGTAGATAATCCCAGCTTTTCCTTCAAAAATGAAAGTCATTAAAAGTGAAAACACCCTGGCAGCCAGAAGTTCTGCCTTCTAAAGTAGCTGGTTTAAGACATAAAGTCTACATAGAGGGTGGGAGGGGGGCATGGACAAGAGACAGAGAGGGAGTGCTGATTATATTTTTGGTTCTTTTCTAGATGCACGCAAGAGAAGTTTAACATGCCTATCATCCCCATACTATCAACCAGAAATTTCTTCCTTCATATATATTGATTATTGATATATGGATATTTACTATGTATTCTGGGGTTATAATCTAATTATAGTTCATTTTCTGTTCAAATTGCTCTAGCATTGGCCATTAGTAAAAATTCGATTTGGTTCCTGTGCTCCCCTGATATTATTGTGGGTTTGTGTTTTTGGTTGTTGTCGTTTGGTTGTTTACCATGATTCTGAGATCATGACCTGAGCTGAAGAAAGACCAGAGCTTGTTTGTTTGTTTTAGCACTTTCTTACTTTTTTTTGGCACTATAATATGCTCCAGCCTTATATATCCTTTGCCCCGTCCTGGAGTCAGTCAGATCTCCAAAGAGTCTTCATTCCTATTCTGCAAGAATGGTATGACAAACCAAGATCTGGGTGATCTTAGCTGACAGAGAAAGGAAATATATGTGTATGTACCATTATCTGTAAGTGTTTCTATATGTAACCATCTCTCTCTCTTTCTCTCTCTCCCTCTCATCATATATATAAATACACACACATATATATATATATATGTATATATATATATAAAATATTTATTTATTTCTGAGAGTCACACAGAGAGAGGCAGAGACATGGACAGAAGGAGAAGCAGGCTCCCTGTGGGGAACTTGAAGTGGGACTCAATCCCAGGACCTCGGGATCCCAACCTGAGTCGAAGGCAAGTGCTCAACCACTGAGCCACCCAGGTGCTCCACCATCTCTATATATATTAAGCTAAATATGAGTTTATAGTGATGTGTCAACTCTAATCCATACTATAGGGGTCATTCCAGCCATCTTTCTGGCTTACCTATTATCTTCTGTACCAACACTAAGAAATCTGGTTCCTACTATCCTTCATCCATTTACATATTGTTCAGTTCCACAATACATGTAAAGCAATTTAAGAATTGCTCTCCATGTCCCAGTGGAAAACAACTTTGCTAACCAGAGTTCTTAGAATAATTCTGAATCTTAGGTTTCTTCTCTGTAAAATAGAATAACAACCATCTCTATCGCACATAATAATTGCAAGTGTTACAGAATAAATACATGTATATTACTCAGCAAACCACCTGTCATAGATCTAATAACCCCTAGTTGTTGGCATTTGTTTTGTTACTATTAATAATTAGGACATGCGTTTTCTAGCCCTGACTCTACTGTATATTAGCTGGGTGAACTTGACTAAATCACCAACTTCTTAAAAAAATAAATATATTTATTGTTAAAAATGTGGATAATATAAAAAGCTCTTTGAAAGTTGATATAAAACAAACCAAGAGCTTATTTATATAAGAACATTGTATATTCTATATGTTATTTTTTTAAAAGATTTTATTTATTTATTCATGAGAGACACAGAGAAAGAGAGAGAGAGGGAGAGAGAGAGGCAGAGACCAGGCAGAGGGAGAAGCAGGCTCCATGCTGGGAGCCTGACGTGGGACTTGATCCCGGGTCTCCAGGATCATGCCCTGGACTGAAGGTGGCACTAAACTGCTGAGCCACCAGGGCTGCCCATTTCTATATGTTAGTTATAAAATTGTATGCATACATCTCTACCTATCAACCTATTCTTGTCTATATGTCTATATCTATACAATAATTTTTAGGTATTTTAGTAATTGGTAAAATTGCCATATTCTAAGAGGGCAATGAATTCACAGCCTGTGTATATGCATATATATTAATATATTCTATATTAAAATTTTTAAAAATATTTTATTTATTTGAGAGAACGAGAGAGCATGAACAGGGGAGAAAAGGGAAAGGGAGAGGAAGAAGCAGACTCCTCACTGGGCAGGGAGCTTGATGCAGGGCTTGATACCATGACTCTGAGATCATGACCTGAGCCAAAGGTGGACACTTAACTGATGGATCCACCCAGGTGCCCCTTCACAGCCTATATTTTAAGGATATCTTTGTTTATTCAAAACCAATGCCCGACCAACTAAATGTACCAACTGTAGTTGTGGTCAATTTTCCATTCCTTTATCTCAGTTTTCCTCTAGTTTTTCTACCTGTCCTATTCATGCTACAGATATTTCATAACATTAAACGTGATATTTGTAGGAAGGAACATTTTCACCCCTATCCTGATATTTCTTTTTCAAGGAGAGCTGCTTCTTAATCCTTTGTAAACTCATATCACAGCATTTATTCCTCCCATGGATGCCTCTTGTGTTACCAGGTTGCTTTATTGAAGCCAGCGATCCTCCCTCTTGAGTGAGTGGAGTTAATTTCTGCATAGTCCTCAGCACCAGGGGGACTATTTGATCTGTTTCTCTAACTTGTTCCACAGAAACCAAGATGTAGCTGGGTGAGAAGCAGCTGCTTTGTAAACTTTCCCCAGGTGGTTTGTCTTTACTTGACTTTTCTGGCGGGGAGGAGAGAGCAAGGTCATTCTGAACAATGCACTCAGGGCTGAAGTTCAGCAGGTATGCCATGTGGACTTGCCATTATCATATTTAGATGCCACCATTCCAAATGGTCTAAGCCTGGGCCATGTGGTTATTAACTATGTTGAATATCAACTCTGCCCTAAGTTATATCCTCTGTCTTATCCTCTAGAAGTTGCAAGAGGGATCGTTTTTATTCTCTACTTAGTGAGCATTTAATGAGTTTGTTTCTTATTTAGCGATTAGTTCATAATTTAGAGAAAAGAAGTGCTATTTATTGCCTCCACTGAAAACCTCAGGGTGCCATGTTACACTAATCCAGGGATTACCATTCACACTGTCTTCCATGATAAATGTACCCCCTGAGCACAAGTATGCAACATCCCAACAAATATGTCAAGTGAAAAATTACCTGTCTTTTAGTACAAATGAGTATATTGAATGGCTCTTTAGAGATTTAAGAATTATTTTATAAATCCACAATTAATTCTGAACATTTAAGTCAATTGTTTTTGTCCATGTTTCTGTCTTAAGATAAATTGTGTTAAATAGAAATAAGTAACTGAAGGTGCTAACACACACGTGCACGCGTGCACGCACACACACACACTGTCTCTTCATACCACAATTATTCCCTTCAAGGCAGCAAGTATAAAAGACACTGGAATATGAAAAATCAGGTCTATTGCTCTGTTCCCCGAGTTTTGTAGGATCTTGAGTTGCTGGCATTTGAGACAAGAAAGGAAATAGTTATATTTGGTTCTTGCTTCCTATTAAGCTTGGATCTGTCCTATACCACAAACACCATCCTCCTGATTGACAAAGGCAAGGGGCCTGTGAACTTAACAGATGGCCCTTTCATCATCCCCCCTCCTCCCAGTTGTCTTTAAAACTTTTTTTTTTGTGTGTGTGTCTTCAGAGCTGTCTCGGACACCTGTTTTAGTTCAGTACAACATCTACAGAAATATCAGGAGTAGTGGAGTATACATACAGAGAAATCAGAACTCATGCAGGGTGAATTTCCCCAGGTTCTATACACTACAAAGAAGATTCTTGCTATGGAAAGCACATATACACACAAAAGTACAGGGCACACTGTCTATCCTCAGAAATCCTCTGTCCAGTAGGAATTACTGAGCACACAAGCAGGACATGGTTAAAATGCCATATTCAATGAAGAAAGAAAGGAAAGAATTGAGAATTAATTCCCTTTAAGGGAATATTATCTACTTCTGCTTTGCTAATTGTGCCTGTCAACTTGGTAGTTCCATATGACCAGAGTAAAAGAGACAATGCTCAAAACCCAAAGGAAGTTTTAAGAAGTAATTTATTCAAAAGTGTGGTTTAATAGCCAGTGCATGACATTTAGATTAGAAATATGTGTGCATGTGCACGTGTGCTCATGTCTTTCTAATCAGTCCATCCGTTCTTACCAGATTATTCCTCACACCCCTCGTTGTTGACACCAATAAGCCAGTAGACAGATACATAGATAAGTGAAGCAAAACATATAAGTGAAAAATCTGAAAGATTCCAGAGAGGAGGAAGAAAAGAAAGTTCCATGATATAAAGGATTGTAGTTATACTCCCGCTAAGAGGCTATTAAAAAATAATGATCACTAACCTGAATCATGTGGTAAATAATAACCATTCTTAAAGTTAATCTAATCTTCCTGTGGTCAACTGTGCAGGCCTCACACGGGGTGACCTGGAGATCAGATTACAGTTAGGACTGGAAGCTGGTCAAGGGAGCCCAACAGAAGGTAGAGAATGTAATGCTTACTCAACATTCCCAGAGAATAGTGCCAGGCTTTTCCACAAGCAGTAGCTGGTTTTCCCAGAGCATTGTTTCTACAATTTGAAGGTGAATCACTTGAGGATTTTTTACAATTCAGGTTCCAATTCACCTCTGTCTACAAAGGAGTCAGATAACTTCATTCCAGCAAAATCTCAGGAGATTGCAAATGCCATGTGGGAAGTTTGAGTAGCAAGGCTCTGGGAGTAAAATAATCGGCTCAGGGCCTGGAATAAAATAATCCACTCAATGTTTCTGCCACTGGAGGCTTTGTAAGAGAACCAGTGAGGGCATATACTGCCTCCATCCCAAGTGTATTCAAATCCAGATAAAAACCTTTACTGATGGGCCAACCAAATCCAAAAAGGGAAGTATAGTGTAAAAGACAAAGATTAAAATTCTCATTAATTTAGTACTTTTCAGATCCAAGAAAAAATATGGACATTGCACTTTCAGAAATGTCTCTCATGATCTCTCTTTTTGGATTCTCACACTCTTGCTCCTTCTCTCTCTCTGTCTCTCTCTCTGTCTGTCTCTCTCGCCCTACTCCTTGCTCCTACTTTGTTCCCCTACATGTCTTTACTTTGAAGTTCCTATCTATTGATTCCCTGTAGGTCATGCAAACTCCAAGTGTTCAGACTATTCCTATTTTTGCAATTTTTCAGCAACTTTGAAATTATTTCCAAACAAATGTTCAGAAAAGGTCTCGTGCAAAAAGAATGAAAAGAATGAATTTGTGTAATCACAATTCTAAACCACTTCTGCTGACTCATGTATTTCTTCATCATCTGATTTTGCCTTTCATATATATATGTATGCATATATACACCACCTATATACATATATATGTATGCATATTGATATGCTTGGGCTTACTTTTTGTATATGTATATATGCTTTCTATATATGTATCTATGCTTAGATTTACTTTTGGGGAGTGAAAACAGTTTTATATATCAAAGGAGTGTTCTATGTACTGTTGGCAAAATTTTATGCAGGGAAGAACTGATTAGTTAAGATTTTAATCAGTACTGCTTTCATAGAAATAGCTTTGCTCCACTTCTTTCTTCCCTGAGACATGTTGACAATTATTAGTGCTGATGTTTTGGAAAGTAGGTTAATTTCTTGAAGTCATGCTTTGCTTACATTAATGATACAGTTTTTATAAAATAGGATTATTCTGCCTATCTTTAAACTTTTCAATGGCTATTCCTTTAATATTTTATGATGTAAAGAAAATAATCTTCATTTTTTCACACACTACTTTCAATATAAAGATAAGCCAACTACAATTTTTTAAGTGCCAATTTTATCTCAGATGCATCTTAGATTCAATCCTATTCTTTTGGGGTTTGGAATTACAAATAGATTCTGGCTTAATAATCCAGTTTTTCAAAAATTCTTCAATTTAACAACATTTCAAGTAATCTTGGTTCTAATTATTATAAAAGTCTAAGCTAGTGTTGTTGGTTTATTGGCAATAAAGTTGAATGTAAAACATTTTTTTTCCAAAGGAAGCATAAAAGTAAATCACTTCAGAGGGAGAGATTTGAAAGGATTGTTAATAGCTTTATAAACACCTCCACAATGTTAGAAGAACTGTGAGGAGTGTTTTTTAATAGTTGGGCTGGGAAAGAGAAAAACAGAAGAGATGTTACAATGCAAAAGGGAATTGTTAAATTTGTTTCCAATGACAGTGCAAGCACTTCCCGAAAATAAGCAAATCAATCTCCAGATGTACCCCCTGTGCTGTGCCACAAAAATGGAGATGGATTAGAAAGTGTGGGGAGAAGCTTGTAGTTTTATTCATGTATATTGGCTCTTTAAAAGTAGGTACTTAAAATTTTCAGATCAGCTCTGTTATAGAATCTAGTTCCAGTGGCAACTGCATATTTGTTCCTTTGCTTGGTTGCTTCGATTGCATTGATTGACAGCTCTAATCACTCTTTTCATGGAAATGAAAATTATAATGACATTAGTTCTAAGAAATTCATGAAAACAATTAAATTACTTTATTCACATATTAGTAAAATGAACGATTGGGATTATTCAGTTTAACAAAGACTTTTAAATCATTCATCTATTTTTTTTTTTTTTGGAGGAATTTGAGTCCAAGTTGGAAATGAACTTACACTGTTATTTTAATTAATTATAGATAAAGGATATTAAGTAGATTTATATTGGTTTATTTTCATAGTACTAAATGAAAATGGGTTTAAATGGTTATTAGTTATATAGATTTTCCAAATTATATTAGAAATGGTGGCTTAAATCTTAATTTCATGGCAATAAATTGTATAATAATCATATTAATTAATTTATAATGAGTTCTTATTATGTGATGGATATTTTTATACATTATATCTACTCCTCGTAGGAAACTATAAAAGAAAGATATTTTTCTTCATCTCAATATATTTTCATCTCTTGAAAAAATTCTGTATGGCAACTAAGCTGAAGATTTTCACTACCTCTTTTTCCTCAAGCTCCCACACTCGTATTCCTTAGATTGAGACATTATCTCCTAGTCAGACTTCCAATCTCCTGATTATGTTTTCTCACCCCTTGAAGTCTCACCTTTAATATGTATTTTTTGTGGAAATAGATATTTTCCTCAATAAACTAGGCCATTGCCCTTGCTCTGAGTTCCCACATGACTTTCTCGGTTTTCCTGATTTTGTTTATTTGGTTGTCTGAACCGTCTTCTTATCCTGATTCTGTGCCAGCAGAGGTCCTAACACTTCTGCTCGTTAATGCACCCCTGGGGTTGAGCACAGTGTCTGCTGCATGATTGTGGCTCACTAAGCATGGGTTTGTGTGTTCATGATAGAATTCCCATTTAGACTGAAAACTAAGTTCAAGCCAAAAAAGTGAACATGAGAAGTCAAACTGTCAAGAAGTGGCAGGAATGGGATCCCAAGCAAGTGGTTTTCATTTAGGTCCTATGTTGGCTTCAACAATGGAGGTTCCCTTAACATGGACATATGATTAGTTTGTGAACACAGAAGTACCCTCTGGTCTAGCTTCTGGAAAGATATAATTCGGAAGAATGTTAGCATCCAATGTATTCAGATTTGAATATCTTGGGCATGTTCTGTTTTCCATTTAATAATGGAAAAGACAGGACATTACAAGAGTTTATTTGATATTGGATTGGATATGAGCCACCTAACAGGAACCTCTGGGAATAATATGATGGCTTTCACTTGATAAATAAAGAGCAATAAAAATCAATACAGAAAAAAGAAAGAATGAGATAGAATGTGTTAAACACATATTAAAATATACTTGCCCTATATTAAAATATGCTTTATTGATCTGGTACCATGTAGGTACTATATTCAATACGCTGTTGCCTTTCTAGGGTGATTTCTTTTACATCTAGAAAGGTATCCTACAAAAAATCCAGATTTTTCCCTTTGTAATGGTAAATTCTTAGCCAGACTACAGTAATAAATGTAGATGGAATTAGTTTCAAGTCTCAGGTAATGTATCTGTTTTCCTATTTCCAAAAGTAGATCTCTACTACTTATATAGTCTGCATTTACAGACTCAAAATGGTCAGAAGAAGAATAAATTTAAAGAAACTTTCATCACCTTCTTCCCTGTGCTGCTTTACTAACATTAAATGCATTTTTTGCCTGCTAAACTTTGATTTTCCGCATAGAATTTCAATACAATAGGCTAATCCAATAGAAGTGCTTTACAGCTCTTTTGACTCTCTTTTCTTGGAAACCAGTAAAGAAACTGATCAGACCTTCACCTGTTTTGTTTAAAACAAAACAGGTTTTGATTAAAGTTTTGAATTTCAGTGCTTATGAGTTCTATAGCCTCTGAGAGGTTGTTTTCAATTTTCCTCTATTATTATTATTATTATTATTATTATTATTATTATTACTATTGTGGTGGTGGTGATGATGATGATGATGATGATGTTGATGATATCTAAGGCAAATTGTACAAATGCATCCTCTAGTGACGACCTACGTATCATAATTATTGCAAACCCCTTTGACTTGGAGAGTGTCTGATTAAATTGAAGACAGAAAGCAATATGATATCGTTTCATTGGAACAGGTTTGCACTGGGCCAGGCTACCATCCTTGTATTGGCCCTATCACAGGTTCTCCTCTTGTAGGTATATAAAAGAAACTTGTCACTTGACATTACACCAGAAAAACACTATTCAAGCACTGCTTGTCCAACTTGGACTTATTGCTCTCAAATCCCACAGACCCTGGGGAAGTGTCTTTCAAAATTTCAGTTGGACTCATCATAATTTTCTGTCCAATTCTATTCACCTACATACACCTACCAACCAAAACATCTCTCTTTATGCAATGCCATTTGAGAAAAAGAGGGAAAGAACAGAGGAATGCAAATCTTTAAGGTGAAAAGAGCCATGGAGTTTGAAAAATCTTCCCTAAACAAGTTTCTAACTCTCTTGGAGGGCTTGTGGACTGGATGGTGAGGTAGATTGGCCAGCCCACCCCAACCCAAAATATCTATCGTCATCAGATGATATAAAGTAAAATTACATATGAACATAAAATTTACTAGTCTTTCCTACCCAAATACTTCAACTAGTAATTACTTCCAATCTTACATAGCCTGATCTTTGTGCATTTACGACATCTGTCTCCAGAACACCTTTCCATGTGAGGTGCCGCAAATTGCATTAGGGTTAAACAATCACACGCTGTTCGCTGTTCACTTTTGCTGTCTGCACTGCTATTAGGCTACGTCTTGAGCAGTGTGTCTGGATGATGCAATCTGTCAATCTCCCTAGCAGAGCTGGCTGGAGGGTATGATGTGCTGATCTCAAAGAAACGAAAGATTTTGTTTTGATCACTGAAAGAAGGAGACCTCAACTGCCTTTATTGTAATCTTAGCCTTATACTTGGCAAATCCAGATATTACAGAGAACTATTGTTCAGCAAAGTAGAGGAAGAAAAAGTAACGTGATTCTGTCTTTTTATATTTTTCCTCAGAGACCCACTTAAGTTGAAGGCTGTGATACAGAAGAATTTGTTAATTTGCCACATGCAATTCTAAAACAGTATTATTTTCTTTCAAAACTTTTATGGACTACTGAGGACTTTGTTTTGTTTTCAACAACTATGCCTACCTGCAGACCTCATATTAAGGAGATCAAGAGCTGGTTTCACAATCTCATTTTTGAATCCATATCAACATAGCAGTAAAAGCAGCATATTAGCAATAGAACTAGATGGAGGGTCTGGAGAATTGGATTTTTATGACTGTGCCGTAAACTGCTGGGTGACCTTGAACAAGTCATTTCTGCTCTCTAGGTCCCCATATTCTCATTTGTAAGATGCAAATAACAGGAAAATTCATTTTGTATGAGCAGGTTTTAACTATGACTGAGCAGAATAACTTGGGGACCTTGTTAACAGTACAGGTTCTGAGGCAAACCAATGGGGACTCTAATTTAGTAACTGAAATGAGGTGAGAGAATGTATGCATTCAGTGTGCCTCCCAGGTGACTCTGATGCAGAAGGTTACAGACTGGCATCTGACAACTGCTAGGCGGATGATCCCTGTGATGCCTTTAAGATCTAGATGAAATTCTTTCCTAAGGTAGATCATGGATGTATGTTAGAAATACCTAGGACTCCTTTGAAAGGTTGGTGTAGTACACTTTCGAAAGGTTAGTGATACCGGAGCCATATAACAGCATTATGTTATCATTGGTATGAGGTAGAGCTTGGGCAGAGTTATGCTTCAGATGCTCCCCCAAGTGACTAATTCACAGCCAAGGAGGAAACTTGCTGCTCCACCAGGCTTGCTTGGATTTTACCTCCAACTTATTGAGCGCCTATTACATGTCCTATGTCTGCCACATTGTATACACTTTCTAGACCCATACTGTTATCTCCATTTCCCATGGGGAGAAGCTGGGGCTGCAGGTGAGTGACTTGCCAGAGGTCAAATATTTCTGAGAGGATGAGAAAAGAGATAGTTATAATCATCAGTCCCCTGTGTTCCTTCCAGCACACCACACTATCTTTCACTGACTTATATACTGTACAGACATCAGAATTGGACTAACTAATCAGATTTGGCCAGAGTCCCAGTTTTCCTAATTCCTAGAATGATCAGAAGAGTTTCCTTATGGGAACTAAAACTACTATACACCATCAAGGGACCCAGTTTTAGGAAGTATCTCGGGTCAAATTCAGCTGACATAATTATGCAAATAAATCTCAGCACACTTATTTAGAGTCCCCTTCTCATGACCCATAGCCAAATTTAGTACTAGTACAAAATCCTTGTGTTAAAAATCAGTCTTTGAGTCCCAAAGCAATTAAGAAATTGCCAAAAATTTTTGGAATAGATCACGCTGGTTCTGTTTTAGGAAGCACCCTAGTTAGACATTTTAATTAACTCCAACTGTAGGTCAATAAGGCACTTGTAGAAAAGCCAACAATCAGGTTGAGGTTTTCAAAAATGTTAATTTTCTTTTTCTGGGATAAATATTTCTAGTCCAGAGTGTTATAATACGACCAGGTGGTAAAGTCATAATGTCTTTGAACTATTTCTTGCATTTCCTCAGTGAGTTTTTCTATAAGAGGGGTAAAAATTTCACATGTAGGGAATTAGAATTACTGCTTAAGACTTACTTTAGTTACTGAAAATATTCTAAAAAATTTGTTAAGTATACCTCTTGGGATGCTTATTCTGGCAGTAGTTGGCTTACTTTTTCAATTTTATGATCAGTGTCAAACATTTGGTTGACAATTGTACCTTTAAGATAGAGGGGATGAATATTCTGGTGTTGAGATTATAGATCCTTAATGGAGTTCACATATCAGCAAG
Organism: Canis lupus dingo; assembly: GCF_003254725.2. Lineage (NCBI taxonomy): Eukaryota > Metazoa > Chordata > Mammalia > Carnivora > Canidae > Canis > Canis lupus. Next base: position 10,069,216 of record NC_064243.1, read on the forward strand.
ACCACATTCACAAATCTTTGGCTGAGTTGAAGGATATGTTTACTACTCTTTTTAAAAAAAAACTTGTAAATACTTTCTTCAACCTTAGTTCCTGCCTTCTTGCTCCTATCTGGTTTGTTTCCATGTGTTAAATCACTAACCTCAATCTACTGTTCATTTCCTTCACATCAGGCTCTGGTAATCCACAAACAGCTTTTTTAGTGTCTAAGCTCAGCTTGCTCTCAGTTATTCTAACTCTTCATAGGTGCTAAAAGAACTAAGAGAAACTCTGTTCAACAGTACTTATAGGAACCATGAAGACAGCTTATGTCTGAGTGACCCAGAATACGACGGGTTCTAACTTTAATGAACTAACTGGTCTACCATCAATGATTTCCTGCTAAAGGTCCTACAAAAGCCATCCCAAAACAGGCTTTCACACACCTTGGTAGACATAAGATGGACTATGACTTATGACTATATGGCTATGCTGACTCAACTTGTGATTTCTTGATTCCTATTTTATTGAAAATTTCCTACCTCTCCTATTTCATTGTGTTTTCATCAGGCATAGCACCGTCACCCTCACTGTCTTCTGGCTGACTCTCTCCTTGCTTCATAGAGGTGACTTGCGGCCCAGAGGCTTCATGCAGAATGCTGAGTATCAGTCTACTGTGCAGCTTAAATTGTACTCCAGAAATCTGGGGTTTATCTGTAGCATGAGTTCAGCAAAATTATCTTGTTTATTGTCTGGACAGAATATAAGTAGAGTAAAATAAACTTGGAGTTATTTCATTTGTCAAAGTGCATTATCCTTCAAAACGCAGAAAGTGTTATCAGTGTCTTTGAAGTTAATTAACATTTTTCATTAGTTTTACTAATCTAATGGGACATAGAAAGGGAAAAGTTCTATTATGAATGCATTTTTGTTCTGAGTAACTGCATCTGATAAATAAATAATTTAAGAATGTGTATCCTGAAACCTAAGGAAAAAAACACCAGAAGTGGCTATTAAGGTATTTTGCTTGATTATAATTAATCTACACATTACACCATACATTATACTATATAGGCTAATAAAGGCTGAATAAGACATCTCTAGCTGACTAGTTTTGAGAATTTACAATGTAGCCTTAATGACTATTTCATCAGAATGACACCTCCCTGAATGAAAAGCAAAACAAAACACATAATTGGGTTGACTCTTGTGCTATTGATTGGCCCTTTTGATCCAGCAGTTCAATTTGGTAAAAAGGTGGTTTTTTGGGCTGGTGTAATAATGCAGCAGGCCTAGTAAAATACAGAACTAAGCAAAAAACATGCTGTTCATGTGTTCGTCTTCCCACTACAGGAGGGAAATCTGCAACAGTTGTCAGTTGCTGCCTACTTTATACACTTCAGCATATCTGAAAGATTATATAATTTGGGATTTAATGATGAAAATGCAAAAGATAACTGGAATTGGGGCACCTGGGTGGCTCAGTGGTTGAGCGTCTGTCTTTGGCTCAGGGCGTGATCCCGGGGTCCTGGAATCGAGTTCCGTGTCAGGCTTCTCACAGGGAGTCTGCATCTCCCTCTGCCTGTGTCTCTCATGAAAAAATAAATAAAATCTTAAAAAAAAAATAACTGAAAACATAGTGTACATAAATATATACGACTATATATAAACTACGTATAGTCCATGAATTGATCAACATATAAAATTATATACAAGCTAAGAAAATTGTGTGTATATATATATAAGTATATATAAATACTTTTATATATAAAGTATAAATAAATACTTTTATATATATAAAGTATATATAAATGCTTTTATATATATATATAAAGTCTGAATGAGTACAATTACATGTGTATTGTACTACAAAGAACATTTGGATAACAGATAACCAGAATCAGCCCTCACCAGGGGCCAAATCTTCCTTAAGCACCTTGGATCCCAAACTTAGATCCTCCAGAAGTGTGAGAAACAAATTTACGTTGTTTATAAGCCACCCAGCCTGTGATATTTTGTTATAGCAGCCAGAAGAGACTAAGACGCCACCTGGACAAAGGCAGGCAGCACACACACCAGGTCAGCTGGCTCACATCAGCTCAGCAGAGTTCACTGGCAGAAATTTATGGGGAGTCCAATCATGCAGCTGACTAGAGTGATTGCCTTAAGTACTGGGTTGGAGAGGCTTTCCTCAGAGAGCAGCAGAAGGCCGTGTGTTCTGGGAGACCAGGCTGTGGGAGTTCAGTCTCAATCAAGCTAATCCTTAGCGGTATTTAAAATTCATTTTCTCTTTAAATCATCTTAACAACCTAATGAGTTAGGTACTATCCTTATAGCTATTTTTATAGTTGTATTAGCAGATGCTTAAGGAATTGAAATAGTTTAATTATTTCAAACATGCATTTGAATATTCAGCCATGCATTTTAATCTCGAACCAAATCCTATGACACTACGACTCATGTGCTAGCCTTCTTAGGTCAATTATGATTTTGGTAGACACTGCATTCTTATAATATTCAGGAAACAAAGTATTTGATACATTTATAATTGGTTTCATTTGGCTGGAGATTTTGTTTGCATAAATGTAACTCCATCTTTCTCTCTCCCACATTCTGTTTTAAAATGTAGATAGATAATTAAAAGTTTAGCTACAAATACATAGATATATAAACATAGCTCACAGATACCTCTAAAACATATAAAAAATATTTGTTTCTTTTTTTTTAATTTATTTATGATAGCCACACAGAGAGAGAGAGATGAGAGAGGGAGGCAGAAACATAGGCAGAGGGAGAAGCAGGCTCCATGCACCGGGAGCCCGACGTGGGATTCGATTCCGGGTCTCCAGGATCGTGCCCTGGGCCAAAGGCAGGCGCTAAACCGCTGCGCCACCCAGGGATGCCCTGTTTCTGAGAGAGATGCATAAATGCTGATATGGTGATGTAGGTCCTTACCCTGAATTTGTGATTTCTAGATAAATATAATTCCAGATTATAATTACAAGATTAATAATTAAAGATTATAAAAGAGTTTGCCACTAGTGTCTCATTATTTCCATCAGCTTGGCATTCCCTTGATCCTTAGTGTTACACTGTGGAATTTCTTCCCAATGCATGCATATTGTGCCTTTGTTTCTTTTTTCTTAAGATTTTATTTTTATTTATTTATTAGAGAAACAGAGGAGAGCACAAGCAGGGGAGCAGCAGAGCAAGAGGGACATGCAGACTCTGTCCTGAGCACGGAGCCCAACACAGGGCTCGATCCCACCACTCTGAGATCATGACCTGAGCTGAAATCAAGAGTTTGATGTTTAGGGCAGCCCCAGTGGTGCAGTGGTTTAGCGCCTCCTGCAGCCCAGAGCGTGTGGAGGAGACCCGGAATCGAGTCCCACGTCAGGCTCTCTGCATGGAGCCTGCTTCTCCCTGTGCCTGTGTCTCTCTCTCTCTGAATGAATAAATAAACAAACAAACAAACAAATCTTAAAAAAAAAAAAAAAAAAAAAGGAGAGTTGGATGTTTAACCACCTGAGCCACCCAGGAGCCTCTGTGCCATTGTTTATATGACAAACATCTTTCCTCAGGTGAGTTGCTCTTGGCTCTTGGAAGATACCTGTCTCTGTCTCTGTCTCTCTTTCTATCTGGTGTCTCTCTCTCTTTTTTTTTTTTTTTTTTTTGTCTCTCCCACTCTCTGCCCCCTTTCTTCCCCTCCTTTGGTAAAATTGTAAATAGTAGGGAGAAGATTTGAAGAGGAGGAGGTCAAAGGTATTAGAAAGCAACTCTGACTTTCACCTTGGAAGTCATCAGTGAGAGTAACTCTCTGGCGAGGTCAAGAAATGGTGCTACATAAAAAAAAGATGTTGATTAATTCATGATTTTGGTGCTATTTTCTTATTGCTTCATCCATCCTCAGCTGTGGCACAGATTTTAAATTCTCAAAGTAAAGATTTCAATAGTGCTGAAATACGTTTGCCTTGTTTTGTCATGTTTTCAGAAAGTGTTTTTTGTCTGTTTTATGAACTTCAGGTAGCAGTTTCCATAAATGCCACCTTGGTTGACATCGGAAAGAAAAGGCTTCTATTATATTACATATCAATGCCACACCTGCTGCCATGACCAAGCTAGGTAGAGAGTTTTTCCTTATTTTCTTTCTGCATGCTAGGGATTCCCAACACTCTCACCTGAAGCATAGTTAGGAAAGATTAGCTCAACCAACCAAGGAAAAATAGAAAGTTCTAGTCCCTGATCCCTTCCTATGTTTATGAGATGGAAAAATACAGTTGTTAACCTTTACCTATTTACATCAGGTTTCTGATACTAGGATACTCCCACACAGTACCCGGTTTTTCATGGTGTGAAAGTAACTCTCCCCCACATTCCCCGTCATTGCCTGAAATTTCCAAGGACATTTACAAATCATTTTGAGTTCATTTTGTCACAAACATCTCTCTTCACCTCAGTGCACTCTTTCCAGTATACACCCATCCCTTAGGTTGAGATCATACAACAAACACCTGATCCACTAGTCACTTCGCCTACTACGTATCAACATCGTGAATGTAAGAATCCTCATTATAGGGTCACCTGGGTGGCTCAGTCAGTTAAGCAACTGCCTTTGACTCAGGTCATGATCCCAGGGTCCTAGGATGGAGCCCCACAGTGGGCTCCCTGCTCAGCAGGGAGCCTGCTTCTCCTTCTCCCTCTGTGTGCTTACTCTCTCCCTATCTCTCTTTAGTAGGTAAATAAATAAATCTTTAAAAAAAAGAATTCTCGTTATATGTTAAAGTGGTCTCTGACTCCCTTAACTTCTCACCCTTTTGACTGCTTACATAATCTGAGTAAATTCTTTCAGGTCACAAATGAGGAAACTGCACACAGGGCAATCTGACACCAGAGGACTGGAGCCCAGCTGATTTGCACGTTCAATTTGCCATATTAAGTATTAATCTCTCTCCTTGAAATTAACTTCTTAGAAACCTGTATTTTAAGCCTGAAAAGTGTTCAGTGTTACTAAGAAGTAGTCAATTACCCAGGTTGTTCCATGTATTTGGATTTATTTTAAACGACTTGCATTCTCTTTTCACACTGATACCATTCTCTTCAAAAATGACTTCGAATATTGCGCTTGCTCCTATTAATGCTAAATCTCTGCAAAATACATCATCATTCAGCTGAAATCAGCTTTTTGACAATGTCCTTCCATTTTGACTGTCACTATGACTTAGCTGGGTAATTCCAAACCACAGTCCTTATCTCTTTGCTCAGGTTTTCCTCCCTTCTTATTGGTCTTGTCAGTAGAATGAGATTCTTTTTGCATAAATCTTTTTTTGTGTTTTACCTGATTGCAACCTATACTTCATATTAAACCCTGTCAGCTTCCCAGTCAGTGTGTCCTTTCCTGTCAACAGGGGGATTATATATCATCCAGAACAATAATTTTATGTTTTGTCAAATTTTCTGCTTTACTCAGTGAGTTTGTCCAATGTTTCCTGCTTAAAAAACGATGTTTTGTGCATGGCACTGCTGATTTTTCATATTCAATATTTGATGGTACAAGGGCCTTTTATGTTATCAAAAATCATAATCTATAACTATGAATTGTTCAATATTTTGATATTTCAAATTCACAAACTCTCTTCCTAAATATCTTGCATTTATATAATGGTTATCTTTTCAGAGGACATTCACTTTATTTGTTTGCATTACTTTATTTGTTTATCACAGTACCCCATGAGTTACGCAGACAGAGCAGATGGTGTTAAAATAACCCTTATGGATGTGAATGCTATGACTCAGAGAGGTTACAAGTGACAAAGTCACACAGATAGCAAACAAAAACCCCTAAAAGAGATGGTGCGATTTTTTTTTAATAGTAGCAAAGTGATTTTTTTAGTGGATCACACTTCATGCATATTAGGCCCCATTAAATGCTTTGAATTTCATTTTTAAGAATCTACTTTCATCATTCTGTCTGTATTCATGCATTGTTTTTTTCAACAAATCGTGATTCATTGCCTACTACATACCCAGGTTCTGGTGACATATAGTCATGACCATGACCCTATAGTCATGGCACTTACTTAGTAGAAAGATAACAAAAATAAAATTTCTACTCTATCAGTGAGTGCTAAGTGCAGAAAAAGGGGGAAAGAGGGAGAGAAATGGGAGACACAGATGGAACAGAGTTATTAGTGAAATCTCCCTGAAAGGTAGCACTTGAATAGAGACCTAAAAAAAAAAGCAAGTCACATGATTGTCTGATGAGAAAGCTTTCAAGATTTATTTCTTTAACTTGAAGACCTTCTACCTATTTGGAAGACAACCATAGTGCCATCTTTCCCAAAGCTGTGAAAATATCTTAAGAAGTGGTAGGGATTATGTTTTAAATAACTATCCCAGCTAGAGTTCTTTATGTAGAGCTCACATCCTCTTTTTTTTGTCACAAGGTTGTATTAAGTGAGCCTTTTGTAATTGAAAATTGAGTTAGACAGACCACTGTTAAGCCCTTAATGTGTGCCAGGTACAAAATGCATTTTTCCAAGTTAATCCTCAGCAACCCACTTGAAGAAAGTATTATCCTGCATGACGCACTTGTGGTTAAGAGACGGTAGGCGGTGTGCTGACGATCACATGTCAGGGGGACCAGCCCTCGTGGATTATTGGTCGGTAGTCTGGTGATAAAAATGTGGATACTTGGACTCAGTTTACTATCATTTGTTTCTGCATAGACCGTAGGATGAAAGATTGGATGAGTCTTAAGTTTTCAAATACCAAGAATAAGTAAAATTCTATTTTTTTTAGAAAAGATTTTATTTATTTACTCATGAGAGAGAGAGAGAGAGAGAGGCAGAGATGTAGGCAGAGGGAGAAGCAGGCTCCCTGTGGGGAATCTGTTACTGGACTTGATCCCAGGACCCCAGATCACAACCTGAGCTGAAGGCAGATGCTCAACAACTGAGTCACCCAGGGACCCCTAAAACTGCTATTTAAAGGAAGTTTTGAATTATCTTGTCCAAAGATTGGTCAGTACAAGGTAGATCTAAAAGCTGAGCACTACCAGTACTGAGGCAATGACCGCTTCTAAGGAGCTGGTTTTACTGTTGGATAATTTATGAGTTTGCCTACACCCATAATGTCCCAGGTGCTTATAGGAATTGTATTCCCTCTTTTTAATGTTAATAATTCTGACCTTTGGAAAAATACTAACAAACTTTTAAAATTGCAATTACTAAAAATGATAATTCTATCAGCTAAAGATAATTTCTGTAAAAACAAAACAAAACAAAACAAAACGAAGTACCCTGTATTTCCTTCAGAACATTTTTTGTGAAAACATATAAACATAAAATAAATAAATGTTTACAAACTTAGGCTCACTTCATATACTTTACATTACTTACACTGAGACTGAGCTTTTAATTAATTAATTAAGTAACATAGAGCTTTATTATTGTTATTGACTACATTGGCTATATTGCATTAGTCTTATATTATTTAAGTAATTTCATATTACTAGACATATAAATTCTCTCAAAATTTTGTTTTTATAAAGAAGATGACTGTCCACTTTCATGTATAATATTCTTCACTTATCAAATTACTTTCTTCAATTATGTTTTTTCTTAGATGTCGCTATAATCATTCTCTCCTTACAGTTACATCCCATAATGTCATAATAACACATCAGACAGACCTACTACCAATGTCTGCAAAACACAGTTGCACTTTTTACCTGGGTGGTGAACAGGTGTTCATAGTAGTCATGGAATTAGTATTCTTTTCTCTGCAAAGATACATTCATATGTATAACACATTTATCAATTACTGTTTTCATTCAAACTTCAGATTTCTAGCAATTATAATTGGAAAGTAAATGTGGTTTTGTTCTTAAAATAAACAAAAATATTCCTTAATCTTATTCCTTTCATCTCTTTCTCTTTGTCTGTAGTGCCTTCCTTCTTTTACTTTAAATTCCTCCCAGACATCGTTGCATTGTCTGTAGAGCTTACTACCCTCTCCCATCACCTCCAGTAAGTTGTTGTCTTTTCCAATGGGAATCAAGCCAAAGGTTCTGGAAATGTCTCATTTCTTTCCACACACAACTGACAGCCAAGGGACCAGATGGCAAAGACAAAATTCTTCTCAATGGGTAAGGAGCATAAGAGACTAAAAAATTCACATGTTAAGTGTATATTTCTCGGGGCACCTGGGAAGCTCAGTCGGTTAAACATCTGCCATTGGCTCAGGTCATGATCCTAGCGTCCTGGGGTTGAGCCTACATGGGCTCCCCGCTCAGTGGGGAGTCTCTTCTCCCTCTGCCCCCAACCCATGCTCTCTCTCTCTCTCTCTAGTGCTCTGTCTCTTTAGTGCTCTCCTCTCTCAAATAAACAAAATCTTTTTAAAAATGTATATTTTCTCTTCCATGTAACATTTAAGATATCTTCAAAATGATAGCATGCCATGGAGGCTGGAAAATGTGGTATTTTCAGGAAATATAGAGAAATCTGATGTCATGGTTTGAGGTGGATAGTGTGAACGAAAACTGTAGACAAATTGTAGACTGCCTTGAATGTATTAGAATAAATTCTAACAACCAACCAAAACAATTTTGTAGTTAGAGAAACATCTTTCTTTAGATATGCAACTGGAGAGTATTGAAGATAAAAAATTTTATTAAAAAAATAGGTTCTTATTAGTAAAAAATAAAAAAGGGGGGTGGGGTGAGGAAAGTGAGAGAGCAATGCAGAAGAAAGCATAGAGAAAGTCTCTGAGAAAACATTTATATTTCTCATATTCTCCTTTCTGCCCTCATCTGAAACTTTGTAAGAAATATTTTACACATGCAATCTGTTAAAAAATAATGATTAATCAGTTAAGGATCATTATATAAATCTGAGATTTCTTGAACTTATTTCCTAATTGAGTACCACTCTCTGCTCAGCGGGAGCCTGCTTCTCCCTCTGCCCATTCCCCACTCCCCGTTTGTATGCTCATTCCCTTTCTCTCTCTCTCTCTCTCTCTCTCTCTGTCAAATAAATAATATCTTTTTAGAAAATAAAAGTACAAAGCATTGAACTATATTATTTGAAGAGTTAAAGTAGAGTAGTACGTTTCTAATTATGATAGAGTTGGAAAGATAAGACATGTATCAAGAGAGGTTATGAATAATATGAAACTATTTGTAGTTGAGCTGTCCTGAAATCATTTGTATCTTGAATTCAGCTAAAAATTGGAATGTAGCTATCTATAGAGATCTTTCACAAGAAAGCAAGTAATATGTTCCAAAATTCAAGCACTAACACTCAAGGACTTTGTATACTAAATCCATTCTGAGCTTAGTTATCCATATTTTTGGTAAGCATTTAATTAATGTGGCTATCTTATTATCGAGTTCTTAGCAAATTAATGGTGATGAGAGAAACTTGTAGGAGGGGAAATTATCAATAAAAATCTCTAATGGAAACAACAAATAAAATTACAAAGCAGACAAATATTTCTCAGTAAGAATTGAAAATTTAGGTAACTTATAGTCATGTATTGTAGAAACCCTAGATGACACTAATAAAACTGATAAAATACTAGAAAAACTTATACCAATAGTGACTATACTAGGCCTCCAAGAAAACTAATGCATTAGGTTTTTGTTTCCAAAAAAATCTTTTTGTATTCCAACAGAAGTACATTCTCTATTTTAAAAATTTCTGTCCACAAGGGCTAAAATAATAATAATAATAATAATAATAATAATAATAATAATAAAGGTGAAGCCAAAAGGAGTAAATCTCTAGTTAACCAGAAATCTTACCTTATGGAATAAATTACTTTCCAAAGGAGATTTTGAAAAGCAGAGCTTTTATTCAATGGAAATGAATCCAAATAACAATAAAATAATAACATGCCACAAGGTAAAACACGATTAAATACATAGGAAATTGCTCTAGAAGCCCAGAAAAGCATCTATGTGATGGGATGCTGACACTTATGAGTGTTTTCAGCTAGGTATTGAAAAATAGAGAAGATTTGGACAGGCAAATAAAAAAGAGAAAACTCGATAAGAGGTTAAGATTGCAGGTGTCTTGTCAAGAATTTCAATAAATGCGTTGTATATTCAAGAGACAAAGAGTAAAGAAAGGTAGCTGACACTGGGTGTTCATATATAGGAATAATGAAATATTACAACATCAGGGAAGAGTTTTTGAAATGTAAAGTTGATATCCTTTGTATTTCAACACTTGGGAATGAGAAGTTATTAAATGCTTTTGTTTAATGGGGATACTATTGAATCAAAATAGTACTGAAGAGTTGAATGTGGCACCACTGTTTGGGATAGAAAGAAATTTAACTGGCATGAAGAGAAGATGAAAAAAATTGCAAAGAAAAAACTGTTAGTAAAGAAATTAACAGCAATCCAGGCATGAAGTTGACAGTTCCAGTGGGAATGGAAAGCAAGGAACCTTTTAACTCACAGGATAGCCAGAGGTGATCCCACTTGTTTTATAGATGAGGACTCTTGGAGAGGGGAAGATGGGTAATTTGTCCAAGATCATACCTCTAGTTAATGCTGAAACCAGAGTTAGAGTCTTTCTCCTCAGCCCCAGGATATTGTCTATTATGACACCTACGTAAATTATATTTTCTTTTTCTTTTTTCTCTCAAAAGCATTAGTCTTCAGAAACTGGGCTAAAAACCAAGAATTTTATATTTTATTTCCCAGAATCCTCGAGAATTTTTTTTTCTTATTGTTACTTAACCTAACGGTGTCTTTCTTCTACACCTCTTAAAATAAGAGCATAAGAACTTTTCTATCAGAGAACATCTGTGGAGGAGAAACACCATTCTTCTAAGAATGAGACTATATAAATGTGACTTGTTGCAAATGCATCCTGTTGTAAAATACACAGAAATCAGCCAACATTCTTCATGCTGTGATGGATTTTGGTATGAACATCGTGAGGAGAGATGTGCATTATTCACAAAAATGTGTTTTCCTATGTGTAATTTCAATTTAAATGCTACAGAAATTTAGGTTTCCACTGAGCCAGCAATAAATTTTCATGAAAAAAAAATAGAAGAAGAAGATACAAAATCAAAAAGAATAAAAAGGGACTTTTTACAGACCATTTTCAACCTTTTATTATCCAGTAACACATCCTCTTTCCTTCTTTTCTGTGCTTCTCTGTTCATTCTGTGCAGTGCTGAGTCAGCAATGACCTTTCTATGAAAGCCCAACCGAGTCTGTTTTCTTCCCCAAGTTAACACATCTTTAACCTGCCTCTTGACAACACTGACACATCTTATTCTCTTTAGCAATTTGTTCCGTGTTTTATTTTGATCGGATTTTATTTGTGTCAACATAACACATTCTTCTTGAGGCACTAGTTTGTGTTTCCCTTCAGTTTACCCTCAAGAACCTTTTCCCAGGCTTCCCTGTTGGATCATATCCCATTTTATGTTTACGGTTTCATTTGGTAATACTGTTAGGTTTTGTGGCTGATTTTGTATCCCCAGATTCCCAGAGTCACCCGTGCAAAGTGAATGCTTCTTTTGTATCCTCAAGACGGTCCTCAAACAAAGTGCAACACTGATCATCTAAAAGAGGTCAGCAAGATGGACTTCAGTGGCCTTTACTCTGTTCTTTTAAGGCCACGCTTTTCCCTCAGGTGCTGTGTTTCTTTAATGGAGTTTTCAATTTATTTTATGCTCCTGTCTTTCTGATCTAGAAACAGGGAGTAGGAAATAAACAAAAACAGAGATTCCTAATAGAGCAGCACTTCAGGACACTGCTGTTAGTATTGAATCTGCTATGGTTTTATGTCTTCACCTTTATTATTTTTTGCCACATTTGTGGGTTTGGTACTTAATTATCTTGAGAAGTTCAATACAAGCAAAAGGATGACTTGACAGGTAGACAGAGCAGAGCAATAGAGAATCTTGAAGCAGTTGGAGACAGAGAGACAAGTCAGCATGCGAATGGCTGCGACTGGGTAATCTGTCAGCAGATAATAGGGTCCAGGGCACCTGTCTGGGGATTGGAAACAGAAGGGCAAGCTTCTCAGTCCTGCAGAATCGGCCACCAATACAGACATTTAGGCATGCACACAATGACTCATCAAAGACAAAACCAAACAAAATGAGACAAGAATCCAGTCACCAGAAATAAAATAGAAGTTACAATGGAGTTTATGAATATGAAGGTTTCCCAAGTATAGAATATGGGTCCAATATTATCAATATTTTGCAACCCTAGGCACCTGATACTGAAGTCTCTGTGTGAAATTGTTCATTTCTTTCTCCTTCTTTGAGGGGAGGGTTGATCTAGGGTCTGGGGCCAGTCTATGTCTTCTGATGGGTTGAAAGGCCCCTAATGTCATTCTTAAAGTTCTTAAGTGACTGTCAGGGCACAGCTTGAGACAAGCACTCAATTCAAATTCAAAGTTGCACACAAAATAGACAGGGATAAACTACAAAATGAACTCAGAGACTAAACAAGTACCCATAGTCAAATTAAAACATGGAAATCATTCTAGAGTTTCTCTGATGAAAAATTGCAATCATTTCTTAATTATTCTTCATCTTGTAAAAAGCTGTGTTTTGTTGGAGAAAACACATCATTCCTTTCAATCGAGCAGTACTTCGCTTTGTTTTTTTGTTTTTTGTTTTTTTTTTTTTTTTGACTAGACTTTGGCAAACATTTTCTCTCTTTTTTAAAAAAAGTATTTTATTTCTTTATTCATGAGAGATACAGAGAGAGAGAGAGAGAGAGGCAGAGACACAGGCAGAGGGAGAAGCAGGCTCCATGCAGGGACCCCAACGTGGGACTAGATTCTAGGTCTCCAGGATCACACCCGGGGCCGAAGGCAGCACTAAACTACTGAGCCACGCGGGATGCCCCAAGCAGTACTTCAAAAATAGCTTGCCACATAGAGAAGCACTGTGGTCTGTGCTGGGTGAACAAACATGATCATCTTGGAACAATCTTTTTCCCCAGACTTCAAACACAGAGCCCAGTGGGTGTATCACAAATACATCTTAGGTTGCCCTGGGTCCCTGTTCCTATGGTGGCGTCCTCCACCCCTCACCAATGACCTCAGGCAGCGGGCATTCCCATAAGGCACAAGCTTAACCTGGAGATACTCTTCCCATTGACCCTATGACCTTAACATTTGGAGCCTCAAGTTCCTGATCTATAAACAGACAAGGGTGTCATAGGATTTAGGAGGATTAAGTGAGGGGATGCTAGCAAAGTGCCTGCAGCATAGTAGATGCAAAGTCAAGCTCAGTCTTCCTTACACTGTGTCCATGTGAAGTATATTGAAGGATTAAATATCTGTGAAGGACAAATGGGACTGCCTCTGAAATGGTGGGACTTCCTGGAAGAGCCCAAAATGTGACTCTGCCCAGCTTAGCATTGAGAGGTGCTCCCACTAAAATCCTATCACCAGCCCCCTTCTTTGGTACATATTATTGTTAATAGACCTTTTTTGTGTGTTCTTTCCATGACAGTGGCTGCCAAAGGTGACAGCAGTTGATCCAATTATTTGCAGAAGTGTCAGTTCTGTTCCATGTGTCCCTTCTCTGTCAGTGATCACTCCCAGTGACCTGAGTCTCTGTGAGATTGTGCTTTTTTTTCCGTGGCAATCTCCATTAATACGCATCCATTCACAAGTTCCGATTCTGTTGAGTAATGACCATTAGCATGGTCATTAGCATGGTTTTGTGTTGAACTCTGAGGAGACAATGGTCACAAAAAACAAGCTGAGTTCTAACTATTCACAGTCAAGGAGAGGAGATAGATATTATCTACCTATAGAGACATATCTAAATTGTTCCTTTTTTTTTTTTTTTTCGGTCACGGATATTCAGGAAGAAAATAGAATAGACCTCTCCATCAGCTCTACCCTGTCAGTAATGTCACAGATCACTTAGTCCTCCATCTGTGTCATCCTTCCTGTGTGGTCTTCATCCTCTTTTTCTCAAGGTGGCCCTTCCATCTTCAGTTTTACTTTCACATGTCAGGTAGGAAGAAAAGAAGAACAAGGAACCAGGAAGCTAGACCAGGAAAGTGAAACTTACTGAAAAATGCCCAGCATATAGATTTAATTCTCACATGGCCACCATGTGTCAAAATGGGTCACATGGCCACCATGTTGCAGAAGAAACTGGACTAGAGAAACTGGACTAGTCCTTCTGCCTGGCACCCTGCCCCCATCCCCAGCAAACTTGGTTTCTCAAGTGAGACAGAATGGATGGGATAAAGCAGCCAGCAGTGTCTGCCACATTTCACGTTGCCCTGTGCAGATAGGCCTTAGCAGAGCTAGTTGGCCCAACCTGATTAGCAACTCTTAGTGTTGACTAGCTCAAGAAAGAGTGGTTAGGAGTGCAGACTCTAGAATCTAACCCGTAGATTCAAACCCCAGCACTACCATTAGCTAGTTCTGTGGCTTAACATCATATTTAATCTGACTGTACCTTAACTTCCTCATTTTTAGAGATAACAGTAGTCTCTACCTCATAGTGTTGACATGGAAATTGGTCAAGGGGACATAGACTGAGCTTTTAACCACTGAATGAGACTAGTAAGCATTTCTTATATTAGCTGTATTTTATATTAGTCAAGCAATCTTTTTGTCTTGCTTTGCTCCTCCTACATAGATATATTTCCCTGCTGGACAAAAATGAATGGACCATTGATGTGATTAATTCCAGTTGGCTCGGCAGCGATGTCTCCATTGTACTTTAATCCATTTACTCTTCTGGCATATATCTGTTTTGTGTGAATGGGATAATGGCGCATTTGGGGAAACCAAATCAATCTGCACTACATAAAATTTCTGAACCTGCAGAGCTGAAAAACAAGATTCTCCTCAGTGGGGCAGAAGCAACCTGTAAGGTGTGGCCCCTTAAATGGCAATGATAATACCTTGCATATTGCTCCTCTCTCTTGCAACTCTGAGAATCTCATATTCTTTTTATTACTTTATTATTAAAAACTTATGAGGTCTTAGTTAATACTCTCTTTGAAAGGCTCTTTAAGACCAAAGACCCACAATAAGCATAATGGGGGGCCAGTTGTGGATTCTGAGTCTGGTTCTACCACTGACCCTCTGTTGGGCAATCTACACTCTATTCTCTGGGTCATTAACTTTCCTGACAGCTGCAGAATACCCCATAGGAACACTTAGCTGCCAGGCACTTTGCCCTGATCAAACTCATAGCTATTTCTTTATTGCATTACAGTTGCACAACACTAAACCCATGTGTCTTCATAAGCCCAAATTACTACTGGCAAGTGAGTTAGTCCAGAGAACAACAGAGAAGTGTGTGCAATTTTTTTCTTTGAAGACTGGTCTGAGTTTGGGGATAATTGAGTTTCTTAAGTATCCTTTGGTTTGAAAAATCTCAGTTACTAATTCCTAAGCAAAGATCACTATGTGCAAACTGCAAATTACATATCTTACAGAGTTCAAGTGTAAACTTCCAGCTTTCAAGGAAGCCCTACATTCTTTGTCACCCCTCTTTCATAGAGTCATTCAGTACTTCTCATGGATATTAATCATACATGCATGGGGGAAATTCTTCATCATTAGGAATAACTGGTCTCCACCTACTGGGTGCCAGTTGCCCTTGTATCAGGGAGCTATTCCTACAAAATAAACTGGTGCAAAATGCAGTAGAGTAAAATAATAATTATTCATTTCTTACGTATTTGAAGCCTGGGGCCCGTAGCTCTGCAGATCTCCAATGGGTTCGGTCATCTCTCTGATGATAGCATAAAGTCTCTACTCTAGGTGATTTTGTCCACTCTGTTCCATATGTATCTCATCCTCTTCCTAAAACCAGAATGCTAAATGAGGCACCTCCTTCTCTTGAAAATGGCAGAAGTACTAAAGGGATCAAAATCAGACAAGTTCTTGAAGCCCGGGCCAGTAGGAGCTGGTACTGGAAACTGTCTTTGTCATCTCTCCATGGACCAAAGTAACTTATATTTTTGAACCCAAATTCCAGAGATAGAGAAATAGATCCTAACTTTTTAGGAAGAGGAAATGCAAAATTAAATGTGGAAAAGTCAAAGCTTTTTTATCAGTTTCCTTTGACTACTGTAAAACAAACTGCTATAAACTTAAGCCTAAAACAACACATATTTATTCTTTTATAGTTCGGGGGGGGGTGTCAAATCCAAAATGAGTTTCAACAGGCAGAAATCAAGGTGTTAAGAAGCCATTTTCCCTCTGAGGCCATAAGGAAGACTGTTTTCTTGCCTTTTCCAGGCTCTAGAGATGCACCCACTACATTCCTTGGCTCATGTCCCCTGCCCCACACCATCTCCACAGCTGGCTTTATAGCATCTTGCTTTGGTGATCACATGCCTTCTTCTGTGTCAAACCTCACTTTACCTCCTTCTATAAGGACACCTGTGATTACAATCAAGGCCCACTAGAATAATTCTGGATAATTCCCCAGAACAGTCACAGTTTCCGGGGATTGACACCTAGATATTCCTGGAGGCCATTCCTAAGCTTACCACAAACTTGAAGGTAGAGAGAGATGATGCATTGGGGCCACTATTACAATCTATCGCACACACCCTGGACACCCCAAAACACCTCCCCGTGTTTCTAATCGTTTCTGTGGAAGGCAGTGCCACCCTTTCAGTAAAGAGCCTATTAGGAAAGGTAAAATGCTACAGGGTCAGTAATGTAGGTACTAACTAGTCTGTCATGCAAAATTCAAGTTGTGAGGAAGAAATCGCGGAGCAAAATGATCCAGAGATGTGAGGTTCTCTTACCCCTAAGGAGCTCAAGGATTGAAACTAAAGCAATAAGCAAATTACTTTTCATTCATCAAATAGATCTTGTGGATGCCTTTAAATAATGGAAAATAGAGCAGTGAAGAAAACCAGCAGAAACTCCTGTCCTCATGGGTTCATGTATGTGTATTTTGATTGGGAAAAGCAGACCCTGGGAACAAAAAGAAGAGGAGGGTGGTGGAGGGGCCCAGCAAGGTGGAGAGCCTCTGTCAGAGAGTGTGCATGTGGCCAGCCCCTACTGGCCTACAGGACAGCGCTGAGATCGGCTCCTCCTCTGTCAGACAGGCTCTCGTGGAAGGATTTTAGCAAAAGCTTGTCATAATCTGACTTCTTTCAGAACAAGAACACCTCTGGTGGTGGTGGCGGAAGAGCAGGGCACAGCAATGACAGCAAGGCGGATAGTGGTGAAGACTAGAATGTCAGTGGTGGAGTTGGGCAAAGAGGAATGGCTCTATGGCTCTTTATTAGGATACCAAGGTCCCTTCCCTTTTTTCTTTCTTTTCTTTTTTTTTTTTTTTTTTTGTACTCCGGAGGTAAACCTTCAAACTTCTGCAAGTGTATGAACACATTGAAAGTGACCCTTGGATCCTGCTGACTTCTCTTCATCCTTAGGTCCCACTTTGTTTCCAGAGAGCCACAGGTCATTGCCTATGTGTGTATAGAAGACTATGGGACACACGCACTATATTTGTGTGTATATATATATATATATATATATATATACACACACATATATATACAAAAATATATACATATACAAAAATATATGTATGTGTGTATATATGTCTATATATATGTCATATGTGTGTATATATATGTTTTATATATATATATAAAACATATATTTGAAAGAAATGGGATCACAATGTATATACTCTTCCACAACTTGGATATTTATTTATTTATTTATTTATTTATTTATTTAATTTTCTAATTAGTAACAACTGCCTGTAGTTTAGCTGTCTGGGTTCAAGCCTGCCTTTCTAGGCTATTAGCTTTGTGATTTGGGCTTAATTCTTTAACTTTTATAAGCCTCAATATTTTTGTCATCAAAAAGCATGCAATAGTAGATGGCCACAGAATAAAGTAATATGCTGCTTCTAAACCCTTTGCACAAAACCTGGTGCATAATCAAATTTCAATAAATGTTATTGATAATGCTACTGCTGCTGATTAATTTGCCTTAAAGGACATTTAGCTTTAAAGGAAAAGCTATTACTTTCAGTGTTTCACTATTAGGTTTAGTGACTTCTTAGGTTTCTGAAAGACACCTTTTATCAAATTAAGGGACTTCCTCTCCCCGATTAATAATAACCATGGTCTGTCTGCTTATTTATTAAAGTCTGAAATTACTTTGGTATTTTAGAAAGATTTTATTGTTTTTCTGATTCTTCGCATTGTGTTTTTCTTTTCTGAAACAGACTATACTTTCCCTGTTTACAATGTAAGATCTGCTCTGATTTCTTTCTGGGTTGGAGGGTGGCACATTGTATCTGTATTAGTGACTAAAGCTGTACTATGTTTTAATTTTTTGTGCACATGTGCATATGTGTGTATATTGCCTCTATTGGGATTTGATGGAATAGTGTAGGGAATTATGCACATTCTATTTATTTTTATGTTCTGGAATAGCATAAGCATAATCTTTTTCTAAAATGCCTCCTTAGAGTCTATGCAAAGTCATTAATGCTGGGATGCCTGGGTGGCTCAGCAGTTGAGCGCCTGCCTTTGGCTCAAGGTGTGATCCTGGATTCCTAGGTTCAAGTCCCACATCAGGCTCCTTGCATGCAGCCTGCTTCTCTGTCTGCTTGTGTCTCTGCCTCTCTCTCTCTCTCATGAATAAATAAATAAAGTCTTAAAAAAATCATTGATGCTAGTTTTATTTTGGGAGAAAATTGGTGAAATTTACCTACACCTTAAATTTATTCCATATGTATTTGGTTTTCTGCTTTTTTCCTGTGTCAATCTTGGAACTTATAATTACCTATAAAGTCGTAAATTTTTGCTAACATTCCAAAAGTATTAGAGGAGAATGATGTACAAACCTTGATGTCTTTTCCTAGTATGAGGTGTATTATGATGCCTTCCTGTAATGAACACAATAATTAACAAAGCTTACTGAGGTCATGGATGGTGGCCCAGCAGAGACCTCAACCCCCAGCAACCTGATCCCAGAGTCACACTCTCATCAACACAAAACCATTACTCCATAAGTTATGTGATACAGGTTTCTCACTGTGGTCCACATAGTTTACACCTTCAATTGTTCTTCCTTTAACTCAAGCAGAATTTATCTAAGAAAACATTAAGAACATTTCATGTGTACATTATTCTTTTGACAATGCTTATTTGTAGCGCTTTATGGTCAGAATATAAGGCCGGTATTAGTTTTACGTTGGAGAATTTATCAAGTTTTCATTTTGGCATAACATCTCTTAGGGTAAAATATTTACTACCTGTCTACAAAATATATGATTTTAGCATTAATCAGTTACTTTAAAACTTCACTTATTTTTGGCCCCTGGCTTTACCTGCAGGAGCGCTGTAACTCTAGCTAACGTGATTGGATATTACCATTTTCTTCTTCCTTTTCTCTTGATGTGTTTTTGTGTTATACTCTGGTGGCGCCTGAATTTTTTAAGTGCCTTTTGTTATTTGTATTTTCCATAAATATAATATGTACCATCTGGTTACAATTAATAGTTTTGATTTGAAATCTATTTTAACTGATTCTGCTATTTCTTATACCAGCTGTTTTTTTTTTTTGTATATGTGTGATGTTAACACCTTCTCAGCATATCTTTATAACTTTCAACCTTGCTGCAAATTATTTTAGAATCTTTAAAACAACATGTCCTTTTTTTTTTTTAGATTTTATTTATTTATTCATGAGACACACACATGGGAGAGGGAGAGACAGAGAAAGAGAGAGAGGCAGAGACATAGTCAGGGAGAAATAGGCTCTCTGCCGGGAGCCTGATGTCAGACTCTAACCCAGGACCCCAGGATCATGACCAGAGCTGAAGGCAGATATCTGCTCAACAACTGAGCCACCCAAGTACCACAGAACAACATGTCTTTAAAAAAAACATGAAATGGACTTTTCTTGTGCATCCCTACCGCCACACTCCCAACAAAATTAGTCTAGAAAGTCAACAAATACACACTTTTCTCATAAATTGACTTATCTATTCTTTTTTCTGACACTTAGTCTGTTCTCTTTTGTTATCTTTATATTTCTCTATTTCCGAGAGATCCCTGGTTCCTCTTTTATTATGATTTGTATACTCATTTGTAATATACCTGCTACTTTTTGTGTTCACTGTATTACCTGTGATTAGCTATTGTTTATTGTTGTTGTCATTCTTGTTGTATTTAGAGCACTGTTAGACTTTCAAAAGGCTTGGTTTTCTGTTTATATTCATGGGTAAGCATCCTAATTGATCAATATTAATATGTAGACTCTACTGCCTTAGCGAAGGTGAAAGTTCCTTTACTGTGACCATGAGCTTGTATTTTACCAGAATAGGGAGAATGAAACTAGTGATGGGAGAAATAAACCATGGTATCGTTTTCTTCCACAAGTGCATGTGGTTACCTTCCAGGGGCCAACATCATGGCCCACAGCAAGGGTGGGGTTTGGAAGAAAAAGGATTAATCTGGGAATTTCCTGTGAATAAACATCCACTTAGATAGTTGTCTTTATGTTTCCTTAATTTTAAGTTAAAAATGAGGAATCTGGGGCACCTAGGTGGCTAAGTCCATTAAGCATCTGACTTGGGCTCAGGTCATGATGCCAGAGTCCTGGGATTCAGCTGGCAAGGGGTTCCCTGCTCAGAGGAGAGTCTGCTTGTCCCTCTCTGGCTGCTTCTTCCCCTGCTCATGCCCTGTCTGTCTTTCTTTCAAATAAGTAAATAAAATCTTTATTAAGAAAGGGGAAGAGTCATCTTTTTCTCTAAAAGAGAGAGCTTCCCAGAGTCCTTTATTTAACAGTACAGCTAACCACCGGAGCGCACTGCTACTACCTGTCCACTGGGGATTCTAATCCTAGGGAAATTCCCAAGATTTTCTGGGAAAATTATCATATTTCAAAAGTTCTCTCCACTCACAGAGGTTAAGAACTTCTTTGAGTCTCAAGGTTTTGCCAGCAGTCTGATTCCTCTAGACATGTTTTTCAGAAGCTTCTTTTTTTTCTCTCTCTCTTTTTTTCAGCTGATGGCACTGTTCCCAGATTTCCACTGCTGTGATGGTTTTATTTTACTTCATTTCATAGATATTTGGCAAAGAAGGAAAAGTAAACTCATATTTTCCATCAAATATTCTTAAATTCCTCACTTATTAAACTTTTAATTTTGTAATGTTATTTGAAAATTTATACCTTATTGAAAGTTGAAAACTATATGATACCTGTAAATACACTTTTTATCAACAAGTTTTAATCTAAGACTACCAGATAGAAATTTGAATGTGAATTCTAGGTCCTTTTCATTTGAAATTGGTCGGCTTTTTAAAGATGAGTTACTCTGAAATGAATTTTTTCCCAATGTTGATGTAAACAGAGATGAAAGAACTTTGGAAATTTACAATTTTCCTATGTGTATATGTGTTAATGTAAATTATTTAAATGTATTAACTGAATATATTTTATTGTGACAATAGGGTTTTTAGCAGTCATTTTTAACCTACATTTTCAAAGAATTACAGTATATTAACAAATATAACTATCAGAGATTATCATATTAATACTTCTAATATGCAGTGAAGAAATTCAGACCCTGCAAGGTTAAAGAAACACTGTTATTCATTAATAAAGGCCTTCTTCTAAGCTAATACTCTCTCAATTCTATATAAAAGTACAAATCTGGGGTAACTTAGTGGAGTGATAGAAAGATTTTTTTCTATGAATCAGTGTAATCCAAATTAATCTTCTAATCAACTAACCTAACTACAATTTAAAAAATATTTTAAAAAATTCAACTAAAACAAAGTTACATAAAGCCCTATTTTATAAAGTTTTTGTTTTAGGAACTTGAGTATTAGAACCCCCTTACTTGTTTACCTGATATTATGGGTTGAAGTGTGTCTCCCAAATTCATGTTATGACCCTAACCACCCCATCAAGTTCCTCAGAATGTGACTGTATTTGGTGCTAAAGCCTTTAAATTAAATGAGGCTACTAGGGGTGTACCTTGATATAATGGACCTGTGTCCTTTTAAGAAAGGATTAAGGCACACAGAGAGACAGAGGACCCACCCTTTGAAAAGTAGACAAAGACACCTGGGTGTTTCAGTTGGTGAAGCATTCTGCCTTTGGCTCAGGTCATGATCCCTGGGGCCTGGGATCTAGCACCCTGTCGGGCTCCCTGCTCAACAGCAAGTCTGCTTCTCCCTCTGCCCACCCCCTCTCTCTTCCGCTGTCTCTCAAATAAATAATCTTTAAAAAGACTTTAAAAATTAAAATGTAAATAATAATCTTAAAAAATATTCTTAAATAGATGAAGGGAGGATGGCATCTGCATGTCATAGAGAGACCTTAGTAGAAACCAACCATATGGACATCTGTAGGGTTAGAAGGCAGAGGGCTAGCATCCAAAAACAAGAGAAAATAAATTTCTGCAGTTTAAGCCACTCAGTCTGTGGTATTTCGTTGTGGAAGCCCAAGCCAACTAATGCACCTGGGGACATCACTTGATATAATTATAGCAGGTACACCTGTTTTAAAATTTCTCAGAAAAACAATAGGTGAATGGGTTGTATAAGGTCATGTTTAGCTTAAATTGTGACATTTTTCTCTTACTGTTCTTTGAAAGGTAGCATGCTCTTATTTCACTCATTTAAAAATAAGCTGTACACCAATTCACCCTATTTCAACACTGTTCTTAAACTGAAAATTTAAGAACAAACAGAAGTAGAACAAAAACTTTTCAGCAATATGTCACATAATATCTAGGCAAAAGTTTAATTATTCTACTCATGAAAGAGCCTCAGAAGGACTCTATTATTTGCTCTTGTATTAAACACAATTCAGGATATTTTGGTTAAATGGTTTCTGAATTGACGGAACTCGGTAACATTAACAATAGGGAGATTGACAAATAGAGAGAGATCTGCTAGCATTCATGCAATAGAGTAGCTTTCATTATCACATTAATTTTAAAAAGCAGAAATCTTAAATCATCAACTTCAGGAATTATAGTCATACAGAGCCATGCATCTTGATGGGTGTACAATGAATCTTTATATGGGTTAATAATTAATGGCCATAAGCATCACTCAAGATTATCAAGAAGAAATATTATATTGTGTGTACTGTTAATGATAATAGATTTTTAGAATGGTCCCATTCAAATTAACATAAATGGATTTTTTTTGTCAAAAGAATAAACCTTCAACCATGTAGAAATATATGTTCTGAGTGCTTAGAATGATTTATTTTCAAAGATTTACTATTTACTCAAGGTTATATTTTCTATGTGCTACACATGTATTTTGGGGAATTAAAAAAATGATGAATGTACAATACTACACGTTATAAATTAGCATTAAAATAATCTCACACACCAAGTTTTGAAAGTACTAATATGATAAATTTTACATATAGTGGCTGAGAGAAAATTGAAGTAGAGTGTCATATTCCAAAGAAGCAGGAAAACAACTGCCTGCCAAACTAATGTCCACTAATGAAATAGCCAGTAAATAGTTATATTAAAATATCAAAATTATGTTAAATAAATTGTGTACTGTTTAACTTGGAGGGTATTTTCGATGAACCATGTAATCCAAACTCCTGAACATACGTCCTGGACCTCACTTACAACACACACACACACACACACACACACACACACACACCTCCGAGGATGGTGGGGGCAACAGTGTGCATGGGAAAAACTAAGATACCAAAGTTCACCAAACAGAATACTAACAGATACTAAACAGATACTAAAAGACACCAAACAGAACTTCTCAGCTGAGAATGAAAAAAGCCGGGAGCTGGAAGACATCTTAGTGATCATCTTTTACTTCTGTCATCTGAAAAAAAGATGCCAGTGTTAAATGATCTACCAAGAATCACAGTTAGGCATGCTGAAGACTAAATTAAAAACAAACAAACAGACAAGAACGACAGTTTCATTGCCTAAAATGAAACTTGCACCTACCCGTAATTAAATCATAGTACTTTCTGCAATTATCAAGGGTCCAAATTGCTATTTGCTAACCAGGAGGAAAGTAGTTGCATTGTTTGAAGTGGAAAAAGTGCAGGGACGAATGAGCAAGTGTTTAAAAACTAAGCATGATTGTGAAGGAGAACAGGATGAGGCTGGAGTCAGACTAATGATGGAGGGAAAACGTGGAGTCTCTGTGGGCTGGCCTAGGTAGAGTGCACGGTGAGAGGAGGTTCAAACGGAAAGTCAGTACATATTAAAGATTAGATTTTACAAATTTTAAATTTGAAATAGGTCTAGAAAATTCTTCCCTCAAAATAAGATTATAATTTTACCTCCTTCTTGGATCTTTTTTAATATATGCTATCTTTTTCACACACACACACACACACACACACACACACCTTTTCTCTGTTCTTTCATGAGGCTCCTTAATTTTATTTCTGATTCTGAGGTTCTGGATTAAGGAGAGCCAACATTCATAACCCTGAAATATTTAATAATAAGTCAGAAAGACAAAGCAATACTTGAGGCAGAAGTTTTTTATTAGCTTCAATGAAAACATGGGTAATAATTTCACCCTAACCTGAAATGCCCTAAACTCTTTAAATGGACAAAGTAGGAGAACTAAACATTTTAAGCATCTGTTTAGGCCCATAAATTCATGGTAGCACAAAACAGACTTATGAAACATTTTCCTGCACAGAAATACAACAAGCATGTATGGAAATAATATGAATTTCACAAGGGCTCACGGCTGCCTGGACCAGTGGATCCTCTCCAGCCATCTGCCCCACTGACTGCTTCCTGTCATCACCCCGGGGTGTTAGGGACAAGTTGTTTTTGTTTTTGAACCAAAGAAGAGGATTTTAAAGAACCCAGAATGGCATTTACTAAATGTTTTAATGCAAGTTTGGCAAAACACACCTATGACGAAGGGAATGCTGCTGGTAATCTTTCTTTCATCATTAATTTTAGGCCATTTTTATTAGAGAAAAGAAAGTTCTTAGTAAGCCTGAGGTCTTTTTTTTTTTTAACTCTATTCTGTTAAACACTGTTCATGTTGATTTATTGCTCGTGAAAATGTGATAAAACACAATTGAAAGAAAGAGATAAAGATGAATCAAATTTCAATATAGGATCTGTGAGCTGCAGCAATGCAGATCAAAGGGTGTGTGTGTGTGTGTGTGTGTGTGTATGCCTGCGTGTGAAATGCAAATCAGATCTTTTCATTCTCTTGCTTCAGTGTCCTCTGACTTGGCCTTCTAGGGTCTGTCTTCCTTGGCCCTCACTGCGGCCATAAAGCTCCACAGGAGTTGACTCCTAGTGGCTTTCTGAACAGAAATCACAATAGCTTTCCTTTCAGTTACTCAAAATCCCTGGGATCCTTATGGCCTGAGGGCCTCTGACTGGGACTCCCTTTCCTGGAATGCATTTTCTCCCATCCTCACTTACTTAATTCCCAACCATCCTTTACAACACATTTCAAGCATCCTTCAGGGCATGAAGAACCTCCTGTACTCCTTACCGGTTCTTACCACCATCCCCCATGTGGTTGTGGCAATAATATTCCAACTGGAGTTGAATAATGCATCATGTGATTTTTGTTAAGGTCACGTTCATCCACAAGAATGTATTGCTGCAAGAGCAAGGACTGTGTTTTTCTTGCTGGCCTCTGGGATGCGGCTCCTATCCTACTACTTCATTCGGCGAGGGCAATCAATAAATGCATCTTAATTTATGGAATGAAACAACGGAACAAAAACCTGAAAGCAATGAGATTATACATAATAAGGGTGCATCTAACATACAAATCAGCCATCATAGCAATGGGTAGAGATCACTATTTTCACAGCAGTAACTGTTAAGCTGACCTAGGGTCTAGAGAATCCTTCTGTGCCAACAACGAGTGAGCTAATAGTCCAATTTCTGCCTTATTGTAAATAGATCTTATCACACTTGGAATAGCATATTGTAGGGGAAGGAGAATTTCCCCTTCTTTTCCTCTAGGTTCTCTGGCTGACTAATAATTAGATTGATGGAGACAGATTAAAACTAGAAAACAAATTTAATATCACATGTACAGGAGCCCCCATAAAATACAAGACTCAAAGGCAGTCAGGCAGTGAGGCCCATGTGCCATCCTGAGCTAAGGACAAGGGGGCCAGGATAGGGCTTCAAAGGGGAAGAGGACAATTCATGGGAAGATGTGAAGAGCTAATGTTCAGTAAGCAAATATTCGCCATGCCATGTCGATATGTCTTCCTGATATAAAAATATTTTTTTTTATTTTTGTGGTAACAGTTCTCTTCCTGGTACAGGTTCCCTATCTAAATCCCTTTAGGTGGTTAGGGGACAGGTTAAAAAGCTTTTCCTGAGTCTTCTAGATCTTAATTTGTGTTCAGCTCAGAACATTCCCCAGGCCAGCGTGGCACCTGGAGTGGCATATTCTGTTCCCTCTCAATATCCAACTCAGAACCTCAGGATTAAGGAAAATATTAAAATCCTGAAGAGAAGCAGAGGGTGATGCTATATGTTATAGCCTAGTAACTGGAGACCTTGGTAGATATCTGAACAGCTATCAGGATAAGGGGATTTAGATTTATTCTTGGGACTCCTGGGTGGCTCAGTGGTTTAGCTCTTCCCTTCGGCCCAGGACCTGATCCTGGAGTCCTGGGACGGAGCCCCACATCGGGTTCCCTGCATGGAGCCTGCTTCTCCCTCTGCTTGTATCTCTGCCTCTCTGTGTGTCTCTCATGAATAAATAAATAAAATCTTTAAAAAAAAAAGAAAAGTATAGATTTATTCTTTATAACTCCAGAGAAAAAAATATGGTAAATTTTTGGTTCAAAAGAAGAACAAGAAACAATCTAAATTATCTATTATCTTCTGGGGTATTGAGATCCTGTCCCAGGAAGCCTGGAAGCACAGGTTGGACGACCGGAGTGTGGGGCAAGAAGCAAGGGTGAAACAGATGCTGGAGAAGAAAAGATCTCAGGGGTAGGGTTTTGTTTTGTTTTGTTTTTCTTTTCTTTTTCTCCTGACAGTCATTTTAATTTGATGTGAGAAATGTCAATAATCCTTACAATTCTTAAGACCACGATAAAGGTCTTAACGGTATGCTAAATCACCACACATATCAATTATTTGCACCTCCTTTCCTGCCATGAGTTATTAGGAAGAAAGGAAATTTATAATTTAAGCAAACACTGGTATTAAAAATTAAGTGGCAGAGATAAGGTATTTAATATCATCACAAAGTTTGTACTAAATTTGAATTGATGTTTTTTTTTAATTTGTCATTTAAAAAGAAAGATATCTGTACTAGTTCTGCTTGAAGAAACTTTTGGAAATTTTACTAATATAGGAACACTATTTTGAACCAAGCCAGTTGATTCCATATGCTCCTAGAGAATTACCCATATTACCATATGCCAATGTCTAGAAATTATTGTTGGAGTAGATTTCTTGACAAAATTTACAAGATGCTTCTGAGTCTGCTATACCCAATTGACTGGTTTATTAATCTCACACTGAAGTATTAATAGACATACCAGGGAATTTCTACTTCTGCAAATTAAATTACACGTGCACGTTTCTGTAAATGTATGGCTGTATGTGATTTAACACAAGAGAGGATCCAGTCTGAGATAAATCTGGGGTGAACGAGAAATTTCCCATTTGAAAAACTTTTAATTACAACATGCCATCTTTATTCTCTTATATGAGTAATTTTCCTGAGGTCTTTGTTCATAATTTCCAAAAGTGGGCTGCTCTGGCTAAAAGGGATATGATTGCTGTTGTATTCATTATAAATGCTTATCAACAGGTATAAAGTTTGAGTTACTTCCAAGGATTTTTATATGGAATATAATGACATTGGGAAGGACTTCTGAGTCTGACATATCACATATTGATACACAGACCCATTATCTAATCTTCTGATGTACTTTGAATAGATGTGAATGCTGGTCTTTTTGTCTTCAAGAATTTGTACAAACCTTTCGAAAGTAAACCCACCTGCCAAATTATTCCATCCAAAATAAAACGTGGCTAAATTTAAATTTTTTTATAGATCCCTTCTCATCCACCACAGTAATTATTTCTCATATTGACATTTTATTTATTTTTAATGAATCCATTCTTATACATTTCTTCTTTGTCATACAATATTATAAAGACAATTACCATCACCATTAGCCACACACTACTTTCACCATCATCTAATTACCTGAGTTTTTTTTTTAACTTATTTATTTATTTATTCATGAGAGACACACAGAGAGAGAAGCAGAGACACAAGCAGAGAGAGAAGTAGGCTCCACGCAGGGATCCTGATGTGGGACTCAATCCCGGGTCTCCAGGATCACGCCCTGGGCCAAAGGCAGGCTCTAACCCACTGAGCCACCCAGGGATCCCCTCAGATTTTCATTTGACACATTTACAGCTATCTGCATGACATCCCACATCCTTTTTTTTTTTTTTTCCTCAGTCTTATGTCCAGATCTAGTATTGGTTTGATCAAGATAAAGCTTTGTGGTTTTGTTTTTCTTTTGCTTTATTTTTTTTCCCTAGGATTTTTGAACAGCTGTATTACTCTTTTCCCCTGGATTTCTTCTCTCTATAATATTCTCTCACCATGATTTATAAAGTTAGTTTAAGAGGAGGGCCTGTTCTTGTTTTTTTTTTTTTTTTTTTTTTTTCCTCACCCGTCTAGTTTTAGGTGACCAGTAGTCACTTTAACGTAAAATTCCAGACTTGTAAGGGACCAGAGGCACGGGAAAATATCAACCAAGAATGAGGACAAACTTCAAAAGTACAACTTATAGAAAGTACGCACAAGGATCAGGCATGCATTTGATTTGTTGCTTTGGAATGTGTTTATACAAAGGCCTTGTCCTTTTTAAATGATACCTGACATTTAAGTAGGGCTGCGGGTAGTGGGTATAAAATTCCCCATACTCAAAGCAAAGGGCAAAAGACTGTGGACTTTGAAACCAACCCCCCTGCCCACATATTTCCTGGAGACTATTTGATATTCTCACAATCTTATGGTGGCTTCAAAAGAATATCAGTCCTTTTATCAAGAAAGAAAAAAGAATGGCTTAGAACAGTATTTTTCAAACAGTGTTCTATGGAGCCCTAGGATTTCAAATCTCCATATCAATGTGGATAAGGATGAGGACAAGGATATGTGTTTACTGGGGGAGAAACCTAAAGTCAGTGGGTGCCAATTAGTGAACACAAGAGGCCTAATCACAAAGAAAAACTTTTGCAAACTCAGGAATCACTTGGTGGGCTTGACACATCTCATTGTTCAACAGCTCCCCTGCTTGCACTGCCATCTCTCTGATAATGCACTTTTGCCTCTTCTACTTTGAAGGACTCCTGATTAAATTGAGCCTACAGACATAATCTACAATATTGTTCCCACCTTTATTTCATCTCTAACCTTAATTATCTTTTGCTGTGTAACATATCATATTTATAGATTCTGGGGATTAGAATGAGGCCATCTTTGGCGGGCCATGCTTTTACCTACCACCACATTATGTGGGGTTTCTTTTTTGTTTGTTTGTTTGTTTGTGGTTTTTTTTTTGTTGTTGTTTTTTTTTTTTTGTATGGGTTTTCTTTTCTTCACTTTGAATAATTCTAGATTAGCAAAATCAAATTTAATGGCACATATCTTTTGTCCTTAGCAGTTTAAATATTATGTTGGTTCATGATTTCCAAAGAAGAAAGGTATGCATGAACACAAAATGTGCAAATGTGTATATAGTTATACATGTGTGAGAGTATATATATATATATATATATATATATATATATATATAATTCAAGTCAATAAATCCACTGGGCACGTATTATGTGCAAAGCACAGTACTAGTGAGTGTAAATAGAGGAGACATAATCTCTGTATGAAAATTACAATCCAGTGAAAATGAAGGATAAAAAAATATGCATAAATTATATTTTAAACATCTGAAATTGTTGAGTGTATTGAAACAAAATGTATTCAAAACCGGTAATGAACGACATCCGGGTGGCTCAGTGGTTGAGCCTCTGCCTTTGACTCAGGGCGTGATCCCAGGGTCCAGGGATGGAGTCCCACATCAGGCTCCAAGCAGGGAGCCTGCCTCTCTCTCACTGTGTCTCTCATGAATAAATAAATAAAATCTTTAAAAAAAACCAAACCACAAACCTATAATGATCGTTTAGCTTATAATTGGGGAAATATGATGTTTGTTCTATTTCTATCCTCTTATTTCAAGCCTGGGCTGAATACAAGTTTGATTTTGCATATTTAAAGAAAAGCAATATTGAGTGAGAGAACTGTGTTTAGGACTATTTGGACAATACTTCAATATAATATTTGGCAACTCTCTTAAGGTTAACTTAATAGTCTTTGAAATAACATCCAAACTCACTACTTTATAAATTTATGTGGTTTGTGCTTGCTCTTTAAGAAGCTAGATATTAACATTGTCATTGTATTTAAGGAAATATGAGACAAAGATGTGAGTGCACTAAATTTTTCTAAATAAAATTTTAAAACATACTAATATAAAGTAAATATTAGAATTAGTCAGTTTCTAAGACCAAAAGATGCTGACAGTGTTTTCTTAGAATTTTGTAATTATTCTAAGCCAAGAGAAGGCAGAAATATGCAAAACCTCACAGGACAAAATGGAGAAGGTTGTTTTTGCTTGACCAGTTTCATCATCACATTGTCTTCACGCTATACCATCTGACTCTCCTTTGCCCTGAATACATTCTAATTCTAGAAATCAGAATCAGAGAATTTTAAAGCAAATAGAGGTTCTCACCACCACACAATGACTTTCTTTGTGTTTTTTGTTCTTCAAATGAAGAGTGCCAAGTATTTTTTTACAGGTAAAAAGAACTACCTGCCTCTCAGTCATTCAACATGGGCACCAATCCCTCTTCAGTTTCCATCAAATGTTATTTTGGCATAAATGTTATCTGGACAAAACAAATATATGACTGTATATTGACCATATGTTGGCTTACAAAAAGCTCTCAGTTTCACTGAGATCTTACCAGTTAAGTTTTTGAAACATAATTTAAAGCAGCTATCAAAATATAAAATTTTGGGACAACTGAGTGGCTCAGTGGTTGAGCATCAGCCTTCTGCTCAGGATCCCAGAGTACTGGGATCGAATCCCACATCAGGCTCCCCTCAAGGAGTCTGCTTCTCCCTCGGCTTCCCTCTCTATGTCTCTCATGAATAAATAAATAAATAAATAAATAAATAAATAAATAAATAAATAAATATTTTAAAATATTTTTATATAAAATTTTATCTTTTCTGGTTATAATTGCATATCTTTTAAACCTTAAAATATTCACAATACTACTATAATTCTCCCATCATCAGTGGAAAGTTTGATGCACAGTCCCTCCAGATTTTTTTCTTTGTAGACATGAAAAAAGAAATCAATATAAAAGCACATTAAAATACATAGGTTTCTGACTTTGTACTGATTTTCTTCTGCCTAGCAAGTCTTCCTTTCTGGAACAGAAAGGATTTTCCTTCCTGAAAATGTGTTCGGTTATTCATCTTTCATTAATACTTTCTTCCATGAAATCCCTTATATTCCTCTTATTAATGGAGACTTCTTAGGAAGGCTGATCCTAGATGAGATCTCAAGTTGCATATAATTTAAAGCTATTTGAGTCCTGCTTCCCTGTACTCTTGCTTGGCACAGGTGGGCATGCATACCCACATCCATGACAAGAAAAATGAAATCCAAAACACACTTTAGAATGATAAACTCCTAGGAAATTTTAATTCCATTTCCCAAAAAGTCATGGTTCTCAATTACAGCATAAACTGTTGCACTAATATTTATTGTATTAAATTTAATTGACTTAAATTGAACTGATTACCCCTACTTCTGGAAGTAGGACAGCATCACACAAAATGAAGGAAACATCTGTGCTTTTTTTAAACCCTTCAGGCAGTCTAAAGCTGGTAGAGAACCGTCCTTTGGTAACATTATCTGTACTTTTCTGTGTGTAAGCTTGTTGAAGGTAGGAATTATATAGTTTTCATCTTTAAAGCCTTTTTTTTTTTTTTTAGCAGAGATTCAGGTACATA
Organism: Canis lupus dingo; assembly: GCF_003254725.2. Lineage (NCBI taxonomy): Eukaryota > Metazoa > Chordata > Mammalia > Carnivora > Canidae > Canis > Canis lupus. Next base: position 10,101,285 of record NC_064243.1, read on the forward strand.
GAACTGAACAAATATTTGTGAATTAAATGTGGAACACAAAACACATTTTATTTTGGTTTTTCCCAGATTTTATTAACCCGAGTCTAGAACTGTTATCATTGAGAAGGTTGAAGAATTTCACATTTTATCAAAATCTTAAGCATAGCTCTAAAGCTTTTTATGCTCTTTTTACTTTGCCCCTAGCCTAGAAAAAGTCAACCAATGCTGCAAATCTAAAGACAAATGCTTGACATTTTAGTTCAAAATTTCTGGACTTCAGTACATTATCAGACTAATGGTGGGGGCAGGGGATGCTTAATTGGTTTTATTGGCAGGATCAAGACTCCAAAAGTAAATTTCACCAGAGTCAAAAATGGTCTGTGAAAGATTTTCTGTAACCACAGGAGTAATTAACATTTTGTTATGGGGAACCAATCTTAGATTTATGTGCAGTTAAAAAAAGAGAGAGAGAAAGAGAAAAAGAGGATTGGTTGTAGCTGAATTCACTATGGGTCGGTTTGTCATGAGCTGCTAATCCTAGGCCTGGGACAGAATAATAAATGATATGGTAATAATTAGATGTAGTGGAAATAGCAGATCGATTAAAGGAAGACCTGGGTTGTCCAAAAACAAATAATAAAAATGTAAACATATTTTATCAATAATTATTTGAGGTTTAACAGCTGTCTTCAACATTATACAAAAATAATTTAGCCAGCCATAGTTTGTTTATAAAGATTGAGGAATTATTTCCAAGAGTCAGAAATAGAATACAAAATTTCAGATTGTCCATAAGAACAATCTAACACAAAGCTTTAAAGGACAATATAACAATCTTGCAGGAGTAACTTTTCTAAGGTCTACATTTTGTTGTTTATTCTCTAACTTAGATTCCCAACTCTGATGTCATGCATCCCTGTATCTACTCGCACAAGTGCTGTATTTTTGGTCTATTTAATTATGAGTGTGGAAGGACCTAGGAGAAAGGGACAAAAAAAGGAAGAGAAGAAATGGGCCAGAGAGAAAGAGATTTTTAGTGTTTCAGCAATCCAAATACATGAGTCATTTGGATTGCTTGCAAATCGTGCTACATCCAACAAAAGCATAGACTCAGAGACTGTGTAGCTTAGAGGCATTTTCCCTTTTCCATTTTGTCTACGATTCTTAAAATACAAAATTATGCATCTATGCAAAACATTGCATTCTGATACAAATTTATTACAGTCAAATACAAGGTAAGATAATATGATTAAAAACTAATATAAAATTAGATGCACACGTCTTAGTTCCAGTACATTTTGAGTTTTTCAACGATTTTCAACAAAGGAAGAAAAAATACCAAAATTATATCATTTTACATTACACTGAAATCTGCTGTTATCTACAAAATATTTACTTTCTAACTTATCAGGCTTTTTCTTACTAGTTTTCCAAGTTTCTGGGACTAGTTCAAAGATAGCCATGTAGAAGCTATGGCTTCTATTACAAATATAACTATTAAGGCATTTTCAGATTCCAGGCAGAGTTCTCTTGCCAATAAATCAATAAGAAATACCCTCCCCAGTTAAAGAGAAGCGGACATAAGCTCAGAATAGCAAACAATAATAAATTACAAGGGAATCTATATTTTGATCTCTGTATTACACAAGCAAGAATGGGTGGCAAAATTCAATAATGCCGTAGATTGTGGATTCTTCCGTTTATTCTATAAAGTAAAATACTGCATCACAGTAATGTAAATAAATTTTCCAATTTCAACTTCTCCTGAGGATCCAAACATTTTCACAAAGAACAGATAGCTGTCCCAGGCACTGAATGACTGGTGCAGTTAGCTACAAGTCAATGCACCATAAAACCCCTATAGAGGAGAGCAATTTTGTGAATGCTTCCTGAGTAAGATACTTTGAACTATGCATTAGTACATCTTTCCCTTTTATCATACCTCTGGCTATCTTTTCTGGAGTGGTTCCTTTAACAATCCACCATTATATTCCACCTGACTCCCAGCCACTTATTTATTTATTTATTTTTCTTTCTTTCTTTTTTTTTTTTTTTTTACCATCATCTCTAAACATTGAGGAATATAAGTGCACACACACACACACACACACAGGGCTGGTCTATAATTTTACTAGTAAATACTCTAAGTAGCAGTAATCAAGGGCACTGGGTGAAGTGAGAGGCCAAAGCTACATACCGTTAGACCCCTCCCTCTATGATCGTTATAGTTCCTCACTCTTTCTGTCTCTGAGTCTCTGTGTCTTTTCTCCTGTCTACTTCTCTTCTGGCGTCTGTCTCACATATACACAGAGTTACATGTCTCTGATAGGTAAGCGAATATCTATGCATTTTTATGAGGTTGTATCTGCCTCCATAGTTGAATAATACCACATACTATTATTTCACTTTAAATTTCCTTGAACTGTTGCCACAGTCGTCCTAGTCCACAGCAAGATATCAATTAATGCTATTGACCTGAATGGTTCTAGACACAAAAGGATGTTTGCTGCCATCCAGAAAAAAAAGTGAAATGTGGAATAGAAAAAGATAATTAATTTTTTACAATCAACTATGTTCTAGATACTATACTAAAGATGCTGTATTTAATTGTCAGCATGCTATTATAGGGTATATATTAATTTTATCATCTGAGGGATAATTTTACCATCTAATGGGCTTGCTATGGAAAAATAAACAAGCCTTCCAAGTCAACCTTATTTTGGGTGGTAGGGTCAGAATTTTAATTCATAATGTTTTGGCACAAAAGCTGTTAATTGGAGAGTGAGAATCACCCTTTGTCAATTTTCACAGAATAGCTCTATTCATTAAGAAAAATTTTATATCTGGGGCACCTGGGTGGCTCAAGTTGGTTAAGTAGTTAAGCATCTGACTTTGGCTAAGGTCATGATTTCAGAGTCCTGTTGCGGGCTCTGTGCTTAGTGGGAAGCCTAGTTCTCCTTCTCTCTGCCCTTTACCCCACTCATACTCTCTCTCTCTCTCTCTCTCTCTCAAATACATAAATAAAATCTTTTTTTTTAAAGAAAGAAAAAGAAAAAATGCATGTTCTATGAGATCATGGCTTGAGAACTATTTTTCTAGATTTTTTTTCCCAGATAGTAAAGTTCCCAAATTTCAGGATAAATGGATGAAATCATACATTTAGTGGATGCCTACTATAAATCAGGTAAAATTCTCCTTTCTTCCTCACTTATATTCACCTAGTTATTCTGCATCTATTTCTGTAGGTTGTCCTTCATGCCCTTAATGTGTATAGATTTGCTACTAAAAGTCAGGATAGAGTTAGTTGGAAACCTTGGGAGCTTCCTAGGTGAAATCTGAAGCCAGCCCTTATACAAGGAGGGTGAGGAGAGATGAAAAGAGGCCACCACTCCAGATCAGTAGATAGAAGTTTTAATAAGGATAGGTAGGAACTTATACCCAAGGCTTGTGTTGGGTGGCCACAAGATGAGTAGATCTCAACACCTGCCCACCAGAATCTTAAACATTTATAAAGAGACCTTAATAGGTTCCACCATATAATCAGTCTAGATGGTCTCAACATGTTGTTCTCTTAAGGCTTTGCCTTCAAAAACAGCTCCTACTGTGGGAATGGTGGGTGAAATGTACATTCCAAGAACAGAGGATGCGGTGAGAAGCCTCTTAATGTCTGGGTACAGCTCATGAGCTAACCAGAAGTCACATCCTCTCAATGAACTCCTCCAACATGCCCCCCCATATGACTGACTCTTGAAAATTTACCCTCCCCAGTCTTCTATAGTGAGACCTAAACAATCAGTGAGGTTAGCATGTTTCATTAGCATGGAGGTAGTTCATTTTGGAGCTATCTGGCCACATTGGAGGCAGATACCACAGTACCATTGGAGGTACCTGCAAGAGGAAACATAGATTAAGATAATGATTCCCAAAATAAATGACATTTTTTCCCATCTAGAGTCCCATCATCTGAATCATTGATTTACTGAGTCCTCTAGGCTAGAAGTTGGATCACTCAGTGCCTTCACTTTTATCTTCATGTGATTATTACTAATAAAGATGACATATTAGCAGCCTCATTAGCTATAAATACACAGCATTCTGCTTAGACAATGGCACAGATGCCTCCTTGTGAGGGAGTAATAATGTCTAAGGCCATCAACTTTTGGAAGACAGTTTTCCTCTTTAGAGACATTTCAGTGTTCAGCAAAGACAGGTTTTGCCAGCTGTCATTTAAGGCTTGTGGGGTGAATTTAGTAAGTTCTCCTACATGTGCTATACCATCCTCCAGGCAAATGGGGGAGGATAAAGATGATGGCCAAATTATTATACCAGTGAAAACAGAACATACCCATCTGGCCCTGAGGGAGGGAGGTTGGCAATTTTAGTTACCTAGAGACAGATTCTCCTCTATGCCCAGGGAAAACCAGGATGCAGTGGAAGCCATGGCTAAAGATTGTGCCCCACGACCACTGGATCTCATCCAAGACTACCTAACGAATACTTGGGTTTATCAGTGCCAAACTGGTTGCTATACTGTAATGTGACAGAATGATTGTACAGTTCTGATGGTATCTGTCTCATATTCTTGGTACAGTGGGTTGGTTTTAATTTTTCTGTTCCCAACATAGGGGTACCTGGGTGATCAAATGCCCATAACCTGAGATGAATCACATGAACCAATCCCAAATCTAAATGCAGACACCCATGGCTCTGATGGTAATATTTTTAAAACCCTTTTAGTCAGCAGTCTGATGGGCTGTCTTTGAAATTTCATTTGACAGGGAGAGAATACTTATACCCGGGGTTGTCAATAGTGTGTGCCACAGGCCAGGTTTTGGGATCACTACAGATAGTATCAAATGAATTAGGAGTGCTAGTCCCAGTTTGTTTTCCTTAATATATTCTTCTTGTGCCTTCCAGTCCCCTCCCTGGAGTGGTGATATCCACCATCACAATCCTGATATGCTAGAGAGGGGCACCCGTTAACATCACTATCCTGTGACTGGACACCCCAGAGAAGTAGAAGTCTAAAGTCAAAAAGACAGCTATTCAGTCGGAACTTGTGTGGAAAGTTCTCCCCCTTCATTAGGAATTCTATCTGTGACCTGATCCTTAGTGGTTAGAGTGGCTGCACCTTTAGGAATTCAACTTGATTTGCATACCATACATGTTGGCCAGGAGAGCCAGCACTGTAGGACATGAAGATATACACTGTGGGCAGAATATGCCAGGTCAAGACTCCCATCTTGTCCCTTCTTTCAGTGACATGTGGTCCATTCCAGGTATAGTGTGCTTCCAGAGGTCCAGCTTGCAGCAGGACAATGGGGTCCTAGTGGAGACTGGCTACTTCTCCCTCACCCAGGAGTCTGAAGTAACTCATCCCTCCCAGAGGGACATCCTCACTGCAAACTCCAGAAAGGTGTAGATGACACCTTTCCCAGCTGTGATGAGGCCTGGTTTTTCTCTGCAGCATAGCACGTTGATCCATAGCAAGAATCTGGTCAACTTCTGTTCTGTGACTTCTGTGACTTTGAGGTGTTGGGTGGCTTGGCAGGGGCTTTCAATCCGGCATATGGGGCAACAGGCTCCGTCTTCAAATGTATTGAAGCCTGGGACAATGCTTTAGTCCACCTGGCCATGATGGTTTTAGCTGTTAGTAATTTAACCTGATGTTTCAATATCCTATTTTCCTTCCTACCAACCCTGTTTGTGAGTTATAGGGGAGATGGGATCTCCATTCAATGGCATGTTCTTCTCTCAGTCTTGCCCATCATGACTTTTGAAGTATGACCCCCAAATCACTGTTTGTTGAGGGTATCCATTCATGGTACTCAGTTTCTCTAATCCCCTAATGGTGGCAGCCTGTTTTCACCATGACAAGGGAGATCTTGGATTAGCCCAGACACAATGCCTACACAGACCAAGGCATACTTAGAACACTCATTTATAGGGAGGGGGCCCATGTAATTAACTTGCCAGTGGTTGAAAACTTTGATGGATGGCCCCAGACTCCTTTGGCAGTTACTTTGAGTATTATTTAGAAAATACTGCATTAACCAAGCCACTATATTTCAAGAGCCATCTGGCATCACTGACAGCATGTCAACCCACCCAGGCACTCCTCCTGTGCACCCAATCTGCTACATCTACTGAAGGGTCAATTGCTTGGGTCGTAACTGGGCTGGGGCATCAGTTTCCTGATTTCCAGTGGGTGTCAGCACATAAGGATAGTGAGGACTGTCTTAGGCTATTGCTATTGAACCTAAGTGTTTTTCCCATATCCTAACCCCACAAGGGCTTCTTTAGTATCACCCAGCCTTCAGTTTTGTCTAAGACATAGGGTCAGTCTCTTTACAACAACCGTACCATCAGTGCAAGTGGTTAACTGTCAGGGCTCAGCATGGATATCAGTGTCCTGTACCAGGTGACATGGGGAAACTGGAGGATCTCAGCTTTCATTCCTGCAGTGAATGTGGCCTGATTATGTTCCCTTTGAAGGTCCTTCAAAGACAGGGATGTAGATGACCTGTTTCATTCTCAACTTCCTAGGAGTTTGCTTAACCTCCTTTATAGATCTCCAAGTTACTGCATGCCCTGGGAGATAGTGCTCACTGGAGCAAGCCTCCTTACAAGCAAGAATAATCATATCTAGAATCCCACAAGCACTGTTCGGAGCTACCACAGGCCAGGGTGTGTGGTGATGCTGCTCACTTTCTCTGCCTCCTGCCCATTGCCACCACACTAACCACATCTGGATACTTCTCTGGACTTTTGCTGAAACTTGATAGCTACATCAATAAGCTCAGCGGGCATACATTCTCTCATCATGAGCCTTTCCTGAATGGGGGCTGCTCTCGTGGCTGGAACTGTGGTGGTTGTGCTTTTGCTTTCCTTTGCATTAGTGGTCAGACAGCATGTGACTTTTCATCTGTTTTACTCTCCATCATCTCCTCCTCATTCCCCTCACTCGCCCATCTTAGCATCCCAACTTTGCTACAAGTGGTGGGAACTTAATCCACAGAGTATGCAGCTTCCTAGCTTTGCAAAATGGCACACTAAACTCTCCAACTGATTAGCCTGCTCTCCCATCTTGTCTACCAGCCCTGAAGCCAGTAGAGTGGTGGACACTGCGCATCTTTCTCTAATCTCAGCACTTCTTGTCACTTCCTAACTTGAACTTCAGCCTGTATATGAAAGGGTTCAGCTGAACCACTCACAGTCAAAGCCAGCCTATTTCACAACCCCACCATTCCCTTCTCTGCTGCAGTGTGCTCTCTGCATTTCTTCAAACAAATAGATCAGGTCATGTGGTGTTTTCAGCGTCTCTCCATACTCACACAATGGTTCCCAAGCATCCAGGGTATGGGCCACCCTTCCCCCATAGAGGTCAGTGGCCAACCCAGGATTTCTATGATGCCTCTTTCCCTAGGGCCACTTATTCCATCTCCTGGCTGACTCAGCAATTATTGCAATTGTTTGCAATCTTTGGAGCTCCCGGTGAAGTTTGATTCTGGGCCCCATAAATTGAAGGCAGAGAGAGACTATAGAAAGAGGTAGACCACTCCAAACAGTAGGTGGCAGATTTAATAAGCAAGGGAACTTATTAATGAAGCTTGTCTTGGGTGGACACAAGATATTTAGGTCTCTGCACCCAGCTGCCAGAACCTGAATAGTTCACAAAGAAGTCTTAAGAGGGTTTAATCATGTATTCAGTCCAGATGGTCTTAACAACACCTTATCTCTCAAAGCTGCATTCTTGAAATGGCTGCTAGCTTGCAAATAGTGAGTGGAAGGTATATCCCAAGGACAGGAGATGGGGTGAGGAGCTTTCAACTGTCTGGGGCCAGCTCACAGGTCAACCAAGTGTCATATCCTCTTGGTGACCTTCTCCAATAGATAGGCATTGGGTAAGTTGTTAGAATGAGAAAAACTATACACATCTGCCTTCCACTCCCTTCTTCTGGAGATAGCATCAGTAATAGTACGTACATCACAGTACGAATGAACTGTGATGAACCAAGACAAGATTTGGGCATATAATCTAAAAAAATGGGGGCCCTTAGATAAAGCCCCCTTGACTATTTTGAACATTGAGGTTAGATCAAATGTTGAGGGCTCCAAGCATGGGATCACTGGCAATTTTTAAACATTTTTTTAAAGATTTTATTTATTCATAGAGACACAGAGAGAGGCAGAGACACAGGCAGAGGGAGAAGCAGGCCCCATGCAGGGAGCCTGATGTGGGACTCGATCCCGGGTCTCCAGGATCATGCCCTGGACGGAAGGCAGGGCTAAACCACTGAGCCACCTGGGCTGCCCATCACTGGCAATTTTTAAAAATAAACTCCATTCTAGATGTCTTAATTGGTAATTAAATCTCTCCTTCCTTACTTTTTTGGTAGAAGATAGTAGGCCATTTCTAATGCTTTCAGGGTAGGCTTCTGGGAGAAAAATTAGTTTCTTTTGATTCATTGTGTTTTAATTCTATGATCTGTGAAGGCATTCTGAGCTCTCCAGAAAACGATTGATGTGTCTGGATATGCATGATTTCTTAGTCACTGTTGATATCACTTGAGCAATTGCAACTTGGGTGGTGGGGAAGCTGCATAAGTTCTGGAAATCAAGGGCATAAAGGTTATATCTAACCATCCATAACTCTGTAGCAGTGAACCATAGCCCCAGAGATTTACCAGTATGGATGCCTGACCAGGGAGAGACATGGAAAGCATATGTCAGAAGCAGTCTTCTCAGGCTGACCAAGATTTGCAACCTCTTAGTGTGAAACTTTTAGCTATTGTTGGAATAATGGAAGAGAAACCTATTTCTTGTACCTACATAAAAAAAAAAAAAAAGTTTTCCTTCCCTCTCACAGAAATGAACACAAATCTGTATGTGTGTGTGTGTGTGTGTCTGTCTGTCTGTCTCTCTCTCTCTCTCTCTTTCCCTAAATCCCTCAAAATGAATGATATCTAGAATAAGCAATTACTGAGGAATAGATTCATTTTCCTTGGGAATTATTGCTCATCAAGAATTATTTATAGAGAAGCTTTGATAGTTAGGTTAGCATAGTTTAATACTGAGAATTCACCAGAGGCTTTAAAAAGATTATCCTGGATTTTTTTTTAAACCTTAGAGGTATATGGCTTAGCCACCTTTGTAGAAATATTTTATGGAGGAAAAGGAGAATTTTTAAATTTACCAAGAATGAAAAAAAATTTTGTTACTGAATGCTTGTGAAAGTTTGACTAGTCCTCCTTTTTTTTTTTAACTATAGGAAAGAAACAAGGAAAAATGATTTCTATGACTTTTCCAGAATTTTAAAGTAGTTTCTTCCACAGATGAGATCATTCCCTAGTGGTATTTCCATTCAGAAAAACCACAAACATTTTTATGCCTTTTTCCTCATATGAATTTTAATGTAAAACAGTGTCAAAATAAAAAGAAGCTCATATGTAAGCTGTTTTGGATTGCCATGAGACCAATTTCATGGTATTTGTGAGTAAGTCTTCGAAATTGCTCTTTGAATTTGGCCTAAAAAATACTAACTTCTAATTGGTGATTAATAACTTTAGTTAGAGGAGTCTGGACATAAATTGCTTCTCCACCAATTGCATTACCACTCACGTAACCTCCTATAATCACATGTGCCTGCCAGATAGTCATGTCTGGCTCTCTAGCAGGAGATAGGACATATGAGTTATGGAACGGGGAAAGACAGGTAAGAAGACTGCCTATGCTCCTGTCGCGCGAGGCTTCCTCCTCTTTCAAGGCTTTCTATGCCACCTTAATGCTGTCACTGAGACAAAAATAACCTTGTGACTTGTTCATGTCTCAACTATTCCACTTTGGTCTAAGGCTTTTCAAACCTCGGACTGTTGTAATCAAGTTTCCTACAGCAGACATGGTTGGTTTGATGTCTAAAGACATCAATGTTTTCTATCCTAAATCTGTGATAAGCCCACAGTCAAAAGCATTTACATATTGTATGCTTATTACTGATTTTTCCACACATTTTTATGCTTTGTAGTAAAGACTGTTTCATTTGGAAAAGCAAAATAAAAACACTTTGTGCATTTCTCAGCAAGTTAACCCAAGCTCAGCAGGTTGTACTATGGTCAGATCGAATCAAGATTGACATGGTAGCTGGTTAATCCATCTCCCACAGATTGCAGCCATAGAAAGAGTGGTCCCGACTCACACTTGTTTTCCTAAAAATGTGTAGCTCTGATGATGCTATATAATTTTGAAAAGTACTTTACAATATCATTCACTTTCTGATTTTAAAAATGAATTAAATGTATTATTGTTTATAAATGTTATACATCTGGCAAGTTCCAGAACCCAAGGGTTTATTTTATTTTAAGGTGTTCAAAAGATAACATCCTTTCATGCCACATCAAAATATAACTGGGACAGGGCCCTGTCTGCCAAACCAGACCACTGAGACCATTTGAACTGTGCTCACAGCAGAAAGTGCTGGGTAAGCCTCATTATCAGTAGGAAAGACTTGTGTCAGTGGTTAGAACTGGGAACTCTGACAACCAGGACTGGTTTTGCAGCCCATACTGAAATTGAGCTGAACGTAGAGATAAACATAGGTCAGGTGCATCACAGATTCATAAATCAGAAATGAATGAGGGAACCATGAACTAAAGATAATGGCTGATCTTCTGAAATTTGACTTTTACTAAATACTCAAGAATGAAATCGAGTGAAATTCACTTAGTCGTGAGGCAAACTGGGAAAAGTTTTGCTCTCTGTTAACTTTGCAGTAGAGGATGACGGAAAATTTATTTTAAAGGTGTTTTTCACAGAAATTTTCAACTTCAAAGCAATAAAATAGAAGACAGACAAGTTTCTAATAATAGACTAATCTAGGTGTTTTCTTAATAAAAGAAAGAAGGTTGTCTTTTATCAGATAATATTGGTATTTCCGAGCTGGAAGGAAGCCCTAGACTCATCCAACCTAACTCCATTTTTCTAATCTAAGAAAGCTGAGGACATAAAGGTAAAGGATTCACTTCATACAGCAGAGAGAGGAGTGTTAGAACAGAACTTAAACCTCAGATAATAGTTTTTATGCAGGTCTCTCCTGCCTCTGAGACCATAATAGTCCTAATATACTATAGAGGATAGCTTTCACTCAACCTATTAAGGGTTTAGGGTTCCCCAGTAAATTTGGACTACAGGGGCAATAAAAGTCTTATGGACTGAATGTTTGTGTTTTCCCAGGTTCATACTCTGAAGCCCAATGTGATGACATTAGAAGGTGGAACCTTTGGAGGATAATTAAGTTTAGATGAAGACATGAGGGTAGTACTTTCCTGATGGGATTAGTGTCCTTCTCAGATGAGGAAGAGATGCCAGGTCTTCCTCTGTCAGCAGACACAAGGACACAGCAGGACACAGCAAGGAAAACAGGGCCCTCACTACTGGCATCATGACCTCACCCTTCCAGCCTCCAGAACTGTGAGAGATAAATGCCTTTCATTTGAGTCACCCTCAGTCTATGGTATTTTGTTATGCTAGCCCAAGAAAACTAAGATAAGCAGCATTCCCATAAAAGTCTGTGGTGGCCTAGGAGCAACACGGGGAGTCTCCTCCAAGTATCTACCCAGGCCTTTCCCATCCTCCATGGCCCAAAAGTCTCCAGTTTGACTGGCACTGTATTCAGAGCTGTGCTTCCAATCACACCAACTGATTCAATATTGATGAATATTGCAAAGCTGTTGAGCACCAATGAATTTCTGTCCTGAGAAGTGGCAAAGTGAATCCCATGGCACCATCTACCTGAGGCTACTTCCAATAGGAACATATTTTCAAAATAATTTTGTTGTCCTAAATAAACATTTAAAAAAAAAGGTCCTTTTTATGTAACTTGGATTTGAAAATACTCTACTTTTTAAATTATTTATGGGAAACTCATTCTCTTGACAAAGAAATATAAAACTAGCTTTATGCAGTATAACCTGTAGTTCAATACCACTGGGATTTGGGGGGCGGGGGAAAGAGTTTTGAATAGATATTAGTTAAATCTTGAATATAGCAGAAAAAAATTTGAAATTGTTTTTTATTTGGATTTCTTATTCCAGATGTTGATATATTTACGTATCACAAATGTTTCTGGGGCAAGTACTATGTATAAAACACTACAGTAGACAAAGTGGGAGATTTAAAATAAAAGTAGTGACAATGAAATTAAATAATACTTATTGTACAATCTAACACAGAGAGGTATATCTATAAATGGCTTTAATTCAAAGGATGCTGTCACATATGTTTTATGATGAATGCAAAATAACTGCCATGGAAATAAAGGGGAAGGTGAGAATATTTCTAAGGAATGATTGGTGGAAGAAATATTGGGAATTGTGGTAACTGTCTGATAGGAAAAAATAGAAGTCCTACTATAGAAAGAAAGCAAAATGACCAAAGTTTGAAAAAGCCCAGGTATGTTTGTGCACATATGCGTAAAATGTTTGTGTGCTGATACAGAAACAGTGGTAAGCCTGGAGAATTAAATGAGTGCTTACATCTTTATAAAATTGTTCTTTCTCCAGGCTGAATTTATACATTATTCTTAGTTTCTAGGAGGAGAGAAATTAGATCAAAGTGTTTATTTAAACAAATGTCTGGTAGAAGTAAAAAAAAGATAACTTGAGTTTTAAGAATAATAGTGATGGGAAATAACTTTGTTAATCAATTTACTCATATTTTTTAACAATTATTTATTGAGTGCCAACTTCGTGTCAGGGAATGTTCTAGGCCCTAGCAATATAGAAAAGAACAAAATAAACAAAATATCCTCAGAAAGCTTATATTTTGGTAGGGGTAGTCAATAAAATAATACTGTGAGAGATAAATTATACATTAATAATTTATACAATAATAACATAGTAACATATATATAAGATGTTAGTTTAACATGTGATAAAACAATAATAATAAAGGGACACATTGCATTAGAATATTGGAAGTACTATTAAAAAACAAAGCAAGGAAGAAAATAGAGTTCCAGGTCAGGATGGAGGGTACAAATTTAGGGTATAAAGAACAGATATATAAGTTAGCCTGAGTAATTGAAAAGGTGGAATTATCATATGCTTGAAATTGAGAAGTCTGCCATTAGCATAAATTTGGGGTACAGAGATCAGGAATTGGTGTTGGCAATATTATTGATATACATCTATTAGAATTTCAAGTTGAAACGTTGAGTAAGTAGTTTGATAAATGAGTCTGGACTTCAGAGGAGAAGGACAGGCTGCACATTTAAATTTAAGATTAATTAACTTAATTAATTAACTTAAAGCCATGGGACCAGAAGAACTCGCCAGAGGAATGAATGTAGATAGAAATGAGAAAACTGTCAAGTGGTGAGGGAGATGAAGAGAATAGCAGTGAGGGAGGTGGATAAGCAGTGACCAACCAATGACCAACCAGTGACCAGACCATGGTCCTATGCTGCTGTCCTGTGAGCATAGAAGAAACTGTTTCAGGAGGGAAGAGTGGTGCAATGTGTCAAATGCTGCTGATAGTCAAGCAAGGTGACAACTGAGCATTGATCATTGTATTTTAGCAAAACAGAGTTTTCTGTTGACTTGGACAAGAGCAGTTTGGGGGAGTAACAGGGATTAAGGATCACTGAAGTGGATTAAAAAAGAATTCAGTGTGTCTCATTTCCCTGAAACAATCCAGATTTACACTAAATTTCAATCATTATTAATAGCATTTCTTTTTATTGTCAATAATATTCTGGTAACTATAGGGGAAGAAAAATAATTTTCCCTCTACCCTTTTAGGTTCTTGGCTGAAACTCCCTGTGCCAAACCTGGCACACACATAATTAAAGATTAACAAGAGGAAAACTAACAGAACTTTAATTACTTGAAAATCTCCTATATGGATGGGAGATACCCAGGAAAACTGAATAACTTCCTGAAATGGTACAAGCCACCACCTTGAATGCCATTTCCAGCTAAAGACAAAAGAAGATATCAGAGAGGAGACAGAGCAATTATGGGAGGCTACCCAGAAAAGCAGTGAAACAAGGGTAGGGTTATTACACAGATTTAAGTTCATGTCTTCTCCATAGATAAATTTCTAGAGTTAGTGTTTTTCCTTTTCCTGGTACAGAGAGGGAAACACCCTTAGAAATAGTGATTTACCTTATAAATGTAAATATCTCTTACAAAAGGGTAAATTCTACTCTAGTTTTCAGAGCTTCTCCTGTATCTGTTGTTTCTTTAAAGTAATAGGCTCAAGATAAACCTTATGCCAAAGAGGCCTATTTCGGAATGCTATGTTTTGCCTCTTTTCACTATGCAATGAATTAGATCATCACCTTACTAAAATAAAGAATGGGAAGAAATAAATTGGAAACAGCAAACTTACATAACTTTTTAAAAAGATTTATTTATTTATCAAAGGGGGGAGGGGAGTGGCAGAAGGAGAAAGAGATTCCTGAAGCAGACTCTCTGCTGAGTGCAAAGCCAGATGCGGGGCTCCATCCCAGGACCGTTGAGATCATGACCTGAGCTGAAATCAAGAACTGAGTGCTTAACAGACCAAGTCACCCAGGTGACTCAAACTTACACAACTGTTTTTTTTTTTTTTTTAAGATTTTATTATTATTATTTTGTATTCACGAGAGACATGGAGAGAGAGAGAGATGCAGAGGCACAGGCAGAGGGAGAAGCAGGCTCCATGCGGGGAGCCCGACGTGGGACTTGATCCCAGGTCTCTAGGATCATGCCCCCGGCTGGAGGCTGCGCTAAACCGCTGAGCCACCCGGGCTGCCCTACACAACTTTTTTTTTTTTTTTTTTTAATAGAAGTTTTGCTGTAAGAAAATGAGGAAATAGCTAGAGAAAAAGTGTTTTATGTTGATGGACATTTTAATGAAAAAAAAGTAATGTGATATAAATAAGAGAGAATTCTAGAACACTATTGAGAGAGGAGAGGATCTGGTGCACAGAGTGTGGGTCAGGCTTATGCAGGAGCACTGTTGATACAGAACACAGGGCAGAGAAGATTTATGAGCTGAAATAGGAAACACACTCTTTTCTTTTTTAAGATTTTACTTTTATTTTTATTTATTTATTTTTAAAAATATATTATTTATGTATTCATGAGAGACACACAGAGAGAGAGAGAGAGAGGCAGAGACACAGGCAGAGGGAGAAGCAGGCCCTATGCCCGGAGCCTGATGTGGAACTTGATCCTGGTCCCCCAGGATCCTGCCCTGGGCTGAAGGCAGTGCTAAACTGCTGAGCCACCCAGGCTGCATGGATACACACTCTTGACCTCAAAGTGAGAATGGGGTAAATGTTTTGAAGATAGGAGACATTATTAAATACCTGTCTCAGGGTTCCTGGGGTGGCTTAGCATCTGCCTTTGGCTCAGGTCATAATCCTGGGGTCATGGGATCAAGTCCTGCATCTGGCTCCTGGAAGCCAGTCTGCTGCTTCTTCTGCCTGTGTCTCTGCCTCTCTCTGTGTCTCTCATGAATAAATAAATAAAATATAAAACAAACAAACAAACAAAAAACAGAAACAAAAACAAAAGCAAAAACACCTGTCTAGAAGGCTGTAAAAGTGCATAGGATAGGGAAATGTAGGAAGAGTGGTGGATAGTAATATGAAATATTGGGGTCTGGAACCAAACAGTCAAAAAAGAATTCTTGAGACATCTTCGGTGCAAAAAGGTGGTTTTATTAAAGCAGAGGGATAGGACCTATGGGCAGAAAGAGCTGCCCTGAGATTGTGAGGAGTGATCGATTATATACTTTAAGTTGGGAGGGGGGTTAGGGAGAGCATAAATCTCTAATGAATTTGGAAGCAAGGTGTCCAGGACCTTGAGGAGCTAGCTATCGTTAAGATAAGGTCATGTACTACTGTCTGCTAAAACATTAGTCATGAGACCCTTCAGATGAGTATCAGTAGGCCATATGTTTGAAGGATGCTTGCTAACAAATGTCTTGGGGGGTGGATAGAGATAAAGGAAGTTTCCAAAAGGATTTCCATATGTTAAAGTAGACTTACAGGATTCTGGAGGTTGGGCTAATGTCAGGCTAAGGTTGCTTTTTGTCTCTAGCAAAGGATTAACATGGAGGCAG
Organism: Canis lupus dingo; assembly: GCF_003254725.2. Lineage (NCBI taxonomy): Eukaryota > Metazoa > Chordata > Mammalia > Carnivora > Canidae > Canis > Canis lupus. Next base: position 10,117,374 of record NC_064243.1, read on the forward strand.
CTATGTTCCTGGAGGTAGGTCACTCTGCCTTTCTCCAGTACTTGTCAATGGGCTGCCAGTTGTTAGGAAGTATGATTTTTTTTTTCTTTCTTTTCCCTTTGTTCCCCACATCAGATGACAACAAGGGACACTTTGGTCCAAGTCAGAAATTCCTTACAGAATTATCACCATAGTTCATGTGGTGAACTATGTTATTTGTTATTCTTTGTTATTACAAAGAATGAGAAGAGTTAAAAATGTAGACAGGAATCCAATCACTTTTACAGAGTAGATTTTGTGAGTGATGAAGAATGAGAGTCAAAATCCCTTCAGCACTATCTGTGATAGAGAAGGGTGGACCCTTTCTCTTAAATTTATGGAAGAAATCCTAGGTGAAATGTTGAATTAACTATGACAAGTGCTTACTTGGTAGTGTTTTTCATACTTGTAGAATGTTGTATTAATTCTTGCAAATGGAGATTTGAAAATCTGATGGGTAGAGATGAAGATGAAGGACATAACACTCGTGAGTTAGGCTTATACTGGGGGCTGTGACGCACAGAGTTGAGCATCCAACTCTTGGTTTAGGCTCAGGGAGTGATCGTAGGGTCATGAAATTAAACCTCCCTCTAGGGTCCATGCTTGTGGGGAGTCTGCTTGAGATTCTCACTACCTCTCCTTCTGCTGACCCCCTGCAACCACATGTGCTCTCCCTCTTTCTCTCTCTCAAATAAATAAATAAATCTTTCAAAAAATAAAAATGCAAATGATTTCTGAAAGCTGGAACACGGATATCTTTTGACAAAGAAGAGATTACAATATCAGGTAAAGATCCCTGAAGAATTTCAATACTTCTGGTGTGGCTAACATCTAGCAAAAAGTCTGGCAAGCAGTAGACATCCAATAAATGTTGATTGTGCAGAGTTCAAGGTCAGGCCACCCCAAAATGTGCCACTTTGGCATTTTGATTATTTTAAATATAAGTCAGTTAAGATACAACCTGTGTAAAAGGATACCCAAACCCTCCAAAATTCTCCTGAAAATAGGATATATATCTCACATGTGAGGCATACCCCCCTTGGGACGGGAGGGAGAGACACATCCTTACCACCAAAGTTAGAAGCTTGAAAGCTGAGAAGGCCATATCAATAATCATTGTTACTTTTTACTAATTTACTACAAATTCTGTTTAGAATTCCTTACTAATAGAAGCTCCCAAGGTGAAGTTGTCTTTTTCCTGTCAATTCATCATAGATTTATTGTCTCTTTGTCTAAAATGCATAAAAACTGCCTAGTGTGATTATTTCTTTAGGCCTCATCATCATTATTAAGCTTCCATGTGCACGCAATACAATTTTGGCTTTTTTCTCCTAATCCGTTTCAGGTAAATTTAAATCTTAGTCCTGCTGGAAACTCTTGAATGGTAGAGGAATAATTTTCCTTCCCAAGAATTGAATAAAATGAATAAATAAGTGATTATATCTATACAATAATATAGCAGAAAAGAGGCCTTTAAAAAAATTAAAAAAAAAAAAAAAAAAAGATGTTTGCTGCCCAGATGAGGTAAAGAAATCAGGAAATATTGTAGCCAAAACAAAATGAAGACTTTTTTATTAGTAGATTTTTAGAAAGAGGAATATGATACTTTTAAAACAGCTATCTACCTTTTCCTTAATTTCATTCAATTCTGTCTCTTGGGATACCCTCAGTGGATATATAATAAACATAGCTTTATAAATACAACAAATGATTCCAAATGTGGAAAAAAGATATACATATTATTCTAAATAAATAAAATCACTGAATGTGATTTTTAAATAATTTCAGTAACACAGAGATGATACTACAAACCTTGTAAATAGTCTATTAGACAGTTTTATAATTAACTTATATGCAATAAAAACCAAATATGATCAAACTTATATGCAATTTAAAAAACTAGGTTTCAAAGGAGTAATATAGCACGACTATATACTACACAATACATTGATATATTTATAATCACATTCTAAATATATATGTCTGTGATCTGTAAACATGGCTGATTGATAGAGCAAAAGTGACCAATTATGATTCTCCATCATGGCAACTTCTAACAACTCCTTAAAATAGGTTTAACACATCACAGACTTTAGCCAGTTACTGCTGTCCCTCTGTGCAGAATCCATTTCCACTAGAAGCCCAGCTCTGACTGACACGAGTGATTGAAAAGCTTTAATTATACCCCTTTAAGCCCGAGTGGTTCTATAACCACAACTCAAGAGGAATAAATTTTTTCATCCCCCAAGGACATGCTTAAGACCTCACAAAGGTCGATGAGGCTTTTGTGTAAGGAATTGCAAGAGGCAAATTTTATTTTATTTTTAAGCAAAAGAGTCTATGGTTTGCTACACTTCACTTTGTTCCACTGTTATTCCCATGCTAATAAATAACTTACTCGCCACAGCTTTTTCCTAATACTACATAAGAACACTAAGATCCTCCAGAAAAAAGATGTGCCCTAAAAGCCTTTATGAAGTCATTTTTGGCTTTAAGAACTGGAGGATTAGCTTTAAGAATTCCCCAAGGAGAAGAAAAGGCATTTCTGCCAGCCTACCCAACCTCCCCTGAGGATCTAAATCTCTTCACTGAAATACCACCCAGAGGACTCGTCTGGCAGACAAGGTTGGGCTGCTTCTTCTGAACTGCGTTCAGCATGTTGGGAAGTGTATTGTTTTCAACACTGTTTTCTCCTCCGACCCCTTACCCCGTATATTATGTTTGGTTTGGTTTTTTTCCTTAATCTTACCAGCACAACCAGGTGAAATGTACTTTAATATGTCTTTGACTATAAAGGATTAAAAGGCAGAAGAGTGACAAAAAATACGTCTTTGATGTATTTTTTATATTTCTGAAGGCAAAATACAGTGAAGCAGAAATGGGTTACTTACTCTTCCGTCCCAATCTCTGACAGGCAGTCTTTTTCAATAAAACTCAAATATGGAGTTAAAACATAGATGGGGTGCAGAGAGCATCCTAACAGATTTCAGGATCTTCACCTTCTCCATCAATGTCGGAAGCCCTAATTAACCTACTTGCAACAGGTGCCGGCTAGAGGTTTTTGTTAACAGGTCTTGAAACAATACAAACCATCAAAGGGTAAATGGATTTATAAGTATCTATTTTTTTAAATTTCAAAAATATGAAATGTTATTGTTAAAAAGTAGCTTTAATCAAGCCTCATAAAGCCTATCTATGCATTCTAATAGCTTTTCAAACCTGGAAGTAATCAGTTTAAACTGTGACAAAGTTGAAAAACAGCTCTTTATTTGTGTTCCATTAGGCCCAGTTGAAATGGTCTCATTCAATAGGTATATTTATTCAGCCTCTGGTGCTTGGTTTACTTTAGAAATGAGCTGCCCAGTTCCTAAAGCATTTTCCAGAAATGAACTGAATTTCTAGTGCACCAGAGTCAAAATAACTCTCTCTCTCTCTCTCTCTCTCTCTCTCTCTCTCTCTCTCACACACACACACACAGGCAAAATAAAATAATAAAATAAGTTTACTGATCTGTGATCCACCGGACTAGTCATGAGTCATCAGAACACAAAACCCAGGCATTATATCAAGAGATAGGATAGAAACCCCAGCCATCTGCATTGCTCAGAATTACTTTATTCCAATACTTCAAAAGCAATGCTGGCAACTGACTCTTTGTGTGCTATCTCCTTCCCTTCCCTTGGTCTTCTTTGGAGAGGTGCTAACAAACTGGCAGTGGTGGAAGTGCTAATTGTCAGTGAAAGAGCCATATGTGGGCAAAGTCTAATATCAAAGGTGAAAAGACTCATGAGTTAGCTATATGTTCCTAAATAGTTAGGAACTTCATGACTTGCAGATGAACTTCAGACATTAGCGCCAAAATGAAAAAAGAAAGAATTACGGCAATGGCATTATTATGGTTGACCATATGGCCATATCGAGACCAAAATAATGCTAATTCAAAGTCCTCATTGATAATGAAGTGCTACAAAAACACATTATTATTAATTATAAGTATTATTACTAGTATTTATGAGCCAGGCACAATGCTAGAAACATTTCATGTGTTATCTCATTTGATTATCAGAACTTAAAATTAGGTACTATTATAATCTCCATTTTTTAGATCTGATTTTATAGAGCAACAAAAATCTCAAATTCAGTAGCAAAATCAAGTTTTAAATCTACACCAAAGTCGAACAAGCAAAGAAGACTTTATTCAAAGCTATTGCAATAGGGAGAGAGAGGTAAAAACCAACATCAGTTCCATGAAAACAAAAGGTTTAGAGGGTTTTTAAGCACCAGGGGTAGGAAAAATATCTTAGTCCAGTGTGTTTGTTAATTGGTTCTTCCCCAAAGGGTCAGTAAACTTTTTTATAGCTTCATGATTAGATGCAGTTTTACAGTTTGGAGCAAGGAGTTCTCTGAAGGTAAGCTCCTTCCTCTACTTCCAACCCACCCCAGAGACTAAAGGTTGGGGTGCTACTTCCTTTGATGATGATATTCCAAAGGAATGATTCCCAGGTACTTGAGAAACTGGTTCTGGTTTTTTTCTGGTTGTAAAACTGGTTGTAAAATTGTCAAGAGGCTCTAAAAAGATTTACATCTCAAAGGGGCAGAGAATGGATTTATAATTATGAGTTTTCTAAAGTAACTTCTCTAAAGAAAGGGAGGTCAGAGGTATAGAATCAGAAAGTCGGTCTAAAGTTTAGTCCAGCTGAGGAGAACTTTCATGCTGTTTCAGTCAGTGACCAGACACAAATTTATTCCTTCCCTCAAGATCTCCACCTCTGCATGTATGAGAATCTGTAGCAGGAGAAAAAATCAACAAAGAAAAAATGTGGGGTTTTTTTCAAAATATTTTATTTATTTATTTGACAGAGAGAGTGTGTACAAGCAGGGGGAGGAGTAGGCAGATGGAGAGAGAGAAGCAGACTCCCCGCTGAGCAAGGAGCCAGATGCAGGGCTTAATCCCAGGACCCTGAGATCATGACTTGAGCCAAAGGCAGATGCTTAACTGACTGAGCCACCCAGGCAACGAGAAGAAAATATTTTTACACACTCTACTTATTCCTTTGCTTCATTGAGTTTCGGTTTCCCCATTCCTAGAATGAGATTTCTCTCGCTCGCTCTTTAGACTATGAATCATACCTTGTGAGACCCTGGAGTGGGGAGTGCAGGGAAGAGGTTAAGGAGCTAGGAGATGCCTGAGATTGGTGAGGAAATTAAAGGATGGGCAGATACGTCCGCAGGCCATTGCTTCAAGGAGGACAGATCTGTGTATCAGTTTTATGGAATGGACTTTTGCTATGGCTCCTTTTGAGAAATAAAAACAGGGGAAGGGATTGTTTGGGCAAGATAAAGTGTGATAACCCCTAGACAAGATCACCTTTCATATACCTTACATATATAACCTATTACATATCCTTCTCTAGACCAGCAGATATTTCAGAACTGCCAAAGATCAAAAAGATTCAAGGACCAAGAAGAGAAATTAGCACTTTCTTCTTCCTTATGAAAAGTACCTGAATGAATGTATGACTACTACACAGTCACAAACAATTCATGAAGGCAGGATCCACTCAATCACATAAGTAATAAGAAAGCATTAATTGTGTGGTTTATGAACTCTTCCAATTTAATTCATTTCTATTCCAAAGTTTCATTCCTTGTGCCTTTAAAAAAAAAACTTATAGTACCTTCTAATAAAATTAATTTAGTTTAACTCAGCATCTCTTCTGTTCCTTTCAACATTCCTCACAACTCGTATTCTGTGAACATAGACTGTAACAAATGCACTAGATTTTTTTTTCATGGGGTTGTCTTCATGAACAATTGGAGATATCCCCAATTTTTAATCTCCTAATTGTCATATTTGATTCAGAAACATTTTCTCATGAGAATCAGGATTTTAGCTGGTTAAAGCTCTAGATCGGGCTGCCAATGTCCACCTTTGAGCTGGTTTTGTTCAGAACACGTTTCCTAGGGCGGCAGAAAAAAAATTCCGTGTGTGTGTGTGTGTGTGTGTAACTTTGTCATGGTCTGAGGCAAGCTCTTCAGCATGTGGGAAATAAAAAAGATTAAGTTATAGAAGCAAGGACCAATTCAAGGTGAGGAGAGTAGTTGAACTCTAGGAGTTGGTAAAAAGGTAGTGCTATTGGGAATGTGACCTTAACCTTGGCCACCCTCGTGGTTACTATATTCTTTGTTCACCGCTGCCTGTGGGGATGCCTGCTGGATGTACTTTTCCTGGGCTACAGCTATTGCTTTAAAACAGATGTACAGTCTCCACTACCCCATAAAGAAGAGAACAATTTCATATCTCTTCCTTACTTGTAGCAACTAACAACAAGAAATAGCTATAAAATGATTTTGTTAGAGCTTATAATTATATTGTGCTCTACAATGTGTAGACTAGTATGCAGTCCATCCTCTCCACAGAAAGAGGAATACTTTTCAGCAAGAAAATGTACTTGTAGATGAGAATATGGTTGCATAAATTAATTGTGTGCTGGTAAACTTGCTGTGAGGGAGAACAAAAAACCTAACCCTTTATTTATAGCATTTGACAATTTCCAAGCTGCAAACATACCCACTTTGGATAGTTTTATCGGTGTATTGTCACTGAATGCAGAACTGGGAAGGATGGTGTGACAAGTCTGAACTAGCTGGTACTTCACTGGTTTTAATGATATGTGAAAGACAGAAACCCAAATGTATTGATTTTTTTTCTTACAGTGCAATTTAAGACTATGTTACTTCAAGAAGAAAATGGGAATTTAATCTTTGGACTTTAACTTCCCCTGTAGATATGGTAATAGAAGTTTACATTCAAATAAAAAGAATGTCTTTATGTTGTTGGCCTTTTCATATAGAAATGACTTTAATACTTAATGGTATTGGGAACATAGATGGACATGATCTGGAAATAGAATAATGAGTGAAATTTCAGCTTGAAGATAGAGCAGCCTTCGAGTTAATATACATTTTGTATACTTAATGTACCCTCCTGATCCATTTCACATCTTTCTGTGAGCAAAATCTAATCATTCACCCAATATCTTGGAAAGATAGGTCTGGGGGCAAGTGGTTAAGTGTCTACATTCAGCTCAGGTCATGACCCCAGCGTCCTGGAATGGAGCCCTGCATTGGGTTCCCTGCTGGGCGGGGAGCCTGCTTCTCCTTTTCCCTCTGCCACTCACTCTGCATGTGCTCTTTCAATCTCTTTCTCAAATAAGCAAATAAAAATCAGAAAGAAAGAAAGAAAGAAAGAAAGAAAGAAAGAAAGAAAGAAAGAAAGAAAGAAAGAAAAGAAAGAAAGAAAGAAAGAAAGAAAGAAAGAAAGAAAGAAAGAAAGAAAGAAAGAAAGAAAGGTTTTGATGGATCTGCTTCATCAAAAATAGAAACAGGACCTCTGACACACTAACAATTTCCTACCATGAGGGACAAAATCATCTCCTGGAAGATGTTAGATCAATAATTAAACCCAATGGTTTAAGGCTAAGGCAACATATTGCTGGTGTATGTGTTTTCTCAGTGGGCTCCTTCCTTATACTTTCAGGTCTTTAAGTTGAGGTGCCACCACTAGGGTAACAACAATCCCGTCAGAGTTACAACACTGTTCTGTGGAGGGTGACCTCACTTTTCCCTTCAGAAGAGAATGTTATTTATCTGCTGAGAGTGCCTGGCTCAGCCCCTTCCTTCTGGCTGCAGAGACAGCATGCATGCTCTCCAGATGACCCGTGGCATCCTGAGAAGTCTGCCTCTGCATGAAGCCTGCAATCTCAGAGCCCCAGTCAGACCAATGGAGACTCTTTTATTTGTACTGTGAAGCCCTCTCCTCCAACACAGTTTGTTTTTTGTTTGTTTGCCATTTCCCTCCATATGAAGGCTGATCCCCCTCCTGGCATTATCTCTCAGTGGTTCTGAACTACAGTTGTCAAAAGAGAGATATAAAGCATATCTAAGAGATATTGCGGGTTCTGTTCAAGACCACCACCACAATAAAGTGAATATCAGAATAATATGATTTTTTTTGTTTCCCAGATAGAAGTTATGTTTACATTATACTTAGTCTATTAAGTGTGCTATAGCACAATGTCTAAAAAAAAAAAACACAAAATATATACCTTAATTTAAAAATGCTTTATTGGATAAAAAAAAAGTGCTAACCATCATTTGCTTTCAGCAAGTCATAATCTTTTCACTGGTGGAGGATCCTGCCTCAAAGCTCAGGGCTGCTGACTGATCAGGGTGGTGGTTGCTGAAGGTTAGGGTGGCTGTGGCAATTTCTTATAATAAGATAATAAAGTTTGCAGCATAAATTGACTCTTCCTTTCACAATTTCTTGGTAGCATGTGATGCCGTTTGACAGCATTTTACTCCCAGTGGAACTTTTTCAAAATTGGAGTCAATCTGGGACGCCAGGGTGGCATCTGATTCTTGGCTTTGGCTCAGGTCACAATCTCATGCATGGTGATATTGAGTCCCAAGTGGGACTCCATGCTCCTCAGGGAATCTGCTTGAAGATTCTCTCCCTCTGCACCACCCCCACTCACTCTCTCTCTCTTTCTCTCTCTTTTTTTCTCTCTCTCTCAAATAAATAAATAAATAAATAAATAAATAAATAAATAAATAAATCTTTAAAAAAATTGGAATCAATCTTCTCAAACCCTGCTTCTGCTTTATCAACTAAGTTTATGTAATATTCTGAATCCTTTGTTGTCATTTCAACAATCTTCACAGCATCTTCACCAGGAGTGTATTCCATCTCAAGAAACCACTTTTTTTTTTTTTTCCTTATCCATAAAAAGCAACTCCTTATCTGTTCAAGTTCTATCATGAGATTGCAGCAATTCGGGCTCATCTTCATGCTTCTAGTTCTCTTGCTATTCCCACCACATCTGTAGTGACTTCCTCCACGGACATCTTGAACCTCCAATTTATAAAAAATGTAATATCTGCTGAGCACCAAAGAGCAAAGTGCAATAAAAGAAGTAGGCCTGTAATTGATACTCCAACAGCCAAACAGTCCACTTTTTCATTTCCCTTGTTATAGGGGATTATGACTCTGTCATTCACTTACCTTTGTTTCAGTGGAGTTTAGAGAGGAAGGAAAGACTGTAGCTTTGTTCATGCTTCCGTGTTTAACTTGCTAATCTTGTCACTGAAAATTTAAATACGTATGGAACAAATACATTCACTAAAATGAGAATTTGATTAAACATTGATGAATAGCTAGTTAAGTTGTATCTGTAGATTTGTACTTCTGAAAACCTTACTCTAGTAAATGTATGACTCAAATCGTGGTGCAGAAATATCTTCATGGTAATCAGTATAGGTGTTCTTGTTAATGATTTTATATATATTCATAAATGGACTTTTTTTTCAGAGTGCTTTCAGACCCTTTAGCTCATCGAGTTGTCCAAGGATACTGTGAGGTTAATAATAAGTTGCAATTATTCCCATTGCACAAATAAAAAAAAAAATGAAGATAAACCAGTCCATGATTTTCCCAGTTCACATGGCTAGTCATTTCCAGAGATGGAGCCATTATCTAGATTTTCTCACTCCCACCACTGTGTTCTTTCTATTGCATCACTAGGGCTTTTAAATTAGGCAAACATCAGAAGTCATGGGCTACTTATACATATAACTCAGCAAATGTCAATACATAAGAGCCATGATCCCCTGTGGAAGATCTGAGACAGAGGTGAGAGAATGAGACACTCCTCTCAGACACAAAATTTTAGGGACATCAGAAAACACAGCAATCAAGAAAAAAACAATTTAATGTCATAGTTTTAAAGTTTTAAAGTCAAAATTAATGCAAAAATCAATGATGGATAAAATATAAAAATGAAAATAAAAACAAATCATGTGTTTGTACTACAGTTGGCCTAATGGTGCAGTGGAAACAGTCCTTTGACCTTGTGTTATTGTGCAAAAAGAACATTTCCAATAGCCCATGGTCCCTGGACCCAGTCAAGCAGAGTTATGTGTGTCAGCCATGAAGTACAGACAGGCTAGACAATGTGGGTCTTTATATATAGTCATGTCTGTTAAGCGTAGTGCTTATATTATGCTTTACCACTGGGTTTAAAATATGGGAAGATATTTTGGTAAATGTCTAGGGAGACAAACCTCTTTCCTTTTGCTTTCCGCTGTACTGTGTCTCAGCAAGGCAGTGCTTAATGGGTTAATTCCTGGTCCACAGAAAACTTTGGAGTTTCTATTTAGATCTGAACAACAGAGAAAAGGAGGATGGAAAATGGATAAGCCTCTAATGTGAAAGAAAGACATCAGTTACATATCCACTTCAATAATGTCAGTCTCAGGGTAAAGTAATGGCTTCAAAAGCTGATTTGACTTCTGAGCTCAGGCGTGGTAATTTGGCCACTCAGGCTCACAGCTCCTGGAAGCTCACTGGAGAAAAGGAGTGGCTACGGTGAAACATTTCTTGGGGATGTGAGATACAAAACTCTTTGAAAATATGTTGATTTGGCTCAGGTAGTCCTACCTGGTGTGTAGATTTAATACCTTTGTTTCTGCAAGCCATTTGTTTATTCCATCAAGAGTTGAGGGATCCCTGGGTGGCACAGCGGTTTGGCGCCTGCCTTTGGCCCAGGGCGCGATCCTGGAGACCTGGGATCAAATCCCACATCAGGCTCCCTGCATGGAGCCTGCTTCTCCCTCTGCCTGTCTCTCTTTCTCTCCCTCTCTCTGTGACTATCATAAATAAATAAAAAATTTAAAAAAAAGAGTTGACAAGTAGACATGTTTCTATTTTAGCATACATGATTTTGAAAGAGGATCTTACGCAAGTTGTTTTAATTGTCTGGACACCCCTCCTCCAATTATTCAATTTTAAATATAATCAAAGTAATTACCACTGTCATTGTTAGTACCACTGTAATGAGAAAAAAATAACTTCTGGGATGCTTTTTAATAATGCAGATTCCCAGCCTCCACCCATGGATATTCTGATTCCACAAGCCTGGGATAAAAACCAGTCATTTGCATTTTTAACAAGTACGCTGATGATTGCCATATAGGTGGTGACCCATAGGTCAACCTCCCTGAGAAGCCAACTCTGCGTCAGAGATTTGCTTGCAGGAAATTTGTTGGAAAATGCTCTCAGGATCAGCTCCTGTGGTGAGAGAACAAGTGAGCAGTGAGGGAAGACGGCCCATGGCCTCGGCCATCCTCTGAAGCTGTGGAGCTGCAGTGGTTCATCCAGAGATGTTGGAATTGCAGTCAGAGGCTGGTACCTTTTTCAGTCCTCGCCATCAAGCAGGCATTTTTTACAGGCTGCTTTTGATTTTTTTTAAATTTTTATTTATTTATGATAGTCACAGAGAGAGAAAGAGAGAGGCAGAGACATAGGCAGAGGGAGAAGCAGGCTCCATGCACCGGAAGCCCGATGTGGGATTCGATCCTGGGTCTCCAGGATCGCGCCCTGGGCCAAAGGCAGGCGCCAAACCGCTGCGCCACCCAGGGATCCCTACAGGCTGCTTTTGAGAAGAAGATCTGACACTGCACAAGTTTAGATAGTTCTTTTCTTGAGAGCAAAGCAACTGAGAGGGGGTTGGATAGAGACCAACATCACATTGCCCAGCCAGCACTCAGGGAGACAACATAGCAAATGCTGGCCAATGGACTGTGGTCACAAATAATGAATTCATTTTTTTTAAATACATGTATTTATTTTAGAGAGAGAGGGAGCATGAGAGAGAGTGTGTGGCAGGGAGGGACAAAGGGAGAGAGAGGGATAGAGAATCTCAAGCAGACTTCATGCTGAACACGGAGCCTGAAGTGGGCCTCCATCTCATGACCCTGAGATCAGGATCTGAGCCAAAACCAAGAGTTGAAAGTTTAACCAGCTGCCCCACCCAGATGCCCTGAAGTGCATTCACTTTTAAGCTAGGTAGTTGAAGAGTAGACCTGTGATCCTTTAGCACTCTCTTCTGACCCACAAATAGGAAGCACATACTCCAGGGTGTGCAATTACAATTTTGTTGGCTCTCCATCATACCAGGTTCCTGAATACCAATATAGAATTGCTCCCCTGAGCCAACCTGCAACAGGAATGTAACAGGAACTAGAAAAAGCCAAGTGGTTTCAAGCTACGGGGATTTCAGTATTATCTAGACTAACCTTATTAAAACAATGGCCAGATTTCAGTTATACAGTAAATTGCATTGCATTGGTATTATTTAGTGTGATATTTACAATTTGACCCAGACCACTTCTTAGGGCTCTGAGCACATTCAGAGTCGCAGAAATGGTGTCTTGGGAAAGCAGATAACAATCCCCACATGACAAAGAGGGATATTTTGCTTATCTTCTCTCTTACTGGATACCATTTTAGATACTCCCACCTTGCCATCCACTATTAAAAAAAAATTAAAAAAATAAAAAAAATAAAAAATAAAAAATAAAAAAAAATTTTTTTTCCCTACTATGCTGAAGACATGATAAAGAGAAAACCTTATCTTTGTGTTGCCCTGTATAAGGGTAAATACAAACTTCTTAAATAGAATTTGCCAAAAGGGGAAGAGACTTTTGCAACTCTACTTTTGCTTAGAGAATGTTCTCCAGAAAATTTGCAATTGTAAATATCTTCTGTCCCTTGTAGAAGCACATAACCCTTTTCAAACAGTTAAATACACCTCTTGCCTGCCTGTTTCGTTAACAAAGAATGTTTTTTAGTAAGGGCCTTGGAGCCATCTCTTTGAAATTTAAACATCAAGAGAAACAGCACCCCATTCCGTCTTGATTCTGTGGGGATTTCACCTAGTCACCCAGCTCCAAGTCATGTAACAACCTGCTTTCCATAGAGATAGACATTTTATTTTTCTTTTGGATAAAGACAATTAGCTAACACAGGTAGCCACCCCAATTATGAAGTGAATCTAGGATGAACTGTGTACAAACGGTGTTGTCAAATCATCATACTCGACGATAGCATAATTTATCTTGAAAATATGTATGTAATGGATTGTAGCTGTCTGGATTCATAAGAGTGAAACTTCTTTCTGCCTTTGCAATCTCTGTGGGATTTCCCATCATGTGTATAACAGTATGGTTTAATTATTATTCCATAAAAAAAAACTATTTAATTCTTTTCTACCTTTGTGAAGAAGATTCACTGGGTTGACAGGAAATACTGCTTTTATTTTTTTTTCCCAACTCCTATAATATAAATAGCTATAGGAAAAAATAGCTCCTGATCAATTACTCTAAAATGAATGAATCATTGTTTTGTACATCCTCCAAAGTTTAACTGGCAGAGTCAGCAACACCATAAATCAAGCGATCACATCTACTCACACAAGGCTTAATGGTGCACCTAGATTGCCTTGAGATGTTGCTGAGACTATTTGGTTGGATTCCATTTAAATAGTCAATGCGTACTTCAGTGAGATGATTTTTATGGTTATGATAGATAATTAGTACCCGCCTATATTACAGTTTTCCAGAGGAAATACTTTGTGTTTATGTTTCAGAGTAGAGGAATTTAAGACTTTGATCACTCAATCCACAAGTATTAGTATAGTCTCATATTAAGTGCCAAGAGGAGAAAAAAACATCTAAGAATTACCTGAGAGCAATCGCCTCACTTTCCTGCGAAGGTAGGATGGCTGTCTACTCAGGCGTAACGTAGGTGCAGTTGTTCTTGCTTCTAGGGGAACTAGCCACATGGGGAGACTTTCCTATTGGGTGGAGGGCAAATCTAGTGAGAGTGGAGGAACTCATGACTGGACTTTGGGACTCTGTGAAGCTCAAAGATGTCAAGGCATCACTTGCAAATTTTAGATTTTATAAAACACGTCCTAAACAGATAATTTAGACTTGTCCCTAATATAGAATTCAGTTATTTGGATATCTGGTGTAGCTCAGAGAATGTAATTGAAATTATGTTTATGACATGAACTGTAAACCAGGAAGTTCTTTTATGTTCCGCTCTTTATCTAATCATACACATTGTTAAGATAGTAAAATAAGTAGATGCACATACGTAGATTATGTATGTGTATTTATGCATGTACGTATGTTCATACATACAAAAGTGAATATATTTTTAAACACTCCCAAGAACAAAATAACATGATGCTAGTGTCATTTACTTCTACTTGGGGATCAAAACAAATTGTGAGTTACCTGATTCCTGGTCAAAGACCTTTGAAAAATTAGCTGGGTCAATAAAATATTGATTTCTAAGTATCTACAAAATATTAGTACTATTGCAAAATTATTAAAGTAAAAAATTACTGAAGAAAGTTAGTCACAAGCATTAACATGGAAGAAGCATGTTTCCAACTTAACTGACTTTAAATCCACCCACATATTCTTTATTATATATTAAAAGAAGTTAAAAAAGAGGTTTATGCTCAAAAGATCAATATTTTGTTTTGGATGGAATTTTTAAATAATAATTACTAAAATATACATTATGGCAAGGAAAACTTTTATTCAAATACAAAACTTATTGCAAAATGTATGTAATTTTGAGCAATAGATATGTCAAAAAGGGGCATAAAAATTAAAAAATGATAATTAAAAAATTAAAATTAAATTTAAAAAGGGGGCAACTTTTATTGATAATTTAGGCTTAATGCAAATGTAAAAATGTAATGCAAACGTAATGAAAATTTTTTTTTTTGCATTCAAAATTTTAGGACATTGTAAGAGTGAAAGATATGTAAATATATATGTTGGGTTTTAGGAAAATTTCACTAAGATTCCACTAAAAATATGAGAACAAATTAAATAATTTATCTTTTTGATAGAGGTTTTCCTCTCTGTACCAGTAATCATGGGAACACCTGTTCTATAACACACAAAATATAAATTGAATTAACCAAGCATACTACTAGTTAGAAAGCAATATGTTAAATTTATAACAAAGCCTTGAGCTCAATTAGAGGAAGAATTAAATCTTTTTTTTTTTTTTTTTTCCCCTGACAAAACAAAAACTGCTTGGATAATTTAAGGAAAAAAAAAAAAGGAAAAGTGAATATGAAACCATAAAAGGAAATTATGTTATAAAAAGTAAGTAAAGATCTAGGCCATAGTAGCCAAATTCCAGCAGGATGATGTATTCATTTTGGCAATCATAACGTCATTTGGTTACATATGTTAGGTTTAGAGTCTCCTTGCTTTTGTTTTCAAGAGCTAGGAAAGGACGTAGAATTGAAACAAATGGAATTAGGAAATCCAGTGTAATTAGTATATTATAAGAATAATGAAAGCTTAAACAAAATACAAGAAAGTAGATTAATGTGAATAACATGATAAAGTATCAGCCACTGTAGAGAGTCTTAATTTTTTTTGAGAGTCTTAAATTTGAGATTAAATATAAAAAGAGGTAAAACAAAATCAAATTCAATATTGGTAATACAATGATAGAGTCTAGATTAAATGGTAATTGTCTTCCAATTGAGAAGGTCATTTTACTTCAGATACAGCCTGGTTTGTGAGAAGCCTGTGGTGACAACTGGAGAAAGACCAGTTCACGTGGTCTAATCACTGATAACAGTGGGTGGTGAAGGATGCAAGCAGGAGAATCCCAAGACCCTTTGATGTGATATGTAGGTTCTGAGACGACTTTTCTCAAAAAACCAAAAGACAAAGAAAGTTGACTTAGAATAAGAACGGGAAAATATATTCAATTTTGGACAGAAAGACCAACTTCAAAGTTAGCACCAGGTAATCAATCTCCTTTAAAAAAAAAAAAATAGAAACTAACAAAGAAACACAGAATGCTCAGAAGTCTTATTCATTATAGGGCAAAATTTCTTCTAACTCAATACTAATGTCAGTATCTGACCATGTCAGAAATCAAAATAACAAGATTCCAACATACATTTTTAATGGCACAATTCTACCCAGGATCCTCTGTAATTTATAAAAGAGTAGGGGAATTTCTACTATCAATGTCAACTTTTTTAATGAGAAAACAGTTATCATCATAGCTGATTTGTTATAATGCATGCTTTGCAAAGATATGTCATTTTATTATATTATTTTATTGTATTTTGTTAGAGAGAGTACATAGGGTGGGGGTGGGGAGAAGCAGAGGGAGAGGGAGAGAGAGACAAAGAGAATCCCAAACAGGTACCACACCCAACTTGGAACCCATTTTGATCTCACAACGCTGAGATCATGACCTGCACTGAAATCAAGAGTCAGTCACTTAACTGACTGAGCCCACACACAGGCACCCTGAAGACAAGCCATTTTATTTACTTATTTTTTTTAAGTTTTTATTTATTTATTCATGAGAGATAGAGAGAGTGGCAGAGACATAGGCAGAGGGAGAAGCAGGCTTTCTACAGGAAGGCTGATGTGGGACTTGATCCCAGGATCATGCCCTGAACCAAGGGCAGAGAGAGGTTCAACCACTGAGCCACCCAGGCGTCCCGCATGCCGTTTTAAAATACAGTTGACCATGAGAGTATCAACTGCAAATCCAGCTCTTATCTGATGGTATTATTAGCCAGATCATCTGCTCAGCTTGTATATAGCTTATACACACATGCACACATGTGCACACGCACACACATCACACCTAATATCCACATAAATGAAGTTACAAGTACATATAAAAGTATGTGGCTCTATATCTCTCTGTATATATATATATATGTATCTCTAGGCAGCCCTGGTGGCCCAGTGGTTTAGCGCCGCCTTTAGCCCGGGGTGTGATCCTGGAGACCCGGGATCGAGTCCCACGTTAGGCTCCCTGCATGGAGCCTGCTTCTCCCTCTGCCTGTCTCTCTCTCTCTCTCTCTCTCTCCCTATCTCTCTCTCTTTCTCTGTGTGTGTGTGTCATGAATAAATAAAATATTTAAAAAAATAATTACATATTTCTCTGAATATACATTTAATGATATATATGTATATATATATTACAAAAACTGGATAGATGATAGATAGATAGATAGATAGATAGATAGATAGATAGATAGATGATAGATAGATCTCTGAAACGATTCTAGTATAATCTCAGCTAGAAAGAAATAGTGGGCTCTTACATTCATCCTCCTGTTGTTTTCCCTTGGCAAATAAGCTCAAGCCCCTAGAGATTGTGTCTCAGACAACAACTTCATCTGAGATGCCAACAGCCTAATTGTAACTTATTTTTTCACCAGATAATTACCCGGTAAGTTATTTTTCCCTTCCCCTCTATCTATTTTTTTTAAACCAAAGTATCTTTTCATTTTATGTTCCACACAAACAACAAAGCTCTAGGCTCATGTGAGGAGAAAACCAATTTGAATTGATAGAAGGAAGAGCAAGAGGAAGGAGGATGGAAGCAAGACAGAAGCCTTTCGAGATCTGCACTCGTCCCTAGACTAGACTCACACTGCGGAAGGGCACCAATACTCTGTGAAGTCTCGAAAAATTCCAGGATTTTGTTCAGTCTCTCATGACACAGGAGAAAGAGAAAGAAAACATAATATCAGAGCCAATAATTTCCTCGCTGATGAAAAAATAACCTAAGCTATCTGGGAAAAAGAAAATCCTCTGCAAGGTTACATTCTTCTGCCACAATCTACAACTCTTTATTTCATATACTAATCTTCCAAATCCTCATCTCTTTTCATTTCTATTTCTCTTGGAGAATTGATGGTATAAATGTCTACTGCAAACTCAAACCAAGCCTCGCATTTTCTCATTCCCCATGAGAATGTCCTCTCTGGATGTGTGCATTCTTGCCTTGTTGAGCATTGGCGTCTCGTCTATTTGAAAAAATAAATAAATAAAAACAAAACACAGGCCCACAGGTACCAAACCCAGACAGCAATATGGGTCAGTGTCTGTAGAGGTGGATTTGATTAAGCCACCGTGGAACCGTGGATTAGGCTCAGGAACAGCAGACAAGACCATTATTACAGCCATCATCAGCGTGGGGTGCAGATCTGTCAGGAGGGCCCCAGTCGCCCTGGGGTGTGGTTTTGCACTTGCAAGCAGCAAAGGGCTGCGGTACAAACTCTTAGGTCTCTGTTCAATGTGATGAATCTTCCAGGGCCAATGATCAGGAAAACTAGTAGAATTACGGAACGGTGGACTCCTGTGTTTTGCCTGTTGTATAAA
This sequence comes from Canis lupus dingo, assembly GCF_003254725.2. Lineage (NCBI taxonomy): Eukaryota > Metazoa > Chordata > Mammalia > Carnivora > Canidae > Canis > Canis lupus. The sequence continues at coordinate 10,135,473 of NC_064243.1, forward strand.
AGCTTGTGCAAATTGAGTTTCTTTGCGTGTAATTAAACTATCGGACATACTGTGACCAGTGTCATTATAGGAGGCACGTTCACCTGCTTGATAATTCAGTCTCTCACCAAATAGTGGCTGGTTATTTGCATGAGTAATTTTGCAGGGATACATAGATAAAGCACATATGTGAACTGTATTGTCTTCAAGCTTATGATATGTAAACATAAACAATGATAGTATATTTCTAAATAATATACACAGACATAGATGCTAATCATAATAAAAGCTAGATCTATGTACTATAATGAGTCGGGATTAAGGCACGTGGGAATTCAAACAAGGATTCTGTAGTTTCCAGTTTAGAAATATAAATTAAAGTTTGTGGCAAATATGAAATTTGAGCTAGGGAGAGGGAAGAGTCTGCATTACAGTTTAAGGGGGGAAAAAGGCATTTTGACAAAAAGAACAGCAGGAAAAAAAAAGCACACGGAAAAGTTTCACTTTTGATTCAAAATGACTTATGGTTCAGTATGACTACCATCTGTGCTTAATATAATGACAAATGATGAGAAAACCACTTACCTAGGTTGTTGGGCTCAAAGCATGGAAAAATAATGAATATATGTGGGCATGATTCTATAGGCGATGGGGTGACATTAAATAATTTGAACGAGACGGTGATCTTCAGGAAATCAATGGGCAGCCAGCTCTGGGGAAGCATGCTCAGAACAGGGAACAATGAAAAATGGAGAGAACAGGTGGGTGGGTATACTGTAGCTCCCTGGGGTTTCTGGAAGGAAGCAGGGAGCCAGGTAGGCAGATGAATGAGTGGTATTTTAGAGAACAAATGATATCCTGAAAGTGGACAGAGGTGAGACTCAAAGAGAAAACAATCAAAATGATAACAAACGACCAACTAAACAGTGGGCCAAGAGATATGTTTTCAGAAGCTACAGATTCTGTCCAAAGAAGTATAATGTTCCTGATTTAAAAGAGATCCATGGGCAGCCCGGGTGGCCCAGTGGTTTGGCACCGCCTTCTGCCCGGGGTGTGATCCTGGAGACCCGGGATCGAGTCCCACATCGGGCTCCCTGCGTGGAGCCTGCTTCTCTCCCTCTCCCTCTACCTGTATCTCTGCCTCTCTCTCTCTGTCATGAATAAATAAATAAAATCTTAAAAGAGAGAGAGAGAGAGAGATCCATTATGCCACTGAAAACCTTGATACAAGGGCTACATTTGATTTTTTTAAAATAATTATTGTTTATGATCAAGGAATCAAGATTCCTATTTGCAACATTGCTGTCATTGGCTTTCTGCCATTGGAGAATAGATACCATTTTGTATAAATCCCCTTAAGACCAAATGGAGTGAGGGGGAGGAGATAAAGTTTGTTTTTCTTCTTCATGTAGAAATCCTCTACTTTACAATATAGCAAAAGTACTCCTGGATGAAGACATCGGCCAGTTTCATAAGATTTGTTGTCCATGTTTGGGTCTATTTATTTGGTTGTATAACACTGGCAAAGGTTGAAATCTGAGCAAAGTGAGGGCTGATCTTTGGAAAGCATACGGAATTATTGTCTGGACTCTTCTCGCCTATGATCGCTTTTCTCCCACGGAGTGTCCAGCTGCCCACCAATACCAGTGCTCTCCTGCAGTCTTCAACCACCCAGGTCCCTTCCCTACTGGACTCACACCCTGTGTTTCCCTGGCAGCACATAATACTCTGGATAATACTTCTTCCTAAGTTGCACATCTCCACCATGCGTTTGTTGTTCCTCCAAGCTTCCAGGGCCTGGCTTCCTGTGATGTAAGAGGTAGTAACAAGGAGGCCAATCAACTCTAATCACTTACTATTTTAAAAGGAGAGAAACTGAAAGAATATATCCCAAAACGTCGAGACCAATTATTGGTGGGGGTGAGAAAGGAGGGTGTGGAAAATCTGATGTGTGTGCGCATGCATTTGCACTGTGGGAGCTAGAGGGGAGTTTGAAGGCACAAATTTCAAAAATAAGTTAGAGAAACATAGAAAGCCGCTTAAGAAACATAGAAAGGGGACAGAGGTGGTACTGGTGGAACACGATGGATAAATCCACAGACTATAGATTCTACAGTCTGGGACCGTATTCTAGATCTTACTGATTTGTTGAAGTACAGTTACTTAAGCTGAATCGTTCTGTTTTCTTAACTGTAAAATAAGTAAGATAAATAGCATTAATTCACACTTTCATTTGAGAGGCTGATTAAATTAGAAAATACAAATTTTTCTCTTAAAGACACTGGCTGGCACATGCTCAGTACTCAGTCATTAGCTTTTATCTTTTTTTTTTTTTCATTAACCTTTATCTTTATCATGGTGGATTGTTTTGCTGTTCCTTTTGCTTCTTCTTCCTTCTCCTTCTCTTCTTTGTCTCACGGTGAAGGATTAGTTTTGAGTTGTTTGCTCTCACAAATTCTCCCCTGTGCCAAATGGCAGTGAGATAGTCAGAACTGTCCCAGTCTTCTGGTAAAATTTTCCACCATAGAGTAGAACAAAGCTAATTGGTTCCTTAGGGACTTGTTTTCCACAACTAAAGTACTTGCCTGAGTATTGTGATATTTATTTTTCTTTAGAAAATAACTCATTATACATGTTCATTTGAAGTAGCCAAGCTATAAAAATATGTTTTATACAACTTATGTTTTAAAATCAAATTAGTTTACATTTATCCTTGTCATCATCCAGTACTTTTCTATGGACCTACTCAATATGCATACATTTATAATATTGTAGATAAAATGTTCCATTCTACAGTGGATACTTTATCCATTTTTCTGCATGTTAGACGCTTTGGGAACTACAAGAGAAGCCTAAAATCTGTACTTCCTTCCTCTCAATTGCCCCATCACCACCTGCTTCTCTATTTACAGCTGCCCTGCTTCCTGCCAAACATCCAATCAGTTTCAAAAACCTGTTCTTTATGGCCTCCCTCTTTTTTTCCAATTCACATTCAAACTCATGAACAAATGAACTGGCTTGTACATAATATTATTTGTTTGTCACTGTTTTGTAACTGTGAGAATTACTGTCCATATACTTTGCTGCCTCTCCTTTTACCCTGGGTCAGCTGGTATGGCTCTAATGCATTGTTTGTAATGACTGATTAATTTTCCATTGTCTAAATGGACCACATTTATTCAACAGACTTACTAATGGACCTTTATCATTTTAAATTTTTCACCTCTACAAATAATGCTGTGATAAACACTCTTATGGTTATTATCCACATGTCCTGGAATTCTGTTTCTATGAGAAGTAGAACCTGGATAAAATAATATGATTGCTTCAGGAAAAATGTATTTAAACTTAAAAGAAGTGTTTTATGGAAAAATGTTTTGGATGACCTCGTAGATGTACAAGGTAAAGGAGGAGACCTTTATAAGGTAAGTAGTGGTCAGTTTCAGGAGGAGAAATGTGCGCAGAGGCAGAGAAAGAAGTGGACCCTTACACTATTCTAGCTTGGTCAGAACAGGGATGATACTCAACTGGGAGACAAAGGAAAAGCCCGGCAGTGGGACTAACACCCCAAGGAAGGCAGGGAACTGAATATTTAGGGTATGACTAGAAGCTCATGAAAACAGAAGTAAGTGAAAGGCACAAATAAACAGGTTTTGTTGGGTTTATATACAGATTGTTTTTAATAGAAAAGTAAGGAATTTAGACATTCTGCTGTGACAAATGGGAACTTTTGTTTTATAAAGATTAGACTATCTTTTGAATAAACATTTCCCAAAAAAGAAACCCAACTGAATGCTCTTATCAGTTGTCAGAGAAATGCAGAGTACACCATGAACATAGTTTCTGCTTCTCATGATAATACATTGTAAAGGTATAGCCAAGTAATGGATTTCATGCTGTTAGAAAATGAGTCGCTGTCTTTCTGTAATGCAAATTAGTAATTTATACCAATAGCATGAAAATTTCACAATCTCTTTCAGCCATTAATCCCCCTTCTAGGGATATGTCTTAATTAAATAATTGCAGCTATATGTAAAGATTTAGCTCTAAGTTCTCTGGCTGTCATTTTTTTTTTAATTATAAAAAATAAGAGCAAACCAAACATTTCAAAATAGTGAAGTGGTAAAATAAATTATGGTATATTCAAGTAATAGAATATTAGGCAGTCATTCAAATAGTGTTATAAAAGATTCAATTGTATAAAATAAATGTGATATACGAAAAGTGGAAAATTTTAGCATTAACATTTAAAATATAAACCTAGGTAAAATAAATAAATATATAGAAAATATACATATGCATCTGTACTTGGGTATATGCATGTGTGTGTATATTTGTTTACTTCTATATATCATATATACATATATATGTGTATATATGTATTTGATATTTATAGAGAAAATCTGGAAATATATACATCAAATTAACTTTTTTCTTTTTTTATGATTCTTTATAATTAAGATGTGTTGGTTTCAAAATCATATACAATCAATGACTACTAACTATTAATGTATCTTTAAATGTAGAAATACAAATACTCCCCTGTCCACAGTGGAACCTTGTATTGGGAAGAAACTAAAGGTGAGGGACCATTTAGTACACTTTCCACATGACAAATCCTGATAGCCTGAATTAAGTCCCATTAGGGGAGTTGAAAAGGTGAAGATAATAAAAGGTTTGGTAAAACAGTTCCCTAAAAATAAGTTTAATTTAAAATTAGTAAAAATGTTGCATGGTGACAGACTATAGCTGCACTTGCTGGGAGCATAGCATAATGTATAGAGTTGTTGAATCACTCTGTTGTACACCTAAAACTAATGTAACACTGTGTGTCATTTATACTCAAACAAAAAATTAAAAATATAAAACAAAATAAAATTAGTAATAAGAATTGAGAAAAATCAAAATTGCTTTAAGTCATAGGACACCAGAAACAAAGATTTTTCATCAATTTTTGTGAGAATATTATATTCCACGACTCCTATACCTCAACTCACTTTTGGTCTCAAAGTTTTTTGGCCTTTGTATTTTTCCAGTTTGGTTCAACAATGGCCATTGTCATTTCTGGCAATATCTTAGTGTTCACTGACTTTGCCCTTATGCCTGAGAACATGTCATTGGATCAGGGGTTCAGATCAGTTTATGCCAATGGGGTACTCTCAGCTCTCTACCCTGGTTCCTGTTGGGCCAAACTCAGTAAGACTTCATATACTTTATTTCCTAAAAATTTTACCCATGTTTTATGGGTTGCCTTGTGTCTCCCAAAAAGGCTGTTCAAGTCCTAACCTCCAATACCTATGCATGTGATCTTATTTGGAAATAAAGTCTTTGCAGACGCCATTAATTTAAGATAAGGCTTACGCTAAGGCAGTGTGATTGGTGTCTGCATGAGAAGAGGAGAACACTGTGTGAGAACAGAGAAATGTTTGGTAAGGACAGAGAGCAGATTAGGATGGTAAAGCTATGAGCCTCGCAATTCTAGGGATTACCAGAAGCCATCAGAAACTACAAGAGAGGTAGGGAACTGATTCTCTTTCAGAACTCTCAGAAGGATCCAACCCTGCTGACTTGATGTTGGATTTCTAGCCTCCTGCACTGGGAGGGAATACATTTCTGTTGTTTCAAGCCCACCTATTTGTGGTAATCTGTTAAGGCAGCTTGTAAAACGAATTCACCACTATATGAATTCTAAAGTTATAGAACAAAAGAAAAATAAACACCCCAAATTCCATGAGGAAAAGAAGAGTATCTGTCTTGTTTATTGCTATTCTTAGTGCCTGCCATACAATATATGATAAATAAATGTACTTAGGGAGAAAAATATGAATATATATTCTGTATGTTCCTCTTGTAAGAGCTGAGTTGGTGAGAAAAGAAAAATATTTCTTCAAAAAGCTGACATATATAAACAAGCGAAAGATTAGCTAGCAATATATATATATAATGATGCTAATAATTATTTTATAAATAGTCATGCTGAGTCAGAGGAAGCATCTTGGAAGGAATTAACTTCTTCAACTTTGTATTAAGGAAATTTTGTTTTTTTCAACAAATTACTTATTTGTCCTCTGTGTGTAATATAATGCTAACCATGGCTTAGGAGCAGGTAGGGTAAAATCAGCATGAACTAAAAATTGGATAAAGAACAAATAATATAGATAATGGGAACAATATAAAGCCCAACACAATACGATAGCAGGTTCTGGAAGGGAATCTTGTGAAACAAGTTGATACTGGCCTTGAATACGAAATCAGAAGTAAGAAAAGGAGAAGGGAATTTTAGCAAATATAGTCGTTTATGTCCTCTTTACTCAAATATTACAGTAGGGTATATGAGATGAATATTACTACTAATTATAATAAACTCAAGATTCTGTTTCTAGAAATACAAGTGAAAGAGAAAACATGAACATAACTCTGAAAGAGTAGTGTCATTGATAATGCCAGGAATTATCCTGATGTTATCAACCTGAAAAGGTTGTTGATTTAAGGTGGTGTTAGAGGTGGGTGCTCAGTTTAGTGTTACATGCTTAAGTCCATAAACTAACAAGTTAAAGCTGTAAAGGAGCCTATATCAGGTTCCCATGGCTGTTTACAAATTACCACTAATTTAGTAGCTTAAAACAAAACAAATGTACTTGCTTACAGGTATGGAGGTCAGAAATCTTAATGTGTCTTATGCGGAAAAATCAAGGCATCAGCAGGGCTAGCTTCTTTTGGAGGCTCTGGGAGAGAGCCTGTCCCATGTCCCTGTGGCTTCTAGAGGCCACCTGCATTCCTTGGCCCTTGACCTTTCCTTGTGTCATTCCTACATTTTGCTTCAGTGTCATGGCAGATCTTCAACTACTGACTGAATTTTTGCTCTTATAAGGAGACTTGTGATTGTATTGGTTGCACGTAATGAGCTAGATTAATCCTATGATCCCAAGATCTTTAATTTAATCACATTTGCAAAGTCTCTTTTTTCATGGAAGGTGCCAGGGGTTGGGATATTGACATCTGGGGGGCCATTATTCAGCCTACCAATGGAGCCCAATAGACAGCTATAAGTATGAAACTAGAAAAAGCTCCAGGGATGCTAGAAAAAGTTAAATTTGCAGCCTAGAGAAGAAAATTCAGGAAAATGTTCATTCCTTGCTTGCCATTAAGTAGAAAGATATACTGTATTTAAATCCCATTTAGACCACTTACTAGTTATGTTACCTGTAGGAAGTCACTGGTATACGTACCAAGCTCCAAAGCTAGAGTTCCTAACTTTTATTTCTCATCACCTCTCTGATGTAAGTGATAAGTATTTCTTTAACTATGACAAATTGTAAGATATCATGCAGCACACAGTTATATGACCCTAATCTCAATATACACAAAGGTACTCCCTTAATAAAATTAGATTTAAATAATCACCAAGTGGACAGGCACACATTCCCTGAAGCACAAAGGAGGAACTAACTGAGTTTCCTCTGGTCCTCATCCACAGGCCCTATCATAATGAATGGCATTCATCAAGTTGGGAACTGCAGGGTACTCTTTCCCCCCTGCCACTTAGTGTCTTCTGATATCTACTGCAACACCAAGTCCTTTAAAATTCACTTCCTGATTATTTCTAGAAGTCATCCACATACACCCATGTCCACTTCTATCATTCTAGTTAAATTGCCATATCTATCCCTGGGAAGTGGAAAATTCTCACACATCCATTTTAGCCCAATCAGGCTGAGCTTTTGCAAGTTCAAGTCTTAACAAGTGCCTCCCTACTAAATCCCTTCTTTTGCTCTTAAAGACCCAAATATTGAGCACATCTTGCCAGTCTCTGAAGAATCTGACCCCGGACTACATTAGTGGCATCATGATCTGCAAAATTGTCCTTACTCTCTGTAATCCAACCATGTGTAATATTTTCAGGTCCTTGACCTTCTGGTCTCCACTTCTTCCAGGAATAACTTTCCTCCCTCTTTCTCTAGTAAATTTCTCTTCTTCCTTTAGAATTCACTTCAATGATCACTCCTCAGGGATCTAGTTCTTGACTTGCTCAGAGTAGATTACATAGCCTTGGAGTACCTGCTCATTTTTCATTTATAGCATTATTGATGATTGCACTTAAATAAATCTATTATGTAATGAATGGCTTGATTAGTTACACAAATATTAGGCCATAAGCTCCATATCTGCAAAAACTATTGCTGTCATATTTCAGAATTTTTCTCCACTGCCTTGAACATATTTAATGATTAGTAAATATTTTTTGAAATACTGAATAACTTAAAGGATAATTAAAAATTTTCTGAGTAGATAGTAAGTAAACCGTTTCTAGTCAAAGTAGGAACTGCCATTTGAAGTTTAAGAGTGAAGTCAATAACTCTAGTTAAAAATGACAAAAAGAGAAATGTTGCTCATAGAGATTACACACAGTGGGAAAAGTGTGATCTGTACTCTATGTTAGAAGGATAGAGGTCAGGAAGAATAAATTTTAATCAGGATTGTCAATGTATCAATATATGACTTTGAGTTCTCCACCTTGGGGATATCACCTAATGTCTCTGCTCCAGAGATTTCTCTATTAGCACAGCTGATACTAGTGGAATTCAAAACAATGCAAAGTACAATCAATCAATTAATTTCTTTCAAATTTTTCATTTAGGAGAGAATTAAGGACCAAAAATATGGGGACTCCTTGGTGGCTCAGTGGTTGAGGTCTGCCTTCTGCTCAGGGCACAATCCCGGGGTCCTGGGATTGAGTCCCACTGCGGGCTCCCTGCATGGAGCCTGCTTCTCCCTCTGCCTGTGTCTCTGCCTCTCTTGTCTCTCATGAATAAATAAATGAAATCTTAAAAAAAAATAAAAGAACCAAAAGCATGACATGAAGGAAAGTAGCCATATAAGTGGCAGAGGTGGGATCAGATACAGCATAAACGCTGTGTTAACTTGTCTTTAAAATCCTTGAGCATCTTGTAAGGCTTGATTGAAATATAAAATTAATGGTTTATAAACCTATTATTGAGTTAAATGAAACATCTACTAGTACATTTAAAGCAGTTATTTCCTAATCTCTTTTGAGCTTATTCACCAACGGAACAGTTGAATGCATTTCTAATCAACTACAAATTCAAATGTGAAATGATCATTTGGTTCATTAAAAAAAAAAAAAAAAAAAGCAGTGGGCTTTCCAAATGCACAGTTATTGTTACACTTAGATTCCAGAGAGGAAAATACTAGTAAGACTTGCTACTAAGTTTCCTTTGCTTATATTTTTGATGGTTGTATTTAAAGGTATAAAATCGAATACATTTATATGTTCTACAGAGTTCTGCCTTTGAAAAAGAATAGTTTCTCTAAAGCTTAGCAGGGTAGGTTGATGGGAAAATTAAAGACACTTTATTTTTTTTTAATAGCTTTTTTTCCCTAGTATATTTCCAGAGGCATAGTTTGGAAGGGATATTGAATAGCAAGTCAGTTGTTATACCCATTTTGCAGTATCATGTAGAGAAGTGTTTAAGAACACTTGTAATAAAGAAGGTTCTAAGAATAATTTTAAAAAGTAAATTGTCAATGATTTTTTTGAGGCTGCCTGCTGTTAACTACAAAGAAATCACTGAAAGAAAAAGGAAAGAGAGCAGAGAGGGAGAGAGAGAGAGGGAGAGAGAGAGGAGGAAAGAGAGAGAAAGAAAGAAAGAAAGAGAAAGAAAGGAAGAAAGGAAGAAAGAAAGAAAAAGAAAGAAAGAAAGAAAGAAAGAAAGAAAGAAAGAAAGAAAGAAAGAAAGAAAGAAAGAAGCTACCAATATTCAAAACTGTAGCATAAATTATGAAGCACTAAAAGTACCAAAAGGAAAAATAAAATATAATACTAGGGTTTCTGTATTAAAATTTATAACCTTAGGGCAAAAGCTGTAATTTTATAAATTGAACTCTAATCTCGAACTGTGATCACAGATTTTGTGATAATTATAATAATCACTATGTCCTTTCATAATTAAAAAAATAATTTTTTAAAATAAATTTATTTTTTATTGGTGTTCAATTTACCAACATACAGAATAACACCCAGTGCTCATCCCGTCAAGTGCCCCCCCCAGTGCCCGTCATCCATTCACTCCCACCCCCCGCCCTCCTCCCCTTCCACCACCCTTAGTTCGTTTCCCAGAGTTAGGAGTCTTTATGTTCTGTCTCCCTTTCTGATATTTCCCACACATTTCTTCTCCCTTCCCTTATATTCCCTTTCACTATTATTTATATTCCCCAAATGAATGAGAACATACAATGTTTGTCCTTCTCTGATTGACTTACTTAACTCAGCATATAACCCTCCAGTTCCATCCACGTTGAAGCAAATGGTGGGTATTTGTCGTTTCTAATGGCTGAGGAGTATTCCATTGTATACATAGACCACATCTTCTTTATCCAGTCATCTTTCAATGGACACCGAGGCTCCTTCCACAGTTTGGCTATTGTGGACATTGCTGCTAGAAACATCGGGGTGCAGGTGTCCTGGCATTTCATTGCATCTGTATCTTTGGGGTAAATCCCCAGCAGTGCAATTGCTGGGTCGTAGGGCAGGTCTATTTTTCACTCTTTGAGGAACCTCCACACAGTTTTCCAGAGTGGCTGCACCAGTTCACATTCCCACCAACAGTGCAAGAGGGTTCCCTTTTCTCCGCATCCCCTCCAACATTTGTTGTTTCCTGCCTTGTTAATTTTCCCCATTCTCACTGGTGTGAGGTGGTATCTCATTGTGGTTTTGATTTGTATTTCCCTGATGGCAAGTGATGCAGAGCATTTTCTCATGTGCTTGTTGGCCATGTCTATGTCTTCCTCTGTGAGATTTCTCTTCATGTCTTTTGCCCATTTCAGGATTGGATTGTTTGTTTCTTTGGTGTTGAGTTTAAGAAGTTCTTTATAGATCTTGGAAACTATCCCTTTATCTGATATGTCATTTGCAAATATCTTCTCCCATTCTGTAGGTTGTCTTTGAGTTTTGTTGACTGTATCCTTTGCTGTGCAAAAGCTTCTTATCTTGATGAAGTCCCAATAGTTCATTTTTGCTTTTGTTTCTTTTGCCTTCGTGGATGTATCTTGCAAGAAGTTACTGTGGCCAAGTTCAAAAAGGGTGTTGCCTGTGTTCTCCTCTAGGATTTTGATGGAATCTTGTCTCACATTTAGATCTTTCATCCATTTTGAGTTTATCTTTGTGTATGGTGAAAGAGAGTGGTCTAGTTTCATTCTTCTGCATGTGGATGTCCAATTTTCCCAGCACCATTTATTGAAGAGACTGTCTTTCTTCCAATGGATAGTCTTTCCTCCTTTATCGAATATTAGTTGCCCATAAAGTTCAGGGTCCACTTCTGGATTCTCTATTCTGTTCCACTGATCTATGTGTCTGTTTTTGTGCCAGTACCACACTGTCGTGATGACCACAGCTTTGTAGTACAACCTGAAATCTGGCATTGTGATGCCCCCAGATATGGTTTTCTTTTTTAAAATTCCCCTGGCTATTCGGGGTCTTTTCTGATTCCACACAAATCTTAAAATAATTTGTTCTAACTCTCTGAAGAAAGTCCATGGTATTTTGATAGGGATTGCATTAAACGTGTATATTGCCCTGGGTAACATTGACATTTTCACAATATTAATTCTGCCAATCCATGAGCATGGAATATTTTTCCATCTCTTTGTGTCTTCCTCAATTTCTTTCAGAAGTGTTTTATAGTTTTGAGGGTACAGATCCTTTATTTATTTATTTATTTATTTATTTATTTATTTATTTTGTATTGCAACTGAGCTAAGGCTTAATAGCTGTGCCTCCCAGACTTCCATGGCTAGGTATAGTCAAGGTCAACAACAGAAGACCATAGGATGGCAGGAAAGAACCAGCTCCTACTCACTCCTGGGAAGCATCTCTGGCAGCTGTTCCATCTTTTTTATGTTTCAGGTCTTGATGAACAGAAGTGCTCTGATTCCGACCTCTTGGTTGTGGTAGCACTGAAACTACTCCCTTAGTTCCAGTAATAGCTTTTCAGCCCAAACGCAGCCGCAGCTTTTTGCTTTTGTTAATCTTGAGGTCACTTCCTTGTCCTTAATTTGGAGTTTTAGCTCTTTCACGATGTATCTAAGCAACACCTTGTATTAAAATCCTTCTGCTTGAAAATTTAGAGTAGTTGTCTTCTCTTGTTTATTCCCCGAGCACACTGACCTACCAGAAGTGAAATCAAAGGGCAAAGCAAGAAATGTTACAGGATTTCTTCTCCTTTAGTGTCGTGGCTCTTGGTCACACTGCTTGAAGTAATGAAGAGGTACACCGATGAAGAGTGGTGGGCGGCAAAGCAAAGTTTATTGAGCCACAGTAAAGTTATTGGAGATAGTACAAAGCTCCCAAAGAGAGAGGGGACCTGCTAGGGATTGCCACTGGAGTTTCTAAGTCTAGGGGTTTTTATGGGCTTGTTGCCAGGCTGTTTTAATTTGATTAACCCTCCTTGTCCTGTCATCCAATCAAGATTTTGTCATCTACCAATCATGTAAGAAAGGGTGGAGGACTCCTTATAAAATCTTCTTAAGGGTGATTTTCTTTTGGGGGCACCTGGGTGGCTCAGTGGTTGAGCAACTGCCTTTGGCTCAGGTTGTGATTCTGGGGTCCTGGGATCGAGTTCCACATCAGGCTCCCCGCAGGGAGCCTGCTTCTCCCTCTGCCTATGTCTCTGCCTCTCCCTGTGTCTCTCATGAATAAATAAATAAGATCTTTAAAAGAAAAAAAAAAAAAAGGATGATTTCCTTTTAGGGCAGTTGGGGAGACTCTTGTCCCTAACTGCCTTCCTCCCAACTATCCTTCATGAGAAATATATGTTTCCTCAAATGTCCATCTGATTTTTTTTTATCCCACTTTATGTCCCTTATCAAGATGGAACCGTACAAATTTTAACTCAGGCTCAATGAATCTACAGAGTCTGGCATTGATTCTGTCTAGGGTTTAGGGATTGAAGTAGTCTACTTTAAAATTAAGGAAACTCACTTCTGTGTCAAGTCCTAGTTCAATTTCAACTTCATTTTTATTTCTTTCATGTTTCTGAAACAAGTCTCCTAACCAACAGAACTCCCACACACAGTTTCCCAGGTCGTATGCTAGTTCTGATACCCAACTGCTTTTCATGTCCATTGTTGGATCCTAGTCCTAGGTCTCCTTAAAGTTTTCTGTTAGGATAAAACTTTTAAAGTTTCCAATACTTCTAATTCAACTCGATTTGACTTGATTTGATATAATACACATTTTAATGCACCTAACATATGCCAGGCTTTGTGCTTAGCTCTGGGAAACAGACATTTACTCCTCATAAAGGACCCAGAAAATAGTAGGAGAGAGGTGAAGTAAAAATCACAAAAAATATTACATACTATATCAGGACTAAATATATGACCTATGTTATAGGAAATTCCAAGATTTAGTGAAAGCTACTTGTCTCTTAACAAATAATTATCAATACAGATTTTTATCTTACAATCTAGACAAACTTCCAAACTTTATAATTCATAACACTTCAAATCCTGCAAACCCTCTCCCTCTTTCTGTATATGTATATATACATTTACATATATATACACAGCTGCTATATATATACACATACAGAGAAAGAGAGATTGTCAAGGCCAGACTTACATAAGAATGAAATTAAGTGCTACCGAGCCAAGTTTATGATAAAATTCTAAAATCAAACCCACTTTTAGCATTTACATTTATTACATTTAGCACAGATCTTGCTATATAGTTATTATGAGCACGTTAAACATATAGTTAGAGATCACAGGTCTTTCAAACCTGCTTCATTTGACAGCTTTATTGGAGGGTGTCTTTTTATATACATTATGTTGAATGAATATCTTATAAAAATGATTTCTTCTTTTTAATTACTATTAAATTGCATTTTCCTTCTCTAAGGATAAACCTCTTCAGGTTAACAGAAATTTTTCAACCTAATAGGGAGTATATGTTATCAACTTTGATGTGTACATCTTTCTTGTCAAAATGTACTGGCTTTAAAACTTAAGTTGCAACTCTGTGTGTACCTGTCATTTATAATATGCATCCTCTGTAGATGACCTTATACAAGAAATAGCAACTCCATGCACTAGCTAACCGACTTTTGGCCTTTCATTACAAATCAAACATAAGTATACAAAATGATTTTTTTTTCATTTTTACTAATTTAATATATTTACTTCTCATCTATTTTTAATTTTTATTCTTTACATCTGGTTTATAGATTAATAATCTTAGAAACATAAACATTAAAATACCATAATTTTTTCACCATAAAAATTAATATTTTTGTGCTCCGGGGCCTGCGCTGTTGGATTCGAGCTCCCGGTGGCGCAGCCGCCCCCGAGCCCCTCTGAGCTGCTCCAGGTCCCCCAGTGCTCGCTGCAGCCCTTAGGGAGCTCAGCGCACTCTCCCTGGGGGCAGGTGCCTGTTAGTGTCCCCGGGAGCCTGAGGAGGAAAGACTATCCATTGGAAGAAAGGCAGTCTCTTCAATAAATGGTGCTGGGAAAATTGGACATCCACATGCAGAAGAATGAAACTAGACCACTCTCTTTCACCATACACAAAGATAAACTCAAAATGGATGAAAGATCTAAATGTGAGACAAGATTCCATCAAAATCCTAGAGGAGAACACAGGCAACACCCTTTTTGAACTCGGCCACAGTAACTTCTTGCAAGATACATCCACGAAGGCAAAAGAAACAAAAGCAAAAATGAACTATTGGGACTTCATCAAGATAAGAAGCTTTTGCACAGCAAAGGATACAGTCAACAAAACTCAAAGACAACCTACAGAATGGGAGAAGATATTTGCAAATGACGTATCAGATAAAGGGCTAGTTTCCAAGATCTATAAAGAACTTCTTAAACTCAACACCAAAGAAACAAACAATCCAATCCTGAAATGGGCAAAAGACATGAACAGAAATCTCACAGAGGAAGACATAGACATGGCCAACATGCACATGAGAAAATGCTCTGCATCACTTGCCATCAGGGAAATACAAATCAAAACCACAATGAGATACCACCTCACACCAGTGAGAATGGGGAAAATTAACAAGGCAGGAAACAACAAATGTTGGAGAGGATGCGGAGAAAAGGGAACCCTCTTACACTGTTGGTGGGAATGTGAACTGGTGCAGCCACTCTGGAAAACTGTGTGGAGGTTCCTCAAAGAGTTAAAAATAGACCTGCCCTACGACCCAGCAATTGCACTGTTGGGGATTTACCCCAAAGATACAAATGCAATGAAACGCCGGGACACACCTGCACCCCGATGTTTCTAGCAGCAATGGCCACGATAGCCAAACTGTGGAAGGAGCCTCGGTGTCCATCGAAAGATGAATGGATAAAGAAGATGTGGTCTATGTATACAATGGAATATTACTCAGCTATTAGAAATGACAAATACCCACCATTTGCTTCAACGTGGATGGAACTGGAGGGTATTATGCTGAGTGAAGTAAGTCAGTCGGAGAAGGACAAACATTATATGTTCTCATTCATTTGGGGAATATAAATAATAGTGAAAGGGAATATAAGGGAAGGGAGAAGAAATGTGTGGGAAATATCAGAAAGGGAGACAGAACGTAAAGACTGCTAACTCTGGGAAACGAACTAGGGGTGGTAGGAAGGGGAGAAGGGCCGGGGGTGGGAGTGAATGGGTGACGGGCACTGGGGGTTATTCTGTATGTTAGTAAATTGAACACCAATAAAAAAAATAAAAAAATAAAAATAAATAAATAAATAAATAAATGAAGCAATTATCAATTCAATAAGGAATGTGAACAGCCTTTTAACAAAATGGTGCTGAGATAATGGGATAGTCACAAGCAAAATAGTCAAGATGGATCCCTATTGCATATGTACATGAAAATTAACTCAAAATGGATCACTGATTTAAAGATAAGGTCTGAAGTTGTACGATTCTCAGTAAAGAACAGAGGAGTGTATCTTTGTGGCTTTGAGTTAGACATTGATTTCACAGAAACAATACCAAAAGGCAGAGGCAACAAAAGAAAAAAGGTAATTTGGCTTCATCAGAATCAAAAACTGGCTTCAAAGAATACCAACAAGAAAGTGCAGTGACAGCATACAGAATGAGAAAATTTTTGCAATCCTGTATCTGATAAGAGATTTATAGGTAGGATATATAAAGGACTCTTACAACTCAGTAACAGAAAGATAAAAAAAAAAAAAACTAAAAAATGGGAAAAACATTTGAAGATATAGTCATCTGAAGAAGTTATACAAATAAGCACAATACACAAGAAGCACATGGAAAGATGCTCAGTATCATTAGTCATTAGGGAAATCAAATTCAAATCAGGAGAAGTAACTACTTCATACCCACTAGGATGGCTAAAATCCAAGACAGTCAATAACTAGTGTTAGTGAGACTGTGGAGAAACTGAAACCCTCCTATATTGCTGGTGAAAATGTAGAACAGTGCAGAGGCTTTTGAAATGAAGTGGCATTTTCTCAAACTTTTAAACTAGAGTTACCTTAAGATCCAGCACTTCTACTCCTAGCTATATATTCAAGACAATTAGAAAGGTATGTCTACACAAAAGCTTGTACACTAATATTCATAGAGTACTATTCATAATAGCCAAAACCGTCCATCTGCTAAGGAATAAATAAAATTTAGTGTATTCATACAAGGGAGTATTATTCCACCATAAAGATAAGTGAGGCATTGATACATGCCAGAACATGGATAAACCTTAAAAAATATGCCGAGTAAAAGAAGTTAGTCAAAAAAGAGCAATATTGTATGATTCCATTTATATGCAATATCTAAAATAGGCAAGTCTGTAGAACAGAAAGTATAGGGTTGCTTCTCTAAAACTGGGAGAGAAGTATTGAGTGGGTATGGGGGCATGAGGAGTAGCTACTAATGCATACAAGGTTTCTTATGGGGTGTTGGAATGACAGACAGTAATGATGGTGCATAATGCTGTGGATATAAAACCACTAAAAAACACTGAATCGGACACTTTACAGAGTAAAATTTATGATATATGACTTATGTCTCAATAAAGCTTTCAAAAAGAGGGCATTTAAGGGGCACCTGGTGGCTCAGTCAGTTGAGCATCAGCCACTTGATTTCAGCTCAGGTCACAATCCCAGGGTTGGGAGATTGAGCCCCACCTTGGGCTCCATGCTTAGTCTTGTTTGCTTGAGATCCTTTCTCTCTCTCCCTCTGCCCCTCCCCCTGCTTGCATGCTCTCAAGTGCACATGTGCTCTCACTCTCTCGCTCTCTCTCTCTTTAAAATAAGTAAATGACTCTTAAAAAGTGAAAAAGTAATGAGGGCATTTGACTTTTCCTCATAAACAAAACAAATATCTTTTGAATCCCTTCCATCAGAAAGGTATTGTTTATGCTTTAGTAACCTAAAATAGCTAAGATCATAGTTTGAAAACTGTAAGAAGCAGATTAAAACAAAAATCGGATTTTTGCAATATATGTTGCCCATGAGGATGGACACAATCAAGAGAGGTTTGTTTAACTTGTTGCCTGTGATGTTGCTATGAAAATCAGCCAAGTGTATGGGGGCGGGGGGGATGAATGTTTATTTGTGTCTGACTCAACATATTGCTCTGCACCGTTCCTTAATCAGATGCCTATCTCCATTTATTTTTATAACCCTTCTCTTCATTTTCTTCATGGTTAAATTGCATGATATGTGTTGTTCTGCTTCAGGAGGAACCATCTGTTGTGTAATTATCACCAGGGGCTAACCATTATCTCAAGGTGCAGAAATTCAGCATTATAGGTAATATGAATGCATAATTTATTATGCCCATGTACCTAATTGAAAACTCGAATGTATCCAGTAAGAACGATATTTGATCAAGAACTCTCTGCCTTGAGAAATGCCATGCTTCTCTCAAACTTGTGAACAAAATAACTTTTAAACCTCAAAATTTCCTGAGCAATTTTTTTAATGGGGGATTTTTTTGGCTTTGAAACAACTGCACTCCATTCAGAATAATTAACAACAGGAAAATAATGTCTATGAAAATAGAGGAAATATTATTTTCATTGGCAAACTATCATATGTGACTTTGAAGCTTCATTACTGTTTAGGAAGCAGGAAGGGCAATTATAATAATATCTGACAATGCCAATCAAAACGTAGCCAGCAATCCTCACCATAATGGGTCGTTTTCCTCTTTCTGAACTGCGTAAACTAGAGGGGGAAAATAATAAAGATAATAGTTAACTACTATTCTGTTATATAATAATCCTCATTTTAGTCCCTAGACACAGATTTCTGTGTCTATTAGGCAGATTATGTGTCAATAGAAATGTTTCATTTTCATTAGAGAATCTCAGATAGATATATGAGCTTTTATTTACAAAATATAAAAATGAAAATAGAGCATATTCATTTCTATCTGGTGCATTGTGGTTTTTTTATAAGATTTATTTAGTTTTAGAGAGACAGCTTGAGTGGAAGGGGCAGAGAGAGAGGAAGAGAGAATCTCAAGCAGACTTCAGACTTTATGCTGAGTGTGGAGCCAGATGTGGGGTTTGATCTCACAACCATGAGATCATGAGCTGAGCTGGAACCAAGAGTCGCATGCTTAACTGACTGTACCACCCAGGCACCCCTGGTGGTACAGTCACAATAACATGGTTTCCAAAATTAATAAGATCTGTAAAATTAACACTTGGGCCTGCTGGCTCCAATTTCTCTCCTGAGTTATGAAAACCTCCCCTTAAAATAAATAAATAAATAAATAAATAAATAAATAAATAAGAAAACCTCCCCGAAATAACAAATTATTTTAAAGTTTCATATTATGACATTTAATGTACCCAATAGAAATATGTGCCTGGTCTACTTTTGTTATACTTTTTGAATTCTGAAAGCTGCTGGCAGATTAGACACATCTGGTGCAGATACATACCTTTAGCATTCCTTGAAAGACTTCTCTAAGCCCAGAATGCATATAGATAGTAACAGGTTTATTTTTTTATTTTTTTCAAGATTTTGTTTATTTATTCATGAGACAATGAGAGAGAGAGAGAGAGAGGGAGAGAGAAGAGAGGCACACAGGCAGAGGGAGAAGCAGGCTCCATGCAGGGAGCCCGACATGGGACTCGATCCCGGGTCTCCATGATCATGCCCTGGGCCGAAGGCTGCACTAAACTGCTGAGCCACCTGGGCTGCCCAGTAACAGGTTTAATTGAAAAGTCATATGATCCACATCATGCCATCCAGGAAATGCAAATTAACACAGCTAGGAGATCTCTGTACACCTGCTGGAATGGCCAAAATCTGGGACACCGACAACCCCAAATGCTGACAAGGATGTGGCACTCTCATTCATGCTGGTGGGAATGCAAAATGTTATAGCCACTTTTCAGGACATTTTACTGCTTTCTTACAAAACTAAACATATTCTTATCATATGAGCCAACAATCATATTCCTTGGCATTTACTCAAAGGTGAAAACATGTCCACATGAAAACCTGCACATGGATATTTGTTTATTGCAGTTTTATTCATAATTGTCAAAACTAAAATGTCTTTCAGTAGGTGAATAGATAAATAAACTGTGATACATCCAGATAGTGGAATATTATTCAGCACCCCAAAAAATGAGCTGTTAAGCTATGAAAAGATATGGAGAAAGCTTAAATGCATGTTATTGAGCATAAATAAGTCAATCTGTAAAGAGTACATACTATATGATTATTATATGACATTCTGGAAACGGTAAAAAGATCATTGTGATAGGGATAGGAAAAGAATAAACAGGTGGATCACAGGGGATGTTTAGGGTGGTGAAACTACTATGTATGATACTATAATGATGGACTTGTCATAACCCATAGAATATGCAACACCAAGAATGAACCCTAAGGTAAAATAATGACTTTGGGTGATAATGATGTATCGATGAAAGTTTATCCACCATAATAAATGTGCCACTCTGGTGACCAATGGTGCTAATGTGGGAGGCCGTGTGCGTGGAGACAATGGGAGCTAGGAATTCTCTACGCTTTTCTCCCAACTTCGGCTGTGAACCTAGAACTGCTCCAAAAAAACTCTTGAAAAAATACACACTTTAAAGTATCTTGATTTAAAAATATAAAATTACCAATAACTCATATTTTCTTTTCCTACTGGCTTTTAATTCAACATTAAGATTGAATTTGCATAAATGTTAACCAGGTATTACCGAAGGAAATATTTATAATCTGGAAGTCCAATGGTTCTCAGAATTTATCCTTGGGATTATCATTATCAAGGTATCTGGGAGTCTGTTACAACTGTAGAACATCCCATCTTATGCCAGGCCTCTGAAGCAGAAACTGGGCTGCAGCTGAGCAATCGGTATTTTAACAAGCCCTTCAGGTGATTTCCATGCATGTGAAAGTCTGAGGACCGGTAGTCTAGTTTATGTTGACTTCTCTCATTGTTCACATCTAGGTTGACTTCTAGCCACTTGGTGCACCTTTCACAAGAATGATCGTTTCCCTGTGTTAGGAGCAAGGTAGCCATAATTTATTCTTGACTGACCAGCATTTGTTGAACCTTCCCTTAAAACAATTGTTTCATACATTGTATGTCCCACCCTCTCAAAGTGAATATCTAAATACCGAATTTGCTCACTTCCTTGCAGTGAGAAGGCATGTTGCCAATGTTACACCGATTAGATGCACTCAACTGTGAACTGGATATGAGAGGTATAAAGGATGGTCACAATAGGTCAGTTGGTATGTGAGCAAGCACAGTGGTGCAATGTCTGGTTCTTTGGGAGGTGGTGTGTAGCCTTGTCAATGCCAAGTGATGGTGATGGTGTCTCATTTTCTTACAAAGCTAAACAGTCAATTTTGTTCTTCCCAAGCAAGTATACCAAATGAGGAAAAAATTTGCTATTATTTATAGAAAATTCTATCTTTGGCTGTAATTGGCAGATACACTTGACAGTTGGCATCAGCTGTATCTTTCTCTTGAAGTGTAGTTGACACATTATATTAGTTTCAGGTCTACAACATAGGGATTCAACACCAGCTGTATTTTTAACTTCTAAGTGCCTCTCCTCTGTAAAGCACAATATAAGTGGAATCCTTACTCTGGAGTGATTGCTGCCAGTTACTTCTGACCAAGGAGTAGCTTCTGTGTACTTGGAGTGTGCTTGGGATTTCTGCTCTATATCTTTCTCAGCAGTCTGTCATCTCCCGGAACACCTCGATTTGTTTCTTCGCATTGTTTATTGTCCTCGCTTCAGTTACCTCAAAATTGTCCTTGAGTGGTTCTTTGTTGGTGGGATGATTTTATGGCTCTTGGTTTTTTGTCAGGAACAGCTTCTAAAACGAGCCTGACCTTGACTCTGCACCAAGCAGAAGTCCACACATGCTGGATTATTTCCTACATATCCAAATGGCTCATTCCCCCTCCATCCTTGCCTGAAGCTACTGGGAATTTATTGTTTAATCGTTTTGTATGCATTTTGTGCTAGTGTAATTCTTGGATTGAATCTATTTTACTGAAAAACTGGAAAGATGTGGCAGTTGGTAGAATGTATTATGAATTAAATTTTAGAAACGTTACATTGTATGTTAGAAAATAATTGGTTAGTCTTCTCTTTGACACTGATTTTGAGAACAAGAGGGAGTAAATATGCCAACATCAAGAAATCAAAAAGTAATAGGAAGATAGGGCAAAATCAGGGAGAGATTATTTCACATTACCCAAGAAAGACAGGAGAATTTAAATGACTTAATTTAATACAACAGAACCATTTTACAAGACTGTTGGAAGATAAATTTATATTTCAAAGGCTTACTTGCATGGATGGGGAAAAATAGTCAGTGGATATAGAACACTAACTTTAAAAATTTGTGTGTGTGTGTATATGTGTGAAGGAATAAGTAGCGATAAAATGATGATTCTAAGACATTTGAATAAAATGCGAGACCTGAAAATCCAAATATACATCTGACATTGAAATAGCTATTAATGTTATAAAAGATATACCTTCAAAATAAGTTAGAATTATTCTTTGCAACAGAACTACTAATAAGATCATAATTTATTTGTCTGTTAGTTAATCTTCTGGTGAAAACCAGCCATTTTTTGTCTTCACTACTATATGCTATGGTGAAGAGTTACAAAAGCATATCTTGTTAACAGATAAATAGTCTGTTTATTAAATAATAATAATTTATTTATTTAATAAACCGAAAAATAAAAATAAGATAAATATTGCTAGTTCTAAGGGCAGATTGCATTAAAATGTTTGGAAGCAAAGTGTCTCCCTAATGAAGAGTACTATCGTATCATCCATGTTTGCCTCCTGGTTTACCTAATAAACAATTAAGATGGGATGATTTCCAGTGCTGGAATCTGCCATCATATTTCTTTTTTCAAAATTGCCAAATAATAGAAAGTCATCAAATCTTGTAATATAATGTGGTAACTTCTTAATTATAAATTAAATCTACATCATTGTAGATGCATATGGCCATATCTTCAGTTTCTTATGACTCTTTTTTACTTAATTATGTATTTCTTTAGGATAAAATTGCACTTCTATTTCAAAGCAGCCTCTTGGCCTAGACTAGGTGAGAGATAATAAAAGTATGAGTTAGAGGAGTGACATAGAGAGGAGAGGATTTGTTTTAGAAATGGGAGGTAAAATCAGTAGGACTCCACGGTAGACTGAGTGAAGCCAGTAAATGTAAATTCTTTGTGGATGGGAATAAAAGGAACAACTTAAGGCAGTGTCCAAATGAAAAAGGAAAAGCAAAGTGATATTTCTATGATGGAAGAGACTACAAGCTTGCAAGTTCAGGTTACAAATCTGGTAGAGAAGGACAGGTCAGGGATAGAATGGCAGCCAATATTTACTGAGGTCTCCTTCTAAGTACTTTAGAAGTTCCTCATTTAATGCTCACCAAAAGCTGTATCAGAGAAGTTATATTTTTATCATATTTTACAGCTGAGGAAACAGAATTCTAAATAATATGCCCAAGTTTGTGCAGCTAGTAGTAGAGACTAACTTTGAAGCTTGGTTCTTTTTTTTCTTTTTTCTTTTTCTTTTTCTTTTCTTTTATTTATTTATTCATGAGAGAAACAGAGAGAAGCAGAGACATAGGCAGAGGGCTTCCTGTGGGGAGCCCCATGAGGGACTCGAACCCAGGACCCAGGAATCATGACCTAAGCCAAAGGCAAATGCTCAACCAGTGAGCTACCCAGGTGTGCTGGATCTGGGTTCTTAACAAGCTCACCACTGGGTCCTACTAGAGAAAGAGGAAATAACAAATGAAATCCCAGAGATGTGATTGAGCTAGAGCACAGATAATGATTTGTCCTGACAGGAAGGTGCTCTGGGATCAGAGGAAGCAACACAAAGATAGGACAGATGCAGATAGGATTTTAAAAGAGGTTAGACAAGAAGTTAAAGTACTTTGCTGCTAGATTTCTTTTGCTTTATAAATAGGAAAGCAAAGCTGTCCCCCCAGTTCTGAAACAGGGTAAATATTGTAGAGTTACTCTTAAAAAATGTGCTCAAGGAATATGCTACTTGATTTCTGAGGACAGAACAGAAATTATCATATTTCTATTGATTTCATTATGTAAGAAACTTAAGGAGATCATTAACAAATAACCATATGATGGCCTTACTCTATATAAAGAGTAGGAAAAATGAAGACTCTTCTTTTTTTTTTATTTAGGCTAGCTCCAAAAAACACAGAATAGATGAAATATCATGTCTGAGTTACATTATATAAATTTTGTAAAACAAAAATCAGGTTTTAAAGAATACAAAACAAACATAAGAATTAAATTATACCTTCGTATTCTAAGAAGCAAATTCAAGTAACTATAGAGAAATATATATTTATCACTAATAAATATAATTCTGTGAAGCTGAAAGGGACTTTGGAATCAGATGACCCAAATGGTTCACTTCTCAGAAGAGGAATCTAAGATCCTGTGAAATATATGACTTACCAAAAATTGATACAGTTCACTAGGAAAATCAAGATTTCATATTCAGTATCCCTTTTGTATTCAGGATAGAATGCAGTCAGAAGAAATGTTATCTCATGTTCTCTTTTACCCATATATTCTTTACATTGTCCTGTCATTCATGCCAATTAATCTACTGCAGTAGATGTATAAACTATTAATTGATCCTTAGGGGTATGAAAAAAGATGAACATTTACAGAATGCACACCATTTGCCATGATCGTTGGTAAGCATTTCTATTTGTACTTTACCATACATAATTACCGTAAGTATTTATTGATAGATCCATTTATTTTCATGGTTGAAAGAAGTGTGGCTAAGGGAAGTCAAATAACTCACTTGGGGTCACCTGTGGTCATTTCTTTCCCTCCCATTGCACCATGAAATACCATGATGTTTGCATCTGTTAAATATCTCAATGTTATTTTTCCCCGTGCAACCTCAGATTTTTTTTTTCACTTTTAAATAATATCGGCATGGTTCCAGAAAGTTTGATCTTCGATTTCAGTAGGATGGACTACACAGAAGAGTTAGAATGCAAGTGATAAAAAGAAATTAAGCTTAACTGCTCTTAAGCGTTGAGTGCTTCTGGAAGAGACCATGGAAGCACAGTTTAATGGGAATGAAGCACACAGTGGAATGCGGTGCTTGCACCTTCTCACAGGAGCTTGCTGCCCCTGAAACCACTCACACCAGAAGGATGCCACATGTTCTATTTCCTCATAAACTTGCTAGTGAATCTAACTTTCCCAGGGAATGCTAGTATGGCATTTCCTAAGTCACATGTGTAAACCTCTAGTGGCAAGGGAAACTGAGAAATGGGTTATCAAGTTCTCTGCAGACATGTAGAACCTCAAACACAAGGAACCTCAAAACACAAGGAAAGATTTCAACATAATTTAGGCAACCCTCAAAACACAAGGAAACCTCAAAACACAAGGAAAGATTTCAACATAATTTAGGCAACCCAAACTTAAAAATGTTTTCTATAATTCACCCATAAATTTCCCAATAAAAGCAGACACCTTATTTTAGACCTAATCAATAGAGGGGCATCTGGCTGGCTCAGTTGGTTGATCACCTAACTTTTGATTTTGGCGTAGGTCATTATCTCAGGTCCTGGGATTGAGTCCTAGGTCAGACTCCACACTGGGTGAGGAGCCTGCTTAAGATTCTTTCTTGCTCTCCCCCTGCCCTCCCCCACTCAAGCGTGTGCACACACTATCTCAAAATAATAAATAATAATAATTATACTTAAACAATAGAAATAAGAGGTCTAGTCCCCCATCCTAGGAAAATATAATTTCACTTTCAAGAATGAAAACAAGTGCATTTTCTTAACAAAATGAAGAGTCTCACATCGCATCAGCCATGGATCTGCATCCAGTTCAGATTTCTGATGATTATTTCTTCCTCGTCTAGTTCAGTCATATTAGCATTTTGATATTCTGTAACATGAAGGAAATTTGAAAATTCAACCACTCCACAAATGTCCTACATATAATAATTAGGGGAAGAGAGTGGGTAGGATATTAGTCAATGTGCATATGTACAGATAACACATAACAAAGAAAAGAGAAAAAAAATGGGCAGGAATTGTCATTGTTATTTCTTTAATGGGTTTATCAGAAAATCAGAGTTGTTATTGGTGATTTAATTCTTCCAACGGCCATTCCATGTTTCCGCTTCCTGGATTCTTTATCCCTAGCATATCTGAAAGTACATAGTTGTCCTGCCTGCAATGGTTGTTGAACTCTTGCATTACCTATTACCATTCAATATGTTGCAAAAAAAAGAGGCATTCCCATGATTCTCTGCTTTTAAGACATAATCTTTTCTAGCCCTAGTGTGTGTAGCAGCAAACCTATTACTTTATCACAGGTTCCACATAGCATGCTGAGCAGCTGCAGATACCTCGAGAAACATTGGGTCTGCTGGTGTAAAGGGACCCAGTATCCAAACTGCTTGCATTGCAGCCTGCACTGGCTAAAGAGCCTTCTATTTCTCTTACTTTCATTCATAGATGAGCCTTTCTAAATGCCTTGATAAATGGCTTGAAGTAGTACATCCAAATGGTGATATAATGTTTCTCTAAGATTTAGTGTGATGTACCAATCTTCATGCATCATTATAAGTGGTAAGAATTATAAGAATTTGCATCCAGTCTTTAACTTTGGAGGCTAGACACTGACAAGTTCCTGAAATTTCAGATTTTATGCACTCCAGGTCAAGATGATATACTATAGTGGATCAGTATAAGATTCTGTAGGGTGCTGGGAACACCAGAATCCCTGCAGACTCCATTATGGCAGAGCCAGTGAGGCACATCCATTTTCCACAGGAACAAAATTGCTACCAAACTGACATAAGGAACATGTTATTTCCTTACTCATAACATCAGAGTATCAACAAGCATGTTGAAACTAATAATCAATCTTAGCTATTAAGTTTTCATATTTTCAAAACACATTCTTTATTTTCCACATTATGAATATGGCAGATCAAAAGAGTTGTAAAAAAGTGTTTTCATCAAAAATATTTTAGATCATTGCCTTCAATATTCTTGGAGTATGCAGGATTAATTTTTTGCAAATTCTATCTTCCATTCAAATTCTATAAAGTATATATTGTGTTTAAGTAATCCATACTCTTCTTAATTTTGATATTCATAATTTAACAATTATGATTGAAATAGTAAAGTGTCCTTTAAAGTACAGTTGATTAATGAAATAATTCCATATACAATAAAAGTATGTATTTTAAATATAAAACTGGCTAATCTGATTTACAAAGATAGTTTTCAAATTAAATCTGTTATCTAATTTGAAATTGGCCATCTTTTTTTTATTCAACTCATTTAATTCTTGTTTAAATATTGCTAAACCAATATAAAAGCCATTTGGCAACATTGAAACATCAGAAAATAATCAGTAATGCAATGTTCTGGTTGGGTAGTGTTATAATGGACATTCTAATAATAAGTATAAGTAGTAACATATGATATAAAATATACATTTTATATATATAGTAAATATAACCTAATTTATATTGTTTGGTATACATGACTGAATGATTAGAACTAGTCCAAAGTCTGTTCCATTCAACAGTGAAAAATATTCAGTCAGATTGTTAGTTTAAATTAATGAGTCAATTTAGTCAAAGTTAGTGAGCCTTATCTGGAATAAAATTAGGATATTCAGTTTCCCATCAAACTTTATAGGTGTTTTTTATCAAGTGATTCTGCACTTCACGTCCTATAACTTTAAATATGGGTCATTTTATAATTCAGCCTGACAAGAAGCACATAGCGTAGATTCAAAATAGATACTGATAGAAATAATGGCTAATAAATTTACCTCTTACTTTAATTTCTCAGAACATCCAATAGCCTTTGGCTGTATGTTTTATGGGTAGAGAAAATAAATATTTTGCAAAAGCATTATTGAACTCTTAAACAGAGGGTGCCTGGGTGGCTCGGCAGTTGAGCATCTGCCCTTGGCTCAGGTCATGATCCCAGGTCCTGGGATCAAGTCCTGCATCAGGCTCCCTGGAGAGAGCCTGCTTCTGGCTATGTCTCTGCTTCTCTCTGTGTCTCCTGAATAAGTAAAAAAACAAAAAACAAAACAAAACAAAAACCCCTCCTAAACAGATATAAGAAGGATTCTCTAGGAAAACCTGCTTCTCTAATACATGCATTAGTCTCCTTTTAGACTTCCTTAATGACAATGAACCTCAAAAACTTATGTACAAACACACTTAATAATTATTTTGAAGATGTAGATTAATAAAAAATATTAAAAGTTTAATATTTCCTTCTATTTAAATTTCTGTGCTCATTCTATGCGGGAAAACACTCTGCCAGGGAAATTAAAATTGTAAACTGTGTTGTAGTTAAAGAGAGACAAGGTAGAAATTTTATCTAGGGAGAGCAGCTGGCTGTGATCCCGAGTCTTGTTCTCGGCTTTGCAGATCCAGGGAACCAATGTACTGGAAGAGAGAATTCAGGAACATTGAATCACACTCTTTCAGGAATCTTTTTGGTTAGACACATGCGCGCACATGCACACACACACACACACACACTTGGAATGTACTCCACCCCAACAATTTATGCAGCAATAGTTATGCAAATTTAATTTTTAAAGGTCAGATATTTAAGATATACACAAACTAATTTGTTAACATTTTTATAATCAATGATGTTAAAAATATATTTTTAAACACCTTAGAATCTATAACTTCTCTTTCTTTAGCATACAATAGGAGAGAGAGAGGTTGAGGCCCTGGAAAGAAAAAGGCACCGAGAGACAGAGGAACAGATTCCTGAACAAGAATCTTTCTTTTTGCCAATGTCAACAGGGGAACGATGCCCTCCGTGTTTCCACAGCTTGATGCATTTTGTAGGGAACAAGTAACAGAGCGGCTGCCCAATAACTGAGTAAATAAAAGAACCGAAGCAGCTTTTGGCAGTATTTGTCTCCCAGCCTTTACCATACTGCTTAGATCCACTTTGGGGGAGTTGCCAGGAAGCTAGCACTGATGGACATAAATCCACAGACCAACTGGATCAAATCAGTCTCCCTTATCATGTGCTTTTTGTCCCCCAGACTTCTACCTTGGGGTTCCACAGAGTTCCTGGGTTCAATAAAGTGCATCCTCTTCAAGAATGCATTTTATCTATTTTTATTATCTTACAAACATGCTCAAAATGTCAAAAATATACTTTTTTCAAAGTAAAAAATAAAGAGTATTAGTGCTTTTTTCTTATAAATATAGACAGTAAATCTAGATAGTTTATTCATTCTTTGAAGTTACAGAAATATTAGAATGAGCACGGTATATATGTATATATATAATCTTTTCACTGTTATCACCGAAGTTTTATTATTTCCCAGAAACCAACTCTTCCTCTATCATTAAATTTTTCACTTAGTATGCAAATGTTTTGCCTTCATATCTTTGTCGGAGTCCTCAGATTTTGATTTGTATCATCCCTTTCCCTGAGGGAGAATCTCACATCTTAATTTTTTTTTATTGAATATATGCTGTCCTCCTCACTCCTCACGACAAGATACTAGCTCTCCTTATGTGTCTTGGGCCTCCTAAAATTCCCTGTTCAGTACATTCTTTTTCTCATTCATACTGATCTCCATCCTGAAGCCAGAGAGAAATATCTAAAGTATTAACAGGATTAAAATCATTCAAAGTCCAGCATCCTGAATGTAGCAATAGTTCTCAAAGTGTGTTTCTGATATCAGCAGGATCAGGATCACCTGTGAACTCGTTAGCAATGCAAATTATCCAGCCCTGACCCAGATGGGACAGGAACCCTGGGAGTTAGGCCCAACAACATGTGTTTTAAGAAGCCCACAGGCCATTGTGATATGTCTCAAGTTTGAGAACCACTGATCTATTGGACAAAGTCTCTGTAGTGTTGCCTGTGGAAAGGGAGTTTTGGGTCTCCTGGGAGCTTGTAAGAAGTGACAATTCTTGGTCCCTCCTGGACCAACCCAGAGACAACCAGTAGTGTGCCTATCTGGAATGGCATGCATTCTGGGGAAGTTGGGCCTGTGTTCTAGCAAGCTCTTCAAGTGATAGCAATGCATACTTAAGTTTGAGAAGCACAGGTGGGAAGATCCTGCGTGGCTCTGCCGATTTCCACCATTTTTGCCTTCTGACTTGCTCTTCTTGCATTTGGAAATCCAGCCTGAGCAAACAACCTGTGTTTCCTCAAAAGTACAAGTAGCTTCAGGGCTCAGTAGCATTGCCCATAGGAATGCTTCTGTCTGCATTGCCCTCACCAATTCTCCTGGCTAAACCCTGTGCATTCCTCCAGACTCAGTGGCCCTCTCACCTCCTCCAGGAGGCCGCCTCTGACTTCCCCATACTATCTCCAGGGCTCCACAGCAATCGCTATGTTGGGTGTGCATCTCCTCACCAAAATCTAAGCATAAGGAGCAAATTTTAAAGATTTCTCTAAAGATAGTATACTTTCCATATGTTGAGAGAAAATGCGACATTCAACACGTAACGGTTATATAAAAAGGTAGTGCTAAGTCGTATAAAGATCGCCGGGTACTGGTGCTGTTCTGCACTGTGGGTGTGATTTTGTCACTCAGTCCTGGAGTCTCAGCTTCAACATCTGTGAAATGGGAAGAAAACTTCCTGCCCTTTTTACCTTCGGGGGCACTGGTGTATGAATCCAACAAGATACTTGATGTCAAAGTGCTTGCTAGATACAAAATTTCACACAGATATGCAGAAGACGTTTTCACATAGTGTTTTGATTAAATAAAACCAGCCTTTATCTTCCTCTTGAAGTAGCAAATTTCAAGTGAACCATACAATGAATTGATATTAGATGAATAAAATTTCAGAATCTTAGTGTCTTTTTTTTTAATTTATTTTTTATTGGTGTTCAATTTACTAACATACAGAATAACCCCCAGTGCCCGTCACCCATTCACTCCCACCCCCGGCCCTTCTCCCCTTCCACCACCCCTAGTTCGTTTCCCAGAGTTAGCAGTCTTTACGTTCTGTCTCCCTTTCTGATATTTCCCACACATTTCTTCTCCCTTCCCTTATATTCCCTTTCACTATTATTTATATTCCCCAAATGAATGAGAACATATAATGTTTGTCCTTCTCCGACTGACTTACTTCACTCAGCATAATACCCTCCAGTTCCATCCACGTTGAAGCAAATGGTGGGTATTTGTCATTTCTAATAGCTGAGTAATATTCCATTGTATACATAGACCACATCTTCTTTATCCATTCATCTTTCGTTGGACACCGAGGCTCCTTCCACAGTTTGGCTATCGTGGCCATTGCTGCTAGAAACATCGGGGTGCAGGTGTCCCGGCGTTTCATTGCATCTGTATCTTTGGGGTAAATCCCCAACAGTGCAATTGCTGGGTCGTAGGGCAGGTCTGTTTTTAACTCTTTGAGGAACCTCCACACAGTTTTCCAGAGTGGCTGCACCAGTTCACATTCCCACCAACAGTGTAAGAGGGTTCCCTTTTCTCCGCATCCTCTCCAACATTTGTTGTTTCCTGCCTTGTTAATTTGCCCCATTCTCACTGATGTGAGGTGGGATCTCATTGTGGTTTTGATTTGTATTTCCCTGATGGCAAGTGATGCGGAGCATTTTCTCATGTGCATGTTGGCCATGTCTATGTCTTCCTCTGTGAGATTTCTGTTCATGTCTTTTGCCCATTTCGTGATTGGATTGTTTGTTTCTTTGGTGTTGAGTTTAAGAAGTTCTTTATAGATCTTGGAAACTAGCCCTTTATCTGATACATCATTTGCAAATATCTTCTCCCATTCTGTAGGTTGTCTTTGAGTTTTGTTGACTGTATCCTTTGCTGTGCAAAAGCTTCTTATCTTGATGAAGTCCCAATAGTTCATTTTTGCTTTTGTTTCTTTTGCCTTCGTGGATGTATCTTGCAAGAAGTTACTGTGGCCGAGTTCAAAAAGGGTGTTGCCTGTGTTCTCCTCTAGGATTTTGATGGAATCTTGTCTCACATTTAGATCTTTCATCCATTTTGAGTTTATCTTTGTGTCTGGTGAAAGAGAGTGGTCTAGTTTCATTCTTCTGCATGTGGATGTCCAATTTTCCCAGCACCGTTTATTAAAGAGACTGTCTTTCTTCCAATGGATAGTCTTTCCTCCCTTATCGAATATTAGTTGACCATAAAGTTCAGGGTCCACTTCTGGATTCTCTATTCTGTTCCACTGATCTATGTGTCTGTTTTTGTGCCAGTACCACACTGTCTTGATGACCACAGCTTAGTGTCTTTATCTTCAAAATTAAAACACAATACAAGCACCCAGGTGTCCCATGAAAATAGAATGCCTACTGAATGCTCAAGTTACGTCTAATTTACTCCTACATTGTGTTTTGTGATAAAGTACTAGAATAGATATCACCTCTCTACATAAACTGCACAGATAGAATATACAAATATGCCCTTCAGCTTTGTTTGGGTTCCTGACCGTCTACAGAAGGCAAAACCCTGATCTGGGATCCAAAAGCCTTCTCATTCATAAGCCGACCCGTGTCTGCATGCGTGCAAAGGAAATTTAGCCATGATCCAGTTATTAATATATGCAGAATTGTTGAAACTCTCACAAATTATAAAAGTGACTTATAATACTTTCAGAAAAGTGTGTGGGACGGACTATTAAAATTCAAAATATTTTTAATTTAAATGTCATTAGTTGTTTTGTCTTCATTGGAGCCAAAGATCAGTCTGATTCCCTGTAGAACTGAATTAAGTGGGCTTTGTGCTGTTTCGGAGAGGTGTCTTATTCCAAATGCAAATTCCTCCTTGGCTAAGGTAATTTGCTGAACGCGGTTTCAACTAACCTTTTCTTAAACATCTAACCAACACTTCAACAACTACTCCTCCTGCTGAATCGCTTACATACAACCTTCAGATACCTGTGCCTGGGATTTGTGATATTTTTAGGATCTGGTCATGGAAACACTACTTGTTCTCAGCTCTTCCACTGCCAATCAAGTGATTGTTTTCTCAGATATGCTAAGTCACCTACCTCTCTATTTTCTGTGCTTCAAAACTGTATTTTTCTTATCTTCTCTTTAGTTCCCTTGATCTTGTGTTTTTAAAAATTCTCATTTCTAAACCTTAATAAAGCATCAAGAGGCAGTGAGTTGGACATTTCTACTTCATCTCATACCCTTACTGTGATATTTTTCAACACACAATCTGACACCATCGTAAACATGCACATGAACACTTCAGATTTTCACTTTTTCTAAAATTCCAATATAATGCCTTCCCTTTGTTTATTGTCATTAATGGAGCAAGTAAAATCTTTGCATATGACCTTTTGTTAGATTTACTTTTTTATATCATTTATATTATTTAACCTTCTAAATTATGTATCAGAGGATAAAAATTGCCTGCCCGCTGTGAAAGATTGCCTGTTGTCCTTGGCCAGCAGACTATTTGCAAAGGAACACGATTTTACAGAGTATGTGTTCCTATCATTTAGAACACTTAATTATTTGACCCCTGTAAGTATGTAAGTTCTGTAAAGTACTTTATCAACATTAAATGAATGATAAAAGAACAAATAAGTTAATGTCATGCTTCTTCAATTTCTTTCTGTTCCAAAATAATACTTTTTCATTATTTTTTCCTTTATCTATATATTTCTTTGGCTGACCCATAGTCTGTTCTTAAGTATGATTTTCAATTTAGGGCTGTGTTTTTTTTTAAATTCTCTGGCAGCAATTACAGATTTTATCCATGAACTTGTCATTTGGTAAACCGTATTATTGTGCTTATAAATGCTGCAAAGCTGCTCCTAATGTGTTTGGAATTACTGCCTTTGCCTCCTTCTTTTTCATGTATAATATTCAATCCCAAAGCATAATGGTTAGCTCAGTACTTTGGGTCTAGCTTGGTAACAGACACTATTTCCACATACTGTATTTATTTGATTATATTTATTTTTCTTGAGTAAGCTGTATCTTTTTCAAAAACCGTAACCATGACTTACACATTTTGGGAATGTCTAATTCTATTGATAACAAATTTACCACATTGTTTGCAACATCTTAGCCAAGCAATAAATATTTGTTAAATTAACTCAGCCACTGTTTTCTTACCACCACTTCAGACCTCTGCATGGACTGTAGTTTGTTTGAACTGATCTGACTAGAATACAAATTGCTATATAGACAATTTCTCTAGAATACAAAAAACAAAACAAAACAAAACAAAACAAAACAAAAAACCACACACACACACACACACACACACACACACACACACACTAAAACAAAAACATCTGGTCAGTTTGGTCGGGGAAAAAAGTGAAACAAAACAACCAAACTCACAAGTTAACACTGTTGATGCAAAATTGCCCATATGTTCTTCATTCTTTTTCTTCTTTCAAGTGGTTGTTCTGGCATTATTTTAAAAATAAAAGAAAGAAAGAAAGGAATAGCACATATGTAAATCAGTTGGCAACTCATCTCTTCCCCTCCATTCCTTCTTCAGTCTCACTCAGCAAATTGATATGCCTTGCTAAGAAATGGATCTGCTGTAAAAAATATTACCATCTGCATAATGAATCTAGAATCTCATAAATCGTAATAATTAGCATGACCTCCCTTTCTAATTCAATTAGCTCCAAAAGAACAATTTCCTATAATAGATTCACCTCTATTATCCCTAACAGCATTAATCGGGCAAAGCTATACATAGCATCATGAGGAGTCCAGTGCTTTGTCCAGAAGCTGAATCTGCTGGTTTCCAAGGGTTTGAGTCCTTCCTTCCTTTGTGGCTACTCTTACTGAATGCTAACTGTGATGTAATGTTTACATGTGTATGTACTGATTCTTCGTGATCTCTTAAAACTGCTTAGTTAAAAGCCTACTGTTGCTGTTATTCCTAAAGTTTTCTTTTTTTTTTTTCCTAAAGTTTTCTATATTTCACAGTCTTTTTCAAAATTGTTTACATTGCAAAGGTTGTATTTTGAATAATAATAGTTCAGAATTGTGGAATTCTCTAAAATAGTACGACAAGCAAGGGGAACAATAATCATTTTGTCTAGTACAAAAAATAAGGGGTTAGTTTATATTATCATAAAGGCCACTTCCTGTTCAACAACTTTAGGATCGAGAATCGGGAAAAGTGCTAGAACTAGTGTATGACACACAACTTGCAAGACCTTGTGTATCCAGGCCCTTTCCAAGAAGGCTTTCAAACAAGTCATGGTTTTGACCACACAACTCTGCCCACTTGGTCTCAGCAGACTGGCCAGCAACATCCCAATAGGACTTTGAGAGCACTGGCTATAGTCGTCCCCATACAGATTAAGTCAGTGAAATCCAATGGCTGAGTAGTTCATTTAGTGTGTGCCACTGTAGAGGGACTGATTAAGTTTCTGGTGTCAAGAGCCATAGAAGCAGACTAACACTGTCAGAAAACCAGTAAATGGAGGTCAGAATAGTCAATATACTTAAGTTCTTGATCTTCAAGGTGCTGTGAACAAAAGTTCAATTTCCTGTGGAGCTTATAAAATACTTCTTTAAAAAAAAATAATAAAATACATTCTCTACTTTTGTAGTTTCGTATCTCCTACAACTAAGCCCTTAGCATTAGAGGAAACTTGAATATGTCAATCTTTTTTTATAAAGCAAAAGATTCTAAATGAGAGTGATACAAAACTATTTATTTAAAAAATATCCTTATATTATATGACCATAGGTTAAATAAGTAATATTTATAGGCATTTAATTTTATTTTTGATTAGGTAAAATATAACATCTAAATGATTTCTATTTTGTAAATTTTATTTATTTATTTTTAAAAGATTTTATTTATTTATTCATGAGAGACACAGAGAAAGCAAGAGGCAGAGACAGGCAGAGAGAAAAGCAGGCTCCATGCTGGGAGCCCGATGTGGGATTCAATCCCGGGACTCCAGGATCACACCCTGGGCTGAAGGCGGTGCTAAACCGCTGAGCCACCCAGGGATCCCCTGTAAATTTTATTTTAAACTATTTTCTTTTTAAGTTCATTATGCATACAAAGTGGAGGACAATGGTCATATAATACCAGCCAAGCGGTAGAGTTATATGGAAGCACTTTTTTTAAACTAAATCTGTTTACATGAAGTTCTTTTCTTTAGCTTCCAAATAATCTAGATGGTTTCAGCATAAGCCGATAATCTTAAAAGTAAAGAGTTTTATTTAATTTTAGAAAGAAAATATGTATGGGTGAAGTTTTCTTCAATGGTCTCTGAAGAATTATTTGATTTGTTGCCAATATATTTGGCTTTTTTTCAATTTATTTAATTCCACTGATATTCAAAACTCTTGGGTCCTCACAAAAGCAGTGTTTGTAATTAATTCAACAATATATAGATCACGTGATTCAGTTAGATTACAAATTAACAATATTTTATATAGAAAAGCAAGAGCACTTGCTTCAGCAGCACATATACTATACAGAAAACCAAGATATATTTTAGAAAATGAGGAAATTATGGGTTTTTTTGTTACTTCAGTCTTTTTTTTTTTTTCAAACTTTTGATTATACAATACAAAAGGCTTTAAAAATTTAAACAGTAATGGGGCACCTAGGTGATTCAATTCAGTCAGTTAAGCAGCTGACTCCTGATTGGCTCAGGTCATGATCTCGGGGTCATGAGATCTTGTCCCTCTCTGGCTTGCATGGAGCCTGCTTAAGTTTCTCTCTCTCTTCCTCTATCCATCTCTGTCTTATGCACATGTGCTGTCTCTCTCTCTCTCTGAGGGGAAAAAAAAAATGACAGTAACTTAAAAAACTGGGATGGAGTATTGGAGGCTATTGAAGTATACTGAGTTTAGGGACACATGGGTGACTTAGCATTTGAGTGTCTGCCTTTGGCTCAGGGTGTGATCTTAGGATCCGGGATCCGGTCCCATATCGGGGTCCTTGAGGGAAGCCTGCTTCTCCCTTTGCCTGTGTCTCTACCTCTCTCTATATATCTCTCATGAATAAATAAATATTTTAAAAAATGAAGTGTACTGAGTTCCAAGTTTTAAAAAATAATACATACTTTGGAAGCAAATTAAATGTACATTAAATAATACTATTCATTGCACAAGTGTGAAATGCAAAGGTAATGGAATCTGGAAACAGTAATAGAAATTAAGCTAATTAAATCAATGAATAAAAGGTAACTGTTTGGATCTATTTTCGAAATTCTTGAAGACTTGCATATTTTTTTTAAAGTGGGTTCTACAGCCAGCATGGAGCCCAAGCCAGAGCTTGAACTCATGACTCTGAGATCAAGAGCCTATTGCCTAGCCAACTGAGCAACTCAGGTGCCCCAAGACTTGCATTTTAAATTATACATTTAAGAAACTTTTAAAACCTAATTCTAAATTACCTTATAACACAGAAGAACAGTTCAAATATAGAAGGAGAAGACATATCTTCAGTTCAAGAAGTGCATTGCTTTTCATGAGAAATAGGAGTCTGTAACTAACAACATAGCTCAAAAGAAGTGGTTCCCTGTTAGTGTAAAGTTTCTTGCCATGGTAAATGTTCTTTGTACTTCCACAAAAAATACAAACAAGAGATATGTGAAAAATAATTTCAAAACGTAGAGTTTACACATGACCTTTTGTTCCATCCTGTCGACCTCAGCACAGAGAAACTCTCATTAGCATGCTCTCTAAATCAGGATCCTGATGGGCTTTCAGAAAATGAGTTACTAGGTTCTGGCAGTGACTGTAATGATAATTTACTGTGGAGCAAGGCGATTTCCTTTACACAAGTTAAGAAAACTTTGGTGGTAGTCAAATCTTTCCGTTAAATTGGTATTTCTATCCCTTTACATGGTATACTAATTAATGGTGGAAGAGTAAGTAGTACATGCACAAAGAGTATAAATGCTGACTTTAAATGATGTTAAAGATGGTATTAAAATTGACTTTAAGGGAAATAATAAAAGCTAATCTACATGAAATTGAACTTCAACTTTTATAAGTAGCATTGTTTAGAGAACAAAAGTAATTACTAAACCTAAATGTTTATCTCATCTTTAGAGAAAACAGAGTTGAATTAATTTTTTGATGTTCTAAGTCTAATGTTTTGCTAATATTTACAACATCCTTCATCAAGGATTCT
This sequence comes from Canis lupus dingo, assembly GCF_003254725.2. NCBI lineage: Eukaryota > Metazoa > Chordata > Mammalia > Carnivora > Canidae > Canis > Canis lupus. The sequence goes on from NC_064243.1 coordinate 10,173,136, forward strand.
TCTATATGAGGATTAGTTTTTTTTTTTCCTTTTTAAAGAAAAAAAACCCTAAAATTTAATCTAATTTAATTATACTATTTGATGTAAAAATTTAGCAAATTCACTTAATAAAGCAGTATCATAACTAGAATTATTTTTAACCTGTGACTCAGCTCTCAGCATCTAAATAAATGATCCCAAGTATGTCTCTTCTTCCTCCCCAGGAAATCGATGTTCTAAGGAGGCAGTGCTCCTCATATTTCAACATTGTTCATCTTTAAATCTCTCTTCATTTTTTTTTTTTTCAATTCGGAAATGCCATTGCTGAGTATGCCTCTGATCTCTTGGCACGACTTCACATAAAACCTATCATTGGCTCTATGATTATACCTCCTGTTCTTGAACAACACCTTTTCCTGGGAAATCGTACTATTCAGTGCTATCACATTCTACTCAAGGACCTCAAGGTGACTCTTCATCATCTGCGGAATATTCAAACCCAGTTCTTGCACACAGTCATGTGGATGAAGCTTCCATGGCCTTTTTGCTCCTGGAATACCACATTCCAATGAACTTCTCTTCTGATCTTCCGTACCTATCATCATGCTTAGGGCCTTTGCATCACGCAAAGTTACTGATTTCTACATGCTGCTCTGGTTTTCCTGGAGTCAGTCTTGTTTCACCCTAGTTTATTCTCTGTCAGAGAAATTCTTTGGAAACCCGGTTCAGGACTTTCCAGTTCTTGATCAAAAAACCCTCATCGCTTCCCATCACACCGAGGATACAATCCTGTGACCTTCCCTGCAGCCACAGGCCATGTTCTGTGTAATGCCTGGCTATGTCTTCAAGTCCCCGTGCCCTACATCTTCCATATGCATATGCACCTTAGTCACACTGGCTTCCTTGCTGTTTCTCGGGCCACTCAGCATTGCTCCGACTCTGTGTCAGTGCAGCAGCTAGCTGATCCTTAGGCCTGAAATTCTCTTACTGTGTTTTATAACTTCTTTTCATCTCTGCTCAAATATCACCCCTTGGAGAGGTCTCCAAATTAGCATTCCAGGGCTTATTTGCTCCTTCATTGGCTTTATTTTCCTAGCATTTCTTACTAGGTAACATTATATGCTTAGTTGTATGTGTGTTTATTGGACCATTCGAAGATACAGTAAACTCCCATGAGAATAGGGGCTTTCTTTGTTTGGTCCCCTTGCCTACCTTGAGCACTGGACCTAACTAGAATTGATATTAAAAAAAAAAAAAAGTCAATGCAAAAAGAAAAAAAAAAGGAGGAGGAAGAAGTAGGAGTTGTGGTGGAGAAGGAGGAGGAGAAGAAGCAGGAAGAGAGAAAAGAAAAGAATCTTGTTTTCTGGAAACACTTCCTCTTCTTCCAGCTCACGTATGCAGCTATTTCTCTAAGGCCATTTTTATCTACACAAGAACGTCAGTAGACAAGTGTGCCATATTCATAGTTCCTTCTGTGTGCAGCTCGGTTAGTGATGTATGTATCACTGCTGCAAATACTGCCGTCTCCTTGTACTGTGTTCAGGGCACGATCTAATCTTAGATTGACTTTATGATCTGCTCTGTCCATGATTGTATCCATACAACTTATTACTTCTGTAGAGAACAAGAAAATAAGACAAATGCCATTATGTTAAATATTCAGGGAATAGAACTGACAGAAATTGGTGCCAGATGAGCTACAGGAGATAGAAGCATGAAAGATAAGTGGCACTCTGACATATGTGGCTACATGTTGGGCCACTGTAACATATGAGTGATGGAAGATGACCAAGTGAGGGTGGGAAGCAATCACAGATTTGGACTTAGCTTTGTGAATTTTGATTTGCTTTCAAGACAATCAGTTGGTACTATTAAGAAATCATTTGGTTACCTTGACCTGGCTATGTAAATGTGGGAAATTAATAATCTATGGATTGTCCTTAAAGACATAAACAAGGACAGCCCGGGTGCCTCAGTGGTTTAGCGTCGCCTTTGGCCCAGGGTGTGATCCTGGAGACCTGGGATTGAGTCCCATGTCAGGCTCCCTGCATGGAGCCTGCTTCTCCCTCTGCCTGTGTCTCTCTGCCTCTCTCTCTCTTTCTGTTTCTCAGGATAAATAAATAAAATCTTTAAAAAAAAGACATAATCATGTACAAGATTGGATAGATAGAGAGGATAGAGTAAAAGAATAGATGGTTCAGGATCTTGGAGGATTTCAGCATGTAATGGCTGCTAAAGAGGTAGAGGGGATAGGTGGAAAGTTGCCTGTGTTAGTGACTGTTCCAAGAAGAGCGAGTGCACAACAACATCAAATGCCACTGAGAGGTCAGGTAAAATGTGACCTGGAGATCTATTGGGTTTAACGACATAGTGTGATTGATGTCCTCAGAGGGAGCCTTTCAGGAAATGGCAAGAGAAGAAACCAGAAAGGATCAGAATAACAAGTGAGTGAGAGATGAGAAAAGCTGACATTAACAGCTACGCCAGGAGAGAGGATGATTCGCAGGACCACAATCGGAAGTGGAGACCTCTCACACTCTAATCTGAGAAGATGGGCTTTGTGCAGCTGCAGGTGGATTGCAAATCTTATCACTAACCAATGAAGGAGTTCCAGTGTATTGGCTTTCATTTTCAAGGAAGAGGGAATAACTTTTGCTGAGGGTAAGGAGGAAGATGTCTATAAGGGGGAGTGGGGTCCCAGTCTAGGAAAGAATGAAAAGGGCTTATTATTAGTTATAGGAGGGGATCCCTGGGTAGCTCAGTGGTTTGGCACCTGCCTTCAGCTCAGAGCGTGATCCTGGGGTCCCCGGATCAAGTCCCATGTCGAGCTCCTTGCATGGGGCCTGCCCTCTGCCTGTGTCTCTGCCTCTCTCTCTCTCTCTCTCTCTCTCTCTCTTTCTCTCTCTCTGTGTCTCATGAATAAATGAATAAAATCTTAAAAAGAAATTTATTAGTTATAGGAAAAGAAAAGGACAGTTGACCAGATATTCAAGAATGGACTGCAAGGCAGAGGTGACAGCCTGTCTTCTATCCATCTTCACTACCACTGGTCTAGCTCAAGCTACCATATGTACTCAGAACTACAGCAACGGACTCACTCTCTCCCTGCAAACTCTACGACCCCGTGCTAATTTGTTCTACTCGGTATGGTCAGAGAAATATGTGCAAAACACAAATCTGATATTCATGTTACTCTATGTTTGAAAGTCTCAATGACTTCCTAACATTATTAAGATAAAGACAAAAATCTTTAACACAGATAGTGTGATCACAAAATGTTTCATCTGGGGCACCTGGGTGGCTCAGGTGGTTAAGTGTCAGCTCAGGGCATGATCCTGGGGTCCTAGGATCGAGTCCTGCATCGGGCTCTGTGTTCAATGGGGAGTTTGCTTGTCTCTCTGTCCCTCTCCCCAGTTGTGCTCTCTCTCTCTCTCAAATAAATAATTTAAATCTTTAAAAAAATAAAATAAAATAAATTGTTCCATGAGGAGCCTTTCGAGGTTGATAAACAATTTTGTGCATATTTATACAGAAGAAGTTAGTGTAAACCAGGACAGCCCTGGGTATAATGGGACTGATTTTTATTACCCTACACATTAGACCTTACTTGTTTTTTTCTGCTTTATACATCTCCATGCTTCCTTCCACAATCACATTGTCCTAAGCTTTTCTCCTACACAGATAAACAATTCTTTCTGTTTTTCTTATATGCATGCTTCCTTCTACTGCAGGCATTAGCACTTGTTATTTCATCCACAAAAAATACATCCTTTTTCCCATTCACTGCTATGAAACAGATTCAGTGTTTTCAAAAAAAGCCCTTATCACGTACAGTAGTGCAGTGCAAGGAAGGAACAGGTGAGTTCACCTGTACAGGGACTGGGCTGCCAGTCCTAAGTACACTAGCCTATAGAAGTGACAGATTTTCATGAACATGTAAGTACCAAGATTCCTCATGTCTTCCTTGTGGCCAACGGGGAAGGACACACTCCATAATATTCAGGAAGCAAAAGTGAGAAATTTTGATAGTATATTGAAAAAAGCCATGGAATTTGTCACCTAAAACCTTTAGATTTATAAAAAACTTATAAATGGGATGAGGGAGGGATGCCTGGGTGGCTCAGTGGTTAGGTGTCTGCCTCTGGCTCAGGGCATGATCCTGGAGTCACAGGATCGAGTCCCACATCAGGCTCTCTGCGTGGAGCCTGCTTCTCCCTCTGCCTGTGTCTCTGCCTCTCTGTGTCTCTCATGAATACATAGATAAAATCTTTAAAAACAAAAATTTAAAAAATAAATGAGATGAGGGAGTAAAATATTGAAGATCTTCTGAAGAATAATATTATTTGTCTGAGATAGTAAACCATAAACCACTGAAGATCTCTTGGTTAGTTGAGATTACTTACTTTTTAAAATATATGATGTCAAGTTCAATCGATTATGGTGGTCTGATTTCCTCACTGCCTTCACAGCCCATTGTTCAGATTCCTGCTCAAAGAGTAATTGCCATTTTCTCTAAAAAGACTTCTGTAACTATTGTTCTGTATTCTTTGTCCACTTCCACAGTACCATGCAAATGTCTCATTATAATTCAGTTTTAAGTTTTATACACATTGTCCTAATATTTTATTGGAACTTTTTCTCCTACACTAGAATTTAACTCAATGACAATTAGGACCACATCTCTCTTCTTCCTATTATGTACCAATGCTTACCACAGGCCTTGGCATATGACAAGAACCCTATTAGTACTTGTTGAATAAATAAATGACTAAACATGAAAATGTACTTGGGAAAATCATTTTACGTATATTTTTGAATGACTGTTTTGATATAATGTCAAGCCATAGTGTTCTTCTAGAGTTTACTTTTGACCACATAACAAAATCATGGGAAGAAATGACCTTTATTTCTGCAACCATGACTTTAATATTACTAAAGAAAAAAAAAACCCCTAAAACAAACACAAAAAATAAATGGAATCGTAATACTGACCAAACACATAATTCCTTTCTCCTCTCACTCTTGACTCACTCCTGACTTGAGCTGCCATGCTGTTAAGTAAATCAAGTCACCTTATGGAGAAGTCAATGTGATGAGGAACTAAGACTTCTTGCCTTCCGCCAGTGAGGGACTGAAACTTCATGCCAATGGCCATGTGGATGAGCCTTCTTGAAAGCATCCCCTTAAACCTTATTCAAGTCTTCAAAAGACTGCCAACACTGACCCACTGTAATATTTAAAAAAATGCTTTCCTGAGTCAGTTTTGAGGTGCTAGCTAGAGGCCAATCAATCCCTTTCTTGAGTGGCTATGTCTACACCCCAACTGCCCCTCTTATTGGGATCTCAACACTGAAACATCATACACCCACCTGAATCACACCAAGGCCAAGTACCAGACAAACAGGGACAGCTCCAATGCCCAGAACCCAAGGAAATGATTTAAACTGGCCAATCTTAAACTTGCTAACCCTGCGTCACTCATTTTTTCTCTCCAAAAGCACAGGGAAGGCCCTTGCCCTCAGTTCTGTCTCTGTCTATCCTGTGACTCACCTGGTGCCTTCCCTGAGTGTCCCTGCATGGCATACTGTGTTCTCCCCCAGGAAGCCAGGACTGACAAAAGTCTACAACACTTTCTAGCTCTTCTCTCTTGATCTCAGTGAGGCCTCACCATACCTCACTCAGTGTAATGTGGTCAAAACACAGACATCTTGACCCCAGCCTCTTGAGAAACCCTGGCTAGAACCATCTTGTTAAACTGTTCCCAGTTGTTAATTCTCAAAAATTGTCTGAGATAAGGAATGTTTGTTTGTTTTCAACTGCCAAGTTTTGGGATAATTTGTTATGCAGCAATGGATAGCAATTTCCAAGCTAACGTTCTTCAAAATTGGCCTGATATTTGGGTTTTAACCCCTCTCTGTTAAACTAGATTCCATTTGTCTCAAGGCTAATTTTCTCCTATCTATCTCTCTCTCTCTCATATATATATTCTCCAGAAAGAGGAATATATCTGGCAAGAGAACTATGTTTCTAATTCAGATAAAATTTTATAAATGATATCTTTGGAAATGATTCATCCATACATGTGCTTCACAGATTTTTATATAATCAAAACATTTTGCCATAATTTGATTTCACCACAGTTCAATTCAATAAGAGTTAACTGAGTGAAAAGTGCCTGCCTAAAATTCTGGCTGGAACAGATGGGAATACAAAAAAAAAAAAAAAAGAGAGAGAGAGAGAGAGAGAGAGAGAGAGAAAAGAAAAAATGCACAATTTCTGATCCCAAAGACATAATAGTTTAATCAGCTAGTTCTCAAATGTTATTGGTAAACCTGATAAAAATGCAAATTCTTATGCCCCACTAAGATTCTGATTCCAAAAGGATCTCTAACAGACACAGAAATTTAGGTTTTTAAAAGGTTTCTGAAAGAATTTGGTACAAATGCAGACCAGATAATTCCTGAAATACCACTTTATCTTAAGAAGCATATAGGGATAGTTTTTAAGAGTTAATTTAATATCAGCAGAAACAAATCTAAAATATGTATCATTGGATTTATTTAAAGATAAATCACACCTTCAACAATGCAATGGCAAGGCTACAGATTTGCATTAAAAAACCTGAGTCTTTGTGAGTCTGTCTTTCTCTCACATTGAACAAATTATTTTATTTCACTGGGCCTCAGATTCTTTACCTGTAAAATGAGGGAAATGGATTAGCTATGTCCTTAAAATACTCTTAATCTTTAAAATTAAATAAATTGGGAAAGCAAGTGGCTAGATATCAGTGTACTATTTTGGTCACATTATCCTAAAGGATGATATTTTATATCCTGAATTTTTCTTCCTCAGTTTTTTAATACAGGCAGACCACAGAGAAATTGAAGGTTTGGGTCCAGACCACCCCAATAAAATGAATCAAGTGAATTTTGTGATTTCCCAGTGGATATAAAAGGTTTTTTTTTTTTTTTACATTATACTGTAGTCTATTAAGTGTGCAATAGCATGATGTCTAAAAAATGCACACGCCTTAATTAAAAATACTTTATTACTAAAAAATTGCTGAACATCATCTGAGCATTCAGCATGTCATAATCTTTTTAGTGATGGACGGTCCTCCTTGATGCTCATGGCTGCTGGCTGATTAGGGTGGTGGCTGCTGAAGTTTGGGATGGCAGTAGCAGTTTCTTAAAATAACACAGCAATGAAGTTTGGCACATCAATTAACTCTTCCTTTCACAAACAATTTCTCGGCAGCATGCAATGCTGCTTGATGGCATTTTATCCACAGGAGGCTTTCAAAATTGGGGTCAATCCTCTCAAACCCTGGCTCTGCTTTATCAACTAAGTTTACAGAACATTCTAAATCCTTTGTTGTCATTTCAACAGTCTTAAGAGCATCTTCATCATGAGTAGATTCTACCTCAAGAAACCATTTTCTTTGCTCATCCATAAGAAGCAACTCCTCATCTGTTCAAATTTTGTCACATCATTGGGCTCGCTCCACTTCTGATTCCAGTTCTCTTGCTATTCCTGCCCTATCCATGGTGATTGCCTCCACTGAAGTCTTGAACCTCCAATTTGTAAAAAAAAAAAAAAAAAAAATTGCGATTTGTGAAGCACAATAAAGCAAAGGGTAATAAAAACAGGAGTGCCTGTATACAAAATTGAGTGAATCATACATCATTCGCATGATTGTTAAAAGAATTAAGTGAGACAAATTATGTAAAGTTGCTTCTTAACCCTAGAGAGCTTTCCTTGAGTAATCCCCTAAGCTCTGCACTGAGGGACTGCCTGCCTCTTCTCACTTACCTGTCACAACTGTCCTTTGACATTAGTGATTTTCCAAACCCATTTTTACAGATGAGGACATCTGTATTCAGAAAAGTCATATAACTAGCCCAATTCCTCACAACAATTTACAATATAGCCTCAGAGCAGGACTCAAACCCAGGACTACCTCACTCAAAAGTCTAGGCTATTACAGGAAGAGAATCATTTTTTATCCTGCCTTTTTGGTGATTAACAATCACTTGATGTGCTGACTAAGAACATCAAATTTCTGATTTCAGACACTTGGGTGGCTCAGTGGTTGAGTGTCTGGCTTGAGCTCAGGTCGTGATCCTGGGTTTCTGGGATCGAGTCCCACATCGGGCTCCCTGCTACAAGTCTGCTTCTCCCTCTGCCTATGTCTCTGCCTCTTTCTCTGTGTCTCTCATGAATAAATAAATAACATCTTTAAAAAAAAAAAATCTGATTTCATCTCAGTTCCTGAATCTGCATTTCCAGCACAGGGAATTACCAAATGCCTTGGTGGCTCTTATCACCAAGGACATAGGAGAACAACACTTTTGTCCATCTTTTTTTTTATTTTTTATGTTTAAAATGATCACTAACAAGAAAGATGATTTTCATCTTGCTTTTGGGTTTGCCTGAATCCTCTGATAAAAAGCTCTGGCCCAGGGTGAGGCATGTGTCAGCGGGATGGCCCTGTTCTTTCCTCCTGAGTCTTCTCGATGGCCTGCGTGGCGGCCAGCTGCTGGGAAATGGCTCAGTCTCATCCCCAGCGGTCCCTAGATAAATAGCTGAACTACCACATTCGTTGTTTTTGAATTCCCTCATTGTCTATAGGAAATCTCTGGCTAGCTGTGCTGGAAAGTCTGGAAACAGGTCAGCAAGAGAGGATCCAGGATTCCTTTCTGCGGTAGTCAGCCAGCTTGCTTGGTGCCTGGCTGGCCTCCAGGTTTTATAACACAAGGGGTGCAGCTCTGAAAAAGTGCAAACATCCTAGAGATTTCTCACAACGTTTCGATTTTTATCCATTTTCCCAGTTCCTGAGTCGTTACTAATCTCTCCATCCTCATCAATTTAAATGTGCTTTTGAAAATAATGGGCAGCAAGTGAGATATAGAGGATCCTTCAAAGACATTTAAACCCTATGAAGTAATGATTAAAATACAGAAAACAACTGAAGTAATAATTCCTAACTATTATGCCTCTTCATTATGACTTTTCTGTGCATAAGATTAGATAAGCTCCATTTGTCTGGTAATTTTTTTTTCCCATAGAGGATCCCCCAAACAGTGCCTGGCACAGTGCACTATCGTGTGCTTAGTGAATATTTACTCAACAAGTGAAGGAAATAAAGTTTAACACATTTCTGCAGATATAAATACTCTTTTAATATATCATCAATCGTTGATAGTTCCAGACTGAGAGGGGTCATAGTAGTAGGTCACTTAAGAGAAAGAACAGCACCTTTCTCTCCCGCATTAAAATGAAAGTTGGTATCCTGGGATAGAATTGGCCTAACAAAGATAAAATCAGGAAATTAATTTTCACTGCATCCAGCTTCTAAACCCAAAGTCAAAACTTTCCCTTGTATGATCTGAATCCATCTCGCATTCATATTTTATTTAGTCTTTTTTCACGATGTTTTCAAAAATAAATAAGCCATTAAAAAAATCAGGTTATTTCACATATAAATCCAGATTTCTGGCTTTCTTTGCAAAAATCAGACTAGCTGCCCACTTGAGGCCTATATTCCACATGATGACCATTATCTTGCTGACTTGGCCCCCCTGCATTATCCGGTAAGACCGTGTGGAGCAATGGTTAGTGTTTGGCTTGTTTGAAGGATCACACAATCTCTGCTCAGTAAGTGTCTCTGTTACCACTGGCCTGAGTGCATCAACATCACCTTCAATATTATGATCACTATGTACTAACTCTGGATAGGACTATGGCTGGGGACTTCTGCTATAAATATTATAACATCTTTCTCCCTCCTCACTCCTTTCTCTGTAGGGCTCTAATCTTTGCTACTCAACATTCTAGCTACTAATCACAAGTGGTATTGAATGTCCGAAATGTGGACAGTGCCCTTAAGGGACCAAATTTTTAACTTCATTTAATTTTAGCGGATTTTAATTTAAGTAACCACACGCAGTGACAGACTGCTGTGGACAACACAGCTCTCGAACTTCACTCACAGGGACCTTTTTTTTCCTCCATCAAACAGCTCTCTGGATCTGAAACAAATTTACGTTCTATTGTAAGTGGCTGGCAATATTTTTAAAAGGTTAGCTCTCTAAGGGTAATTTGCCAGTTTTGCATGATCAAAATGGCATTTAAAAATATGAATCCCTTGCATCCCCTTCCCCACCCATCATTCTGAGGTAGGATTTCATACTGTGTATTTTTAAATAAGCTCTTCTAGGTGATTTTTATAACAAGGCAGATTTAATAAATCCTACCAAAGAAATAATTTTCCAAGGGGGATAAGGAAGAGGAGTCAGCTTGCATTATTCAAGCTGTGGACATTTTTGAACAACATATGCCGACCTCCCACCCTACCTCCTGCCATCCCACCCACCTCAACCTCTATCGCCTCTACTACCCACCTTCAAATCCACTGCTTTCTCTATGCCTCTCAGGGGAAGCATGACCCTCTGATATGTCATTTTACAGTAGATACTTTTTAGATATGAGCCTGCTCTGTTCTCTGATGATGATTGATACCCCAAACCCACAAATGTCGGCCCCTGTAGCAATGTTTGGACTACTTAACCCTGAACTTCTTTCCATCACTGTGTGAGTCATGATGTAACTCTGACCATGCTGTGCAATCATTTTTTCTTTCCTGAGACTTTGATTGGGAGTTCAAAAAGGATAATTTATTCCTGTCTGATGGTAGAATCGAGGCAATATAAGCTTGTGCTGAGGGATAGCCATATTAAGTCCTATCCCCATGACAGATCTGGTAAAGCTGATCCTCCAAAATTGAAGGATGAAGCAAAGGCTCAAAAGCAGAAAGAGAAGTCTCCTGGCCTTGGATGTGTGGAGAGAGGAACCTGACTTCATAGTGGCTTTCCAGTGAGGATGTCTACTGTGGGGAATGGCAGCTGGATCTGACCAGGTGACAGCTAAGAGGGAAGGTTACTGGCTAATATTATACAAGAACAGCTCACCACTAAACTGTTTTCTCAGGAATCTGTAGAGAATTGCAAGTTGGCCACTCACAGATCCAGGACAAACTTCTCTGCTACCTTGCATTTCATCAGTTTGCCCCCAAAACATACAAAACAAGTTCTACCCTTCCCACATTGTCTTAATTTTTCTCTCTTCCCCATCTTATACATTCTATTTACCTCATCGTCTCACGTGTGAATAAACAGTTAGCATGCAAAATAGTCAAGCCAGCCGCAGAAGAAGCTACTTACGTGTCTCTGGGCTATTACACAACACCAACTCTTACTCCAGGTGGGCACTGAGCTCCTGTTAGCCTGGGGATGTGGCAGTCCCATATTCAAATAAACCCTCAGAGACATTCCCCAGGTGTGTGGGCAAGAAAAAGATGAGAATGCATGCCTTAGAACAGTGACTCTCAAAATTCGGTGTCCACCTCAGCAGCAATTGAAAAGTACAGATTACAGGGCCATACACCCAGAGATTCTTAATCCATAGAGCTAGGACAGATTTGAAAAACTGGAATTTTAAACAGCACCCTGGGGGTGCCTGGGTGGCTCAGTGGTTGAGCGTCTGCCTTTGGCTCAGGTCATGATCCAAGGGTCCTGGGATTGAGTCCTGCATCAGGTTCCCCACAGGGAGTCTGCTTCTCCCTCTGCCTATGTCTCTGCTTCTCTCTCTCTCTGTCTCTCACGAATAAATAAATAAAATCCTTAAAAAAAGATAAACAACACCCTGGTCTTTCTGATCTACAGGGGTTTAAGAATTTTAATTTGAAAGCATTGTCCTAGAGGAAACATTTCAGATAATAATAAAGGTGCTTGGGGTGTGCATGTATGCATGTGTATGTGTCTGTGTGGTGCGAAGGGATGTGGTTTTTTAACATCAGAGGGGGGTTTCTCACAACCCTAAAGCCATATTTCCCTCTTATTGTATTGTAGTAATTGACTTACTGCCACTTGTGTCTGGAAGTCCAGCCCAGGCTCTTATTTGAGGGTGGGGGGAAAGCTGGGCTTAGGGATGTCTTGGGTCAAGCAAAGAGAAACAGATCCAGTACCTGGTAAACAGAAAGCCATGTGTGAACTAAGTGGGTAACGGCTGGCTCCGGAACTAACTGCCAAGTGGTGACAGAAAGTCCAGGGGATACTTTAAGTCTCTGTTTGAACAACTACCAATAATATGCACATGCTTTTTAGAGTCCGTGAACCAGGATGAGGTTTCTCACACTCAGTAGTATGAACATTCTGGGTTGGATAATGCTTTATTTGGGGTGAGGGACAGGGTTATTCTGTGCACTGTAGGATGTCTAAAGCATCCCTGGCCGGTCTACCCACTGGATGCCAGCAGTCCTTCATCCCCCAGGGGATCAAAAATTTCTCTGGATGTCCATTGTCAAATTTGCCCCAGGTTGAGAACCACCAGTATGAGACAGGGGGCAGGGAGAGGGGAATAGCCCCATTCAGGGCTCCCCTTGAAACGTTCACCTTGCCTAAAATTTTCTTTCACAGTAAAAGCAAAACCATATGTATGCAGATGTGGTAGTAAGGAAGCCTCCCATTTATGAACACAGGGTTTTAGTGGGCTTATGGGGAAGCTTCTTTCCTCAGAATTTGTCTGCGGTATTTTTAAATTTGTATAAATCCAGTTACAGCCATACAGACTCTTGTACAGCCAGATAAACAAACTCAGGGCAGACACAGCCACATCTTCATTAGCAACTCTGCAGGCAAATTCCCTGTCATTTTGAGATGTTTTGTATTCAAAGCAATTGCAGAAAGAGTATTTCTAGATCCTACTGCCTGCCTTAAATCTGTGCTTTTGTCTTTATTATTGGTGTGGCCTATTACTGCTGGCCAATAGTGCAATAAAATTTGCAGCTTAAGTTTGGTGTCGGTTTCTGTACAATCACAGCTGCTATCTCTCCAAACTCCGGGGAAAACACTAGTCCTAACAGTACTCATGGATCAATATAATATACATCCGGCCTTGGTGTTCAAGAAATCTGCATCTGAGCTCTCAGAGCCAAAACCATCTCCAGGAAGGGCTATGCTAGAGAAGAATAACTAAGTCATCCCCAGATGTGGATTGGGGTTCTGTGTGTGGTCAGTTTCTGAAAGCACAGCAATTGCTTCTCACATATCTTTGCCCCAATTACTAAGAGTCCACCACAATAATAAATCATGGACAAATAAGATTTCAGTAGAGGGGTTTTAGGTAGCACCTTGGCTTGTTTTGCTGCTTGTGTTTTATCTTTCTATAAGGCCAAGTAGTATTTACCTTATGTTCTAAGGCTCAGAACTTGGAATTTACCTACCTATAAGCATAAAATTCTTGCAGAAATTCTCCTTAAAATGTTGGCCAACTTCCCAGTCTTAGTTTTCATTTGAATTAAGTCACCCCCAGAAAGTTCCAACTACTGATTGTGCGGTAACAAGCTTCTCAGCACAGTTGGAGAAAGTGTTTCTGATTCTGCTCAGAACTCAGCAACCTACTTTAGACATTTATGACTTTTTCCTCTTCTGCCATAAAATGAGGGTGATAATTCATGTTCAACATTCTACACACCCTCAAGACAAAGTGCTGGGCTCTGGGTTAGGTGATGAGAATAAAAAAAAAGAAAGAAGGAAAGAAAGAAAGAAAGAAAGAAAGAAAAGAAAGAAAGAAAGAAAGAAGAAAGAAAGAAAGAAAGAAAGAAAGAAAGAAAGAAAGAAAGAAAGAAAGAAAGAAAGAAAAGAAAAGAAAAGGAAAGGAAAGGAAGGAAAGGAAGGAAAGAAGAAAGACAGGCAGGCAGCTCCTACCTTTGGGAATCTAGTCCAGAAAGCATCATCTCCTTTCTAAGTAGGGTGGCTGGGGATAGGGCTGGAAGATATTCAAATAAAGAAAACAAATTTTCATAAATTCTTTGAAATCACAAGCAAAAGCTCATGTAGATTTAAGAACATTTTATATAGTGGGAAATTCCCGGAGTGATAGACTGTACTATTCTCCACTTATATTAAAATAAGATACTGCTCCAGGATTCTGAATTTAGCAGCTGTTGGCATATGTGTCTCTTGCCACACTCATAAAGATTTTTAATGTGCAATAAAGTAACATATAGCTCATCCCTTCTATGGTTGGATGCATTATTTATAATTAACTAACTTTGTACCATCTTCATGTGTGGAAGAAGCAATAATAGGAGCTATCCATTTTTAGTTCACAGGAAACAAGACTCTATTTATTTTTCATAGTGCAATTTACCTACCACCCTTTCTGCCAATGATCTGAATTGTTTAGCTATAGTTCTTATTTATTTCAACACACTCACAACTGAGAGATGATGCCTGTTCAAAGTGAATTAGCCTGAAAGCTAACCTGAAAATACTGAGAAGTTAGGTGTATCTTGCTTCAGTGCAGGTGCATGGGGTAAAATTGAAAGGCCACCATGTCTGTACCTGATTCGTTCATAGGTAAAATGAAATGATCATACTGATGAGGATAAATCTGAAAGAAACATTGGATGGGAGTTAAGATATTGGCCTGGCAGACGTTAGAGATCATTATAATTCTCCATGATTCGCTTTGCCCTAGCATCATGAAGAACTCTGGATCTAGAGAATGAAAGAACTCCCATCCACATGTTTTGTTCTGAGAAATGGTCTGCATATTTACTCACTGTATTTACTAACACTAATTCCTAGACAACTTCCAAAGCTCTCTTTTGGAAAAAAAAAAAAAAATTACAGGAATCTCTGCATTTGGGCTCCTTTTTCCCTGAGCTCTACTCTCTCCCATTAAGGAGGCTGGAAGCCACTCTGGGTCACAGAAGGGACAGTCCAGACATTTGCAGGAAGTTCTGTCTTTGGGGTTCAGAGGACGGCCCTTGTTTCAGAATGAACCTCTGCGACCCTGCTCTATGGGAGCCCAACTGTTAAAGGTACAACTCATTTCAAACACAGATGCAGAACTTACAGAGGGGATTGAGAGACTGCTAATGACCTGAAGGAACTTTGACTATAGTACAGGAGTAAGCACAAAACAAAGGACCTAAGGGCTGGATATAGATACAAATCATAAAGTGCTGGAGTAATTCATTCTAACTTGAAAACCTAAGAGGTATTTTTAGAGGAATTTAAGCATCTGAGCAGAGATGAGGATGATAAAAGAACTTCAGTAGTCAGAAAAATCGCAACTGGTCACTGGGCAGAGGACCCATAGGGAAAAAAGGGAGATATCTTATATCTAAGATAAATTATTTGAAATTTTTTCTGCTAGTAATGGTCTACCATGTAGTCATGAAAAGAAATGATCTAAGCAAGGTTTTTAATGGACGAACCTGTCCATTTTAGCAAAATGGAATGGAATTGGAGGGGTATGAAGGTATCACCAATCCCCAACTGGGGATAGGCTTGTTTGTTGATGAGGCTTGATATTTTACCGGGTTGCTATGATTCCTAAGTTACTGTAATAGTGGAGATCAGACCTTGGGTTGGCTCACGCTGAAGCGCAATCTCAGATATCTGTGAGAAATTCCATATGTCGAATACAACAGGATTCACAACTGCTCTAGCGTTTCTGAACCGTGGAGTTGCATGCAGGTGTCATAGTAACCGAGACACACTGTCTCCTGCTTGTGGGTCTTTACCGAATTCCCGTTTTCATTTCTTTAACGAGGAAGAGATCCCTTCCCCTTGTTTGTCCCACACCGCCTCATCTTACACTGCCGGATAAATTATTTCAATCAATAAAACTGATTAGCCTTTTTGTTTTCCTCTGATCTTTAGCATCTGTGCTCCTGAAGTCATTCTCCTATTAATCTGGTATATTGACTTTGCCTTCCTAAATGACAGCGACCTCAGCCAAGCTGCCTCTCATCCCTTCTTCCTCGTCCACTGCTCCTCCTCACCTGACATCCTACAGCATTATCCCGCCTGTCGCCGCTTCTATCATTTGTAATCATGCCCGGGGACTCCTGTCTCTCTCCCACCCCCAGCCCGCCAGTCCTCTCCCCCGGTAACCAAAGGGAAGGAGGACCATCAGTAGGGGACAGTCAGTAGGGCGAGGTCTTCAGACCACTGCACTTCTACATTTCCCCGCCTCGAGGTCCGATCCCCACCGCAGCCCGGAACTCGCCGGAGACACCCACCGACTCAACTCGCTTTAGGATCCAGGGATGGGACGTTCAGCCCCGCCCCGGCCCCGCCCCCGCCCCCGCCCCCTGCCCGGCTGCCTGAGTCCCCATCTCTCTCTCTCTCTCTCTCTCTCTCCAGGAGCCCCGGCCCTAAACCCCGCCCCCGTCTCGCTCCCGCCCCGCCTCCGGCCCACGCCGCAGTCTCTCTCCCTCTCCCGGGTCCTGAGGCCCCGCCCCTGGCCCCGCCCCTGGCCCCGCCCCCCCGCCCCGCCCATCGCTCGCTTTCCCCCGCCCACATTCTCCCCGGGCCTGAGGCCCCGCCCCGGCCCCGCCCCCGGGCCGCTCCCGCCCCGCCCCCCGCCCCCGGCCCGCGCCGCAGTCTCTCTCCCCGCGTCCCCCGTCCCGAGGCCCCGCCCCGGCCCCGCCCCCGGCCCGCCCATCGCTCGCGTTCCCCCGCCCACGTCCTTCCCGGGCCTGAGGCCCCGCCCCGGCCCCGCCCCGGCCCCGCCCCGGCCCGCCCCCGCCTCGCTCCCGCCCCGCCCCCGGCCCGCGTCGCCGTCTCTCGCCCTCCCCGGGCCGCGCGGCCGGAGCTGGCACCGAGGAGCGGCGGCCGCGGCGGCATCGCGGCCTGGGGACGCCCTCGCTCCGCCGGGCTCGGCGCGCGGATCTGCGTCCCGCGGCGCGGGGCTGCCCGGAGCGCCCGGCGGTCCCCGAGGGCGGGCGTGTCCGCGCGGCGCGGGGCGCGGGGCGCGGGGCGGGGGGCGCGGGGCGCGGGGCCGCAGCCCGTGGGAGCGCGGGGGGCGCGGGGCGCGGGGAGCCCTGCGGGGGCCGGCGCGGCCCGGGCTCCCGGCCGGAGCAGTTTTCTCGAACTCTCCACCTCGTCCTCAGCGGGGCCGGCGCTGCCGGGAGACCCCGTCCACAGCGGCGCAAGGTAAGCGGACCTGGACCGGGCGGCTGAGGGGTCGTGGTGCCCGGAGCGCGGCCGGAGGGCGGGGGCGGGGGGCGGAGGATGGGGCGGCACGACCGTAGGAGGCGAACGGGGAGGGAGAAAAAATGCAACAGGCGGGGCGGTGCAGGAAACTCCGGCGTTCGTGTTTCCTGCGGAGGAGACTTGTCCTGGACTGAAACTTGGTGAGGTTCTGCGGAGCCGCGGCCGGGCAGAGGCGACGCTGCGCCGTAGCCGGGGTCTCAGCTCCCCCTGGCGGCGTCGGGCCGGGATGGACGGCGGGGCCACAGGTGAGGCCGCCGCGGGGCCCCTCGCGGAGGCACCTTGCGGCCCCGTCGGAGCTCACGGCTCGACCGGAAGCCAAGACGGCCCTTCCAGCTCCTGCCTTTTGTCCCTGAGCCCGCTGCGACCAGAACAGCCAGGGTGAGAGCGGGACTCGTCTTTCGTGTTAACTGCGCTTGAATAAAAAAAAAAAAAAAAAAAGACGCGCTGAGTGGGTAAAGCAAGCCCCAGCTAGCACAGGTGCCGCGGGGAAGTCGCCGCTAGCAGCGGCTGGTCGTCCGCCACCGGCCCCGTTATCCTCGCTGTGCATCTGCCAGAACCCCGCGAGCTGACTTGGACTGTATTGGGTAAGGGTTGTGCTCGCGTCCACTCCCAGGGTATCTGTAGCCTCAGAGAATTTCTTTTTTTCTTTCTTTTTTTTTTTTTTTTTTTTCCTCCAGAAAGGAGTGTCATGCGAAAGGAACAGAAAAGAGCCGTCAGCCTTGGTGAAAGGGGAAGTTTTCTTTCCCGGTTGGTGCTTGGTTACTTCGTGATTGGAAAAGAAGCCAACCTAGGTGGCTGAAGAGATCAGATTTTCGTAGTTGAACAGATGAAGCTGACAAAGGACGACGTGAAGATACTTTTCTCTGGGTCATCGTGGGGGATGATGATGAGTAAGTAAGCCTGAACAAGACAGATTTGCAATGAGGGCAGAGATTTTGAGTTTTTGAAATCAAGTAGGACTTTGAAACACTTGTGGAGGATGCTCTTTTCCCAAAAATGGAAGAAGAAAAAATTTTCAAAGCACAAGTGTGAAAAGTGGAAAGGGGAGAACGACCAAGTCAACTTCAAGAATTTCAGTACTTCATCAGCTCCTTTGGGCAGACGCAGGCACCAGCATCATCTGTGTGGGTGATTTTATCACCAGACATGGTTTCCTATCCTAGGAATGGTTTCTTAATTTGCATTTTTAGAGTACTTACTTTTTTTTTTTTTTTTTTTTTTAAACAATGTGTGTTTTGACTCTTCGTGTTAGATTTATGTAAAGGAAGTAAATCCCGAATTCCTAGTATATTTGACTCTACCACTGTTTGCTGTGTGATACAGAAACATTAGAGGTTTTAACGTTCCTTGAGATTTTATTGGAAGCAAAACTGTGTCAGGGACACAGATAGATGCTGTAAGTTTCTCTTTTTGGCGACCCTGCTTGCTTTGAATGAACCGAATGTCAGCTGGATTTCACAGCATGTATGATTTACAGTCTGTTTTATCAAGGCCTTAAATGTATGTCTTATCCTAGGCAGATGGGAAATACGCAGAGCACTGTGTTTGACATGTATGCCTAAGGAAGGGAACTCCCCGATGGATCATGGCGTTAATGTTTACAGGACATTTCTTATTTTTAGCTTTAGTGGTGTTTGCTTTCTCTACTTTTGAGGAATCTGTGAGCAATTACTCTGACTGGGCAGTTTTCACAGATGATATAGATCAGTTTAAGACGCAGAAAGTGCAAGATTTCAAACCCAATCACAAGCTGAAGAAAAGTATGCTTCATCCAAGTTTATATTTTGATGCTGGAGAAATCCAGGCAATGAGACAGAAGTCTCGTACAAGCCATTTGCATCTCTTTCGAGCTATCAGAAGTGCAGTAACAGTTATGCTGTCCAACCCCACATACTACCTACCTCCACCCAAGCATGCTGATTTTGCTGCCAAGTGGAATGAAATTTATGGTAACAATCTGCCTCCTTTAGCATTGTACTGTTTGTTAAGCCCAGAAGACAAAGTCGCCTTTGAGTTTATCTTGGAATATATGGACAGGATGGTTGGCTACAAAGACTGGCTAGTTGAGAATGCACCAGGGGATGAGGTTCCAGTTGGCCATTCCTTAACAGGCTTTGCCACTGCCTTTGACTTTTTATATAACTTACTAGATGATCATCGAAGACAAAAATACCTGGAAAAAATATGGGCTGTTACTGAGGAGATGTATGAGTATTCCAAGGTCCGTTCATGGGGCAAACAACTTCTCCATAATCACCAGGCGACTAACATGGTAGCATTACTCACCGGGGCTTTGGTGACTGGGGTAGATAAAGGATCCAAAGCAAATATATGGAAACAGGTTGTAGTAGATGTGATGGAAAAGACCATGTTTCTGTTGAATCACATTGTTGATGGTTCTCTGGATGAAGGCGTGGCCTATGGAAGCTACACAGCTAAATCGGTCACACAGTATGTTTTTCTAGCCCAGCGCCATTTTAATATCAACAACTTGGATAATAACTGGTTAAAAATGCACTTTTGGTTCTATTATGCCACCCTTTTACCAGGCTTCCAAAGAACCGTGGGTATAGCAGATTCCAATTATAATTGGTTTTATGGTCCAGAGAGCCAGTTGGTGTTTTTGGATAAGTTTATCTTAAAGAATGGAGCTGGGAATTGGTTAGCTCAGCAAATTAGAAGGCACCGACCTAAGGATGGACCGATGGTCCCCTCCACTGCCCAGAGGTGGAGTACTCTTCACACTGAATTCATCTGGTATGATCCCCAGCTCACCCCACAGCCTCCTGCTGAATATGGTACTGCAAAAATGCACATATTCCCTAACTGGGGTGTTGTCACTTATGGAGCTGGGTTGCCAAATACACAGACCAATACATTTGTGTCTTTTAAATCTGGGAAGCTAGGGGGGCGAGCTGTGTATGACATAGTTCACTTTCAGCCATACTCCTGGATTGATGGGTGGAGAAGCTTTAACCCAGGACATGAACATCCAGATCAGAACTCATTTACTTTTGCCCCCAATGGGCAAGTATTTGTTTCTGAAGCTCTCTATGGACCCAAGCTGAGCCACCTTAACAATGTACTGGTGTTTGCTCCATCACCCACAAGCCAGTGTAATAAGCCCTGGGAAGGTCAACTGGGAGAATGTGCACAGTGGCTCAAGTGGACCGGTGAGGAGGCTGGTGATGCAGCAGGGGAAGTCATTACTGCCTCTCAACACGGAGAAATGATATTTGTGAGTGGGGAAGCTGTGTCTGCTTACTCTTCAGCAATGAAGCTGAAAAGTGTGTATCGTGCTTTGCTTCTCTTAAATTCTCAAACGTTGCTGGTTGTTGATCACGTTGAGAGGCAAGACAATTCCCCAATAAAATCTGTCAGTGCCTTCTTTCATAATCTGGACATCGATTTTAAGTACATCCCATATAGGTTTATGAACAGGTACAATGGCGCCATGATGGATGTGTGGGATGCACACTACAGAATGTTCTGGTTTGACCATCGTGGCAATAGTCCCATTGCTAGTATACAAGAGGCAGAGCAAGCTGCTGAATTTAAGAAACGGTGGACTCAATTTGTTAATGTTACATTTCAGATGGAATCCACGATCACGAGAATTGCATATGTCTTTTATGGGCCATATGTCAATGTTTCCAGCTGCAGATTTATCGATAATTCCAATTCTGGACTTCAGATTTCTCTCAATGTCAATAATACTGAACATGTTGTTTCCATCGTAACTGACTACCATAACCTGAAGACAAGGTTCAATTACCTGGGTTTTGGCGGCTTTGCCAATGTGGCTGACCAGGGCCAGATAACCCGATTTGGTTTGGGCACTCAAGCAATAGCAAAGCCCATAAGACATGATAGGGTTATTTTCCCCTTTGGATTTAAATTTAATATAGCAGTCGGATTGATTTTGTGCATTAGCTTGGTGATTTTAACCTTTCAGTGGCGGTTTTACCTTTCTTTTAGAAAGCTAATGCGGTGGATCCTAATCCTTGTTATTGCCTTGTGGTTTATTGAGCTGCTGGATGTGTGGAGCACTTGCACTCAGCCCATCTGTGCAAAATGGGCAAGGACGGAGGCCGAGGCAAGCCTGAAGTCTTTGTCTTCCGAAGGGCACCACGTCGATCTTCCCAACGTCGTCATTACCTCACTTCCTGGTTCGGGGGCTGAAATTCTCAAACAACTTTTTTTCAACAGTAGTGATTTTCTCTACATCAGAGTTCCTACAACCTACATCGATATTCCTGAAACTGAATTTGAAATTGACTCATTTGTAGACGCCTGTGAATGGAAGGCATCTGATATCCACGGTGTGCATTTCCGTTTGCTCCGAGGCTGGTTGCAGTCCTTAGTTCAAGACACGAAACTACATTTGCAAAACATCCATCTGCATGAACCCAGTAGGGGTAAACTGGCCCAATATTTTACAGCGAATAAGGACAAGAAAAGAAAATTGAAAAGGAGAGAGTCTTTGCCAGAACAAAGAAGTAGAATGAAAGGCACCTTTGATAGAGATGCTGAATATATTAGGGCTTTGAGGAGACACCTGGTCTATTACCCAACCGCACGTCCTGTGCTCAGCTTAAGCAGCGGGAGCTGGACCTTAAAGCTTCATTTTTTTCAGGAAGTTTTAGGAGCTTCTATGAGGGCATTGTACATAGTAAGGGACCCTCGGGCATGGATTTATTCAATGCTGTACAGTAGTAAACCAAGTCTCTACTCTTTGAAAAATGTACCAGAGCACTTAGCTAAATTGTTTAAAATAGAGGGAGGTAAAGGCAAATGTAACTTAAATTCAGGCTATGCTTTCGAATATGAATCGTTGAGGAAAGAATTATCAAAATCCAAGTCAAACGCAGTCTCCCTGTTGTCTCATTTGTGGCTGGCAAACACAGCAGCAGCCCTGAGAATAAATACAGATTTGCTGCCTACCAGCTACCAGCTGATCAAGTTTGAAGATATTGTACATTTTCCTCAGAAAACCACTGAAAGGATTTTTGCCTTTCTTGGAATACCTTTGTCTCCTGCTAGTTTAAACCAAATATTGTTTGCCACCTCCACAAACCTTTTCTATCTTCCCTACGAAGGGGAGATATCACCAACTAATACTAATGTTTGGAAACAAAACCTGCCTAGAGATGAAATTAAATTGATTGAGAACATCTGCTGGACACTGATGGAGCGTCTAGGATATCCAAAGTTTATGGACTAAATGCTGCAGGTCAGCAGAGATTTGCACTAATACTTTGCAACCCGGTTTGTGGATGTGAATTAACGAGAGTTTGTTTATTCTTGTACTATGTGTGTGTGTGTGTGTGCGTGTGCGCGTGTGTTCAGTTTGTTACTTGCACAGAGATTATTTTAAAAATAGGCACCATATTCGGTCTAGCAGGATTTATTTTTACATCACCGCTATCCCTGCCTTTGTTTCTGAATTTTTTTTTTTTTTTTCCTGCCGAAATGTTCCTACTACAGAGGCATAGATGAAGTTACGTGATGGTGGTCGGGGGAGGTAGGAAGATTTTACAGGTTTTCGTCTAGCCGTCTGCCTCGTCTGTAACTGTGCTGATCTATCTTGGAACCTCAAACACTGCTAAAGGCCTTTCAATTGCTGCTTTGCCCAAGCATCTCTTCCTTTCAAGATGGACTACAAAAGTTCCTTATCTTTTTTAAAGGATCTTCTAACACATTTATCTTGCACCAAAAAAAAAAAAAAAAAAAATTGTATTTTTTTTTTTTAACTGTATATAATGTTCAGTGTTATCACTGGGGAAATGGTGAAAGCTCCTATCAGAACTATAGGATTCCTTCTGGAAAAAATACAGATGGAAACACAGAATGAACATTTTTTTTTTTGAGGTCAGCAGTAGTGATCTCAAAAGCCTCCTTAAAGTTTTTTACTTAGAAGTAATAAAGAGTCAGTCTTTGAACAATCTGGGTGCCAAGGGCTGGTAGAGTATTTTAGACTTGCCTGTCTGTTTAAAACTCTCTTTTCTCTTTCTTGCCTCCTTGAAGCTACAGCTGTTCCCATCACACCACTTGCACCGCACCATGTCCTTTCTGTCACTGTCATGCAGAACAGTCCGTTGTTACTAATTGTTGAAGTCCCGACATTGGTGGGGATTTTTTTCCCTGATGATTAATTTTGCATTAAAGCCTGACACTTAGAATCAAATTTCTTTTTGTGGAATTATCACTGCATGACTCAGAGAAAGCAATGCCACTGCTGCCAGTGTTTTTTTAGACTGGAAACAGAGTTGGAAAACTGCCTGACTTATCCTGCATCCCTTTGAATGAGTTTACAGACTGCCAGTGTCTGCAAAAGTTGAAGGCAAATGGGAGATGATGTCAGAGGCATCTGTTTCCTTTACCATCTGCATCTTATTATAAATGTAGTCGTCATAAAATGTGGTTCATTTTATTTTGGTAAGCTCTGAAATCAAAATGCCGTGCCATTATAAGCCAGTGCAGTAATTACAATGCATTGGATAAATACCATTACGCAGTGTCGAGACCTGATGAAAATCTCTGTACAGATTGCAGTCTTCCTGACGTTTCAGACTAGTTTCCTCAAGCTCTCGAACACTTGGGAGTCTGTCATTCTGACCTAGATAAAAGTGGTTCTTTCTCAGTAGTTTGTTATGTCAAAATGTGCCTCCAGAGTGATAAAGCTGTGGATATGTTACATTCCAGCTAAACCTAACGTGGCTGTCATTTCTCTTCCACTATAGCATGAATGCAGATCGCTCATGTTCCCCTACATCTCCTTCCTTCCCACTGCTCTCCCTTTCTCTTCACAATGTCAAAATTAATGCAATCGTATTGTATTAATATAGGTTGAGAGGGCAGCTGAAGACCCGAATCTACAGTTATTCTCAAGGAAGGTTATTCTACCTATCTCAGGGTTATCAACAACCATGTAAAAATTGCTCCATGGATGGGAACACTGTTTCCATTATTGGTCATAGTGTCGGTGTTTGCTTTCAATTCCCAGGATGTGTGATCTCAAATCAGATCAAATAAGAAGGCTTTGGGTTGGCAGTAATAGCAGATCTGCTCAAGGTAAGAATTACAAATGTGTGCAGAATCTGTACCACTGCCTTTTAACTTTGCAGAAACACCCCCACGGGGAAGGAGGGAACCAGGTTGAGTATGGGGAGGAATCCGAGGAGAGGTGGGGAAAACAATAAAGAATAGCTGTGTGAATGATGCGGGGGCATGTTATTGATAGCTAAAGAAAGGGACAGATTTACCAAAATGTTCTTCACTGTGTGTCCTTTCACCCCCACACAGCAATGCTAAGGTGAGTCTCCCTGGCACTGTCCTTGCCCACCTGCACCCCAAGGGAAAGTTTGCTGGAAGAGACCTCTATTTACAGATTTCCCACATGAGGAATGTGATGGGTGAGGGATGACCCAGCCATTGGATCTGCACGCAAATGTTCATGCTTGGGACCCCTTGCCTTATACTAATGCCTGAGTTGACTGGCACCCAGAATATCCAGGTCCTGCATCCTTAGGGTGTTAGATCCAGAAAAATTCAAAAAGTCTCCACACTTAATTTTATTCTTACCATCTTGAAAATAATTAAAGGGATGATTGTCACTATGTGACACTTCTGTTTTTTAATTTTTTTTTTTTTTTTTTTTATGATAGTCACACACACACACACAGAGAGGCAGAGACATAGGCAGAGGGAGAAGCAGGCTCCATGTACTGGGAGCCCGACGTGGGATTCGATCCTGGGTCTCCAGGATCGCGCCCTGGGCCTTTAGCAGGTGCTAAACCGCTGCGCCACCCAGGGATCCCACTATGTGACACTTTTAAAGGAAACACCTGTCCTCTGTGTAATTAACCCCTTTCTATATTAATGTCCTCAGACTTAGAACTAATTGGGATAAAAACTGTTATTAAAATAATAGAATTTAAGTCTTGAAATTAAAAAAAAAAAGACTTTACTCATGAGTAACAAATGCAGTGGTAATAATATATATGGTTCTCAAAAGTTAGAAATAATGCAAATGACTCACTTCGGATGAAAGAATAAGACCATATCCAGAACTGAGTTTACTGTAATGAATTCTGGAGAGAATAGGAAGTAGGAGACTCTTCAGGAAAAGCAAGATGAATTGATGAGTATGCCTAAATTTAATTGATAGAAACCTAAAGTGGCACAAGTTTTAAGCAAATAACAAGAATATGTACATATTAGGTAAGTACCTGTTAATAAAGGTTTTAAATTAAAAAAAAAAAACCCACATACATATTAGATCTAGACCCGAAATATTAAACCTTTGGTTGGCTGTCTTTTTAAACCAACGGAGAGTTAGTAAATATCTGGCAAGAATGGGGTGTTAAAACTCCCAGGCATGGCAGAGGACTTCCAAGAAACCTTCAGCAAATGTATTCAAAGAAGAAGCTGCCCTCCACCCACACTAGTGCATCTTAAACATTTTCCTTTTGTGGAAGTGTTGCATACTTTGATTAACATTGTTTATCAGCACTTTCCGGTGCATCATCAAAGATCCTAGCCATTCTTGATATGTAAAGTATATCCAATTATGTGTGAGTAGACATTAGCAATGGTTTTAAAATCACTACATTTGATTGGCTTGATTAACTGATGATAATTAGAAAAATATTCGCTGATTAATTTAGGAAAAAAAATGTAAGTAGAAGGCAATATGTAATACCATTTCCAGAGGTAAGGATGCCTAATATAGAAGATATCAAGGAATTTAACATGTGGACTATTTACTGCTTATTTAAATGTGGCTAAAGTGTGCCTAATATATATAAAATATCTGCTAAGGCAGTTTTTTCCATTACTTGATCAGTGTCATTCCCTTCATGTTGGCAGAAAAATTCAAATAATATCCTAAGAACTAAATGAATTTTTGCACAAAGGATGATAGGAACGCCAAGCAATAGATTCTAACATTCTCTAACTTGTAGATGCTTGAGCTATAATTTACATGAGCTTTTGTTACATTTATTTCAAGTAACGTGTACATATTTAATTAATTCTGTTTCCAAAGATAGGTTCAGCTAAGGCTTCCAAACGATAGAGGGTTTCATTTTTTGTGTTTGTTTTGTTTTTCACACTTACCCAATTATTCAGTGAAGAAAAGATAGACTGAGATCATAAACTAGCGTATTGGAACTATGTGTATAACAAGACTCCACTACGAGTAAATGAAAAGCTAAAGGCAACTTGGCTATGGTCGGGATAATTTTCTAATAACTCTCTTTAGATCTTTGGGTGACTGCGAGGATTTTATGTGGAGCTGAGAAGGCAGGGACTTGAAACGGGGCACATTGAATATTGAAATTCAGCCTCAGAATTTCAGCCACAAAACTTGTACCTTTCAGTGATGGTACTTAATCCCAGCTCTATCTCTGACTTTGACTCATTGCATTCTTTATACATCACCCCAGTTACTAAATGGCAAGAGCATCCCTGTACTATGCACCTGTGCTCTACATTTGTCCCTGCTGCTATTGGTAAGATCTTCATGCTGCATATGTTACTCATGAAAAAGATTACCTGAGACATTTTGAGTTTGGTGCACAGGACTGGCATGGAACTTTTTATTTTTTATTTTATTTTTTTAAAGAAGGGTCTTTAGCGAATGAATCTCTGATGTGCTCCTCATTGAGCCATAGGATTTTAGGTCTCCTAAAATCCTCACAACAACTTTACATGGTACTTCTTTTACAAATAAATTTGAAACCCTTATTATCTCTATAGGAAATATGTTTTTTTTGCAAGGGAATTTTTTTTAAATTTTTATTTATTTATTTATGATAGTCACAGAGAGAGAGAGAGAGGCAGAGACACAGGCACAGGCAGAAGAAGCAGGCCCCATGCACCGGGAGCCCGACGTGGGATTCGACCCCGGGTCTCCAGGATCGCGCCCTGGGCCAAAGGCAGGCGCTAAACTGCTGCGCCACCCAGGGATCCCAGGGGAATTTTTAGTGGATATACAGTTTATCAGTTCATTTATTCACTATACCTTTTGGGTATCTTCTGGATCCTTTTTTTTTTTTTTTTTTTAATCTTCTGGATCCTGACCAGTGTGAGGGAAGAACAGAAAAATCAGTTGACTATGTCCCTGCTGTGTGAGGAATTGGCAGTCTTTACAGACTTCAAAGCTAATAGGAATTCACCAAGAAGTCGACAAGGGGGAACATGCCAGGTAGTGATGACCACCAGAGGAAAGACACTAAACAGTTGTTTTTCAGTAGATCTGGTTTCTTTATTTCTGAAACGGTGGTTGTGAGGAAAGGAGTCATTTACTGAGAGGAAGTTATGACTGGTAAACTTGGATGAAGATCACCACTTTTTTTTTTTTTTTTTTTTTCTAAATTAGATTTTGGCTCTGGCCGTCCTAGGACATCCCATCAATGAGTAGCTTTTCCAAAAGACCAGTGTCAATAGAACAAAACCAGCACTCGCTCTTTCCCCATTCCCACTCACTCAACCAACACAATTCACAACAAAGAAATTTGGCTGTAGGTGAGTATCAAGAGATACTCTGAAAAGAATGTGTGAATGAGGTCTGACTGGTGTGTGTGTGCAGATCATTCTAGTAATGGCAGTAAGAAGGATAACACCATGTTCTTCATCCAGAGTCCAACTGGCCAATAGCATCTTTTCCTGTTGCTCCTCTCCCAGTGCTTCCAGACCCACATTGCTAGGTACAGCTATCAATACTGGGAATGCAAAAGTGAACAAAACCTGTGGCGCTGACAGTCTAGTGGGGATTAGAAAGAAACACATTCTTATTTTGCATTTCACAATGTTTCTAGTTCAAAGGAGTCTACAGCAAATGGGAGTGCATACTTGTGGCAAATCTGTGACTAACAATCTAATATACTCAAGTGGAATTCATTTAAGGAAAAAAAAATCTGGTCTTTCCTACGTCATGTAAATAATACCAGCAGGAAGGGAGGAAAAGAGAAAGAAGGAAGGAAGGAAAGGAGGGAGCAAGGAAGGAAGGAATGAATGAACTTAGAGCACAGAAAGTAAAGTACACAGGAGAATACTCCTATAACAATTGTGTTAATTCTATGAACTATTTAAAAATCTCTTTGAAATCTTATTGTAGTTAAACCTTGAGAAAAATGATAAAGAATAATTTGAGCAAACCTTTTTCATAATACACTGCAATTACCCTTTCTGTTTTATTTCTTTAAACTATTTTTGTATTGTGCACTCTTAAGATCAAATGTAATTTTTTGAAGTATATTAGCTAACACTGATGTTGAATTTTACTTATATGTTTCAGGTTTTCAAATGTCAGAGATATGTGATGTTTTACCTTATGTCATCTTCCTCTCTCTTTGGGATATACACATTGTTCTTAATGGTTTAAGGAAGCAAACTTTCACACACATGCATCACCTGCGCTGCTCTTCATTCATATTATTTTTTCTTTTCGGAAACGGATTGAGCTCCCAGTCACTGTCACTTGCCTCACTTAGGATGTGAGCACTAGAAACTCTTCAATCCCTGCATTAAAATCTGGCACCCCTCTGTACACAATGCATAACACACTTCTTACTTATTGCATGATGCAAATCATGCTCTAAACCCTTATTGTACTACAGTGAAAGAATATTGCCCATTTTTTCTGGTATTTATTTATTATTTTAATTATGTATTCATTTATTCCTTCACTTTGCTCCAAAAGATTAATTTTATTGTAGATTGGTTTAAAGTACATGAGATTTTAAAATATGGCTATTTTAACTATATTACGCCTTTTTAATCTGATGCTTAATGTCATATTTCACAAAACTTTGAAGGGGAGATTTATTCATGTGTAAAAGAACACAATATGACCAACAAGTGATGAAATTGCTTTCGTAAGATACCTATACAAAGATAAGTGAATATAAAGAATGCAGTTAATAAAAGTCAGGTGTTTTTACTTTTCATTATCAGACATTAACCTGAGCTCTGTGGCTATTTCAATGCTAACAGTGCACAGCATGCTTACAGTGGGTTTTTGAGCACCAACAAACTTGTGGTTACTTCTCCAGATTTACTAAAATAAACTGAATTGCACACACATTCAATTTGTCTTCTACCCACCACTAATTATAAAACTATCAAAAAAATGCCATTGTGGAACACATGAGTAGAAAGGTACCTGCTTGTGCGCACACGTGCCCACTTGGCAGAGTTGCATTACCATAGGAGGCCTACGGTCTTCTCTGAATAACTAGCAGACAACTCCTGGGGGTCTTCCACAGGCTGTTTGTACCTTCCCCCCATTTCCTTGCTTAATTTGAAGGAGGCCATTTCTGTTAAAATGTTACATTTATATAACACTTTTATATATTATATGAGCTTTGAAATTAGAAAAAAAAAAAAAAACCTGAATACAACAAACCCTAGGTCAGTAAGTACTGACCAGCTGTGAGGTTTGGGGCAACTTTCCTAATTTTAAGTCTCCATTACCCCTCTGTAAAACTTCCCTAGAGTCGATGCATGGATTAAATAAAACCACATGTAAAAAATCATGGAACAGTACTTGTTTCCTCTTTGTGATCACCTACAACTCTCTGGTCTTTTATATTTTAGTTTAGTATTTAAATTATCCTCTATTTTACCATAGTATTGGACATATCAATTGAGTCAAAGGAACATAAAATCACACTTATACAATTAATGTATTAATTGAAAGCAGTGCTTTATGTTCCCATTTCAAGAAAAAAAAAATATTGCAACTTTCACTTAGTTCAGCTTCCATGTCTTTGTCCTTTCCAGAGCCACGGGTCTTTTGCTGTTTTCTTTTTTTTTTTTTTTTTCCAGAGCATATCATATACTGAGTTTCATTGAGATAGAGACCATTTTGAATTTAATTGTGATGCTATGGAAATCGTATTTCATATCACAAGTGCCATTTGTGTAACACTAAGCATAACTTTATGCCCATACCTTCATTCAACAGATACTTAATTGTGATCTTCTGTATTGTAACCATTGCATTTTTTCTATTTTATTTTTTCCACTTACTATGAAGTGAGCATGAAAGCTGAGGTATTTAAGACTATGTGGGAATATCACTCCAAACAAAGATTGCATCAATATATACAATTATTTGATCTGTGAAGAATATTTTTCTGTTAAATCACATGTCATTTGCACATATTCTTCGGCTGGGGTAAAATTCTACAGTTTCTTATCCTATAGTTGATTCTTGGTAAGTTTGGATGCTTTCTGACTTCCATGGCTCTATATGGGGACCCAAGAGTAAATTCCAGAGCCTCTAGCCAGAAACTCAGCCTTCCAACAACGAGTGCAAAAGAGAATGCCCGTCTGTATTGGGTCCAACTGCTGCAGACCTATGGTAGTAGGATTCATACCATTGATAGAAATTCCGTTCCCTGATGATTTTCCTTTGGCATTGCTCTCTACATTCTTACTAGGTGTGGTTCACTATATATATTAGAAATTACTACTGTGTTGATACTTTTTTCCTTTGTTAGATATTTTTCTTTTAATTTGAGAAGTGGGGAGAGAGAGAGAGAGAGAGAGAGAGAGAGAGAATATGCACATGAGTGGTAGGGAGGGGGAGAAGCAGACTCCTTGCTCAGCAAGGAGCCCCACGTGCAGCTCGATCCCAGGACCCGGGAATCATGACCTGAGTGGAAGGCAGACGTTTAACCAATTGAGCCACCCAGGTGCCCCTATTATGCTGATTCTTGCACATGCCAACTCTACTTCCCTCACTTATCAACCTGTAGATATTATGGGTATTCAAAATAGGTTACAGTAAAATGTTGACATTGAAAAGTTGTGTTGACCCTATCTGGGAAGTCAGAAGCCCTCTTCTATGATATTGATAAGTTTCTGTGGTCAGAGGTGGAACTTAAGAGTGAGAATTTATATACTCACATATTCTACATTATGGTACAAAGCATATTTGAGGGATGCCTGGGTGGCTTAGTAGTTGAGCGTCTGCCTTTGGCTGAGGGCCTGAACCCGGGGCCTGGGATCAAGTCCTCCATGGGGCTCCCTGTGGGGAGCCTGCTTCTCCTCCTGCCTATGTCTCTGCCTCTTTCTCTCTCTCTGTGTCTCTCATGAACAAATAAATAAAATCTTTTTTAAAAAAGCATGTTTGATACAAAAGAAATTAATAGAATGAATAAAAGTATGACTGTCACCCACAATTTATGCTAGAGGCTAAGCCTTCCATCTGATCTTCCATTATCACATCCTGCTGCTCCGGACAGTGATCCCAGAGGGGACATCTATCCTGAGTTTCTGTTTACTATTTCCTTGCTTTCTTTATAGCTCCACATATGTGTCTGTCCTTGTCAACATAGTGTATACTTTTGCATGGTTTCAAACATTATGTACACAGGAACATACTACATATATTTTTATGCAACTTGCTTTTCTTTCCTCAAAATCTAGTGTGTCTACTGCATTTTGATGTTCGTAGGTGAAGACCACTTATTTCCAACATGGTGGTGTCCCATTATCTGAATATGCCATTATCTAAACATGCCATACTTTATCTTCTATCTTGCTCGACCTCGGAAATATCCACACATTGCGTGTAAAAATTGTGTATGTTCTGTAATGCACCTGTGTAAGAATATTGTTACTGTGTTTTGTTTGTACCCCACTGCCACTCCAACCTTCTTCCTGGTGTTGTGTGTGTGTGTGTTTAGGACTGAAAGAACATCCTCAACTATTTTAGATGATGCCAAGTTAGTATTTTTCTAGATGATCCTTACAAACTGACACTCTAGCCATTATAAGAAAGTTTCCATTGCTTTATATTTTCTCCTATATTTGACATTTTCACACCTTTTAAATATTTTCCTGTCTGATACAATGAAAAGGAGTCACATTTTTCTTTTCTGGATGTGGAAAGATGAAGCTGGGATTGAAAGGTGTCACATTTTTGTTTTGTTTGCAGTCCTTTGATTATTAATGACATATAGCACATGCACCCTGGTGTGTGTGTGGGTACACACATATATAGTACTCCTTTCTATTTCCATTTATGTTTCTTCTCTTGTGAAATGAAATCCATGCTCATGTCTTCCATCCATTTTTCTATCGAGTTCATTCTTTTTTCTTACTGATTCATTGGAGTTTACCATATATTAATAATACTAATCCTTTTTTGGTTGTATGTATTGTGAATAGCTTTTCTGTTTATAGTCTCATGATCCTTGTTCTATAACTTTTGGGATGTGTTTTGATACACAGATGTTCTTCGTATGAATGTAAGTGAATATGTCAGTGTTTTTTCCTTTATTATTTATACCCTTTTTGCATTGTATTAAAGAATCTTCTCTAGGGTCTTAGCAAAGAAAATGTTCTCCCCAGTTTTATTCTGAGGATTTTTAATGTTTAATCATTGTCTATTGCTGCAAAACAATATTACCACAAATATAATGGCTTAAAACAATACATTTACTATCTCAGTTTCTGTGCTGTGGGTCAGGGATCCAGGCATGGCTTACCTGGCTCTTCCCTCAGGGCCCCTCACAGAACTGTAAGCAAGGTGCTGTCTAGGACGGGGCTCTCACTCGAAACTCACCCTGAGAAGCTGGCGTCTGAGCCCACACTGGTCTTGGCAGGAATCAGTTTCTTGTGGGTTGTTGGACTAAAAGCCTCAGTGCTTTTCTGGCTGTTGGCTGGAGATCATCCTCAGTCATTTACCATATGGGGTTATCCATATGTCAGTTTCCTTCACAAAAGACAGGATGAGAGAGAATCAGTAGAAAATGTGCTAACCATGTAGCATATTCGTGGAAGCAACACCTAATCAAGTTTGGTTAGAAACCAAATCACAGGTCCCACCCACAGCCAAGGAAAAGGGCATGGATACCAGGAGCTGTAATAATTGGGAGACATTTTAGAATCCATTTGCCACAGATTTTGTCTTTTATATTTAAATATTTAATCTGCTTCCATTAATCGTTGTGTTTATTCTGAGGGGTTTTTTCCACCCTGTATGAGTAAACTGCTGTCCTAGACTGAAAAGATTGAAACACTTTTTTTTTTTTTTTTCCCACACCATCTTTCCATACCATCCCTACCACATATCAGGTCCTTATGTTTTGTGTGAGTCTATTTCTGAGTTCTCTACTTCATTCTGCGGCAAATTTGATTATGCCAATGATAATACCACACTGTCTTAATTACTATTGTCTTTTTGTTAGCCTGAAATCTGGCAAGACAAGTCTTTTTATTTTCTCTTCCCTCCACATGCATTTTAGAATTAATTTGCACAGTTCCTCAAAACAAACAAGAACAATACATGTTAATTGTAAATGCATTACATCAGTTTTGGAGAATTCACCTCTTAATTAGTCCCTATCCAGGAGCAGATATTTCTCCTTTATGTAATACTACATTTGTTAATCTTTTGATAGATTTCAGTCTGAGCACTTTATATATTGTTACTGCAGTGGATGATATTTGTTTGTAATTATCAATTATAACTGATATTAGTACGTAGAAAATGCAGTTGATTTTTATGTATTTCTATTGTATCAGGGACATTATTAAATCTTATTACTAATTTAATAATTTATCTGTAAATTCTTTCAAAATTCTTACATAGAGTGTTGCATAATGTGTAATTATAACATCTGATAACTTTTTAATGTCATTAGTGCATTTGTTGGGGTTCCTATAAAATACTAAAAGGATGTTAGTCATAGTGAATATTCGTGTACTGTTCCTAATGTGAATGGAGTGGTTTTGCATTTCACCAGTGAGCAAATGGATGCTGTGTGTGTTCGGTGGATTCACCTTATCACTGTGTGGTATTCCCTTCTGTTCCTATTTCGAGAACTGACCTTTTATCATCAGTGCATGATTGAGATTTATTCAATGATTTTGGCATTTATTTTGATAGCCATATGTTTCTTTGCCTTTATCTATTAATGTAGTACAATACGTGAACATTTTTTTTTCTTATGAGATTAAACCAAACTTGATTTGCAAGGATAAACCCAGCTTGGGAATGATTTGTTATATTTCTATATGTTGCTGGATTGAGTTTGTTAATATTTAATTTAGGATGTTGGCATCAGCACTTGTAATTGTGATTTTTCTCATACTATTCTTATCTAATTTTGAAGTCAACTTACTTGTCACATAAAATAAATTGAGGACATTCTATTTTTGTATTCTCTGGAAGAGTTTGTGTAAGATTGAAATGATCTAATATGAAGAATATTAGGACTCATTTGTAAAAACCACCTGGTCATTGTGTTTTATTTGTATAAACATTTTGACCGTGTATACAATTGTATTGATGGTTTTAGGCTTGTTTTATTGAGGTCATGTGTTTATTTTGAAGCCTATTTTGGACAAAAGAATTTGTCTATTTAATGTTCACATATATTGACCTAAATTTGCTCAAAATGCATTCTGCTGTCTCTAATTATCCAACCACACAAATTTTTTCCATCCCTAGTAAGTGTGCCTTATTTCTTTTTGTTCCTTTATCAGGGTTTGCCCTTTATTTAAGCCTTTTCAAAGACTAACTTTTGGCTGTTTTTGTTCCTCTTACTATTTTATATTTATCTGATATTGCATAATTTTGGCTCTTGATCTTACATATTCCCTTCAAACTATTTTAGTTATTTTCTCTAATTTGTTGTTTTGTTATGCTTTGTATGTTTAATTATATGCCTTCCCTTTTTTTGTCAATGCCCAACACCCCAAAACCACTGGGAACAAAGGGGGTTTATTGTTTATTACAATAAAAGGGATCGATATAGTACACCTTTGCCCTAAGTTAGCTGTTGTT
Source organism: Canis lupus dingo (assembly GCF_003254725.2). NCBI lineage: Eukaryota > Metazoa > Chordata > Mammalia > Carnivora > Canidae > Canis > Canis lupus. Next base: position 10,207,996 of record NC_064243.1, read on the forward strand.
GGGAAGTGGGGTAATTCAATGATTGGGTGTCTGAATAAATCTTATCTAGAAAGGGGGAAAATTAGAGGCTAAATCTATAATTGGTTAAGAAGTAGCTGTCACTCCTATTATTAGAAGAGAGGGATGTGTAGAGTATTCTGTGGTTTGGAAAATAGTCATGTTTTCTCTGTCTCCAAACACGGTTATGGAGTGGTCTTGTTTGTGTCTTGATCCATCTCAGTCACAGAGTTGCTCTGTTCTTTGAAATAATTTATGATCAGTGGAGGACAGCAGACTGATGGCAACAGGCCAGCTTCTGGATGTTAAGAACTGTTTTTTTTTTTTTATCCTCATTTAAAAATATTTATTCTTTTCATTATGTTAATCCAAGGCTACCAGTTTACCTGGAAAGTCATGTTGGTTGTAGTCACACATTTTAATGTGTAGTTTTAACCTTATCCTTTCTAAGTGTTTTCTCAATCCCCTGTGATCTCTTATACGACCATGTGTTTTCTTATATTTATAGAGTTTCTCTATAAAAACTGTCACTTTTTATCTTCAGTACATTGCAGTCAGAAAGTATGAACTGAATGGCACCAATTTTGTCAAATGTAAGGCTCTCTGCCTGGATATGGATTGATATCTGGTAATTTTTTTTTCTGGTTAATTTTTATAAAAATGCTATATGGGTTATATAAAATTAGTGGATATTCTCCACTTGTTGGGTAAGGTGTTCTGAAAATCTGCTGGCTATCATGTGACAATTTTCTTATTCAAACACATGTATCCATATGAGTTTTTCCCAATCTTTCAACTACTATTAAAGCTTTATGTCATTAAAGGCATATGCATGTTATATTTAGTATTTATTATAAATTTTGTAAATAGAGCCTTAATGAGACTCTCTTTTCTAGCATTGCTTTTGACTTAAACAATGCTTTTTGGATGATACTAGATTACAAACTTCCCCTTTGTTTATATTAGCCTATCATGTAATTTTTTAAAAGATTTTATTTATTTATTCATGAGAGACAGAGAGAGAGAGAGAGAGAGAGAGGCAGAGATACAGGCAGAGGGAGAAGCAGGCTCCATGCAAGGAGCCTGATGTGGGACTCCATCCCAGGTCTCCAGGGTCGGTCCTGGGCTGAAGGCAGCGCTAAACCGCTGAGCCACAAAAGCTACCCTTTATCATGTAGTTTTTATCTTGATGTTTTAAAACATTTTTGGCCTTTATTTATGTATTTATGTTTGTAGATTTTGAAAGAGAGCGTGGAGGGAAGGGTGGAGGGAGAAGAAGAGAGAGAATCTTAGACGAGCTCCATGCCCACACCCCAGGCAGGGCTTATCTCAGGGTCCTGAGATCATGACCTAAGCTGAAACCAAGAGTCAGATGCTTAACTGACTAAGCCACCCAGGCCCACCAGAATTATACTTTTAAAATACATCTTGTAAACAGAATGTAATTGGTATTTATTTCTTTCTAAAATCATTATTTTTGTTATTTGAAGTGTTTGATTTCATTGTGATTATTCATATGCTTGGATTTACTTATAATAATTAGTATGTACTTTATACCTCTATTTACTATATTCCTTTTTAATTTTCTTCTTTCTTGAATTATTTTGAAATAATTGTTCCTCTCCTCCCTTTTACTGGTTTGGAAGCAATGCATCCCATTTCTGTTATTTTGAGGGTTATAGAAAAATGAAAAGTAAATATTACTATTTTGTATACCCAGTATTTGTTTATACTTATCCATAATTTACTTTTTTTTCTATTCCATCTTTCAAAGTTTTTCATCTGTATCTTTTTTTTTCTATTTAAGTATATTTTAATATTTTCTCAATTTTTGTTGGCCTAAAATTTGTCTTCTTTTGTCACTCACTCTCATGGGTTTGTTGTGGGTACAGTTCTAGGTTAACAGCACTTTGAATCCATTGTCCCACTTAGTTATTTGGCTACTTCTGTTTTCTTTGTGACATAGGTAGCAAGATTGATGGCTGAGAATGAAATGGGGGAAGAAGTATTGCAGGTTGGAGGTGAGTAGTCATCTAGGAGATGAGAGTGTCAGGAGGGCAGGAGGGAAAGTGTTGCGCCATTGCCTGAAGCTCTCAGGGCCTCCTTGACGGGAATGGCTCTGCATTTAGACTCAGTTTCTCCCAGCCTTCTTCAGCTCACCCATGCAAGTGGCAGAAAGCTTCATTGACCAGAAAATGGCAGCTTCACTGTGAGGTAACAGGATAAAAGAATGTGAGGTGAGGGGTATGGGGGAGATGGATTGTAGGGGGACTTATGAAGAAATGAGATATAGGACACAATTAAAAGGACCCTAGATTCTGGTGGCACCAGAGATTTTTGTCAGGGACACAGTCACTGGTAAGGTAGGAAGCAATGCTTTAAGAGTGAGATCCTTGGTACTGAGATTATTGAGACATTGAAATTACTGCTTATAATAAAATCTAGGGCACCTTCAAACCAGGCATGAGGAGAGTAAAAGAGAGCATAGCCAGCACTTTAATGAAGTTCAAAGAACAAAGGCCTTCTGGAGTTAGTCAAGTTATAGTGGGGACAAAAGAGGAAAAGGCATGTGCAGAGGAGACATGGAGAATAAGGAGGATTTTATTACTGGTTGAGTTCCTGAGTGCACAGCACAAAGTTTTCAGGAGCTGGAGAAGGGTCGGAAATAGTTTTGAATAGTGTCCCTTGGTTTTACAGTGTAACCAAAGAGGAAAAATGTCATAGTCCTGGGATTGTTGGAGTAAATAGCAGCAAATAGGTATTAAGGGCATAACGAATTTGATTATGATGGTCTCAAGGCAGATGATGATAAGGGACCTGTGAGGTTAGGGGTGGAAGCTGGGAAATAGTCTGGTGCAGATACCAGAAAACAGGGGCTTACTATATACAGATTTCTTTTCCTCCTGTATAATAGACATTTGTAGAGAATGCAACAGCTGGTGAATGTAATCCTGAGGTAATCGGGGACAGTTTCTTTCACCATAGCATGCCACGTCACCATCTTTAGCAGGTGCATTTTCAAGATGGCATCATGAGCCAAGAAGGGTAGGAGAGCTCAGTTCAGAAAAGAAGATAAACATCCCCCCTGATGTCTTCATCCTAAAAGGTCTTTACAAAAAGAGCCTTGCATCCAACAGCTTCCACTTTTCTGAGCTGTAATTTTGGTAGAAAATAACAATTTCTGGAATTACTTGGGAAAATTTAAAAACATAGCAGCGCAGAGGCTTTAACCTCCCCAGGTTCATTTTCCCTTGGCCTGGAATGATTTGAGGTATCTATATTTTACAAAATTCTCTCCCTCCAGGGGATTCCACTGTGTAGCCAAGGATTGAGATCTACTGAATTAAGCAGATAATTACAGTTATAATTACAGCTGTTTCTTCTTTATCACGGGAGTCATATTTTATAAGCTTAATACAAACACTGAATTAGTGGATACCACCCCATTACTCCTAGGGAAAACACAGGATTATGTTCCTTTGGGCCTCTGGTCACTACATTTTTACCAACCAATCAACCCATAACCTTGTTTTATGTATATTTCTGTTTAAAGACACCTTATTTAACATGTATCAATAATTCATTATCACGTTGAACTCATAGCCAACAGCTCTGAAACTGATGCCTGGACAGAGCTGCTCTGAACTCATTTTCTCTGTGAGGTACATCACAGCCTTCTTGTGTCGAGAAGCAGCGCTTCTTTCATCCTGCTTCCAAATTCTAAATGGCAAAATCACCAACCCAAAGCCCCGCAAATGTGAAAACTCTGGCACAAAACCGACCCTGAAGAGCACACTCATTTACAGGAGGGGAGCTGAGACAAGGCATGGCTCCACTCTGTTGAGCCTCAGCTGGGCACGGGGGAGGCAGGCTGACTCAGATTCTTGGCCCCTCTGTGCTTATCCACCTAGGACACGTGTCATTATTGTTGATTTGGGGGCTACCAAGGAAGTTTTGGGGATGAGGCAAGTTTGCCAAGACAATCTACAAATGCCAAGGATCGACTGTATGTCAAGTTCATTTCTCTCCTAATCTGACTCTCTGATCTTTCAGGGATCTCTGCCTTGAAAAATAGCTTCGGTGGCCACCCCGCATCTGTGCACCTGAGTGGTCCTGCCTCACTTGAACTTGACCAGAGATTCTGGCTGCCTCTGTGTTTCTAGAACTCAGGAACATGTTTGGCTCTATCTTACCCTTTTCTTCATTTTCAGCTCTTTTTATGAGTAGTACTCTTTATTCTTAAGGAGGCACTGAGAGGGGAGTTCTGATTTTTTTTTTTAAATGTATTCTTTAAAGAAAATTTTGAAAATGTAGAAAAATTTGAAGAACACTGAACCCCGCCCCCCCTCTGAGAAATAGCTGTTATTCACATTTAACCATGGCCTTTTACTTTCAGGTTTATAAAGATAAAGTGTTCTGAACTGGTACCTAACTTGAATCCAGTTTTCAATTAATGAAGTAAATGTAGGCCCAGTAATATTAGTTCTCAATATTGACCTAATTGCTAATTTCTTTAGGTATATTTCAAGTTTATCGTTTCCCATGGCTTCTTTTTTTTTAAGATTTTATTTATTTATTCATGAAAGACACAGAGAGAGAGGCAGAGACACAGGCAGAGGGAGAAGCAGGCTCCATGCAGGGAACCACTCTGGTGCCCCTCTCCCGGGCTTTCTAAAGTCATTGGTGTCAGGGCATCCAATTCAGTAATTAGAGGGTGAAGCATGTTGTGCATGATAGGAACCAATCTTATTTTTCACCCAAGTGCCCTAAAATATGTTTCAGATGCATTAATGATAGCAGTGTAAACACAGGCATTTCAAATGACAAAGAGGAAAGAATTGTTCCTATAATATGGGCGAAGAGGGCAGGACTAACTAATCATGATATCAAAGACAAAAAGCAGATAAAAGACCAAGAGATCTGCAGGAATATTTTTAAATCTCAAACATGATTTCACTAGAAGCAAGTAAAGATTTAAATTCTTTCATGTAGAAAAAGACTTGTTATCTGTAGGCAAAAAATGAGGATTGCAACTTTAAAAGACAGAGAGGTTAAAAATGATAAAACATTGCATAAAGCACATAATATGTTTCACCAATTCTGAGTACAAATTCTTTTTCTTTTCTTTTCTTTTCTTTTCTTTTCTTTTCTTTTCTTTTCTTTTTTCTTTTCTTTCTTTCTTTTCTTTTCTTTTCTTCTTTTCTTTCTTTTCTTTTTCTTTTTTTTTTAAAGATTTTATTTATTTATTCATGAGAATACACAGAGAGGAGAGAGAGAGAGGCAGAGACACAGGCAGAGGGAGAAGCAGGCTCCATGCACCGAGAGCCCGACGTGGGATTCGATCCCGGGTCTCCAGGATCGCGCCCTGGGCCAAAGGCAGGCACCAAACCGCTGCGCCACCCAGGGATCCCTTCTTTTCTTTTTCTTTTCTTTTCTTTTTCTTTTCTTTTCTTTCTTTTCTTTTTCTTTTTTCTTTTTCTTTTCTTTTCTTTTCTTTCTTTTCTTTTTTCTCTTTCTTTCTTTCTTTCTTTCATTCATTCATATCTTAAACTTTGAATTATTTCCCCTTAGGGCCTCTCCTCCCACTACTAAATAAATGGGGGAAAAAAGAAATACAAGAAAAAAAAAGTCTTATAGTTCCTTGGGATTTAATCAAAAGGTTTCAGGACTACTTCCAAGCATAAAATGAAGAAAGAGGTATAATCCCATGTGGCCAAAACTTTCCCTGCTTCTCACCAGTATAAAGTGTCATTGTAGATGACTGGTCCTGCTCAGCTCAACAAACGACACTTGTCTACAGGGATGTGCTTACTGTTTCTGTGCAGTTCATATTTGCTGACCCATGCACAAAAAGCCAGTTCATGTTATCTTTCTTTCTTTCTTTCTTTCTTTTTTTTTTTTTCTTAATTATATTTTCAAAAGCACAACCTACTGGACCACTGCTGTTGGGTCTGAAAAGCTGCCTACATTAGGTACATATTATGCAGAAACCTTCTCAACCCCGGAAAAAAAAAAAAAAATGCACTTCTGTGGAGCCTGACCAGCCTAAAATCCCCTCTCTAGGTAATCTCATTTCTGGTATTTTCTTGTCCTTTTCTGCTCACACAGTAGTTTTGGGGGTCATGCTGAACCAAATATCAAGGTCTCTCTACTTTCAAGTTTTGAGAAAGAAGGATTGGTATAGGTCACTGCGTTTTCACAAATGTCCTGGATCCTTCCATAGAGAAATCAGCAGTCATCATAGTGACTAGCTTGCTGTCCCAAACCACAAGTGAGAGACTTACTTCTCTCAACTCACAGAAGTTTCCTTGTTTCAGGCAAATAGGCACCAGTTTGTGCTAACACTATGGTTGTGTTAAAACTGTGTTTCTTTTATTTCTTGATATATACAGTCTTGGAATAGAATGCATCTTCTGCCTGGATAAAGAGAAACTCAGAAAGTCAAAAAATACAGCTGACCAAGAAATATTGACACCATCAATGCCATTATTAATTATATAAATTCAAATTAAGAAGGAATTAATATTATATCATAGTTTATAGTGCATCAAAAAGAACACTAAATTTTGGTGTATATAGCAAAAAGTAAATCATTGGCTACTGCTTTGGTAATATAAGTGTATATTCTTTATTAAAAGCAACTTGGAAAAAATAAAAATAAAAATAAATAAAAGCAACTTGGCTGTTTGCCAGATATTTTAAAGATCTCTTTCACCACCACATGTTTCCTTTTGGCCCAGAATTCCCATTTCAAGCATCTTATTCCATAGGAAAACAAAAAAGAAGCAAATATGAAAGATGTATATATAAGGATATTCATTACAAGTACCCTTTATTATATCATGACATTGAAACTTCCTAAAGGGGCAAGAAAAATCAATGAAGATATATAGTAGCTTATAAGATAAATCCTTGTGATACTTTTTTATTAATTGTGGAACAACTATAAAAAATTATTTTAATATTGGGTAAATTTATATTTATATATTAGACTGAACTATGTCAAATGATCATTTTAATAGGTCAACAATGATTAAATATAAGTAATTTTAAATTATTCAATCTAATGTTTATTTCCATTTATGTATGACTTATCTATACAGTCATTTTATACACACACACTTCTGGGTTTTTATGGGTTTTATGTTACCACTGGTTACCTTTGGGTATTGATATTTCAGATGAGTTTTTTTATTTTTCTTTATGCTTATCTGCACTGTTATTAGAATAATTGCTTTATAATAATGGAAGAAATTAATTAAGAACTTAAAGAAAAAAAAAAAACATCAAAATAATCCCCCCCCCAGAATGTATTCTCAGAGGATTAAATGTAAAATTTAGAAACTGAGTTAAAATAGCTATTAAGCAAATGAATAATTGTTCATTCCCAAAAGTTATGAAAACAACTTGAAATCGGACTTTTTGCCCCAAAACAATAAATTATTTTAAAAATAGATGACTTTGTTTTTTAAATAAAATAAGTGCTTTTACATACTGCTGCTGTTCACAGAATTTCCATGAATAATGAAAGGCAATAGATATTAAAAGCCTAAAAAATATGAATAGACTTTCATTCAACACTTCCAGCTCAAATTAAGTTCCCGATAAATCTACTTCATTAATTTAAAACATAATTCAGAGGACATAATTTAAAGCTTAATTAGACTTATTTTGTGAAGTCCTCTTTTTCTGTGTGAAGTTCCCTTTTTATAATTTATGGAAATAAGAATATACTTAATTTCTTATTTCTTTTTTGATTTTCTTTCCTTCTTCTTCCTCTTTTCCTTTAATGACCATTTATGAAATAACAACTATGACTAGGTAAAGTGAAAGATTCATAAGGGCATGATTCAGATTATTCCAGGAAACAGCTAAAAAAATAAAATGGCCAGAGAAAACCCACCCCAATTTCTAGCCTTTCTAATGGTCAATAGTAAGCAGAGTAAGCAGTCAGCACCAAACTTTGAAAATGAACTGCTGACTGTTGTTTTAAGGTATTGTGAATGAAAAAATAAGAGATAAAAAATATTGTTGTAAACCACATAACTCCTGATTTATTGTTTGGTATTCTGTTCTTAGGGTAGGATTCACCACCTAGTGTCCTAGCTTTCATCTTAGACCAGATGGTGATGACAATGAATGTGATGGTGGTAAATTGTCTTAAGAGACACTTTTTAATTCTGAGTATTCTTTGTCACTCCTGCTTTTGAGAGGAGTATACCACAGCCGACTCAGACATGGCTGGGAATAAATGTAGGCCCTTAGAATTTTTTATTCTTTCATTATTAATTATTATTTAATAGCATAGTTAGAAGTGTGTGTTTAGTTTTCAAGTATTTAGAAATTTCCTTTCTTTCATTATAATTTTTATCATTGTGGGTAAATGAGATGCTTAGTATCATTTCAAGCCTAGAATATGGTCTATCTTGAAAACTATTTTATGAACTTGGAAGGAAGGAATATGCTGAAACTGTTAGGTGAAATATTTTATAATTGTCAATTAGGTCAAGTTTGCTCATATAATGCATATTCTTACTATTCCCTTCAACCTGAAGGACTTCTTGAAAACTTACCATATTCCAGAACTGCCGAGAAAGCATTCTATCTCTCTTTCTCTCTCTCGTTGGAAAATATTGTCATTTTCCATTAATTTTTACAAGATATTTTGAAAGAAATTTTGAAATGTATCATCTGGTTTCTTTTGATTTTGATGAAAGGTCATATCAATCCTTCATGCAATTGTCCCCATGTACTTTTAAAGTGTTTTTTTTTTTTTAATCTGTACTTTGAAATTTTTCTTTCAGCTTGTTTGTAAACAGTTTTTTATGATTTGCCTGTGGGTTACTTTCTTTGTATTTATTCTGCTTTGTATTTATTCTTTAAATCTATAAATATATACCTTTCATCAAACTGAGAGAAATTTTGTGTGCTGATTCTTCAGATATATTTTCCCTCCTATTCTAAGATTAAAATCACAGTGGTGTTTAACTCTTTACTTTAAAAGGTTAGTTTGGCTAAACTGAGACTTCAAATTCTGCCTCCCTTTTGTCAACAGCAGTTGAAATATGCCTTCAGTTCTCATGGCCTTATCTGGTGTGCCCAAGGCTGTTGTGTGCCATCCTAGTTTCTGGATCTGCCAGAAATTTGGCCAGAGTTTATATACAGATTTTGATCTTGCTCTCCCATAGTTTTCTTTTCTGCACTTCTCTCTCTTTCTCATTTCAGTTGTAGGCATGATATTTGTCTTCTCATTCATCAAAAGAGTAAGCATGCAGTTTTCTGGCTAAGTCTTAGACACTGAATGTAAGGCTAACTTTCTTAGAGCTACATAGGGGTTTCCAAAGATAAAATAAAAATGTTTGTGGGATCCCTGGGTGGCGCAGCGGTTTGGCGCCTGCCTTTGGCCCAGGGCGCAATCCTGGAGACCCGGGATGGAATCCCACGTTGGGCTCCCGGTGCATGGAGCCTGCTTCTCCCTCTGCCTGTGTCTCTGCCTCTCTCTCTCTCTCTCTCTGTGACTATCATAAATAAATAAAAATTAAAAAAAAAAGAATTTATTAAAAAAACATGTTTGTTTTCTTCAGTTGATTGATGAGTACATGTTTATTCACATTTTCATTTATATTATTTTGTGTATATTTATGAATTTGTGTATCTTAGGGCTTAACTTTATCAGGTTAGGAGTTTTTAATTTCTAGACAACAGTAAATAATAGTGTTCAACTGGAGAAATAATTTTAGAATTGGAAGAAATCTCTGTGATCACCTAGTCTGGCTATACAAAAAATAATACCCAGGTAACATAGGTGATCTTTCCAAGTGGTACATTGTCATGTGTAAAATTGGTATGTAAAATCATCCTTAAAATTACCCAAATACTTTCTATTAAACAAAAATACACAAATGTCCAAAGTGGTCTTAAATGTATTTTAAAATGATAGGTATTCATTGTGAATTGGAAGGTTACAAATCTACAATTTATAGTTAAACTAGGATAAAAGAGTGGTTGTCTTTTGAAATATATTTTTATTCTCACTAACACCAAACTAGATTTGAAATGATTCCTTACCATCATTTTTCAAGTGTCTTAAAACAATGGGGTTATCTTGCTAGCAGTGCCCTCTGGATATTATTCATCAGTTTTCCATTTGACTGCACTCCTTGTGATTCTTCAATAACCTTGAAATAAAACTCATATCACAAGATACACTCCTTACTAGCTTCTTCCAGAGAAAATCTGCAATAAAAGAAAATAATTTGGAAGATTTTTGGTATGTTAATAATATGTAATCACAGTTTATAGAGACTATTCAGCATGGAGACCCAGACCAATTCAAACGGACTCCACTTACACAAACATCTTTGGTATTCTCTCACTTTCAGTAAAGAACTTGGACAATTAATGCAAAAAGAGGATAAATCCCAGATTTCATCATTAACTTTGCCACTTTTGTTCCTAGTTCTTTATTATCTTCCATAGAAAAGATAGAGTAACTTCCAAATTAAATAATTTAGAGGATTCATAATGTATCCATCCTCTCCTGAGCACAGATCATTACTGACTAAATATTATTTTACCCAAGTTTTTCAGTAAAGACAAACCTAGGTTACTTGCTATTATAACTATGATATCTCTCATAGTCATTGAAATATTATTTTATAAGGCATTGTTACTTTCAAATATTAACAGGAGATGGATTGAACTTCTGCAACTAGCAATAAAAGTATTAATATCCTTTTTAATCGAATTAAATTGGTTTTATTCTAAAAGTTCATGGAAGACTATCGTAACTTTTGGTAGCAGCTGCAATGCCAAAAACAGGTGTTCTGGATCTGGCTCCAGCTTTGACTCTGCCAACAGGGCTGCCCCCAGCTTCTCTTTCAGGGAATTCAGCTCCTTCTTACACAGGGCAGTGTTAAGATGTCAGGCCACTTAGGACAAGATGACCAATACACAGATTTGTGTATTTGTGTCCAGACAGATTTGTGTCCAGAACCTCTACAACAGTGCATTACACATCAGTCCTCAAGGCAGATGGTGACATAGACCATTCCTGACTTCAGTCCCTCTCACAAGAAGAGCAACTAGCAACAATCCATAAGAAGATACCATTATGAAAATATCAGAGCCTGGAGATGAAGCTGAAGCACCTCTCTGGACTTCCAGAGACTGAGAAGGAAAGTATTAGTAGTATGTAAGAGGAGAGGCTACATACATTCTGATTACATCACCATCCCCAAGGCTGGCACCTTGCCACACCAAGTGAGGCTCCCTAGGCCTGTGGGTTGTCCTCTAGGAAAAGAGAGCCCAAGGTACATATCCAGCTTCCTCACATTTGGGCTGCTTCCCCGGAGGCCCACTCGGGTCTTGCCTCATAGAGATCACTGAAGAATCTGTGGGATTCAATAAATGGGAATCAGAGAGAGACACAGAGGAAGGGTGGGACTTAAGAGAAAGCAGTATTCAGACCATGGTGGACCACATTTCTGCTTGTAGTAGTACCAGCCAGTGACTTTGCCCACCTCTTGATTTCAGTAGAAATCAGTAACAGGAAAAAGCTGGAAAATTCACAAATACATGGAAATTAAACAACACAATACCAAAATACTAAATGATCAAAGAAGAAATTTTAAGAAGGATATAAAATATATCTTGAGACAACGAAATGGAACACAACAAACACTTAGTAAAGGCATCAAAAACTATTGTAAGAGGAAGGATTATAGCTATAAGTGACTATATTAAGAAAAAAGAAAGATCCCAAGTAAGCAACATCTCAAGGAACTAGAAAAAGAAGAACAAATTAAGCCCATATTTAGTAGATGGAAGCAAATAATAAATATTTGTATACATGAGAGAATAGGAAACAATAGAAAAGATTAACAATGCTAAGTTACTAGTATACTGATACTAATACTGTCTTTGAAAGGTAAGCAAAATTGACAAACTTTTAGCTGAAACTACCAAGAAAAAAGACAGGACTCAAATAAATAAAGCAGATATAAAAGAAAAGAAATCACAATCGATGTCACAGAAATGCAAAGGATTATAAGAGACACTACTGTGAACAAAGACACACCAATGAATTGGTCAACCTAGAAGAAATAGATATATTTTTAAAAATATACAACCTACTTCATGAAGAAATGTAAAATCTGAATAGACTGATAATAGGTAAGAATATTTAATTAATAATCAAAAAGCTCCCGATAAAGAAAAGCCTGAGATCAAATGGTTTCACTGGTGAATTCCATTAAACATTTAAAGAAGAATTAATACTGGTCCTTCTCAAACTCTTCCAAAAAACAGAAGAGGGAACATTCCCAAACTCATTTGACCAGACCAGCGTAACTCTGATACCACAGTCAGATAAGGACATTATAAGAAAAGAAAATCTATACCCTGAATATAGATGAAAACAATTCTCAACAATTACTGGTAAACCTAACTCAATAGCATATTAAAAGGATCACACACCATGATCAATTGGATTCATCCTTGGGACACAGGGATGGTTAAATATGCAAAATATCAATAAATAGACATACCACAATAATAGTATGAATAAAAATCATATGATTATCTCAATAGATACAGTAAAAGTCTTTGACAAAATTTAATTTCTTTCCTGATAAAAACTCTGAATAAATTGGGTATGGAAAGAATGTACATCAACATAAGAAAGTCTTTATAGGGCAGCCCAGGTGGCTCAGCAGTTTAGTGCTGCCTTCAGCCTAGGGCCTGATCCTGGGGACCTGGGATCGAGTCCCACGTCAGGCTCCCTGCATGGAGCCTGCTTCTCCCTCTGCCTGTGTCTCTGTCTCTGTCTCTCTCTCTCGGTGTCTCTCTCATGAATAAATAAATAAGATTTTTTTTTTTAAAGAAAGTCTTTATAGACAAGGCAGCAACTAACATTGTACACAATGGTGAGAGATTGAAAGCTTTACTTCAAAGAGTAAGAACAAGACCACTCCTGTTCATCATAGTACTAGTCAGAAGTCACACAAAAATAAGAAGTAAAAGGAAGGAGTAAAGTTGTCTCTGTAGATGACATGATTTTACATATAGAAAACCTTAAAGACTCCAGTAAAAACTGTTGGAGATAATCAATAAATTTAGTAACATTGCAGGATATAAAATTAACATACAGAAATCTGTTGCATTTCTATACACTAACAAATTTCTGAAAAAAGAAATAAAATGATTCCCTCACAATAACAATGAAGATGATAAAATACTTAGGACTAAATTTAAACCAAGGAAAGATCTGTACACTGAAAACTATAAAACATTCAAAGAAATTGAAGGAGACATACATAAATGCTAAGATTTATCATGTTCATGGATTGGAAGAATTAATATTGCTGAAATGTCCATACTACCCATTCTCAGTCATACCTCAATAAACCTGGGCAAAAAATAAACATAGAATGTGTAAATTATTAAAAAGGCAATGAAAGCTTCAAGGAAATAAATATGTTATCTCTCATGAGACTAGTTAGAATGATCTGATTACTTTGAAATCTTGTCTTTATCCTGGCTTGAGTTCACTTTCTGTACAAGCCAAGTAAGCTCTGGTTTTTTTCAGCCTGTTTACAGATAGCAGCTATAAACTCCAGAGAACTAAAATAAATGGTAAGTAAATAAGCACACAACCACTGGAAGACACTGGAGGACGGTCCAAAGGTGGCAGAACTTTCAAGGAAATTCCTCATTGGTAGAAGGGAATGGTCCTGGTGAATTGGTTGTTCTCACCACTTCTAGCCAGATGGCAGGCCTCACCTGTACTGCACATGGCCACTACAAGGCCAAGAGAAAACTTCACTGGAAAGTGACCAAAGAAACTGGGAAAGGGAATTGTAAGAGATTGGGGCACAATTTCTATGTATGAACTCTGCCTACATATCTGGCCAACCCTAAACACAGATGCTAAGGACAGTGTCTTAGTAGTATACATGAAGACACAACAGATGAACAAAGTAGACCTGCTACTCAGAAGTCCGACTTTCAATCTGAGAACAACCAAATTAATTACTTAATAAGCACAAACAAAACAGAACGTTTCTTAGGGGTAAAATAATAGAATCCCAGATTCCCAAGAAATAATTTTCCCAAGGTACATGATACAAGATGGAGATGGAAGCTATATTCAGTACTAAAGATGATTATTTGAGACTATGAGAAGATCCAGGTTTTGGAATTATGAGACCAGTATTTTAAAGATTTTTTTTTTTTATTTGAGAAAGAGAGAGAGAGCACAAGTGCATGCATGAGAGTAGGGGGGTACAGAGGAAGGAGACAAGCAGACTCCTCACTGAGCATGGAGCCCAATGGGAGGCTTGAACCAAGGACCCTGAGCCAAAATCAAGAATCTGCTGCTTGACTGACTAGCCACCCAGGCACCACCCCAAGACCAGATTTTAAAGCAGCTTTTTCCAATCATGTTTTGGGTCATAAAGGAATATTATTCTGCAATATCTGAAAAATAGAAAATTTCAATCAATAAATAAAACTTAACAAAAAGTAGTATTTGAAATTTAAAAAGACAAAATTGTCTAATGTTGTTATGGTAGAATGAAGATAGCAAGAGATGTGAACCTGAAGACAGATACACAGAAAGGATTGAAAAACTACACATTTTATTAGTAATATTTAGAGGCAATGACATACACATATTTGGAGTTCCAGAGGAAAAAGAAGGAAGAATGGAACTGAAAAGATATTAGAAAAATCATCACTGAAATTTTCTCAACTTTATTGTAAGTTAAATTTTTATTCAATGACTTTAGAAAACCTCAAGCAAGTTAATAAGGAAGAAAACTATGACTAGACCTACTATAGCCAAAACGCTGTAAATAAAAGAGAAAGATAACATCTAAAATCAGTGAGAAGAAAATACCACTGCATATCAATGAGACAATATTTCAAAGGATTCATGGCTTCAAAAATAATGGATTTTAGAGAATATTGGGCCAATATCTTTATAGTGATGAATGAAAAAAAAAAAAAAGACACACAAAAACAAAAAACCCAAACTGTCAACCAAGAAGTCTATAAACCCTTTCTAGCCTGACGGTTGTCTCAGGAAAAAAGAATAGTTGTCTCACAGTTGTCTCAGGAAAAAAGAAATAAAGATACTGTGTCAGAAACAAAACCTGAGAAAATTCTCATCAACCCATTTGAGCTACAAGAAATGCTAAAGGCTGTACTTTAGGTTGAAAATCAATGAAATGGATGGAAACATATACCCAAGAAAGTTTGAAAACCATCAAAAATATTGTTTCCTTTGCCACATCTACTGCAAGAATGAAGATAATTCTCAGCAATCAGACTGTCGACATTCCAGAAAATGTCAACATCACTCTGAAGGGGCACACTGTTATTGTGAAGGACTCCAGAGGGACTTTAATCACATAAGCAATGAACTCGTCAGACTCCTTGGAAAGAAAAAGAAGATGCTCCTGAGTTGACAAATGGTGGGAAATAGAAAAGAACTGGCTACTGTCCACA
This sequence comes from Canis lupus dingo, assembly GCF_003254725.2. Lineage (NCBI taxonomy): Eukaryota > Metazoa > Chordata > Mammalia > Carnivora > Canidae > Canis > Canis lupus. The sequence goes on from NC_064243.1 coordinate 10,223,503, forward strand.
CTGCCTGTAGTCACGTGCAGAACATGGCCAAGGGCGGTACACTGGGTTTCCGTTACATGAGGAGGTCTGTGTTTGCTCACTTCCCCATCAACATTGTTATTCAGAAGAATGGCTCTCTCTTACTGAAATCTGAAATTTCTTGGGTGAAAAATACATCCGCAGGGCTTGGATGAGGCCAGCTGTTGCTTGTCCAGTATCTCAAGCCCAGAAAGATAAGTTAATTCTTGAAGGAAATGACATTGGACTTGTAGCAAACCCAGCTGCTTTGATTCAAAAGTCACAACAGTAAAAAACAAGAATATCAGAAAATTTTCAGATGGTAGCTGTTTCTGAAAAAGGAATAGTTCACTGGCTGATGAATAAGATCAAGTTGTCCAGCTACAGAAAAGAACAAGATGCCAGATGATTTTTTAGACTTATCTGTGATATTTCAAAGATGCAATAAAAGCTGTATTGATTTGGGACTTCTTCTTTTAAAAAAGTATAAATACATAAAAGAAACTGCAATTGCATTTGCCTTTTTAATCTACTGGAATTCATATATTATAAAATAAAAATTTGATATATTTAACTGCATACAACTAAAAATAAAAGTAATTGCATAGCAAAAACCGCCTAAACAAAAGAAAAATGGAAGATGAGAATATAAATCACTATATCATTTATAAAAGATCAATACCCCAGTAATAGGGAACTTATAAAATTGTGAGGAAAATCTATTAAAAAACCCTACCCTCCATAACAATGGATAAAAACCTAGATAATTTATTGAAAACATTTAAAAGGGATTTGAAAATGTGGAAATAGGGGATCCCTGGGTGGCTCAGCGGTTTGGCGCCTGCCTTTGGCCCAGAGCATGATCCTGGAGTCCCGGGAACGAGTCCCTCATCGGGCTCCCTGCATGGAGCCTGCTTCTCCCTCTGCCTGTGTCTCTGCCTCTCTCTCTCTCTCTCTCTCTCTCTCTCTCTCTCTCTGTGTCTATCATGAATAAATGAATAAATATTAAAAAAAAGAAAATGTGGAAATACATTCAAAATCACTCATAATCAAAAGCTGCACACAAAAGCTAGCATACTTGTCAGAATGGCAAAAATTAAGAAGTATAATAACATGCCCTGCACATGCACAAAGCCACCATCTACCCCACTTTCCGAATTTGGGGCAACCTTTCAGAGGTGGAGGTCAATTTAGGGCAGTTTGAACCACCACATCTGAATAAAGGACAAAATATGGATATAAAAACGCAGTGTGAAGCTATTATATCCACATTTGGGAAATGGGGAAATGAAGTCATGGGAGAGGATTACTTGGGGTTTCCTACTGTGGCCCCCAAATTTCTTCAAAGCCCTGTAAGAGAAGTAAATGTCATATATCTGCATTTCATAATATAACAGATGTTTCATAGATTTTGAATTATTAGTAGTACTAACATAGTCGAGACATTCCTCTGAAAAAGAAAAATCGGTTATATGGAACAGCCAAGAAACATAGCAGGTGCGTGGCTTCACTCCCCTCCGGTTGCAACGCACACTCACGAGGCTGCGCACCTGTGCCAAGTGTCCTCAGTAGGATTCCTGTTTTGTTCCCTGACAGAGAGGGGAAAGGAAAAGGAAGAGAGGAGGTGGAGGGTCCAAGAGGCAAGAATGGAGAACCGAGCTCAGGTGTGTTGAAGGCTGACCCACCTTCAGTGTGTGGAAGAGGATGGGGCACCAAGCTGTCACTCTCGCCGTCCTCCTGGAGAGCAGCCGACATCCAGAGTCAGCCTGTCATCTGTCGAGCATCATGTTCGCCCAGACAGGCTCTCCTCTGTGCCCCAAACATGCTGCCCCGCTGTCCTCTTGCACCTGGAACCCCCATGGCCCTTCTTGATGGGAAGAAGGCCGCTGAAGGTCTGGGACACACCTGCGGCCCCAGGCCAGGAGGTTCAGGACTTGAACAAATTGAGAGCTGATTGGGATGGGAAGGAATATCCTTTATATCCCACAAAGGCAGAAATAAAAATATAGTTTGAAGGTTTTCTTTGAGCCAGGAGAGTAGTGATATAGAATACCCATTAACCTTCTATTTTGCAAATCTGGTCTTTCTCTTAGAAGTTTTCAAACCCTGTGCTGCTAATCACAATGTCCATGTAAGTCCAATTTAAATATATAGGGCTTTGTTGTTGGTTTTATTTTTTAAGGTTTCCCTTTTTTTTTCTGAAATAACACCACCAAGTTTTGAAAAGTACCAGACTTCCATTACATTACTATAAAACTTTGTCTGGGTTTCTACACAGTATACCAGATGGCCAAAACCATTTTTTTTCTCCTAATTTTATTTCTAATGCTTTAGTTATCACTCCCGGCTTGCTGCCATCTACAAATCTTAGAGCCATGCCCTTATCTGTCTTCCTCCCGGTTATTAATTAAATTTTTAACAAGACAGGGCTCATTGCCAACTCACTGTGGGACTTCTCTAAAGACTACTCCACTTTGTAGTTTGATATTTATTAACATTCTTTGGGCTTCTAGCTACAAGTTGCTTTTCTTCTTTTTCCCCTGTGAAAAACTATTAATCTTTCTATGGCTTTTTTTCCCTTATCTTTAATATGGAATGGCTTTTACACTAGTATTTCTCAAGCCATCTGTGGTATGGGACAGTTTGCTTTTCATTTTCCAACGGTCCATGATCTACATTTTTGTAAAATGCAATGAGATACGAAATTAAAAAAAAATAAGGTTGCTAGAAAAATGAACTATAAAAGAGAAATGAAACAATTTTATTTTTAGACCTAACAGATATAAAAGCACATTCCAATAATTAGACTAAACACGCAATAGGAAAAAAAGAGGATTGCAAAAAACAATGCCTATCATTCACTGAAATCATGGATGGAGGCAATTAGTATTGGGAATATTACAGTTGTATCTTTTTGTTGTTCTCCAACCTTGATCAAAGACTCTGAGTGAAGTTGCACTCTCCATACTAAACTCCCATGAACACATTTTAAATCAGTTTCATGTATATCAATAATGTTTTTTAATGTGATAGAAGAACTTACATTTTGCTTGTTGATTTTATCTAATTTAGATTGGAAAAATGACAATGTCACTCATAGAAGTTAATGTCTATCTTAACCTCTGTCTTTTTATTTCATAGCACTCAAAGGAGAGAAGTCAGTTTTAGAAAGGTACCCAGAAAGGACTGAAAAAAAAAAAAAAGAATTTGAGATAAATCAATAATCTCACATAATTTGTTTTTATGTAACATAAAGTGATTTTGTATTTTTTTGAAAGAGTGAGAGAGAGTACCCATGGGTATAGGGGGTAAAGGGGAGGGGCAGTGGGGTGGGAGAGAGAGAATCTCTGATGCTCATCGACTGAGCCACCTAGACACCCCAGCGATTTTGTATTGTTAATTTTTTTTTATTTTTTTATTTATTTATGATAGTCACAGAGAGAGAGAGAGAGAGAGAGAGGCAGAGACACAGGCTGAGGGAGGAGCAGGCTCCATGCAGGGAGCCCAACGTGGGATTCGATCCCGGGTCTCCAGGATCGCGCCCTGGGCCAAAGGCAGGCGCCAAACCGCTGCGCCACCCAGGGATCCCATGTATTGTTAAAATTTATCTTCAATCCTTCAGTAGTGAGTTCCAAATATTAGTCTTGTATATTTTAAATTAGAATTCAATAAAAGAAATGAATTTTATGTTTTTCTAATGTGTGAAAATAACATTCAAAATATCCTATTAAATTTGGGTTTGGTGATCATTTTTCACAAATTTGCAGAATCAAGATTTATTGAAGTAAGTGTGTGTGTATCTGTGTGTGTGTGTGTGTGTGTGTGTGTGTGCGTTTCCTTCCAGGCATGGAAATATTAAGGTGATTTTAAAAATTCAAAAATTCTGGTACAGGGCAAAACTGTGTTTGGTGCCCTGATCAGTTGGCGATATTGAACAGGGGATTCAAAAGTAAAATAGCATCCTTATTATATTATCTTAACCAATTGACAATATGACTATCTGCAAGGAAAAATTATTCTTGTATTTCTATGCAGACATTTAGGTTGAATCTCTCACAAACATATCATTAATTTTCTCGGTCTGTTTCTGCACTTAAAAGAGATAATCTCCAGGGTGCTGGCTGTCACAGAGCTGAGTCACTAATGTATTTAGACTTCACGCTAGGAGGAACTATTTCACATCTGGTATTAAAAAGTGTTCATGTTTCTTGCTTCTTTTGACAGTGCTTGGTAGAAGTTGTTAAACCATAATGTTTATTTAAACATTTTTTAAAGATGTGCTCAAATTGCTTTTATTTTCATGTAGTTTATTCATAAAATCATTTCATGCTGAAAACCAGAGGCTACATGAATTATACAAATTAGCCATGTATAAATTGTTGCCACTTGAATTTAAATCTTTTAATATGTGATAAGATAGGAAGATTATAATTGCATAAATCATTAAAAAATCATGCCTTAAATAATAGAAAATTTCTGCTTATGAATGGCTGTTGATTCTGGCCAATATTTATTAAGCATCTAAGCAGAACTAGGTACTTCCTTTTCTGTGCTTTCATAGAATTTTGATCATACATGTATGTAGAAGGTTATTATCACTCCCGTAACGTGTGACCATAAATTTGGTGTCTTAACACCGACTTACTGTCTTTTTCAATTATTTAGAAGTATGAAATGAGTCTCACTGGGCTAAAATAAAGGTGGTAGCTCTTTGTCATTCTGGAAGGTCTAGGGGAGAATCTGTTTTCTTGTATTTCCAGGCTTCTAGAGGCCTCCCATATTATTCTTTGGCTCATATCCCCACTTCTTCATCTTCAAAGCCATAAACATTGGGTTATGTCTTTTTTTCCCTGCCATCTCTCTACTTCTCCCTCTGTCAGCCTTTTCCACTTTTAAGGATCCTTGTGAGGAGAGATCTCACCTCTTCTGCCTTCTCTTGGTAATAGTTAATAATCTTATCTGCACGTCCACAGCTTGACATTTTTTTTCTGGTTGATTTGTCCTAAACTTGGATAGAATCTTCCCTCAATATTCTTGTGCACCGTTAATGAAGGATCATAATGTAATGTAATATTTTCTTGACTTTTTGGGTTTACTTCAGGAGAATTTTTGCATGGTACAGAGTACTTAGCAATAAGTTGAAAATGAATAAGAGATGCTTTTTTGGCCCCCAGCTGTTGTCTCCTGACAGAAAACTTCTTCTATCTTCCTTCTTCCTGGGTGCCAGAGAACTCAAAATTCCAGTCTCTTTTGCATGCCAAACAGAAGGCAACATCAGCTAACTTCAGAACTGACACTGCACATCAGGATCAGCAGAGAAAATAATTTATAATGTCATTTTATATTAATTAATTTAGATATTGGCGCTATGAAAATAATCATGAAACACACAGTCTCTATCCTCTAAGAAGCAAATTTTGAAATTTATATTCTATTTACTGTTTAAGGATTTTTATAGTTATTGAGCACTCATCTACCTAGTTTCTGAATAATATGAGGCAGTCAAATATTCATAGTATGATAGGACACAGATAAAAAGAAACTAATATATTTATCAAACATTATTTTTTAGCAGGGTGGTTTTTCTTCTAAGAGAAAAATTTATGCATGAAAAACTACTAACCTCAATCATTTGAGTTATAGATTACCATTGTTTCATTAGAGTGACACATCATAAAAATTCTTCAGTTTAGCTTTAAATTCAACTTAATATCTCATTCTATCCATTTCCTTTATATTGTAATTATATTCCCTCAGATACTTTAAATTGTATTTTCAGCCATAATCTATATTATAATTGCATTGAATTGTTTATGGATGCAGTATTACTTAGGTGCAACCAGACAATATTTTTTTTTTAATTATTTACTCAAAAAAATTATTTACTCAACAGAAAGAGCACAAGCAGAGGGAGCAGTAGGCAGAGGGAGTTGGAGAAGCAGGCTCTCCGCTGAACAGAGAGCCCACTGTGGGTCTCGATCCCAGGACCCTGCAGATGCAGGGTCCCAGTTCCTGCTTAACCAACTGAGCCACCCAGACTCCCAAAAATTCTTTGATATTTTCATCTTATCTAAGTAGTTTTGCACACTTGAGGTCTCTTTCCAGCTCTGTGGATCACAGCACTAAAGTTATGCTCATGGTATAATTATGTGCATGATGTTTTGCATACATTAGATGACTTAAGCTCCATATGTTCAGTCAAGTATATATTGTTATTCTGTTTTCGAAAACTAGGAAAGTGTCCCCGAAAACCTAACTAACTTATACCATGTCATAAAGCCAATGGATGCTAGGCAGGGATAGAAGGCCAAGTTGATCTGGTACAAAATTAAGATCCTCCCCAGTACAACATGGGGCTTTGTTCTTTTAATACACATCATTGAAATATTGATTGAGATGCTATGGCTTAGGCCCATATTTTCAGGAAGACAGAAAAAATTCATCATCTGGTGGGAGGCTACATGGATACAGGAGGAGCTATAATACCATAATGGCTCTCAGTGCGGAAAGGCTGTGGTTAAGCAGAATGATGCAATTCGTGTCAGTGTGGATAATATTTGAAATGCACTGTGTAGAGGAAAGATCTGGATCTTAGGATTTAGGCATTCCTAAAATGCAATATTTGGTTTATTTATTTGGAGTATGACTTGGGGAAGTTACGTAACTACTCTGAGCTATCCTTCCCTCATCTATAAAGTTAGAATACTGGGATCTACTACTCAGTTTTATTGTAAGCAAGACTCACACAAAGGACACTTTAAATATGTGGGTGTCAGTTTCCATGTGTTTGAAAATATGTACTTTTACAATTTAATGAAGTCCACAAATTATCTTTTTCAATATGTACATTTATTTTTTTTCCTGTGCACTTCAATAAAACAACTGCTGTTATACTATTTTTTAAACATAATTTTGCCAGTTCTAGTTCTTTTAGGAAAAAATGGCAGGTTCCGTGTACACGTATTTGGGGAAATTATGAAGGAGAGCCAGTCTAAGTCACTTAGAAAGTAAAAATATAAAATGTCAAGTTAAAGCTTAAGATTTTTTTTTTTTTTTTATTTTTTTTTTTTAAGCTTAAGATTTTTTTAAAAAAGATTTTATTTATTCATGAGACACACACAGAAAGAGGCAGAGACATAGAGAGACAAGCAGGGTCCATGCAGGAAGCCCAATGTGGGACTCAATCCTGGAACTCTGGGATCACACCGTGAGCCAAAAGCAGATGCTCATCCGCTGAGCCACCCCAGAGTCACTATTAAAGCTTAATATTATTAATTTTAAGGACAGAATACTTTACTTCTTTTCAAGACTTAGTCTTTATTCAAGGACCAAGTCATTTTTGGACATCCAACATACCCATTCTCTCTTTCTTTTCCATAAATACATTTTTTTTTTCTGATTGGTTCTCTTTCTGAATATCTAAAAATTTAGTGTAGGTCAATGCGCATTTAGGTAATACAATGTATTTGTATTTTATTTTTTAATGTGTGCTTATTTCCTTTTCCCTCTCTTCAAGGCAAGTGCGTAAAAGCATGGCAATTTTCCTCTAGGATAATAATGATCATGGAGCAGGACAGTTTTGATGGACAGAGAAAATAACTTATTTCATGCCAGCTGTATTTATGTAAACATGCAACTTATGGTCCACTTTCCCCACCTAATCCGCTCATTGGTTGTGGTTTCTATTGCTCCTCCAAACTTTTTTTCCAGAAAGGAGCACCATCTGGTAGCACCCAACAGTAAAATCAAACTTCGTAGAGCACATGCAGAAAGCATTCCCTTATACTCCCTCCTCCTAGTCAACATCTACTTTCCTCTGCTCTTTGGGAGTGACATTTTGAAGGGAAAAGTGGAAACCATAGTAGTAATTTGAACTAGGTTAAGCAATTTTGATGCTTGATGAAGGCATCTGTAATGAGGATTTCAAATCACCAGTATAATCAGTGTTTGCTTATGTTAAAATTCTATGTCTTAGGCACTGAATTTATAGTTCCTGAAAGTTATTTTTTGTGTTTATTATTTTTGTTTTGTTTTGTTTTGTTTTGTTTTTCATGAGCTCAGTAAGTGCCTCTGGTGTACTGGTTGTAGTGAATTAAATTTTGGCCAAGGTTTGTACTGCATTACATTTCTGAAGAAGTTGAGTCTTCTGAGCTATTGGAATTTGTTTGTTTATAAGTTTAGGAATACTCTTTAGCATGAGTAGTCACATACATCATCAGATATCTAGTATATAACCACAAGTCAAAGTGCTAGCCTTTTTACAATGAAATAAATACATTATAATTCTCTTAACTCATATCTGGTAACTCTTAAAATTATAATTGTATTTCTCTTGAAATCTAACTATTACTTTTCTGGATTCTTAACTTTTCTACATTTGTGGTTGAGCAAATCAAATAAAAATCACATATAGTAATAATTTATTAAGGATTAGACTCTTTTGTAAAGGTTTACTTTTTTGAGACTTTAAGACAATTAAATTTCTAGAGTTGAAGAGATGCATATTTGTGCATCTGCCTCTGCTCTAGAGTTGTTTAACTTACTAGTAAGAGTTTGGGGTCAGTTTATATATATATTATATATATATATATATTAAATGAAATTTATAAATTTATACATAATAATATAAATAATTTATATTTAAATATAAAATATATATTAATTTTCATATATATATTAATTTTCATGTATATATATGAAATTGGTGGCCAGATGCTCAGCAATTCTATTTCTTTTCTCCAATCAGACCACAGATCCCAGCATCCTCAATTTCCTTTAGAATAAAGTGTGAGCAATGTGACTTGTGACTGGGTGGGTTTTGGACTATTAAGTATAGAGAGAAATAGTTACCTGACCCCTAAAATGGCCTGTTTTCTCTCTCCCTCTTTTCTTATCCTTGTAACTGTAAGTGAAGAACTTCAAAATGGCAGATCCACAAAATGGAAAAAATACCAAATCCCTGTCCCTTGGGGAGAGCTACAGACTTGCACCCGTCTGTGGCACAAGCTAGAGAAACGACTGATCTGGAGGAGTGTTTGTCACAACAGCTCGTGTTACTGACACTGTTTGGTACCACAGACGTATTCTTGGGTTTAGTTTCTTCTGAATGTTGAGACCACTGGGTGATTGCTTGTGGTCGGGTGATTATTATCAGCAAAATGGCAGAGAAGAAATATCTGCTGATGTGATGAGTATTGAATCTACCTACTTCTGACATAATTAATGTCTTTCTAAGGACTCCTGAGGAGGTCACAACTCAACAAGTAGGCAGGCAACCTTCTCAAATAATGATGAGAGAGATTCTTTTTAAATTATAGAAATAAGTAAAAAATCTCTCCTTAGAAACACTAGACATAATATACTGGTGTGTCAGGTAATTGTAGAGAGTTAACAACACTGTCAAAAAGTAAGTATTATTAAAATTCTGTTAGTCAAATGAGAAGTTAGTCTAGCATTGGAGGTAGTCCAAGCCTAAGAGAAGTTGAGCCCCTCTCTGGCAACTCATTCCTTAGGGTAGCTTTATTCATCCTAATCAATGATGAATTTTTTCCATGGTACACGTTTTCTACCTTGAATTCATACCTGAGTTTTCCCAGGTGCTTGCTTGTTAATCTTTTCTTTTCGAAATATGTTACATATTTTTATATCAAAACATGTATAACATAAACATACATTATATATTTTAAGCCATAAAATAGCAAATATGTGTAGCCACCCCCTAGAATGAAATATAGGATGCTGTAGTATGTTTGATGCCTCATTACACCACCACTCTAAAACACACACATACTGACCATTAAAGATATAAACATTATCTTGATTTGTGCTAAATTTTTCCTCTTTTTTCTTTAATTATTTTATTTTACTTTATCTTATTTTATTTTCTCCATTTTTCCACATATGCATTTTTATTAATAATGAGGAATATATCACTTCCTATTTCATAAGATTACTTTGAGGACTGTGACTTTTATAATGCCCTTAAAATTAGCTTCTGTAAGCCTTATACAAGAATTACTTGCAATTTTGTCGTTGTTGATCTTATTATTACTATTATTTAACATGTTTCCCTGTGGACTGTATGGAATTTTCAAGGGCATATATATAGGCATGCAATATCTGGATTGTAGGACATTAAACATATTCAACTATACCAGAAAATACAAGACTGTTTATCCAAAGTACATGTAGTAATTTGTATTCTCATCAGCAACAAAGTATGTCTTAAAGATCATGTCTTGTTCCATTTCCTCACAATACCTGATATTGCTAGACTTTTTTGTATTTGCCAAACTGAAGAATATTGAATTAATCTCATTATGTGTTTAATTTGGACTTTCCTGATGAGATATTTAACCATCTTTCCTTTCATGTGTTCATGGGTTGTCTGGGTTTAGTCTTTTGTGAAGAACCTCTTTAAGACAATGGACAATTTTGTTGTCTTATTACTATTGAGGTATGAAAGTGCCTTATATATCTTGTATATGAACCTCGTGTCAGTTTAAGGATTACAAATAACTTCTCTGAGTTTTTGTCTAGTGTTTTCATACTATTTATGGTGATATTTCATAAACACAAAATTTTGAATTTCAGTACAGTTTACTTGATCATTCCTTTTTATACTTTCCATGTTTTGTATAAAAAAAAGTACTTTACTAATCTATTGCATTTTTAATATTTTAGAAATAGATACAAACAGAAGGGGGAATCACATGAGGAAAATTAATTATATGATGTAATAAGTAATATATTTTCAATAGTCATAATAATACATAATTTAACCACATACACTTTTGTATTATTATTATTGGATTTTCTTATAGGAGAATACACTATTCTAATGGCTTACAGTAATTGCCACCCTTAGATACATTGTTCTAGCATATTTTCATCCTAATATTGCAAGCAAAGGTAAGAAATAGGAAATTGTGGTGGGTGGTGAGGGAAGTGTTGCAGATAATAAAAATGCACATTTTCACAAAAGAATTTTTGTTAAGGTTTCAATAGTTTTTCTAATGTATCTTACTTAGCGGACAATTTGGGTCAATAAAAACCTGGTCAGCTAATTAAAAATAAACTCAACTTAATTGACCATGTAAGTGTGGTTTAGTTCTGTGCTCTCTATTCTATTCCATTGATCTGTGTATGACCTGTATATCAAGACATAACTGTTGTGCTTGCTTTTCATGAGAGCTTTGGGAATTAACTTTTACTTCGAGTTTTATAAATTCCTCAATGTTAAGAGTTTTGACCTCTTTGGATTTTCAGCCAAGACTAGATGCCTAAAATGACAAAACACTACAAGGAAAGAGTCTTGTAATTTGCTGGCAGTTGTTCAGAATATAATACAAGAGATAAGACACAAAAGTACATTCTATGAGGAGCCACTGAAGTGATCACTTTTCAGATGTTGCTAAGTGGCCTGAGAGACATAATAGGAGTTTCAAAAGAAAGGGAAAAAAGAAGAAATATTCACCTGCATCCAGGAAGTAACTTGCCGAGTGATGCATCAATTTGGGAATGCAGCAGAAAAAAAAAAAATGATTCAATCTTTGGAACTCTAAGAAAAGTACAGATTATTTAGTACAGGCATTTCCTTTCAATCTCCTGTTATAAAAGCTCAAAAGTATATTTTATTAACACAAATATATTCTTCTATATTACAAACACAATCCATATAGCATAAAATTAGTATTCAGACTTGTATAGTGCTTTACATGTTAATCTACATGACAGAGTCCATTTATTTCCTACAACTTCTGAATTTATGTCAAGGCTTACTTTACATTTTTGACAGTTTTATTCATATATTTCTTTCAGCTTCATTTTTCACAGATTTCCATTTGATTATATTATTAAATCTACTTCTTGGGAATGGCTAATTATTTTTTAACATGTAATGATTTCTTCCTTGAACTTTATTTGCATTTACCTGATATGATTTGCCTATGATGTTCCTTCTGCATCTTAGTGTCACTTGGTTTAAGGAGTCTCATGAATGAGGATTTGGTTTGACCCCATCAGGGTCAGAGTTTCTTGTTTGTCCCTGTTGTTTGATTAGATGGTTTATTTTATTTACAACCATGGTTATAACTGGACTATTTGTCACAGGTTTGTAACCTACAGTTTCTTTCTTTATGTTTCCTACGGTTTTGTCCTTTGATGTAGACACTTTCTTTCCATTACATTTTGTGTCCTCAGTGTTTCAGAGGGTATATATTCTGTTTCAAATTCTACTGTGGTTGTCTTTTACGTTTTCAAAGTGATTCTTTTTTATTATTTATCAATTATCTGCTTCAAAAGTGAGATTATTCCAGCCATCTGTGATAACAGTGTAGTACTTAACTTCTAAAAAATTCTTCAAAAGCAACATTCCTCTCATTTCTCCATCCTGTCACCATAATTTCAAATATGAAATCTTGATTATTGTTTTTGAATTATTATTTGAACAGTATGTATTTTTACAGAAAAAAAAATGACACTTTATGATGTTTAGAAATCCTATTTTCCTGGAGCTGTTTTCAATCACACCTATTTTAATTGATTTCAAAGCCCACCATATGTCCATTTGATAAGAACATACTTTTAAGTATTTTTTAAAGGATGAAAACATCAACGGTGTGTTTTGTGATCCCTCTTATGTCTAAATCCTTAAAAATCACAAAACCCATCATTCACTTTCACATAAGAATAATCTATTGGCTGCTTAAAACTTTTCTTAGGTCATATTTTTCATGCAATTCAGGAGTTTTCTTAATTTTGTATCAACCAACTGATTTCTTATTTGCTAACTTCCTACTCAACATCCCTTGACTTCTTTTTCCCCAATTTTAGTGAGACAATTTTGTATTCAAAATTATTTGCTTTTTCTATACATTGGTCTGGGTTTCTGCAGGAAAACAAGTATAAGTCACAAAAGGATTAACTAAAGAAATAAAGGAACTACTTACAAAGAGTTAAGGGAAATTGGTGAGAGAAACGGATGGGACCAGAAGGGGTAGTGATAGCCACAGATCTCAGTGGGAGCTGACACTGCAGGATAGACACTTGACATGAGCGGTGGCCTTGGCAGGAAGAACTCATCACTGCCAGACTGGGGCCCACCCAGGAGAAATGAGTATCCCAGTCTCTCAGTTTCCTGCTGGTACTTGCCACTGACCATCTGACAGGTGCCAAGAGGCCAATACGGTCATTGTGGTCATGTGAGATAGTTCTTATGAATGAAGCAGAAATATCAGGAGAGGGACCCCCGGGTGGTTCAGTGGTTGAGCGTCTGCTTTGGCTTAGGGCGTGATCCCAGAGTCCTGGGATTGAGTCCCACATCGGGCCCCTTGTGGAGAGCCTGCTTCTCCCTCTACCTATGTCTCTGCCCCTCTCTCTGTGTGTCTCTCATTAATAAATAAAATCTTAAAAAAAGAAATATCAAGAGAAAATATTTTCCTCTGTTGTTAGATGGCACCTATGATGCTCCTTGTGAACCAAGGTTCCTGGAAAGAATATTGTGCAACTAACTGTACCAGCCCTGGTGACCATATTTGAATTTTTTTATCTGAGGAAAAACAAACTGGAACTTTATATTTCATAATCCTTGCTATTCTACATCACTAACACATGATGATTCTCCTAACCCTCTGTTTCTGATCTTTGAAAAAGTTTTTCTCATTTCCACTATTTGACTTCTATTTTTCATCCTTTAAAAAGAAAACCAGTTACTAACCAAACTCTTTTTTTATACACTCTTTTAAACTACCCTTTAAACTCTCTCCAATTTTTTAAACTCTCTGTTTTACCATTTAACCGTGGATTAAGTTAATCTTCCCAAAACACCATTTCTACCATAGTATCTCCCTGACAAAAATGCTCAGTAATGATTCTTGTCCTATAGAATTAATTACAATGACCTTTAGGGACTTATATTATTTGATTCTGACCTACCTTACTTGTTAGACCTTATCCCTTCACAATTCCTATGGGTATTTGATATTCTAACACAGCCATTTTAATGCCAAGCACATTCTGATATATTATAAGGAAGAGAAAATTTGGTTTTGCCAGGGAATGAATATGTATATTATAAAATATAATTTTATATTTTATAAAATTATAAAGAATTATAAAAATAAAAGAAATTATAAAGATAAAAATAAATTATTTTTAAAATTAAAATAAAGATTTTATTATTTATTTATTTATTTATTTATTTATTTATTCATGAGAGACACAGAGAGAGAAGCAGAGACACAGGCAGAGGAAAAAGCAGATTCCCTGCAGGGAGCCTGATGTAGGACTTGATCCCAGGACCCCAGGATCATACCCTGAGCCAAAGGCAGATGCTCAACCGGTGAGCCACTCAGGTGTCCCTAAATAGCTGTATTTATATTCCTTTCTATCCTTTTTGAGTTGCCAGGAGAAAAGACACATTGTCACTCTACTCAAATACACCCTGAGTCTTACACACCAATTTACCTCCTTTCCTTTAGGGACACCACTGATGAACAGAGTGAGTACCCATTGACATGGCTCTTTCTTTTTTTTTTTTTTTTTAATATATTTTTTAATTTTTTTATTTATTTATGATAGTTACAGAGAGAGAGAGAGGCAGAGACACAGGCAGAGGGAGAAGCAGGCTCCATGCACCGGGAGCCCGATGTGGGATTCGATCCCGGGTCTCCAGGATCGCGCCCTGGGCCAAAGGCAGGCGCTAAACCGCTGCGCCACCCAGGGATCCCGACATGGCTCTTTCAACTGTTAAAATGCTGAAATAATTCCAAGCCTGTGCTTTAAAAGACAATAGCATTAACTTGTAGTAAGCTGGAAAATGAATGAAATAAACTCTTAAATGAACACACATTTTGTGGCAATAGATGTGGGTGTCACAGGGATCCCATAAAGGTCCTCTGTCATATCTGTATCAGGGTGTGTGTTCTGTTCTGCATTACAAGAGTTTGTGGGGTCACTCTATGAGAAGTATTGCTTTGGTGCTCATTCTTTAGGGGCACTGCTTCAGGGGAACCGTCAGTGTATTTTCTATTCACAAGGCAGGTCACTGTTCCCACTTCCAAATTGTCGAAATTTAAATGTTTTTCTGATACAATGTGGCAATTCTTGTGTAAATACAATTTATACATTCTTATGAATATGTAAATTCAAGATATCCAATAAGATATTAAAAAGTAGAACAAAATAAAGAAACTAAATAAAGTTTGGATAAGATTATGAGCATTTCTTTAAAGTATCATAAAAATAAATTTTTTGATAAATTTTTTGAATCTATGGAAGAACAGAAACTGTGTTTATTTTTATTTAACACCTGTGCTCAAAATAGACAATAACCAAAATAATATATGAAACTGTATTGTTAGTATTGAAGATAAATGTTTCAATATGAAATATTCATATGAAAACCTTATGACATTTCTATAGACCTCTATGACTTACATATTGAATATTACACACTGGGTATGAGCTAGTAGAGGATTACCTATGGGATGCAGATGGTAGGCTGAGAAGTGTTACGGGATTTTGTAAGATCTGTCAGGTAATCAGATGTAATCATGACTTACCTGCTTCTCATTATCTAGAAAAGAAATCCTCATTCTCTGAGCATATGAATGTTTCAAGTAATCCATATTTTCTGATTTGCTGTTTTGTTGCAATCTGTTATGCTAATGCTCTTTTAATTAATAATACATTTGGTAGATTAGTAATGGAATTTGGGTGAAAGAGGAATGAAAAACTTCATAACTGGGTCTTTTGTAATTATAAAATTAACATCTTCATAAAAGCAAAAAGATTAAATGAATTTTGTGGGAAGCAAAAGTCTGCTGTAATGGGAGAAGTTAGTGTGAAATAAGGATCAAAATGTCTTTTTCATACACAATTATGCATTAAATCTCCGAATAATCTCCTTTTGGCAGAGTCTTTTTGACCCAACTGTATCAAATAGTAACATAAACATGCCTGGGGCACAAGTCTGGGTTCTCCCATATGTAGCATGTGTACCTAGTCTATCAACAAATGGTCCCTTTGCCCTGGTCTTAATACCTCTCCTTTTGTTGCTCAATATATTCAGTTCATTTTGTACATTTTCCTTATTATCCTACTGTAACCATTTACTACATTAACCTCTAAGAAAATAGTACCATTTATAATCTGTATCATTACTATTTGCATTTAATCCCATAATACATTTTATTTTTAAACTGATCTTTATATATGTATGTTAGAAGGTAAACTGAGGCATATCAAAATTTTTGAGTAGTTTTTTTAGCAAACACTGAAATAGGCAGCACCAAATGGAAAATGAAGAGGGGCGCTCTAGGGACCAGAGCCAGAAGGGGAGGTTTTTCACAGAAATGAACTGAAGCAAAGTAAGAACACTACCTAACTGGCATAGCTTAGGCCTTTGCCTTATTTGGGAAAGACTAGCTGGGTGTTTGGGATTGGTTATTCTTAATGTTTATTTTCTTTTTTGGAGAGCTTTGACTCTGGTGGCTTAGGTTTCGGTTTGCTTAGGTGGCCCAATCAGAGCCAGGCCAGTCTCCTGGCTTCCTTGTTTAGTTACCTTAAGTTACATATTGTATTTTTCCAAATACATTCTAAAATCTTTGAGGGTACAAATAAATAAATAAAAAAACAAACAAAATAAATCCTTGAGGGTCTTTAACTGGTTCGTAGCTTTCAACAATTCAGGTCATTGTAATTTTTAATTTAACATTTTTTAAAAAGATTTTATTTATTTGACAGAGAGAGACAGCACAAGCAGGGCGAGTGAGCAGAGGGAGAAGGCAGCTTTGCTGAGCAGAGAGCCCACTTATGGCCCATGGCCCTGGGTGAGGGTGGGGAGGGGGCTGGATCCCAAAACTCTGGGATGACGACCTGAGCCCAAGGCAGAGGCTCAACCCACTGAGCCACCCAGGCACTCCTTTAATTTAGTATTCTTGCCCTCACTGAACTGTTTATTCATAGCACATGTTTTGACAAAACAATATGCATCCATAGAGATAATAAAAAATTATTAACAATCATTTATATATATGTGTGGTGTGTTTGTGTGTGTGTGTATACAAAGTGTAATAGATTCTGTACTTGTAAATCATGCATACACGATGTGCTTACATTTGTACTTTTACATATTATAGAATGTTGATCCCACTTAAAATGAGTAATCATATACTTTGCTGCAGATACATTGATGCACTTGATTGCAGGGAACTACCTTAAACCTTCTTGGGCTTATAACACAATAAAAATATGTGCTTTGGATTATATTACTAAGGATGAAACATTTGCACTTCTGAAGTCAATCTGACTGCAAGGTATTTGGATGAGGATTATAAACCTGTATCCAGTCATTAGTGCAAGGATACTACTGTTAATCTCATTTATATGGCTTTATGTGTTGCTTACAAAAGAGGCCTGCTACTCCTCTTTTCTCTTCTTTCTCCCCTCTATCTCTCCATTCCTCCTATCTGTCTCAAAGGATTCTGTTGTGCAGTAGAAAGTAATGCATGATTAGATATTGGATTGCAGAGCAAATTCAGTTATAAAAGTTAACATCTATATATAGTTTTAAGATAATAAAAGTAGTACAAGGAATGTAGTGGTCAAAAGCACTGGAACTTATGAATAATTAAACAATTACAGGCATCTGTATTTAATTATACAAGTTGCTGCCTGATTTTTACTCAAATGGGTGTTAATGAGTAATCGATTAATGAAATGTTGGAAAACTACTATTTAAAACATAATTGAGGACATTATTTCTTTTATGGGAAAAGTTCCAAAGAAATTATGTATTAAAATATTAGATTATATAAAGTGTAAATATACATAGTTTCTATATGGAATTCATTTACTCATTCTACAAATTTGAAGGGAACACCTACTACGTGGGAGAAGTTGTAAATACCTGGGATATATTAGTAATCAGACAAAATTTCTTCCTTTACTCTAGAAGATTGGGAAATTAGCAATAGACCATGTAAGTAAATTATGTCGTGTGTTAATAGATGATGAAAACCAAGGTCAGAGTGTTTACAAGCAAAGGTATGGGATTTGCTTCAAGTTTAAATAATGAATGCCATACCAATGTCATTCAGAGACAGAGGCCAATGAATTGTTTCCAACATACACCAATAATCATCAATGAGAAATGCAGAAAATGAGGTACACATTTTTTCTCCTGGTTTCATTCAATATTCATGAATAAAGAAAAACATTGGTTTTAAATTTAAATCTCTCTAAACTTGGCTGAGTACTACAGGCTATTACTTTGAGAGTAAATTCCATTCTAAAGAAAATTCAAGTTAGGAAAAGCCTTAAAGACATCATCATCATCATTTCTAGGTGAGCCAAGCAAATGCCAGACTGACTGACATTCAGGGAAGGTTTAAACTCCTCTCTTTCACTAATATTTTCATATTAGCTAGTTACATAAGACCAAATAATCCCTCCCACAAGGTGTAGAAATTTAAAAGTAACTGAGTAATATTATCTCAGCTGGAAGAGATCTTTAAAAGGAGCCATCCCAGACCAGAAAATTAAATCACTTGTTGGCTCTCACTTCTCAGGCTCACTCTCTGACCAGTACTTGCCCAGAGAGAAATGGGTGTGAAGAAAAGAGATGCACCCTTCTCTGCCTTCTCATGTCTCCTCTGTCCATTCCGTTCTTTGTTTTGACTGGACCTCCTCTTCATTTGTCCAGCTCACCCTCATCTTTCACCCCCTTAATATTCTCTCTTCTGATACTTTTTCAAATTTAGTATTTTATGTTTGCCACCTCTTCTCTTTAGTTAATCCTCAAATAGTAAAGGAGTAAAATAATGAGAGAGAAGAGGAAACCAGACATAATTTAATGTTAATGTTCTAGTACTGGGCAAGGCCATGGCTTCAGATATTCAACATATTAATTTTAAGAACAAAAAAGAGAAGAAGGGAGTGAAAGGAGGAAGAGAAAGACAGAAAAGGAAAGAAGGAAGGAAGGAAGGAAGGAAGGAAGGAAGGAAGGAAGGAAGGAAGGAAGGAAGGAAGGAAGGAAGGGCCATGTGAGGACTAATGACAGTTTGTCATAAAACAAGAATTGTTATTGTCAATAATAATATGTATCCAAGGTAATTTATAAGAAGGAAGGAGAAAAGGATGAAGAAGAGAAAGAGGAAGAAACTAGTCTGTTGAAACACAAGACTAATTTTATCTTAAGAAATGGGCAGCAACAACATGGTTATTGATATTGAGTGATCAATAGCAATGTTGAAGTTCAGTAGGAAATATATCACGGTTAGAACTAAAGATGTTGGGTTGATTTAACTTGAAAGTTTTCACTGTTTTCTCATATTGGTATGCAAATCTAGTGGGCAATTACAGGAAGTAGCTATGGAGTTTTACAAAGCAGTAGAATAAATTTGAAAAGCTTTCAAAATCTCTTTGCCAACTGAATCAAAGAGCTTTAATCATTTTTCTTAACTGCAATACAGAACAAATCATTCTGTCAATTGAAATGACTCTCATACCATTTCTGCTTAATTATGGCATAAGCCCAGTAGACTGGACTTACTAAAGTCTTGCTTTTTCGTGTTTTTCTTAATAAAAACTATTAGTATTTGCATTAACCATCAATGAATTTAATATATTAAATGTATTCCACATTATCCAAATATTTTGTGTCTTGGCAATCACTTTCAGAATCTCCATCAAGCAATCATGCTCACCAGAGGATACAAGGTGAAGCAATACCTCTCTGTTTATTTTGCACCATTTATCATCATCAGTTTAATGCAGAACCTTATAAATGATAGATTATGTATCTCGTTTTTAATTGCCTAATTTCACAATACAAAGTTTTAATATCCCTTAGGTTTTGCAGTTTATACTAAGTTTCTTGCATAAAGCTTTTTAATCATCTCTAAATTCTCTCTGATTTTCTTTAATCATGTAGATGAAAGAATGAATACACATTAAGTTTATCAGTTACCTATTGACCTCAAGAAAGTTAAAGTGGTTAAACTTAACAGTCTGACTAAAGACAGAATATTTAGAATTTGAAAAACTATTAGAGCTTTTTAAATGTATATATTTGGTTTAAATATATTTTTTATTATTTTACTATTTTTAATTTCAGAAAGGAACATGTCAAGAAATCTATAAATGCATTATGGTTCCAAGAGTTCTGTTAATTAAAAATATATGTTGGGCAGCCCCGGTGGCGCAGCGGTTTAGCGCTGCCTGCAGCCCGGGGTGTGATCCTGGGGACCCGGGGTCGAGTCCCACGTCGGGCTCCCTGCATGGAGCCTGCTTCTCCCTCTGCCTGTGTCTCTGCCTCTCTCTCGCTCTCTCTGAATAAATAAATAAATTTTAAAAATAAAAAATAAAATAAATAAAAAATATATTTGATGGTGAAACTTATTGACCTGATCATTTGAGCCAAGATGAGCAAAGACAGGACACTGTGTCTTGAACTTTCCACAATAAAAAAAGGGAAGCATACTATATGATAGGCTTCTTTGAGTTCTGGAGACTTCATGTTTCACATTTATTTAGATGTGTGCCTGACCTACATGATGGGTGATGTGAAAGGCTGCCGGCTTTCAGCGGAACAAGACCCGGATATACTCCACGGCAGGGCTACACAGTAGCTTGGACCAGATGGTATATACCCCATGTTACTGACACTATCAATCATGGGGAAAGATGCCACACATAGTAAGACCCAATGGAATAAATCACAGCATGGATCATGAGAGTTTTGATTTAGAACGTGCCATCCACAATAGAGTTGAGTACCTTTTGAAAGAAAAAAAATAGTTCTTGCCATGTTGCTGGGCCTGGGAAGAATCAAAGATTTTTGGCCATGTGGCATACTTCAAATTTTAAAATATATTACTGAGTTTTATTAAAGGACAAAATAAATCACAAACCATATCAAAGATATTTAAAGGCATTTTCCATAGAAGAAAAAGAGAAACAATCTCTTTTACATTTCTTTAACCTTTATTTTATAGGTAATCATGATTGCAGTCAGTGGTTTCTGAGCCTTTATATCTGAGCTGCTCATATTTCCATGAAGCCCTACAGTGAATGTCACAATTCAATTTTTAACATGCATTGATGGTCATGAATGTATAATTGATACCATTGAAATGGTGACCCTTCTGCTCCTTCAAAGCTCTTTCTTGTTATAAAACATGTAGAAGGATATTATAGTTTATTAGCAATCATTTTCTACTTTAAAAATTTAACACTATCTAGAGGAAATTTCATGTGAAACTAGTAGCAGTGAAATCCTTCCACAAGGATAACTAAACTTTCTTTCATTATAATTGCCTTTTATTTCCCTACGCTTAAAAATCATGATCAGCAAACTATACCAGGAGAAAACTTTAGCATACATTAAAATAGCATCTGCCATTTAAGTATTTAAACTATCAAATTTGATAGGAAGTAATTAAACAATTTTCTTTTCCCAGTGACATTTTGGTTCTCTGTAAAACTTGTACATTCTTCCTTGTGAGGACTTCATTTTGTTCCCACAAAAACAACTTTAAAAAGTCTAACACAAGGCCAGAGGCAAAGTTTTATTTGGTAACTTAGGAGTCCACCTAGATAAGGGTTATAAAAAGGATAAGAAAAATCCATTTTAGGGCAAATAATGGACTTTGAAGAATCTCACATCGATCCGCAGGCTTCAGGACACAGCCAGGTGCTCTGATGAGTTAAAAGATCTGGTAGGTAATTAGAAGTTAAGGGATTTCCATTTACTAAAAATATAGTCTTTGATATGGATGGAAGATTTCTATATCCTAAGTCCCTAGAATCAGATCTGGTCTATGGAGCACTCGATCTATGAGTGTTAATATATTTTTAAAAATTTAGAAAAACAAGCTCTTGGGCACCTGGGTGGCTCAGTCGATTAAGCATCTGTCGTCAGCTCAGGTCATGATTCTGGGTTCCTGGCATCAAGCATCATGCTCTCCACTCAGTGGGGAATTTGCTGCTCCCTCTACCTCTGCCTGCCAGTTCCCCTGTTGTGCTCTCTCACTCTGTCAAATAAATAAATAAAATCTTAAAAAAAAAAAGAAAAACAAATTCATTCTTCCCATCCTCAGAGATGATTCTAGTAATTTCACTCTCCTGAGCTATTGCTAGGCACCAATATTAAAAAATAGCATAGTTAAGTTTTATTAACTTCACAAATAATACTTTTAAGTTAAGAAACAAAGAAACAATTGGTTCTCAGTTTTGTACTCGTTCACATATCTCCTTTTCCTTTTAAATGTTTGATATACCATGGTCATTACTATGTATAAAATTGATATTCTTAGAAATCGTTTCTACTACGTATTGTTTATTTCACTTAAAAAAGTTTTCATCCCTTTGAGTTCCTTGTTGGAGTGCTGGAGGGGTCAAGCTACTAGGTCCACAAAACAACTTTTCTGAATCCTGAGTTGGCATTGAAGAATGTAATTGTCCACATAGATAATCCAGAAGCTACAAAAGAGATGCAATTAACTTTAGGAGCTGTAATATATGGTTTCTTGATGTCATCATAACGGTCATTGCTACAGCCCAAGAATCAGTGTATTCCCTTTATGCAGAACAAGAATGGTTGTTAACGCAGAAATATTATTGGCAAAGTTAGTGAAACTTTATATTATTTTTAATACTGGCACCTCAAATAGCTCAGTAAAGTGAAATTACTATAGTGATTTTCTCTAGTAAGGCTTACACCTAAGGAAGGAATTTTTAGTAATAATGTGAAAAAAAGGCAAAGTCAGAGGTATATAATCTTAAAACACAGTAAAGAGGAAATGTATGACTAAAGGTATGTATATATATATATTTTACTGTACAGCAAACGAGAGTGCAGCATAGAGGAGAATACTTTTCCAGTGGTTTTAGGGGAACCTCTATATGGTACTCCTATGCATTTTCCAAATATCTTGTGTTAGTAGTTCATTTCTATGCACACCGATTGCTTCTAAACTTCTCCAAACAAGTTTAAGATGTGGAGTAGGTGCAACTTCCAATTCTTGTTGGATGTGTGGTTGAGAAATAGGTATCCAAGGAACAACTTCTCATTATTTAACTTCTGTATTGGAGACAGGAGTCATTGATAAGGTCTTTTCCAGCAGGTTTGAAGGTAATCTCTCTTTGGTGGTTTCTCCAGGATATTGGTTCATCTGGTCTTAGGTAATGTGAGGGGCTGGTTCGGTGATTTTTGAGGAAAAGCAACCTCTACCTGTTAATACTAGGACCAATTATATTTGATTATCCCTCTACAATGATTAATAAGATCAAAATTTAAGTTATTGGAATCCAATATGACTGGCAATATTTCTATTGCAGGGGCCTGCTTTTGACTGACTTATGAATAGATGATCAATCTATGAACACCCAAAAGGCAAGGCCACAGGGTCACATGAGTTAAGGGTAGCAATTTAGGCCATGGAAATTCAATAGTATCTGATCAGTTAGCTAATTTTAGTTTAAACATTTATTTTTTTCCACTTTTTGGCAGTATCGGGAGTGATAGGACAATAAAGTTTTTGAGAGAGTGATAAATCTTTTCATAGTTTATAAACAACTGTCACAGTAAACTATGTACCTCTCTCACCAGGTAGATACATTTGAATGTCCCAGCTAGGAAACATAAAATCTTTTTTTAGGCAGTGGGGTGGGGGTGGGGGTTAGCCATTGTGAGCATAGTAGTTTTACTTGGCCAGAGTAGCCTATTTAGCATGATAAAATGCTCAAATATTGTGTCTCAACTCCACATTCTCTTTTTTGTTATTGACCTTTACATTACTGACAAAAGACATCATCACATAATTATTACTGCAAATATGTTTACTTTCAGTGTTTATACTTATTCTTTTATTTATAGCAAATTGACATACTGTAGAAAGGGCCAACTTTTGACCATTCAAACCCATTTTGTTCCTGGTTAGGAATTGAATTCTACAAGAGTCTAACTATGTGTAGCGAGGTTGGTATCAACTCATTTTATTTTTAAGATAATTACCATGAAGAAACACCTATGTTGGTGTGCTGACAAACATCTTTCTCTACAAAATCACGATCATGATATTCTTCTTTGTATAAGATTTATAGAGTTGCTTGATTAAAAGTATTACAAAAAGTGAATGGTAATATGAGAAAAAATATAATCATCATTTATAATTAATTAATTAGAAAAAAAGGTGTGCATTTTTCAATAGCCACAAAATTCATTAAATATACAAGATTTGGAATTAAAGATGATCCTAGTAGTAGACATGAAAATGCTTTGACTAATTTAGTGGAGGATTCTAATTGCTCTGAAGCAAGAAGTGGAAATTTTGGCTATTGGATCAAGGATCAGTTTTCATAGACATTGGGTCTTTGATGTGGGCCTTGAGTTAATGCCCTAAGAAAATAATATAAACCTCCTTATATTCATACAAAAATAAAGATTTACATTAATCTAAGAAGAATCAATCTGGATTCTTATGGTGTTCCGTTCCATTTATTCTATCTATGCCCATTAGCTTTTTCCCCCCCGGGATTCTGGGATCCTGGGTAATTTTTTGCTCATTTTTTTTGGTCTCATACATAATGTAAGCATTCTAATTCCTAGATCAGCTATAATCTGATTATGTGCAGATAAATTAAAGGAAGTTCTAATATATTTTATCTGGCAGTTCTATTTGCAGAGTAAATCCTGCTTATTAAATTTTACAGGTTATATCAAAAAGAAGAAAGGAATACTCTTTTGATAATAGTCCTCAAATTGAAGATCCATGTTAGAAATTGAAAATATTTTGGATTGTTAGGAAATTCTATTACTTGAGTGGTTCTAGTAAACTAGAGAAAATAAAGTTAGCGTCTACAGGTTTATTTCTCCCCACACTTTCTATACGCAAAAATTTGTCACTTGCTCTTTTCCTGTATTTTCTGGTACAGATAGATATTTTACTTTAAAACAAACTTAACTCTCTTTTCTCCTTTTATACTTATTATAATTTGTCTTCATTCTTAGTTCTTCTAAACAATCAGCATAGTCTTTAAACAATACACTAATCTATAAAATGCATATTAATTGTGGACAGCGTGAACTCTAAACTCATGAATATATTGTCATATGTCTATATTTGTAGACAATGCCATTTGGAAGTTAAGAAAAATGACAAGAAGTTTTTTGAGTACTAATATTTTCCTCAAAGGGATGTAACTGAATAGTTTTTGATGGTCATCCAAGTGTTTCTTATCAATATCATAAACTGGATCGTCTAATAGACCTTTTTTTGCAATAAATTCACATATATCCTCATCTCTTGGCTCTAAATGTTTAGAAGAGGAAATTTGGTATTATATTTCATGAATAAGCTGATTGTGTTCCCTAGAGTTAAAAGCTGTTTACTTTTTAATAAGGATCTCTAAAGTTTTGGTTATTTTCCAAATTGTAAATTGCATTTCAATTTATATTTTTCTGACTAAATTTTTTTTCACACTTGAGTTCATTCGTGAAAAGAGTGCACCTGTTTCCTTTTAATTAAGCTGCTGAATCTACCTGAGCTTTGAGTCTACCCGAAGTCTAGTTTTTAATCTTTATTGAGTTTATTTTTGAGTCATTGTTTGGTCTTTGCAAAACGAACAAACAAAAAAATGCTTCCTTCTTCTTAACACTACATTATGTAGTGATTTGCTTCCTTTGTAGGCAACAAATAATTTTATACAATTAGATTATTTAAATCTTACTTCTACAATTCTGCTTTTAACATTCTTTTCTTTGAGTCTCACTAACTAGACTAGTTGCTTTATATCTATAATGCAAAATAATACATCTCCAATAAAATCCTGAATTCTGCAGCAAAATTCTGTATTTTTTCTTGTGGCTTAGGAAAATTTGTAATTACAGTCCTTGGTTTGACTTGATGCTCTGAGTTCCAGCAGACATTTTATTATCAGAGAATAACCTTTGGCTTATAAGCAAAATACTAACGATATTAGAGGAGAAAAATAGAAAAGTCTTTGGTTAATGACTTCACAGTGTTCCCTATAATACCAGCCTTTGATCAGTTACCTCTGGGCTCCCTTTACATGATAGAATAAACGTGATTTCTGAAGTCACCAAAATTGGGCCAATTCACTAGCAATTGAATCTGAATTCTAACAATACAAAATTTAAAAATAATTATAAGTAAATGTAAAGTGAATATAAGCAAGAATGGCAGGTTAATAAGTTTAAAACACAACAAAACAGCAACAGCAACAAAACAGACATCCTTTGGGCAGCATACATGAAAAAGAACAGAGAAATTGCTCAGGTTACTTCATATCTAGTGGGGGAATTGCATGAAGGAGTGAAGAAAAATCCATCCTAGCAAAATACATAGAAAGAGTCTGCAACTGGAAATATTTCAGTGATGCTCATCTTTCCATGGGTGAGAACACTGTTGCAAAGTATAAACAGAAGTGAAGATATGAATCTTTGCTTTCCTTTTTTTTTTTTTTGAATCTTTGCTTTCCCTAATGAAATGAGAAGCTCTTTTTTAAAGAAAGTGTCTTTCTTTATCATTTTTTTTAAGATTATGAATGGGATATGTCTGAATATTTTGAAAATCTTCATTCAGTGTCCTGGAGTAGTTGAAAAATTAGGAGAACTTAACAAACTTCGCTCTGTGATGTACAGTATGCAATGAAATGAAAATCATAATTTCTCTCTTTTTCTTCTTGCTCCTTGTCCCCCATTCTTGTTAATAAGATGCTTACCTTAGTTATGTGATTTCCTTTTAGGTTGATAACTGTTTCTTAATTGTAAATTACAGATTTGAACAAATTGATCTTCTTGAACTCCTCTAGTTCTGACATTTTATAATGTTACGTTCCATATCTACAATTGTGATAAAATATGAAAATATTATCGTAAGTAATAATTAGAAAAAAGACTTCTTTAAAATTTATAGGATATAATGGAAACTGTAGCCCCTCCTCTTATGCATTACTAAGTTAGAATGAGTGGTGATAAGGTACTTTTTTAGATGGGGCACTTTTTTATATGGATTTTGCCATAAATCTAATTTAAATAGATTTGATTTAAATAAAACCACTTGGTATGCTTTTTAAATACTATATATATATATATATATATATATGCTATATATGTGTGTGTATATATACACATACACACTATTATATAGTTTTTAACCACTACATGTGTTATATAGAATGTAATATGTTGTATATATGACACATATATGCTATATATTTATATATATATTTAGTATATATTTAAAATTCATTTATTCATTAACAAATGCAAATTAAACACTTCCTGTGCCCTGGATACTATTCTTTGCATATTAGTCACTTTTGTAGAAAGGAACACTTTAGGACCTCTAGATAATTTCATAGTAGTTTTTAAAAGCTTTCTGGACTTTTTTCTTATTGGAAAGGCATTGAAAACCTCCAGTACTTGTGTTCATTTCCTTCCACTTTCTGGACAGGTAACTGCCCTTCTCTTTGCCCAGACACATCCATCTCTGTGACCTCTTATACACCTTTTTCGATAATTCTTGCTTTCCTGTTCAAGTGAAGAATTCATCTTCTATTCTATAAATAAAGAATGACAGTCTCTTAAAAATAATCCTAAATAGTCCCACCTACACCTTTTTGATTACCTGAGGAGAAGAATATTAATATAGTTACTTTTATTTTAATCATCACAAGCACATCGTTAGTATACTGCTCTTTCATTAAGTCAATCTTGCATCACAAAAGAAAAGAGCAAAGTGTTGGTACATTCCTGGTTACATATTTAATATGTTTTAAGGATTTTATTTATTCATGAGAGGCAGAGAGAGAGAAGCAGGTTCCCTGCAGGGAGCCCGATGTAGAACTTTATCCAGGACCCTAGGATCACGACCTGAGCCAAAGGCAGATGCTCAACCACTGAGCCCCCCAGGCATCCCACATATTTAATATTTTTAAGGAAATTAATTTTATCAAAACTTAAAATATTTTCCATATTTAAATTTGTTATTCAAAGTGTTCTTTTGTAGTCCTATTTCCTGATCAAAATGCACAGATAAAAAAGGAATGAGTGTCTGGGGTGAGGTGTGTGTATGTGTGTACATTTGTATGAAAGTTGTGCTTTTGTTTTGTTCACATTTTCTTCACACAGGCTTTGCTAGTCTCCTTAGATATGCACACTTTTTCAGAGAGTTTCTATAATTCTTAACTTTTGAAGTCTTAGAAAAGAAGGAAAAATAATATACTTTAAAAGTAGCCTATTTCTTAGAGACCTTTTAGATGCCTATCTAAGTCCTATGACCATATTTTTTGCTACATTATAAAGTTCCATAATTTATTCATTTCAAAGTTCTAGGATTTAAGTAGTATTTTTGTCAAAATAAGAAGAATTATTAGATTGCATACCCATTAACAGTGAATCTTCAGTAATGGAACTCTTTGTAGTAGATCCATCTATCATTTGCATAGATTTCTACAAAGCTTCCTAACTTTGTTGGTTTTTTTTTTTTGGGGGGGGGGCGGTTTTATTTTGTTTTGTTGTTTTTTTAAGTAGGCTCCATGCCCAGGGTGGAGCCCAACAATGGGCTTGAACTCACAACTCCGAGATCAAGACCTGAACTAAATAAGATCAAGAGTTGGAAGCTTAACAGATTGAACCACCCAAGGACCCCATAACTTTTTAAAAAAACAATAGGCTATGAAACTACTAAAACTTACCAAAGTGACACACATAAAACTTTAATGAATTCTACATTTATGCTGCTGTAATGCCTTTTTATTTCACAAAGTCGACTTTAAGATATTAATTTCTAAGGGGAAACCATTAAGCTTTGGACTGAAGTTGTGGTTTTCTACACTATTACAGATAGGTCTTCATAAATACTCAGGCTTTACTAGTCTCTAGGAACTAATGAAGTCCAATTAAAATTAATGAGCAGATTGCATTGGATAACTGCAATTTTCAAACTTATCCCTACTAGGACTTCCAGGAAACCAGTAGAGTTTTGCATCAGAGTGCGTGGTTCCCTTCTGCCACCAGTCTGCCGTTAATTCCCGATCCCAGACTACTTTTTGATTCTGCATTTCTTAGCAAAAATATAGAATACAGGTTCAGATCCTTGGTAGTCATTATGCCTACCAAGACTTTCAATGCTGAGACTGACCAGAGCTATGGCAAATTGAGCAGGAGAATAATTATCTTTCTTTTTTTTTAATAATTGTCTTTCTTTTGTGTCTCCCTATTGAAAGGGTACACGGTGTCACTCAATTTAGGAGACAATTCTTTTAGATTTGCTTTCACTTATTCTTCCCAAGACACATACACACTTCTGAGGTGGCAGTGCTGGACAGCGTTCAGAGAGCAGTAGCTAGGTTGTCAAAATATCAGCCTGTTCTGTGTTCCATAAATTTTATTGCTGAATCCTATTTAATTTTGGCCAATTTCTTGCCTTATAATAAAATCTTTTTTTGAGAGGCACCTGGGTGGCTCAGTTGTTGAGCATTTGCCTTCAGCTCAGGGTGTGATCCTGGGGTCCTGGGATCAAGTCCCACATCAAGCTCCCTGCAGGGAGCCTGTTTCTCCCTCTGCCTATGTCTATCCCTCTCTCTGTGTGTCTCTCATGAATAAATAAATTAAAAAAAAAAAGTCTTATGAAACCGAGTTTCTGTCACTCTGCTCCTCCATTTTTCCAAGTGATTCCCAATTATAGATCTACCTTTCCATTGCTAATTTTGTTCATACATCTGTTCCTCTGGTGAGTGTGTTTACATATTATATTTTTTGTAGGACCATATGAATTAAAGTCAATTGTTTCATAAATTATCTCTTTTATGTATGCATGTATGTACTCATATACTATTTTAAAAGTGTGCATGTGAGAGAAAGACAATAAGATAATTTTAGGTGCTAGTTCACATACAAGTGTGTGTATGTGCATGTGTATGTATGTCTGTGTATTTTCTATTATTCTATTCTAGGAAAACACAGGTTCTCTAAATGAAATCAACAATAACTAAATATAGTAGTTTCACAAATTAGCTGGCTGTAGTATCTTTTTATTAAAACATCTATTGTTTTTGGTTATTTATGTTTAGATTGCATTTCAAGAGCAATTCAGATTTCTACGTAACATATAGTATTTGAGGTCCCAATTTCCAATTAATAACCCCTCAAAATATAAGTATGTTTCTCACTTTGTAAAAACTCATTATTACTCTTGTGAAAATGGGCACAAATTTTAATGTTTTTAAGTAAAGTCTATCCACAACATGGGGCTCAAGCTCACAACTGAGATGGTGCATGCTCTACCAACTGAGTCAGCCAGGCACCACAAGTTTTTTTTTTTCTTTTTTTTTTTTATTCATGAAAGACACAGAGAGGCAGAGACACAGGCAGAGGGAGAAGCAGGCTCCCTGTGAGGAGCCCCATGTGGGACTCGATCCCCGGACCCTGGGATCACGACCTGAGCCAAAGGCAGATGCTTAACCACTGAGCTACCCAGACATCCCCAGGCACCACAAGTTTTTTGTTTTTTTTTTCTTTTTGAGAGAGAGAGAGAGAGAGAATGGCTTGAGAGGCACAGAAAAGGAGAGGGAATCAAGCAGGCTCCCAACGCAGCATGGAGCATGATGCAGAGCTCCATCTAACCACCCTGAGATCATGATCTGAGCCCAAATCAAGAGATGAATGCTTAATCAACTGAGCCCTCCAGGTGCCCCTCACAAGTTTTGATTTTTCAAAAATATCTTCCAACAGCTAATTCTCAATAAAAAATGTTAGGGATATTGTGTGTATTCTAGTTTAAAGCCGCAGGAACCAAGAAAAATGAAACAAAATAAAATATTTTTATTACTTCTTCAATAGAAACAGTATATCCATTAAAAACGTTTATTTCTACCAACAAATCCTTCATTAGATTTTGAGTCTCTGTCTTAATATTAGCCAGTAACCTATTTGAATGCAAAAAATAATAAAACTTTTTGGCCAACTTTGATTCCTCAAGGTGAATCACATGGGTAGAGACCCCCAGTTATACACTAAAATTTTCATTCTGTAACAGCTAAGAATACACACACACACACACACACGCACGCACACACGCACACACACACACAGACACCACCTCATATCAATTTGGAAGATCTGCAATCTGGTAATCAGAAATTATTCACAGCTTTGAGAGTACATCAAGTTTAGCTCCTGACACATATTCATAGTCAGGTAAAGTATCCTTGAATAGAATCCTGCTTCCAGCACAGATTCCAGCACTCTGTAAAAGCAAAAGAAACTTTCCCCGTAGACCTTTTTATTTCAATGCCTTTCAATATTGAAATTTCCCTTTATCCCTGGAAAACACACAAACAATATTTAGATTTTAAAAAATAATATCATATTCCTGAATGATTAAAAAAACTTATGAGAAGTATGGAAATAACAAAAAATATACAACTTCTTTGCTATCCTGTACTCAAAAAATTCTAATGCCCCGGTATTAATTATTTTTTAGATTATCTAAACTTAGACATTCATGTAAAACAAATGAGATAAGGCATATCGTTTTTCCAGCTTCATTGAGATATGACATACAACAAAGTGTCAATTTAAGATGTACAACATGTTGATTTGATACACTTACAGGTTACAATATAATTACCATTTTAGAATCAGCTAACATTTTCCTCACCTCACATCACTACCATTACTTTCTTGTAGTAAAAATATTTAGGATTTTCACTCTTTGAAATCTTCAAGTAGGAGCACCTGGGTGGCTCAGTCGATTAAGTGTCTTCCTTCAGCTCCGGTCATGGTTCCAGGGATCAAGGGTCCTGGGATCAAGCCCCACATGAGGCTCCCTGGTTGGTGGGGGGCCTCCTCTTCCCTCTCTTTTGTGGTCACTTCTTGCTCTTGCTCTTTCTCTCAAATAAATAAATAAAATATTTTTAAAAAAGGAACTTCAAGTGCTGTTGTTATCTATAATCACAATGCTGCACATTAGATTACCCCAGAAGTTTTTCATCATCTAACTGGAAGTTTGTACTCATTGAGCAACACCTCCCCATTTCCACCTCCCAGCAGCCCCTGGGAACCACTTTTCCACTCTCTGTTTTAATGAGCTAGAGTTTTTTCAAGTTTTCATCTGCAAGTGATATTATGCAATATTTGTCTCTCTCTGACTTAATCTGCTTAGCACAATGCCCTAAGCTCCATCTATGTTGTTGCAAATGGTAGAATTTTGTTCTCTCCCAGGACTTAATACCATTCCATTGTCTGTGTGTATGTGTGTGTACTAAAATAGTACAAATTCAGGTCTAAGAATTGGAAATAACATTTAATATATTATTGGTTATTGCTGCTTGAAATGATTAAAAGGTACCTTTAGATCTATCGCTCTAGAGATAGTTTTCTGTTTAATATATGAGATTTCACTGAAGAGAGCCGGGGTGGAGTAGTATTCTCTGGTTAAAAAATTGTTCAGTTTTGTGATTATATTTTTAATTTAGTAAGACATAATCTCAGAAAAAATTAAACAACTCTGACAGAGTAGAAGAAACTTCCAAATTAATGGAAATATTTGAAAATCTCTTGAGCTGTAAATTGGAAAGAGGTAGATAACCATTTGCATAATAAACTTTGTGTATGTTTACTTTTTAAAAAAAATCAAATATATATAAAATAATGTTTGATGTTCAAAAGTAATCAGCCATAAGTTTGGGAAAGATAAAGCCAGTGATAGCTGATTTTATCATCATCTTTTTCTCCACTGGGTTAAATATAGGAATAAGTAAGTCTATGGGGACAGAGGCTTCTCATGCAGTTATATTCTTTTGACTTCTTCGGAAATTTACCACAAATTGACTTCAACTTGGTTAAGAGCCCTTTGGACAATATGATTGTTCCTTTAATGTAGCTCAAATATTATTTCCCTTAGCTCTTCCTAATAGTGATAAAATCAGGCCCAGAATACACAAAAGGAACTATATGTATATACAGATATATACATAGATCATTAGGTGTGGGGAGTTTTGAATTGTGTTCTTTATCGAAGGACAAATTAAAAGTGAAACCTCTTCCCTAGCTCTCTCCAATCAGAAAAGTACATGTGTCCTCCATGTCTCTGTGCTGACGATGAGCATGTCATGAGCAAGTCAGCTAGGTCTTCTCTAACCACTTTTACCCGTTGGCATAGGCATGTTTGGAAATGAGCCTGCCTTCATTTTCTGTACCATACATTAGAGGATGCAGTTTTATGAAGGTCATTGTATGAGTTTTGTGCCAAATTTTTATAGATTCCAGCAGCAATTGACACTTAAAAATAACTCCCCACTAGCCCAAATCCATTGATCTATCTTTGGTCATAAAGAAGGTGGCATTCAGACAAGTGCCTTTGATAAGGAAATGAAGTAATGCAGGGGATGAAAACGTTTTATCGTAGAATAATTAAATGAATGAATATTCAAAATTGGACTAATATGCTAATGGAAATTTTCACTTCTAAAAAAGTGGCATAACTTGCTTTTATGCTATAGGGCTTTTGCTGAAAACTCTTGGATTTGACAGTACCTTGGCTACTACTAACAAGGAAATTGTCTGGGGTTCATTGCCTTGTTATTTCTGCTGAGAAATTTAAAAAATACATAAATAAAGAAAAAAATAAGTGATGTTCTTGACCTTCATCAAATCATTCAATGTTTTGCATTTAATGAAAATTTCTGAGAATGTCCTATTTTATACTTTACTAGTTTTGCATTATGGTACCCCTCTGGGGCATTTCAAAGAACACATTCTCTTCTAAGGTTTTGTCCTTTTTATTCACTAACTTTAAAAGACTGATTTCATATTATGAAACTCATCCAAGACTTGAAAACCCTTAAAGAAGACTCTCTATGTATGCATTGTATGCTTCTTTGAAGCTAAATTTTGCCTTTGAAGATGTTTGCATCTTTGAACATAGACCTTGCTAATATATTTGTAATCAAAAGAGATTGAAAGTGTTGGGTGTCTTTCATCATGGGAGACTTTCCACTAAGAATTACTTTATTGAGACTATATACTAAATTTATGGTTTAAATTTTTCATTAGTCGCCTGGATTCCGTTTTTAAAAAGTATTCCCCCCGACATGCCATGGAGAATGCAAATTTATATATTGCTTTTTTTCCCCTCTGCCTAATATCAATCCATCACTCATTTTTAAATTAACTTGTTAGAAGATATTAACTAGGGCCACTCAGTGTCACAGTTTTAGCTGAAAATAAAGAAGACAGGTATAAGGAGTAGTTGCAGATGACAAAGGCAAAGAAACAGAAAATTGCAAAACAGTGCATAAGGTTTACTCGACTTGGGTATGCGCAGGATGCTACATGAATAGAAAAGAGTTGAACATTCTCTGTGGACCTCTTAAGTTTCTGCACATCTTGCAAAGACTGCCTCTGTTTTCGATCACCTTTTCAAGGCTACTTGCAAAGCAAACATCCTTGTAAATTAGAAACTGTCTCCTTCTGGAGTAAAGGGCAGGCTATTTGATGTCTAAATATAAAAATACTAGGTTAAAAGTCAGGCATGCTTACTACTGAGTATGTAAGATTTGGGTTCTCTAAACTCAGGGATCTTGTCCTGTAACCCAGCTCACTGTATATGCAGGTGTCTTCCAGGCCTACTTGTTTCATTTTATTAGAAAATGGCTGTGGCTATCATATTGTCTTTCATCTACTCTGGGATCTCATGTCTTCTGCCAGTATCCAGGGACCTCAGGCAGACTAACATGTTATCCTGCAAGTACGGCAACACATATCTGACCCTTCACAGCTTTTGACAACAGAGCATAGATCCTTAAATTCTGCTGTTCTTGAATCTGGAAGTCAATAATGGCTGCTGAATCCCATCTGCTGTTATTAAATTTGTATTATACACTTTTGAAATAGAAATAAATTGAGTATGCACAAATTTCTTTCTTTTTTGTCACCTGAAATTCAGCTTAAAACATTTACAAAGGGAGTATGGTTAAACATTGAGTTTTAATCCTTAATTTGTGTTGAAAACACAACTAGTTTAAAATCTTTTTTAAAGCATTTTTTAAAAATCAAATTAGGATGCATGTAATAAAATGTTAAGGCATTGAAAATGGCAGCAGACAGTTACATTGATATTTCATTCTCATTTTGGCTAATACCTGAGTTTTTCTTCAAAATACTTTTTTCACATTGCTTTTAATTTTGGTAGAAATATTAATCAGACTATCTTTCTGGAATTTATAGCATCAGCATAATTATTCAAGACCCTAAGCTAATTCATTTGCATATTGCCATCCTGAAGAATTAATTACCTATTGTTCCTTAGAAATTGTTTCTTATGCCAAATATAGAATAATTTCTTAATTCCTGGCCTTTCTGTTACTTGCCTGGTCAGCTTTCTCTTTTCAGTAAAGTAAATCTATTATTATTCCAATAAATACCAGCTGTTCCCTTCCCCCTGCTTTTTTTTTTTTTTTTTTAAGTTGACCACATTGATTTTAAATGGTTTTTAACCAAAGATTCTTAAGTGACACATTGGGAATTTCTCAAAGTTCTGTTTGTGTTATCTTACTCTGATAAATTATAAAAAGAATAAATTAGAAACTGAACATGAATTTCAATTATGATAGGAAAGATATACTTAAAGCCCAGTACTAATTATTTAGAAGCTAATAACAAATTCTTTTGCTCTCAGTGTTTTTAAACTTCATCCCCCTAGGGTAGACAACACTTTTGAGCCCAATTAGTGTCATGTTTCTAAAATGAGGAATTTAGGAGTAAATAAGTCAATGAGAACTCACATACCTGTTTCTATTGTAAAACTACTTGGAGATGTAACAGCAAGATTCAGCAGGTGCTTCAGAAAATAGAACTGGAGTCGAGGAGGGGGGATGATGACATGTGAATGGAACTAAGGTGACAGTTACTGCTATAACACCCTGCTTGTTTGTATGAGACTGATACCCAACTACATTATGTATCTTTTCCACTTTAAATAATCACCAAAACCTTGATCCTGAAGATGCTGCTAGTATTTTATCAAGTACTTAAAGGATAAGACCTAAAATTAGAATGGAGGGGAAAAAATGTTTGGGCATTTGGTACCACTGTTTTCTTCTTTGTTCTTTTATATATATATATATATATATATATATATATATATATATATATATAATAAGACACTTTTTCTTTATAAAATCTTGGGATTAAAAATGTTCAATTTGGAATGCCTGGGTGGCTTAGCGATGAGCATTATCCTTTGGCTTGGGGTGTAATCCCAGGGTCTCTATAAAGGTATAAACACAATATTTCTTTCTACGGTTAGCCCCATTTCTTTCCCAAAGATAATCATGGTCGGGATGCCTGAGTGACTTAGCGGCTGAGCATCTCCCTTTGGCTCAGGGTGTGATCCTGGACTCCAGGGATAAAGTCCCACATAAGGCTTCCTGCATGGAGCTGCTTCTCCCTCTGCCTATGTCTCTGCCTCTCTCTGTGTGTCTCTCATGAATAAATAAATAAAATCTTTTGAAAAAAGATAATCACAGTAAAACTAATTTGGTTTGCATTAATTTTGGCCTATTTATGCAAGTGCCCCAAGAACAGTGATTGACCAGATAACTTTTTTTTTAAAAGACTCTTTTGCTGGAACTTTGTAAGCAATGTACCAGGTCTATTTTTTCCAACAGACTTTATTGACTTCATAAAGTCAAACTTAGTTTTTTAAAACTGCCTGGTTATATCTGAGTTTAGGCATGCCTCTCAAATATAATATTCCAGTCAAAGCCTTAGAAGTATAACTAGTTTCCAATTGTGTCCTGTTATATGGAGAATAGATTCTCATTGAATCTATGTAAATAACTATTTTTCAAAAGAAAAAAAAAAGAATACTCAAGATTTGCTGAATTGTGGAGAGATCAGGTGGGGAGAAAAAGTAAATGTTCCCTCTTTGTTTACATGGGTATACTTACTAAATTGTTGTGAGTCAGACATAGCTTAAGAGAAGTTTTCTTAAATTTGGAAAAACAACACATTCAGCAATATTTCAAACAAGAAGCTGCAAATATTCTATCCTACGCTTCAGCTCATTCAGCCTCATATTATTAATTTTCATTCTGTTTGAAACAAGTTTTGCTCATTAGTTCTAGGGATTCTTATCCAGTTTACTTATATGATCTTAAAGGGCCCTGGATTTACCAGTTATCCCTTCCATAAATTTCCTTGAAGAAACACCTTTGCGGGAGTATTTTTGCAGAAACATCTGAGTAAAATATCACTGCCTGTAAATAACAAAAAGACTCTTTTAAAAATCTATCATTCAGTATTTAATTAGGGTTCATTATAATGGACTTGAGAAGAACTTTGGTTATTCCGTGACAGTTCACATTAGAAAATAACTGGAATTAGGATGATAACATTATACTAGAATATATTGGACTTTAGGAATTTCATACAGTTTCTGGAACAGTTATGTATCTATACAAATACAACCACGTGCCACCACACAGTCCCCAGAGCCTTTGGAGAGTTCTAGGTATAATAAATTGGGTTTAAGAGCTCTCCCACAGGACATGTGAAGATATAGGTTGTATGTCTTAGGTTTGCCATTTATCTCTGCTTTGGCTGAAGACATTATCATTGGGGGAGAAATATATGCAGGTGGGTATATATTTTTCTCCAAACCAATCTATATATTGATTTGAATTAAACATTTGTATTGTATTGTATTAAGATTTTATTTATTTATTCATGAGAGACCCAGAGAGAGAGAGGCAGAGACACAGGCAGAGGGAGAAGCAGGCTCCCTGCAGGGAGTCCAATGTGGGACTTGATCCCAGGAGTCCAGGATCACACCCTGAGCCAAAGGGAGATGCTCAGCCACTAAGTCACTCAGGCATCCCGACCGTGATTATCTTTGGGAAAGAAATGGGGCTAACCGTAGAAAGAAATATTGTGTTTATACCTTTATAGAGACTAGATTCAAATCCTGTTAATTGTCTTTGAGGTTTTGTAATATGCCTGTAAACTGAACTTGATCTTGAATTCTTCCAGTTTCCTCAAATATTCAGCTACAATCCCAAACTGTTTCCAATTTTCTCCCACTCTTCTGATCTGAAATCTGAAAACAAAGACAACCCTTAAACCTTAAAAGGGAGGATACCAGCTTTCCTCTCTACCCACATAGCATCCAAATTTCATGGACTAGAACCTCAGACATGGAATTTACAGTGAAAGAAGGTTTTGCCTGACATCTGGTCCCATGCAGACCCAGGAGACCTTCACTTCAAATTGACAAGGAAGAGAAATAGCTGACATCCATGTAGACCACTTCCTCCAAGACATGGAATCAAGACTCCATAATTTAAACCTTAAAACATTTGTTCTTTTATGTCTTGTCTTTCTTTACACAGGCATTTCCCTGAAAGATACCACCATCGTCTGTATGTCAAGACCATTGTTAAGGTGTGGGTGTGGGGTGTGTGGGGGCAAACTTTTATATTGCAGGATTTTTCGTCAAAAATGCTAATCTGTCCATGATGCTAGAGACCCCCTGTTCCATTTCCCTGTCTCTGTTAACAACTCCAAACCTGGGGAGATTTGTACCCAGGCTCTGTACAAAGAAAAGAACATAGGCAAGGGTAACTAGAGCGAAGCTAGAGACCCTTGAATTTTACTGACCTCCATGGTTGTCACCTTTCCAGTCCCTAGTCAAAGACTCAAAACAGGAATTACCAGGAGGCATTTATGATTCAAAATTAGTTTCCTTTGGTAGATCACTGCTCCCCTGGCTGGGAATAAATGTGAAGGAGGCTATGATCAGAAACCTCTCCTTAACTTTTGAAAGCATTGTGGAATTTGCTAATAAAACAACAGCTGTTCAACAAAAATCCTTAGGCTTTCTGGCCAAAATTGTTCTTGATAATAAAACAGCCTTTAATTATCTTGTAGCTGAGCAAGAAGCTGTCTGTGGTATAGCCAGCACAACCTGCTGCACCTGGATTAACCCTTGTGAGGAAGTTGAAACTCAGTTCCATAAGATCACTGAGCAAGCCATTTGGACGAAAAGGGTGACTCCTTTGATATTTATTATTATTATTATTATTTATTTATTTATTTTTCCTAAATTATTTATTTATTTATTTTTAAATTTTTTATTTATTTATTTATGACAGTCACAGAGAGAGAGAGAGAGGCAGAGACACAGGCAGAGGGAGAAGCAGGCTCCATGCACCGGGAGCCCGATGCGGGATTCAATCCCGGGTCTCCAGGATCGTGCCCTGGGCCAAAGGCAGGCGCCAAACCACTGCGCCACCCAGGGA
This sequence comes from Canis lupus dingo, assembly GCF_003254725.2. Taxonomy (NCBI): domain Eukaryota; kingdom Metazoa; phylum Chordata; class Mammalia; order Carnivora; family Canidae; genus Canis; species Canis lupus. The sequence goes on from NC_064243.1 coordinate 10,262,833, forward strand.
TCCCTATTTATTTATTTTTGAGAGACACAGAAAGAGAGGCAGAGACACAGGCAGAAGGAGAACCAGGTTCCCTGCTGGGAGCCTGATGTGGGACCTGATCCCAGGACCCCAGGATCACAACCTGATCCAAAGGCAGATGCTCAACCACTGAGTCACCCAGGTGCCCCCTGACTTATTTAATTTTGACTAGTTTAGGCCTTGGGACCAGAGTTCCAAAGTATACTCCAAACACTAAGAATTATTCTGCTTATAATCATATCAGTCTCCCTGGCATGCCTCATTCTCTTAAAAGCTTTCAATGCACATTTGCAGCCTCTAAATACCAAGCAAATGATCTCCCTAAGATTGAAATGTCATAAAAGGAGGGAAGAGAATGACCAATTTAAAATTGTGAACCTAAAGCTGTGGCCCATGAATATCACAGAGGTTAAGAAAAAATCATTATAACCGGTGAATACCATACAGAGGATCAACAAAAACTGTGAGATCTCCAGAGAGGTAGCTGCTAATGTCTTACATTTGGATCATATCTCTCAGTTAAGCCAAGAGTCTGATCGAAGGGCAGAAACCCTTTTAAAAAAGGAAGAAAAAAAAAAAAAAAAAAAAGAACAGGCCTAAAATGGAGTCAGTTGTGCTAAGCCCCATATCAGCAAACCAAGACTTGCAAACCAAGACCTAACCTAATTGTAGTTTCAACCTCTCCCAGGAATGTAATCTTAAAATATAAATCTGGAAATTCCTGGTCAGCACCAAGAAGGTAATCCACCCAACAGACCCCTGCCAAGCCCCAAAGAAAGAGGAGGGAATCTGATCTTTCCTTTCCCTGCCCCATTATGCCTATAAAAGTCTTTCATTTGTTCAACTCTTCAGAGCTCCTTTCTACTTGCCCATGGGATGCTGCCCAACTCATGAATCATTGAAGAAAGCCAATTTGATCTTTAAATTTACTCAGTTGACTTTTGTTTTAAAGCAATATCCTCTATTATTTATTTTGAAGCTGCTTTTTGTTGCCTTTGTAAAGGAACCGTCTAAAGGCTAAGGTTTGGTAGGGTAGTCTCAAAACAGAAAATGAAATCAGATTCTTTCCAGGCAGGCAGCTCTCTTAATAAATATTAAATTGCCTTTGGGTACAAGCCCTGTTGCTTTTTGTTCATGAAAAAAAGAGTGTCCTCTGGCGGGATCCCGTTTTTCTGGCTGTGTCTTTCTCTTCTTCTAGGTCTTTGTTTAAATACACCCTGTGAATTAGACCCCCTCACTGTTATGCTCTATCAGAGCATTGTACTTACAATTATTAATTATTTTAATAATCATAAATTGATGCTCCCACTTCCACCCCCCGCCAACACACACACTTTGAAATGTAAGCCCTAGGGACACCTGAGTGGCTCAGCAGTTGAGGGTCTGCCTCTGGCTCAGGGCATGATCCTGGAGTCCTGGGATCGAGTCCCACTCCTCCTGCATGAGCCTGCTTCTCCCTCTGCCTGGGTCTCTGCCTCTCGTGTCTCTCATGAATAAATAAATAAATAATATCTTTAAAAAAATAAATGTAAGCCCTAGGAGAAGAGAAACCACCTCTCTTCTGTCCTTCATTCTCCCTAGGCCTCAGGGATGTGCCTGGAAACCTGTTAGGTGTTCAATACATATTTACTCAACACTTAAATGAATGAAATACTTTCAGAATATTTTTCTATTTTAACACCAATTACTTTATAAAGCAATTTAGTCATGTGATTCCCACATTTTGTTAATCTAGCTGCTCCTATAATTAACTACTATTTTCAATATGAGAGTTTTCTTTATATAAATGATACTATATTACTTATTTTCTTGGCATTTTTGTTGAGAGCTCTCCTTCAAGAATCTTCTGTTATCTGGTGGTTGTACAATGAATTATAAGCAAAAGTTGAGGTGGGGGGCTTGGGCCATAATATAATCTCTTTCTAGAGAACTTTCCATCTTTGTTTCAATGAATCAACAAGGCATTACATCATATCCAGATTTAATTATGCATTTTAGCTAATTGGATATAACGTGTGAACATTTATAGAGATTTACTAAATCATTGCTATTGGTATTAGTAAAGATTTAATTGAACATATAATTAAGCTAATGCTTGCAAATTAAATGCATGAAAAAAGACATTCTGTATTTTTTCCTATAGAAATAAGTTTCCCATAGTAAAAATTAACATGTTTGGGGAAAGAAATTCTTATTATTTTACCATGAACAATAATATGGCTAATATTTTCCCAAACTTGGGGGTCTGTTGAAACTCTTCAGAACAGACATTTATGCCTTCCATTTTTTATAACCAGTTTACAATCCATACAATACATTTTACCTAATAGGCACCTAAAACAACAACAACAAAAAAAAAAAAAACAAAAAAAAAACAAAGAATCACTGAATAAGTGTCAATCAAGAGAGTAGCTTTCCTTCTTAGGTTATACATATTGTATTAGGCAGGCGATTGTTGTATCTGCCTAATTCAATAAGGAATTTAAAATGTTACGTTTAAACAGAGGCAAAATAAAGCCAGCTGTCAAGCAAGTTAAGTTTTTTTTTTTCTTTTTTCTTTTAATCATCACATAGGAAAGACTTAGAAGAATAAAAGCAGCAGAGGTTGGTGTTTGAATCCACAGCATGGTAATTCAGTAAACAACAAAATTGAAATTTGACATTGTTGACTTAAGATTACTGGTCCTCAGCTAGAGGGGAAAAAAAACAGTATGTAACATGTTTCCCTACCTGACTTATGGTTCTAGCTCCTGTAAAATGTCAAATTGAAAGTGATGAGGAGCAAGCTTCCTACTCCAAAATGTAACAAGAAAAGGCTCAGCCATGTGGCCTACAAAGATTTGCAGAACATCATTTTTACTGACAGCATAACAGACTTTTGTTTTGTTTTCATAAAGCCAAATCCAAATAAACCTATTGAATTTTTATTACATTTATTTTCAAAAAGTCAAGTTTACTGTTAATATCTTTTTGGGATATAGCTGTTACTCTATATTAACATATATATGAGATATTTGCCTCAATAGAGGAACCCATCTAATACTGATTTAATAGACTGTAAGGGAGCAATAGTTCAGCTATTTTGACAAATAATTTTTTTCAAGGTGGTTTAGAACACATTCTTCCTAAACATATTTGTTTTGTTTTGTTTCACTTATTCCTCCAGAAAAAGAAAAAAAAAAAAAAAAAGAGAGAGAAGAGTCACTTGGTATGTGCTAAGCTTTGCACAGATCTGCGGCAAAAAAAAATAATGTAATAAGAGGAAGTCCCTGTCATTAAGACACTGTTTGCTTAAGGAAAAATGTTATCACAAGACAGAGTAATAAATACTTAAACAGGGACATATGTGAGCACTGAGGAAGGACATTTACTTCCATGGTGTGTGAGGGAAAGCTTCCCACAGTAATGCCAGATTTAGAGAGTAATCATGAGCTTTGCCAGCAGAGCAGCTACCTAAATAAATTATCCCCCCATAAGCCTAGACCTTTTTTTTTCATTATTTTGTAATTATTGAATGTTTAGTGATCAGCTATATTTTGACAATTTAATGGTCTGTATTATGAACTAGCATATTAAGAACTTTGTCCTACAATGATCTGAGGGATTGTTGTTGTTGTTGTTGTTTTTTAATATATTTAGAAAATAAGGTCAGCCATCTAGTTGACAAGACACTTTAAGTTAATCTTTTATTTATTCAATTTCCATATTAAAACAGAAATTTTATTGGGTTGGAGAGCATATATACAATTTTTTTTCCTTTTTTCAAATAAACTAGACCTTTTAATTTTAGTTTTATTGGAGAAGATATTGTCTGTGTGTATATATATGCGCGCACACACACATATATATGTATATATATTCCTCTTTCAAATAAACTAAATCACAATACATAGTCTTACATTTAACTTATGGGATGAGGAAGTATAAGCACAGAATGTATCAATTCCTGCTCTACTTTTATACGTAGAAGCAATACTGTCATGTTGGCTTCCCTTCCCCATTGTGTTAACTGCCAAACCCTAGTAAACTAAATGTGAGTCATCTCACTTCAAACAGGATCAGGGAGGATGATGAATCATATACCTGTTTCCAATAAATCCACAAAAGATTCAGCTCTTCCCCACATCTAATTACCCTAGTTTAGGGGATGGATGTGTATAGCCTTCAATCCCTCAGGAACACGGGGGACCTTAGAATCACCTTCAATTATCTTTCCCCCTGAAAGCAGCTGAGGTAGTGCAGAGGGAGGACAGTATACTGGACAGAAGGAGAGAGCAGGTCTGCTCAGTGAGCAGCCCTGACTCACTTCTAATCCTTAGCAGCATGGTGGTTGCTTGCAGTTTAGCCAGTAACTTTCTAATGCTTTTGTTTCTTCCAAAGCCATATATTGAGTAGTTGGTTGGTAACGTGGCCATTCCAGACATCCTGTGTTTTTTACCTTTAGGAGCCCCTTGACTCAACAAGACAAAGACACAGCACTTTCCCCTCTAGGACCTTGGAGTTCTTTCCCTCTAGATATTCAGAGTGACTCTCAGCTTGTTCTTTGGGGAGCTTCCATTAGCACACAATCTGAAGCATCTGCTGTCTCATCAGCATGATAACACCTCTTAAATATATGCCTGGATTCAATTTAAGAGTTGAGGGAATTACCCAGAGGCATCAAATCAACAGCAAGAATTTATCTATATTTTTGGAATCTAGTTTCTTAATTGCCAGTGGCTCACCTTTGTCAGCCTTGTAAACACAGTCCACCGCACTGAAGCTCAAATGCCAGTCAATGGCTAGTCACAGATGGTTGTACATAGAAATCTGTGTGTTAAAAATAAAGAAAGAAAGAAAGAAAGAAAGAAAGAAAGAAAGAAAGAAAGAAAGAAAGAAAGAAAGAAAGAAAGAAATCTGTGTGTTTCTGGGAAATCTTCTGAGAGACTCGTTTCAAAAAAAAAAAAAAGTCTGAGATATTTTACTGTAACTGGCGAGTACATCCAAGGTTGGCATGGTAGGATGGCAGGAGACGCTGAGCTCCAAGATGGCATCACTGTTGCCATTCCTACACAGCAAGCATCAATCCCCTGCACTGTCTCATTTCTCTATGGAAACACCCAAAATTCTAATAACAAACCTGGTTACTGCCCAGAGTGGCTATGAGTTTCCCTCCGTTCTCAGTGCTCATCTATTTAACATTTCATTTGTTCCTGAATTGGAAGCTTTCCTGTCCCTACCCACTAGGATGAATCTTACTACTGTTATTAAAATAGATAGACCCAATGCCACCAGGAAGTTTGGTGAGGAAGTTTTCATTCACCCGAAAGGGAACCAACAACAAGTAGGACAACTGGCAGGTAACTGTCTCAGAAACTACTTTCTCACAGGTAGGAAGATACCTTATTACCTGATTGACCAGACATTTGGGTTAACATGTTTATTACCAATTCTCTTGGACTTTCCTCACTCCAGGTCAACTAGCCGGTGAATTCCTCATCCTTTCACTTCTAGAAATTTGTGTTCCTTTCCACATTCCATGCTCACCACCAAAATTGCTAAGAACTGTGGAGGACCAGGATTCTGCTTGATTTATAAGCTGACACGTCAGGCTGCTATAGTTTCATGAATGATGGCAGAAAACAGGAGAGTCCTGTCAAAGACCAAGAACTTTATTACTCAGACGAACAGCCATATCCAAAGTACTAGCACGTCATTGTGCCAGTTCTTGGTGCGCTCAGTCCCAGAGGGTGTTCTAAAGAAGGCCAGGTGAGTCCTGCACACACCGTAGATGTATTACAGAGAAGGAACCCTGAATCTTTGGTAACAGTCATTCAGCCTGACTGTCTTCTCTTCCAGAAGGAGATGTTATATTTATTATACTGGTCAGTAAGCACGCCTACACTGAGCTTCAGAAGGACACTTTTACTTTTCAAGATTGACTCTTTCCTATCAGTTCAGCATGGCATTGAGTTTCTCCTCAACAATGGTATCCTGTATCCCTGTTTTCCTCATCTAAGGTAAACTGTCACCCCTTAAATTCTCTTTAGAGATTAGAGTTTTGGTCGGCCACATTTTTTACCACTGGCCCTCATCTCTTGAGACAACAAATTGTAAGTTGATCTGGTTTCAAAATATCCGTCCAATATGATGGTAACTTTTAGCAAATACTATTAGATCTCCATCCTCTAAAAAAAGAAGAAAGAAAGAAAGAAGAAAGAAAAGAAAGAAAAAGAAAGAAAGAAAGAAGAAAGAAAGAAAAGAAAGAAAGAAGAAAGAAAGAAAGAAGAAAGAAAGAAGAAAGAAGAAAGAAAGAAGAAGAAAGAAAGAAAAATAAGGAACGTGGAGTAAGTTTGAATCAATAGTAGAAAAAGAAGGAAGAAAATGCAAAACAATATGCATGTGAAACCACATAAAAGCATAAAATTGAACAGAAATCAAAATGGCTGCACTCATGCATCATCGAAGCTTGGTTTTAAAATAACTGTTGTCATCTCTTCTGCAAATCCCACCTCTTCTTTTCTCAGCCTTTTGTTTCAGGAACCCAGTACCACCCTAGAGACCTAATAAAGGAGTCTGGTGGCACAGGCTCAATTACTGTCAAAACCAGTTAGATGCTGTATTTTCTGTGAGAGCCCCCCCCCCCCACTCCCATCCCCCTGAGGGCTTGCAGTTTTTGGAGGCCTTAGCCTGCTGCAGCTTTGTATGCCTGACAAAGCAATAAAGTCATTGTTCCTCTTTTTCCCAAACTCTGTCTTCATGTTACATGATTACATTCTGGATCCAGAAGCATGGAGGTGGGTTTTTGACAACACATACAATAAAATTTGTGAGTGTTGTGTGTGTGTGTGTTTGTGTGTGTGTTAGAGAGAACAAGACGACAGAAGGGAAGGGGAAGAAAGAAGAGGAAAGGAGAGACAAAGATTGCAAATCTGCTGATGTAAGGAGGACACATAAAGCAAAATCCAGAACTGTGTTGAGCCTTTTGGTTCCTGATTTTCAGATATATTGGATTCTGTAAAGTTAGGTATTTGGTGTGAGCTTGGATTCCCTCAGATGTTTATTTTTATTATTTAAGAATAATAAATTCTTTATTTTTTTAAATGATTATTTTTTTTAAGATTTTATTATTTATTCATAGAGACACGGGGGGGGAGGGGGCAGAGGCACAGGCAGAGGGAGAAGCAGGCTCCACACAGGGAGCCGGACATGGGACTCCATCCAGGGTCCCCAGAATCAAACCCCGGGCTGCAGGTGGCACTAAATCGCTGAGCCACCGGGGCTGCACAAGAATAATAAATTCTTTAAATGACCTTTTATTATATGATATTAATTAATAAATCACTATTTCTTACAGAAAAAAAAAAAAAAAAAGAGCCTAACATGATGGGCAGCCTGGAGTTACCTTGTTTTTTTGTGATAGTCTAGCTAAAGTTGTTACCGCGGGCATTGAAAGAGAATTGGTGAAATTGTTTACATCACACACTTGCTACATGTAAAAAAAAAAAAAAAAAAAAAACAATTAAACACTATTTTTTCCAAAGTCTCTTATGCTTGCATAGCCATCTAAGATTTTTTGTCTTCCTGTTTTATTTCCAGTGTGGAGCCTTTTTTTTTTTTTTTTTTTTTTAATATATATTCTTAGCTCTGTCCTAGATTCTTCACTTTAATAGTTCATGTTCTTGTCTTTGATACTTATACTCAGTTCTTACTCGGTTATTAATCCCAATACTTTAGTATAATTTGTTCTAGGTACTCAGCCAAAGGTGTTTCTAGATTCTTCTTGGAAGGCAGTTGAGAGGTCATTAGTATTACATCAGTCATATGGTGTTGTACATACCCAAAGCATATTGTCACAATATTTCTTCCAAAGCCATACAGTTTTTTCTCAAATAGGAATTTTTGAGGGTGAATTTTTCTTTATGTCATTATTCATAAAAATATATGTAGTTTTGAACTTTTAATGAAATCAGTTTATATTTTAATAAATATGTTTTTATAAACACTATAGTTGATATTTTATAGTTAATATTTAAATATAGTTTATATTTTATGTGGTTTATATTTTGATAAAAATTAAAACTGTATAGTTTATATTAAATAGTATTCATGTTTTAGCATATTTTAATAAAAAATAAAATTTTAATATTTGCAAGGAGTATTTCAAAAGGAGTAAACTCAATGTACTGAGTAGAATAAAAAAAAAAAAATCCCCTCATCGGTTCTATACATTTATAACAAGATAAAAATGAATAAAACTGAATAGAGGAACTTGGGAAAAACATTGATGTTGAGACTATTTGACAAAGATGTATTTGAACTGTAAGAGGAAACTAGAATCTGGTGGGATTTCTCCCCTGAGAGAAATGTGTGTTACCATGTTACAGAATACTTTGTAGGAAAAAATGATTACAAAAGAAAATTATTTATTTAAATATTATCTAAGCTAGTTATGTATTTCAATTGACTTAAGAAATGAATACCAGACATGAAAAAGATAGGAAAAAAGTCCCTTTGATTTGGGTGAATGGATGGAAAGGAAGAGAAAAGAACATTACTCTTTTTTTTTTTTTTTAATTTATTTATGATAGTCACACAGAGAGAAAGAGAGGCAGAGACACAGGCAGAGGGAGAAGCAGGCTCCATGCACCGGGAGCCCGACGTGGGATTCGATCCCGGGTCTCCAGGATCGCGCCCTGGGCCAAAGGCAGGCACCAAACCGCTGCGCCACCCAGGGATCCCGGAACATTACTCTTTAACCCTAATCTCCTTCCTTACAATCTACTGTAGAAAAATCTTAACCATCCATGCAGGCATATTCTCTTGGACAGAGACTAGTGTCTGGGGTAATTTTTTATTACTTGCCTAGTTCTAGTGAGGAATACAGTTTGTTAAAAAACAAATAAACAAAACCAAAACACTGCAAGTTACTTAAAATAGCCGCCAACTTTTGGGGCTTCTGGATGGCTCAGTCAATTAAGTGTCTGCCTTCAGCTCAGGTCATGATTTCTACCTCCTGAGATCCAGCCCACACTGGGCTCCCTGCTCAGTGGGGAGCCTGCTTCTCCCTCTGCCCCTCCACTTGGTCCTGTGCCCTCTCTCTCTCCCTCTCAAATAAATAAAACCTTAAAGAAATAGCTGCCAACTTTTTGATTCAAGGGTAACCTCTATTACTGTTGGTCCTCCGAGAAGTGGACCTTAAGGTAGGAATAAATATATAAGAGATTTATTAGAGAAACTCCTGTGAAAGGTAATGTGTGGGGGCCAGAAAGTCAAGGGAAGCCTCTAACCACATATTCTTGGATAGAGAGAGAGAAGGAAGAATTGGTTAGAAAGCTTCAGACCACAGCACATTTCCTAGAAAGTTTTTGGCAGGTGTCTGGGGAGTATCGGAGTGAAGGCTGCCTGTTGGAAGAGTCTCCTGTTGGGATGGGGTGGCCAGTAATAACACTCTTGCTGTGATCCATCAATGGCTAAAAAATCCCAGGCTTAGCTGGAGGCCATCAGTCAGTTTACTCTCAGAAGCAGGTTCCCTTGAAAGAGATCAGAGTGAAGCATATCCATAGCTCCCACAACCCACATCAAGAGCTAGAGCTTTCCCTACCATGTCCTGTTTATTCTATTAGAACTAAGTCTCTCTTATGTGATGTTCTGGCTTCCTTTGCTTCTTGATTTCTAAGATGTTCTGTTTTTTTGGTCAATATCTACAGCGATACAACATAAATCTTAGTCCTTAATCAACTTCAGTATGAACTACAAATGTCATTCACACCAAGCATTTTGGGATTTTTGTAGACTTTACAAAAAGTACTTTTTAATGGTCTTGAAGAAGATTCACTTTTCATGACAATGTCCCTGGGACCATCCCCCTGCCCGCCATATCTATTCTCTACCTCCCCACTTTTAATGGCTTCCCTCCGGGTTGGTGTCCTACATTCTCCTACTTCAATTATCTAGAAAACTGTCTCCTCTCATTGGCACAAACCACAAAAGACTGAGTGATGTTGAAATTCAACCCAAAGCCATTATTAATTTGTGCATCCCAGCAAACTTTTTTTTTCCTAAGAGGACCTCTGTCACAATTGCTAATACTATCATGCTCAACCAGAGACTTGTAACTTTAGAATTCTAATCATACTCATAATTTTCACCTCTGTAAGTTTTGTTCCATTTCATGGCTAATTTAAATTCTTATTCAGAGTTTAGACAGTTTTGGGTCCTAGATGCACATGAAAGCAGAGATAAGCGCACTTTTTGTTGCTCATTTCAGCCTTGAAATAATTATTTTACTAATTAAATTTTTATTTCCAACTGTAAGACCTGTTATTCCATTCCAAATAGCATACATTCTACTCCCTGATGTGGAATATCTGCTGCTCCTGTTGCTTCCTAAAACATATAATCCACAAGAAATAATAAGAATGAAATTAAACATTCCTGTTGGTTCATCATGGAGGAAAGCAGAGGTTCACTTCAGTCATTGGAGATTTGTAAAAACGAAGTATCATCGTTAGTTGCTTGGCAACCCATCTTGATATTGAAGTACTGCATGTGTAGCATATTCACGTTTCAGTTCTTGTTTGCTACAGAAGAATCTCTCCTATGGATGGAGGTTTAAAATCCATACTTTTTAATATAAGTGGATTATGAAAGTCATGGAGAAAAATAAGCTTCTCACCATTTCCTGTTCTTCAAAGACTGAGGACAGTTAAGTTCTTTTACCCTGGACAGTCAAAACAAGCAGAGTTATGGTGACATTGGGAAATCATCGACATGGCACCACTGATGTGACTCCTCATTCTGGCATACTTTGGTGATTGTTAGGGTGGGACTACCAGACAGAGAAAGAGACAGTCCCATGTTCCTTAGTTGCTCACTGTTTCCTAGAACCAACGGTTCTTTTTTTTGAAGATGGAAAAGGGAGAGAAACATTTGATGAGGGAAGAGACTTTTTCAGTACAAAAAGAAACAAAATCCCACTACACTGTCCTCTTACTCTCTCAAAGTTAATAGAATCAAGAAAAGAAAATATTTTTGGATGTTTTATTTAATTAAAGTTAACCAGCTAAAGGTCAGAGTTAGGAAAATTTTTAAAATCAGATGTGTTCTAAAATAGTACTACACAACTGTCAATTTCTATATTAATGTTGATAACTTAGAATTCTCTGTTATTGTAACAACAGCTTTTCCTCCTTTGGTGTCATTATTCATTTCTCGTGGGAGCAAAATTACCATTTACCTAAAAGAAAATTCAAACAATGAATAATTCCCTCAAAATTGAAGCCTACGTCAGAAACAGTCTTGCTCATACAGTTAATATACATCGATGCCATCATTATTTACTATAGATTCATAGTTTTAATATGGAAAATTATTTTTAAAAACTTACTAAAATAATTGTTACAAGTAAACTTCAGATATCATATTATTTTCTACTTATGATAATAAAAGATATGTTGCCTCCATGGTTGAACAATATTTGGACATGTGACAGATATTTGAATGCCTCCATGATGCTCAGAGGATATACTTCCCCACTGGCCATGAGGCAAGTGCCAGAAAAATCATAGCCTGAATATTGCTTATCTCCTGGAGATGTGATCTTATTATCATGCATGTTACTTGAGAATGGAATTGATAAATGTCTCCTTCACAGACTATTCTTTAATTTAGAAAATCAAACAGAAAATCTTAATAAATTCTCCACTTTAAGAAAATTACATAATTCTAAAATCTGAACTCACATCTACCAAATACATTTTAAGCACCATGTCAGAGTGGAAATATCCATTTTGGGCACTGGAGTAGTAGGTTTGAGTGAGAATGTATTTCAGGCAGCAATGGAAGTGTGAACTGGAGTGGAAAAGGTGATGTTCAGGACCCAATGTTTGGGTGAAAATAAGTGTGTCTGGACCATAATTTCAGACAAGAAATAGCCTTATAACTGTCATGTCATTCAATCACCCACTTTAGAGGTGAAGAAATTGAAAGAGTCTAGAATTAAGGTATGAGCCCAAGATCATTATAATTAGTTATTGCCAGAAAGGAATCCAATCAGACTCCTTGACTCTCACTGTAGGGCACAATTCTGAAAACTAATGTCTTTGTGCATGTGGAAAAATCATCTCCAACCTATCTCTCAGTATAGTTATATTAAAAAATGGTTTCTTATCAAGACAACAGTACTTATTGAATGACAAAATGTTTTATTTAGATTTCAAGAAGGGTATACATTCTCAGCATTTAGGAACTTGAAACTGGTTTTAGAGTCACCAGGCTAGAAATTAGGTGGCAGATTAGGGCAGAGGAGAAGGTGGAGTTCGCTATAAAGGGAATAAATGAGACAGTAGGAGAGGGAACAACACATATTCCCAAAATACTGGAATAGCTATACTATAGCACTTATGATAGAGACCAAGAGAGGGAAGGCATCCACAGGGAGTGGAGTTGATGGGATAAATAGGGAAAGACACAAACTGAGTTTTTTTCCTAGACTATGTTACAGAATATTTTATAAAAATAATGGAAGCAATTATATACTGCTTTCAGGAAAACTACTTTATAATACTTAACAGAAATATGATAGTAGCATTATTTCCACCATGAGTCAATATCATTCTGTAAATGTAGACAGTGCAATAAACCAGGATAATGTTGAAATGTAGAAGATACAGCATTATTTTTATCAGATGATAAAACTGTTTACCGGACAATAATGAAAAGTGATGTAAAACTGTTAGAACTAGAGAGGGTTTAGTAGTCAGATATAAATAGTAAATAAATCAATAAATAACCAAAAATGTCCTCCAAGTTCTTTAAAGCTCAATAGGAAAATAATTAAAACAAAAATTTTATTCATACTAGAAACAGATATAGAAATCCCTAAAATAAACCTAACATGAGGCTTTAGTAAATTGAGAAAATATTTTATTGGTTAATAAAATTTAATATAATAATATATAGGTTAATCTCAAAGTGGTAAGTAAAAGAAGAGCAAAATATAAGAAAATTTCAAAAAATGTTAAATAAAAATGATACCACTATACACCTATTAGAATGGCCAAAAACCAACGTCAAATGCATGTGGAAATTCTCATTTATTGCTAATATGAATGCAAGATGGTACAGCCACTTTGAAAGAGAGTTTGGTGGTTTCTTACAAAACTAAATATACTCATCATACAATCTGACAGTCACTCCTTGGTATTTATCCAAAGGAGTTGAAAACTTATTTCCACACAAAAACCTGTACACAGATGTTTATAGCAGCTTTATTTATAGTTGCTCAAACTTGGAAGCAACCAAAGTGTCCTACAGTCAGTGAATGAATAGTGTTATGTCCAGACAATGAAATAGCATTGAGTTCTAAAAAAAAAGGAGCTATCAAGCCATGAAAAGATGTAGAGTAAACTTAAATACTTATTAATAGATGGAAGATGCCAAAAGTTACGATACAATGTTAAGGGAAGCATTATTAATTGTGATTTTTATTATAACATACCTTTATGAGATGTGAGCAAAAGAATCAGTTTGCCAGCATTATGTAAATTACTATACATTTTTTTTGTAAAGTGAGATATACTAAAATAATAAACATTGTTATCTTTGGGTAGAAATTGTAAGTGTGGAGTTTTCTATCATTCTGTTTCTTGACCTGCAATTCTCTCCCCTTAAATCAAACACGTACTGCTTTTATATCAGAATTATGCATTTTAAATTAAAAGTAGTTTTATTTGACTTATCTATTGAGAAACTAAGTGAGGTCACTTGAAGAAAAGCTTTAGGTATTCATAAGGGATCTAATATTAACTAAAGAGAAATATTCATGATACAGAGATGCTGGTGGGTGTTCTAGGTGAGAAAACTTTAAAAAAAAAAGTTGAATTATGGAAGCTTGGCAGAAGCAATAATATCAACAGGAAAAAATCCTCCATTACACTCAATTTTAATGAGCATATATCACCCATAACATCTGAGGTATAGTAGTTAGAATTCTAAGTAATATAATATGCAAGATGAAAATTATTTTTTTAAGATTTTATTTATTTATTCATGAGAAACACAGCGAGAGAGAGAGAGAGAGAGAGAAAGAGAGGCAGAGACACAGGCAGAGGGAGAAGCAGGCTCCATGCAGGGAGCCTGACATGGGACTCGATCCTGGGTCTCCAGGACCAGGCCCTGGGCTGAAGGTGGCGCTAAACCCCTGAGCCACCCGGGCTGCCCCTGAAAATCATTTTAGATAAATAAGATAATAGTTGAAGATAGCTAGTAATTTGTATCCAAGCAATATCACAGATTTAGACAAATACCATACTAGAGTCTGACCAACAAACCAATACGTCAGTGGAAATTGAATATATTATAAAGCATTATTCAAGGGTGTTTGGATTAGAAACAAACAAACAGCAGTGGAGTTCATAAATATCCAGTTCTACACACTCAAAGATAGACTTGATACCTCATTTTATCACTGATGTTAATTAAGTGCCAATTACTCTGCTCATTCCCATTTAAACATAGGTTTCTTCAAATACTGATTTCCACCACCTGCAGCCTAAATCAAGCACTCTTCTGGCAGTTTGTTTTCTCTTTTAAATGGGAATCAATCGTTTCTGTACTGGAAATGGTTATTTACTACAGGGCCGGGAATAGGGTGAGACAAATAAGGCAGTCACGTTGGGAACAAAATTTTAAGGGCTACCAAAAAACTCTGTAATCAAGGGAGCTGATATATATATATATATATATATATATATATATATATATATTTTTTTAGGGGGTGAGGACCAGAAGAAGGAGAGAGAGAATCTGTTTTAACTTTCATGTATTTATTTGAGAGAAAGAGAGAGAGAGAGAGCACAAGAGCTGAGGGTCAGACAGAGAGAGAGGGAGAAGCAGGCTCTCCACAGGGAGACCAACCTATGTGGGACTCGATCCCAGGACCCAGGGACCATGGCCTGAGCCAAAGGCAGACACCCAATCATTTGACCCACCCAAGCACCCAGAAAGAGAATCTTAAAGCAGGTTCCACACTGAGCCCCACGGGCTCAATCTCACAACCCTGAGATCAAGACCTGAGCTGAATTCAAGAGTCAGATGCTTAACAGATTGAGCCATCCAAGCGCTCCCAAGTAAATGATATTTTAATTCATTTTTTAAAAATCTAAATTGAGGTAAATCTCTATAATGAACAAAATATCAACATTTCAAATAAACTATTAGCAAGTGCAGATAGTTCTGATGCCTTTCCAGTTTTCTTAACGGAAACTGCTTTCATTTCAGTGGCTAAAGAAACACTGCAAAGAGAGGCTCCCACTTATTTAGACGAGTCTGTAGCCGAGCATGTGCTGGAACTTTAAAGTACCAGGGGAGAGAGCAAGCACATCTCCCCTAATACGCGTACTTGCCACTCTGTAATGGGATTCCTTGTAGCATCACAGTTGCACATATCTGTGTTCTGTTATTTACCACATGATCAGGCCTAGGGCAGGCTGTGCTCTGTCCCCACCTACATGTTCTCTAGCAAATTGATAAGTATATCAAGAAAGAGAGATCTGTGGACAAATTTTGCATATATACATACTCATGGATTAAAATTACATCTAAGTTATAAGAGCTTAGAAAAAATTAGCAACCACCTCACCAAAACTTCAAATCCATCACCGGAAATAACAATATTCACAAGAAGCAAATTGGCATAACAAAGGTTGAACATAATCAACCTCTGAGTAACTCACTGAGAAAGTAACCTTAGCTTTATTATTAAAATTGACATTAATTTTCAATCTAATTTTTACCTCATATGTAATTAATTGAAAATAGTCTAGTATGTAGACATGGATACATTTTTTTTTAAAGATTTCATTTATTTATTCATGAGAGACACACACACACAGAGAGAGAGAGAGAGAGAGAGAGAGAGAGAGAGGCAGAGACACAGGCAGAGGGAGAAGCAGGCTCCATGCAGGGAGCCCGACGTGGGACTCTATCCTGGGTCTCCAAGATCAGGTCCTGGGCCTAAGGTGGTGCTAAACCATTGAGCCACCTGGGCTGCCCAACATGGATACATTTTTAATAGATGCATCAAAATGATGCAATCGAAGGTCATTCTTAAATTATTCTGATGCTCTATTGTTTGAAATTAGCGATAATTCACTTTTTATCTTCTCTTTACACACAACTTATCTAGGAGAAAGTTAAAATATTTAGCATAACACATTCCAATTATTGAGTCATTAAAGTATCAGAAGCTTATTCTGAAGAATAAATTAGTTCTCTTTACAATATTTATATTTTTAATATATTTTATTTATTATTTTTTAACGGTTTTATTCCTTTATTTCACAGAAAGAGGGAGAGCACAAGTAGGCAGAGCCACAAGCAGAGAAAGAGGGAAAAGCAGGCTCCCCACTGAGCAGAGAGCCCAATGCAGGGCTTGAGTCCAGGACCCTGGGATCATGACCTGAGCCCAAGGCAGATGCTTAAACGACTGAGCCACCGAGGACCCTTCATCTGTATTTTTTAAAAATTCTCACTTTCATGGATGCTTCCACCATTTTGAGAAATATTTACATATTTAAAAAAGCATTTGTTTAATAAAACAGATTTCCTTTTTGTCTCAATGCTTTCAGTAGTCTCCAGAATCTCACTTTAAGTTTTCTTTCACTAATTAGATATAAAATAACACTTAATTCCTCCAAAAATTACACAAGGAGTATCTGTAGATGAGTTAAATGACCTAATGGACACGGAAGAATGATATGTCGTTAAATTATTATATGATATTCAGTGGCTTTTTTGCAGAACCCCAAAGGCATTCTAAGACTTTTGAGAGTAAAACCTGTCATGAATGAAACAGGATGGTAAATTCTATAACTTCATAATTCATTTGAAAACCTGATTTTGTTAAACAAAAGTGTTGTGACAAATGGTTCAGTTCAACCTGTGAGGAAATGCCAGGGACTGCCTGTCTTGATCTATATCTCTGCATCGGGTTTTTATCTTACAAAGGTAATAGAACTGGACTTTGATTATTTATATCTCCTACTTGTTCCTGCTTTTAAATAAATCTCTATCTTGGTTCTGTCTCTTGTTTGTGATTCTTCCCATAAACTAAAGGTAATGCATTTGAAATGTTTCTTTCATGTCCTGGGAACTCCAGTGTGGGCTTTCCCTTCCAGGATTCCCCACATTGGACACTTTCCAGTGTGTGTGAAAACCTCAGTTCACACTTTGGCACAACAGAACTAAGTCATGGAAATAGTTATATTTGAAACTGTCTCACTCAATTTGAGGTAGAGATTTATGGGTTTGGGGGCCATCTTTGGCTGCACCTATGGAACTGTGTGGTTAGAATGATATATATGTGTTTTGTAGACGGCAGTGAAAGTGTTGAAAATGATATTAATATTCATTTTTAAAAGCTTTATTTACCCTTTGAATCTAGGAGGGCTGCTCCTCAAGAAGTGACCCTTTATCGTTTCCTCATTGGTTTAGAAGCTGTGGAACTTTGGTTATTTTGTTATTGTTAAGAGCTTCAAAAATTCATGACCCTGGTCTAGGACCAGTCATATAATGCCATTGTCATCTTGCTCACTAAAGTGGTTCTCTACAGTGTTCAAAGCAGTCTGGCCAAAATGATGATCTTCATGAAGTTGTAAACATCAAGTCTATCCATCCTGCTGAATTCTACCAGAAGACAAGTCTTCCTTCTCAGAAAGCTTCTCTGCCACATGATATTGAGGATGATAACAATTTTGGTGTCTTGGAAGGTGATAAGATTGTCTAGTGGTTCCAGTATGGCATAGTAGACAAGTTGGATCAACTGAGCCACAAGCCAGGGCCCCACAGCTACATATCTTAGGACCCAGACTTGCCTGCTCTGGATGGAGGACTTGGGGCACAAGCCAGAGTGGAGCAGCACTCTCAGCGTGCCTGCATCGATGGCCACCTGGGTCTGGTGATCCATCCCAGTGACTATGTTTCCTGTGGTGTGGACAAAGGGGGTTAAGACATCAAGTTCTAAGAGCTGTTTATTAGTTGGCCAGCCCAGGCAGGACCCTGTGCCAAATACTTGACCAAGCACTCATTGAAGCCATTGGTGAAGTGGCACAGGGGCCAGCAAGTGTCAAGAGGATGTTGCTGTTGTAGTTGTGCAGATGATGGAAGAGGATTGGAAAAATTTGCTTCAGTGATTTTTTGAAAGACTTTGTGTTCTTACTGCGACACAGGACTGATATAGAGTCTATGAAATTTTCCACAGAAACATGATTGGTGTGGTTGCTGACCACAGGGTCAGCAAATGAAGGACAGGATTGCTTGAGACCACATCTCTGTACTCTGAGCTATCTTCTGCCATGTTACCAACAACCCACGTTGCCTGTGAACATACAGAGTCCCCTGGAGGGAAGACAGCAGCTCCATGAAGGACCCTCTTCCACAATGGCTAACGTCTGCTATGAAGTCCCTGAAGCAATGCTGGTCACAGTTCAAACTATAAGCGGAGGTGAAGTGATGACTTCAGGAACTTCGCCAGGCCTAGGAATGAGTCCTCCTTCAACAGTCCATTTTAGAAGAGGGTTCCTTTCCCAGGACAGAATTTTACTAGCTGCCTGGGTGGCCTAGAAACGTAATTCTAGATGTGAGGCATTCACACTGTTGATTACTTCACGCATGATAAGGCTGACTGGTTTGGCTGGCTCTTCAGAAGCTGCCTCAGGGGAGAGATTGCTAATTCTCCTTCTCTTTAAAACCTCTTCACCCTTCTTGGCCTTCTACAGCTTCAGGCTGACAGCTGTCTGCTGTTGCCACCTCACACATGTATCTCTGCCTTTGTACTTCTGTTTTCTTAGCCTCTCTTCTGGAGCTTCTGAAGTCAGCAATACTGAGAGGACGAAGTAAACCACCTGTCAGGAGGCTGCTGAGATTGATGATATAAAAAGAAAGCAAAATATTCAAAGCCCAAAATCCAAGTTCCAATTTATAACTGAAAATCTAAATCTAGATTATAGATTTTAATATCATCTACAATGTTACTTAACTTTCTTAGGTGTCAGTTCTTTTGTCTATGGATTAGTGGTAATACTTGACTCTTAAGTTCAAGGCTACTTTGAAAGAAGAAAATTATTAATGCATTAAAAAACTTTAAAAATGTATAATTCCTATTAATAGTCCTTAATTCCCTTTAATTCCTTTTTTTGTTTTTTAAAATTTGTCCTTATTTTTATTATTTATAAAGTAATAAAACCCATGAAACTATAAAGTAAAATTATAGAGCAAAAAGTTATTGTCCTCTTACTGTAGTCCTCATCATACACACACATCCAAATTTAAACAAAAAATACACACACACACAGACATACACACAGGATTCATATTCATAATACTAGTCACATGCATTTTTCTCATTTATCATAAACATCTTTTCATTATAAAATGTCTTTTAGTAGCATCATACTTTTCATTAGTATTTATTTTGTATATTTTTTTTATTGGAGTTCGATTTGCCAGCGTATAGTATAATACCCAGTGCTCATCCCATCAAGTGCCCCGCTCAGTGCCCATCATCTACTAATAGTCCATTAGTAGGCAGGGCAACGCATTTTTATGATTATGTCAGCAAAAATTCTTTGAACTAGATATGCTAAGAGTGAATGACCCCAGAAAAGAAAGGTATCCTCTTACAGTGAGATTTTTGAGTTTTTCAGAAGTCTGTCAGGGGCAGTACTTGGGGACTTAGTATTTACACTTGCACTTATGTATACATATTCTCTCATGTCCCATTAAATATTGATTAAGCATTTATATTTATTGAGTAAAGTAATACATAATTCTAACAGTAGTATCGATTTTTCAGAAAGATCATAATTTACATGTGAGATTGTACTGCCAGTCATTATACAGCCAATGACATTTTCTAAATTTAGTGCAGCAAATATATTAATGATTGCTCAGCTATGCCAGTTAGCAATCTCTCTTCTCTGTTTTCTCTGAGACCATCCATGCCTCATAATTCTAGAATAGCTATGATTTTATGCTCTACTTGTTATTTGGACATGCGATCAATACTCAGGATATTTCAGAGCACATGGGAGGAGAAAAATGGTAAAAGCATATATGGAAAAGTCTGTCCAGCAGAAAATTGAACATTGAAGATAAATAAAGAGCCAGAAGAATATAGATAATGGAAGAGAGTTTTCATTCAGTTAGTTAGTTTGTTTATTTTGTTTTATTTGAATTCAATTAGCCAACATATAGTATATCATTGTTTCAGATGTAGTTGTAAATAATTCATCAGTTGCATATAACACTCAGACTCCTTAGTGTCCATCACCCAGTTACCCCATCCCCCCACTCTCCTCCCCTTCAGCAACCCAGAGTTAAAGCCTCTTGTGGTTTGTCTTCCTTTCTGTTTTTTCCCATTCTGGTTTCCCCTCCTTTGCTTGTGATTTATTTTTATATTGGGTTTAAGTATATTTAAAAGTGAATGGACTATAAGTAGATGATCAACTAAGATGAATCATCATAAACATGAAAAAGAGAAGGATGGATTCCTTTGTGTCAGGAAGGGAAAGGAAATAAGTAGGGAAAAATGATTGCCCATTTAGAAAATTGTTGACAGGAAAGAGAGGTCACAGTTGATGTGCCCTGCAGAGAGGTGGAGAAGATCTGAAAAGAACACACAGGTTTTACATCTACCCAAATGGAGAATGGAAGATAGGTTGGCTGGAAAACATGGTGGGCCTGGCCAAGCACAAAAGGCTAAACTGAAATTGCCACCTCTCCATGTATAGAGGAACTGAGCTGTCTGGTTTGTTGTTTTTCTTCAATAAAACTCAATACATATGGAAATATTGAATAGTGGTATTTATTCAAGGGTGATGCATGTGGACATTAGGTCAGGAGATGTGAAGTAGGCCATTAATTTGACCTTGGGCAGAAAGAACGTGAAGATCTGAAGGCTCCTACTAGAAGTGTTGAAGGCAGCTGTGGGAGCTCTCCACCAGGACCGCCCTTTATGGAAGAGCAGTCGGACAAGTCCTTGCAGACAGCAGTACCAGAGGCAGAGGAACCTGAAGAGCATAGAAGGAAAGCTGCTAAGCATTGCAGAGTTCAGTAATGTGTTCTCATGGGAATGAACCATTTTTTCCTATTGTGTGTTGGGGGCCTTTTTAATTCTGTTTATGTGTTCAAAGAATAAATAATTATATTGAAAAAAAACATAGGACACAAGCCCTAATCCTGCTATTTAACTTCTTTGCAAACACTGCTATGAAAGAGTTAATTAAAAAAAAAAAAAAACCTCTCCAAGTTTAAAAAGCAAGCAGTCAATATATTAAGCCAGAAATTCATCTATTATCACTCTTTGTAAACTATAGGCTTTTTCACTGAAAATAATTTAAAGCAGTTTTAAAAATTATTTTAAAGCGATCTGATCACTTAAAGTCTTTTGTTTTACTGACATTTAATTTATCCTCTTAAACTGTAGAAATATTTACAAACCCAAAGTTAAAGGCATATTAGTCAGAATTGTCCTTTTCCAATATCACTCAGTTTTTACAATGAGCTATGGAAGAACAGATCTTGCTTTGTCTCAAAGGGATTTTTCTGACATTAAAAAAAAGCTGGCATATTTTATCAGTTTCAGTGTCATTTTTCCATAACAGCTGTTTCAAGAAATATCAACTGAGTTCACTTGAAATATTTTGCCTTCCAGCTTCAGAAAGCACCAGGAGGATCTTTCTCTGTCAGGGTGCTTGACTGAAAATATGAACTGGTGCCAATACTCCAAGGAAAAGAATGGTGTCCTAAGAATTGTAGCCAATATTCTCATCCTGGCTCCACTATTGAGAGGAAAGACTACATTCAAGCCAAATAATAGCATGACATTCCATAGGCTAATGATATTTTACCATACACCTGTAGCTCATATAGCTTTATATGGCAGGAGAGACAACTATGGCTAGGTTCTTGGATTCTGATGGGGTCTGCCTTTGGGCATATGTTACTCCCTCCACCGGTCTTGGAATTCCAATCCTTGATGGTGTTCTATTGCCAAGAAGTCTGCTTTTGAATTCCCAAGCCAACTCAAAGAACAGGTTTCCAAAGCCCATAAAGGACAAAGGAAGCATGTATTTACATGAGGAATGAGATCAAAAGTTCTAGTACAAAAACTAGAGAAAATTGCCCATTTCACTGAAGCACCCTCTGAATCATCAGCACAGTACAACATACCCAATTATAAGTAGATTCATATAATCTGAGCCAGGCCTTCACACATACAAAATATTTTTTCTGGTTGGAAATAAAAATGCAAAACAAGTTAAGAAGGTTGGTTCCAAGAATTCCAGAGGAAACATGTTTTCCAATTACAGAAATGTGTTTTTTTTTCCTTTTTGTTTACAAATATGGTCAACATATTATATTAGCTTCAGATGTACAACATAGTGATTTGACAATTATATATATATTACAAAATGTTCACCAAGTTAAGTGTAGTTACCATCTGTTACCAGGTGAAGCTATTGCAATATTATTGACTATATTCCCTATGCTGTACTTTTCATCTCTATGACTTATTTATTCTATGGAAATATAACTTCTTAAGTTCTCTTGTTTATTCTTTACACATGCAATAAACCTAACAAGTGTTTAAACCAACTCAGAGGGCAGCCCAGTGGCTCAGCGGTTTAGCGCCGCCTTCTCTCTCCTGGAGACCCGGTATCGAGTCCCAACAGTCGGGCTCCCTGCATGGAGCCTGCTTCTCCCTCTGCCTGTGTCTCTGCCTCTCTCTCTCTCTGTCTCTGTCTCTCATGAATAAATAAATAAAATCTTTAAAAAATAGAAAAAATAAACCAACTCATAAAATACGCTCTTGTGATATCAGCAAAAATGCAAATAAAATGTATATTTTTATACAAAGGAAATAGTGATCCCAAGGTTCTGATATTTGTTGGATTTTTGTGATGCTGTCAGTTAAATGTATTAAGTAAGATGTCAGAGGTAATTACAGGCAGCCTGGGGTGAGTCAATTCATTGCAATTTTATTTAGCCTTTATATTTTAAAATCCTTGAATTAGATGCAAAATATATATTTTATATACGTCACCTTACCACAGAAATAAACACGTAATGGACTAATCGACCTCTAATAATTTGCCTTTTTTGATTGCCTGATGCTCAAGATTCTGAGTGTTTGTTCTTTCAGAACTCTATCTCCTGCTGGGACAGTAATTTAACACATTATACCCTAATTTATATAATGTCAAAAAGATTAACTGTTACCAAGTCTGTAATGATAACCACAGCACTTTTTTTTTTAAGATTTTATTTATTTATTCATGAGAGACACAGAGAGACAGAGAGAGAGAGAGGCAGAGACACAGGCAGAGGGAGAAGCAGGCTCCCTGCAGGGAGCCTGATGTGGGACTCGATCCCGGGTCTCCAGGATCACACCCCTGGCAGAAGGCGGCGCTAAACAGCTGAGCCACCCGGGCTGCCCCACAACCTATTTTTGAAGCATCTTGTGACAATGACCATTTTGTCAGAAATTTCCTATCAATTTTGAAAGGAGAAGGCATTTGACTTTCATCATGTTATTCCTGGTTTTAAGAGGAATATTTGCATTATTGATAAGGACACACAGAAACACATGCACACATTAAGTAAAATCTGATGTTGGAGCATCATTGCTTCATTAAAAAAGATGAAGCCATTTATTTTGGTCACACTGCTATTACCATTAACATGTGAGGCAATCTGAGTAAAGCAAAACTTCAGACAGTATGAAGAGCCCACTTTACAGATATTAGTGATATTCACTTAAAAATGTAATAGGCACCTTAAACCGAGGGCTTATTTGATATTAGTTGCATGAGGTGGGAAGGGGTATGTTTAAAGAGTTTAATTCCCTCAAAGTGACCTTTATGGAACTATCCTCTGGAGAAGTGGGCAACGGGTTGCCTTTTATGTCTAAGTAGTGTAAATTGCACCAACATTGACTCCAGCTGCCTCACAAGAATTGTCGAAATCTATTCCTCTTGGGTGGCCCTTCTCATTTAATCCCTGCTTAAAACAGGGTGCTACTGGCCAGTCTGATAGGAAGCGGTGCGTTTCTTCAGGTTTTAACATAAATAGTGTGCATTCTCATATGTAGGTTTGTAAGTATATAAATACACATAAAAATCTATATTTTAATGAAGATTTTGACTACCATTCCGCCATATAGAAACCATAGACTGACATATTCTTCAGTTTTCATGCCCTGAGAGAGTCTGAGGTCTATGCACTTCAGAGTCCAAAGGCACTGCACTAAGTGTATTCAGTTCTAATGATTAAGATCTTTCTACACACGAAGAGATGAGGGTTCGTTTGCTACTATATTTATGGCACTAACTATTATAAAACCACTGAGATCTATGTAACATTGCAAAATGAAAGTGATAGTGGCATACAAATTATTTTGGTTTAATCTCTTGTATTTGCGTCCCAAATCTCTAAATAACTACTCATTCTCTGCCAGTTTCCTTGCTAATACTGTTTGCCTCTGGATCGCTCCACAAAGTTCTACTCATATTATCGATGTGCATTTATTGCACATGTATGCAGGATTTCCAAAGTGTCAAAAGCTGGGCAAGGAAATGTGAAATAAAGTGTTGAGCAAAATAGTCACAGTCTTTTGAAGAAAGACTCATAGAATGGACATCTTCCATCCAGTGTCCCAATTGCTTATCCCTTTTTTGACCATGTAGGTAGGCAAATTATTTTCTTCTTCCCTGATTCTCCCAGAAGGATTCTTGGGAATTGAAATATTAGAGAGATACTAACCTTATGAGATACACGATTTGCAAAGATTTTTTTTTTCCCATTCTGTGAGTTACCTTTCATTCTGGGGCTCATTTTCTTTGCTTGCAGAAGCCTTTTAGCTGGATGCCATCCCATTGACCTATTTTTGTTTTGTTGCCTGTGCTTTTCAGTTACACCCTTGCCAGTCCAATGTCAATAAGCTTTTTCCTTGCTTTCTTCTAGTAGATCTATGATTTCGGCCTTACATTTAAATCTTTAATTCATTTCAAGCTACATTTTGTGTTTGGTGTAAGATTAAATTCATAAGTGTTTCTTCCATGGTGATAAACTCATCTTTTTTTTTTTTCTACTTTCTTCTTTCCCCTTGCTAGAAGTCATCCATATGAGAATAAGTAACTTACTCTTTTGCTCAAGTTTTCAGAAAAATCGTAATTATCAAAGTTATGATCATTTGGATACTTTATCACTCATATCCAGGGCTATCCAAGACCTTTATATCTTAGGGACTACAGTAAAGCTCTGGTCAAACTTGGAAATGACCTCAGGTCGTGACTCCTTTTTTTTTTTTTTCTTTTTAGTTAAGAATTGTTTTCTCGGCAACCATGTGCAATTGCAGGGTTTCCTTCACTGTCTAGGATAATTGGTATAACAATCTAGATTATAATTATGACAAATTGCTATTTCCATAGCTTTTAAAAGCTATATATCTTTTCTTCAAAAGGCTCTAAGACAGTTTTACCATAACACCACACCATAAGTGGCATGAAATATGTAAACATTTATTGAAAATATTTGAGTCATTCAATAAGATGAATATAGCCTATAATATATCATAAATATTCTTGTATCTTTCATATTTTCCAATAGTAGAAATGCAAGATTTCCTGCTCTGAATGAGATGATGAGAATTAAGATGAGAACTTCAGAAAAATAATAAGGTTTGGAATAATGTTAATAATAATAATAATGTTTCTAGCACAAAATAAAAATACCCATCCAATGTCAAAATTCAGGATCCATGAGGTACTGCACAATTGTAAAATCTTCAAAATCTTCAAAATGAGTTGCACATTACTCATAAATGGTATTTTGGAGATGATTCAAACATAAAAGAGAGCCTGACCTCATAAACTTCCTAGTGTCTTGGAACACTTTGATTCTTTAATTATCGGAATAAAACACTCTCTTCATGGCCCCTTGGCTTTGCATCAATGTGTAAGTGTTAAAATCTCTAATTCCAATATATGCCAGATGGTACTCATGGGATCATTTCCTAATTAACCTGGTTCTTACATAGCGTTCATTCATTTTTGGTTTTACTGACATTTTATCAGCTAAAACACATTTTATATTTAAATGGCTTATGAGCTGCATTTTAGGTAAACCGGTACAACAAAGATCATATTTCTAATTCATAATGAAGGACTAATACATTTTTGTACTTCCATTTCAACCTACATAATTGCTGCAATGGTAAAGATGAACAGTCTATATGTTCAAAGGTTTTATCGTTGCCAATCTAGATGGCTTAGTTCACAAGTTCTGAACATTTTATATTTAAAACAAATTAAAATCACTGAGTGTTGAAATTACAACTTTTATAATCACATGTATAATTTAATTCAGGAGAAATAGAACAGGGAATAAGGAATCTAAATCAGTCAAGAAGAAATCAGCTCCCTTCTAGCCAGGCAGTGTGGTGTAGTGATCACAGCCTCCACATAGTGTATGTTAGAGTCTCCTTCAGTCTTAGTATTTTTTTCTTTCTACTAATGAGAAGAATGATAGAGCTTTCCTCATTCAACTCTTGAGGGTATTACTTGAATGATGCAGTTCAAATACTTAGTATCGTGTCAGATACAACAGCAATCACTCAATAAACATTATCTGGGAAATGTCCTAGAAAAGCAATATGAAATCTTGCCTTTCTTTGATTTAGTTCTAAAGTGAGCAATAGTACAAAGCTAGATCAGCCCTAAGCTGGGTTACTTGGAAGTAGAAGCCAGGGAATCTGTACTTCAGCAATACTCTGTGCCATCCTCTGTCAGAGATAACCTTGAAAGATTGTGTGAAGGCAGAAGTTAGTGTTTCTCCGTCACTAAGACAAAGATTTGCCACCAGGCACCTACCAAGTTTGATGCTAGCTCCCACCTCCCCAGACGTTCTCGTAGGACTACACAAGGCTTCTCTGACTATTCAAAGGAATTTTTAGTGTGCTCTGTAATACCTCATGTCTGGAAGTATCACTCTCCTTAAGGAACTTTATGAAGAATTATGTGCAGAAATTGCTGCAGGTGTTTACTAAGTGGGAATATAAAGGATTTTGAAGTCAACATCACTGAAGTTCCCATTAATGACTATACAGGGATTGTGGACTCTATGGGACTACTGACAGAATTTCAGAAAAAAAATTAATTATAAATTTAAATCCATGTAGAATGTCTTTTACAAACAAATCTTACACTGTATTTTCTTAAAATGTCATGTTTCCAGAGTGTAATTTATAATGAAGAAATGTATACTCTACTGAGAGTTTGAAATCAGTTATTAAGGGTTATAATTAACAATCCACAAAGAACTAACTCTCCTTTCTGCATTGTTAGAACAGACAGATGATATATTAGAAATTCCCAGGCTTATAGATAGAAAGTAATTATTCACCTGAATTCATTTATTTCAGAGTAGTGCCATTTCTCTAAATATAGTTCACTTTCACATCTGTATGCCGACATTGTAATTTAGCAGCCATCAAAGTATTATAAGTGCAAGGGTTTTTAATTTGATTTAAAAATGATTTTGGATTATTTTTGTGGAAAGCAGACTAAGTAAAAGTGAATCATGTATGAACCGTGGAGCATTTGTGAGGGTGTTATAGAAGCCCTGCTGAGCTTTGGCTGAAATGTTAGCTCAGTCATTCGCTGCCAAATGTTGATCAATCGATTAAATTAGTCATTATTCAATGAGAAATAAGAAAATAGCTATTTTTGTAAAAAGAAATCTTCACATTCAAGTGGTATACAAGTTTATAAATTAAATTCAACATGTTCATATAAGCATTAGATATTATGCTAGCACTGTCAATATGGATATGAATAAGACATGGGACAATCCCTGGTACAGTACAGAGGGAAGAGACTTCAAAGTCAGAAAAAAATTGATTTAGGGTTGATTACTTTATTCTGTGGTCTAGATGTTTAATCTATCTATGTTGAATGCCTTAGTCTAGAAAACACAGAAAATTATTATAATACCACTGTGATAATGGTATAGATGCCCAAGAAATTATGAACCTGCTTAGTATTATGAGAGAGAGAAGAATCTGAGCCTGAGGCATAGGTCCTGACATATTGAGAATCCAGTTGGCACAATACATATGATCCTAGAAGACAATGTATCTGCAAATCTGATACCTTTCATTTACGTGACACCTTTCATCCATAAACTTCCCATCACCCTCCTACCTGTTTTGTGCTCCTTGGGTACACATATGTTTCCATCGCTGCACCATTCCTTCTGATGTTTCAGAACAGAGTACCCTCAAACATCACTCATGTCTGCATAAATGTCTGCATATACATCCCTTCTAAGTCTTGTCACCATGATTCTGTCTCCTTTTGCATTAAGCTTTCCCATGCCAGCAGACTATAAAGACATAAATTCTGGCTAAAGCCTTGACACTTGCTAGTCTCTTGATCTCAGGTGGAAAGTGTGTAGTTGAAAAGCAGCAGACTGAATCCCGATATGTTTGAGAGTTCAGATTTCAGGACTTGCTGACAGATTGGCTTTAAGAGGTAAAGGAAAGAGAAAGATAGGAAGACTCTGATTTTGGCTTCAGAACTATGTGGATGGTGGAGCCATTTACTGAACAGGGAAGAGTAGAAGATCACAAGTCTGGATGACAGGGGAGATTTATGAATTGCAGTTTATACAGACGATGTTTGACATGGCTCATATATACTGAGCTGAGAGAAGGTGTGTGGCAACACAATTTACAGAATAAGCAAACATTCTTTAGGAGTTAGCCTGAAGAAAATTCATTCCTAATGCAATATTAGTCTTAGAACAGAAAGATATCCTGCCATTTGCAGGTGGATGAATCTGGACGGTATTATGCAAAGTGAAATAACCCAGAGGAAGACAGATACTGCAAGCTATCACTTATATGTGAAATGTAAGGGAAAAAAAAAGTCAGACTTATAGAAACAGAGAGTAAATGGAGGCTACCAAGGGCTGGCAAGAGGGGGAAATGGGGAGAAGTTGGTAAACTTTCAGCTATAAGATGAATAAAATCTGAGGATGTATGGTGTGATGACTGACTACAGTTAATACTGTATAATCACTATAGTTAATACTATATTCCATAATTGAAATTTTCTAAAACAATAGATTGTAAACATTCTTACCCCCTCCAAAAGGTAAATGTGTGAGGTGATGGATGTGTTAATTAGCTTGACTGTGGATCACCGTGTATACTTTAAACATATTACAATTTTGCTTGTCACTTATACCTCAATAAAGGGGAAAACAATTTTAATGCAAGTAATAGGTGCGCCTCACATATTTATTTTATTTAGGTTTGCACCTCTATAAAACATTCTTAACCTCAGTGATTATGAAAGTAATACTTGTGATCTTAGACAAATTTTTCCTTTTTTCACTATTTTCTTGGAAATATCTTCTGCTCAGCAAAGTCGATAGCTGTTGTTTATTCAAAAACAAGTTAATTGAGAAATTCATTAACAGTTTGTACTAAAGGTATCATGGTTTTTAAACTATGATAAATACCAGAAAAATACCATTATTAGAAACTCAGTCCTAAAACTTAATGCAATTGAACTGAACTATCGAGTTCATTGTGAGCAATCTTGTTTGGGACATGAACATTCCATTCAGATTTAACAAGGACCATTTTTCCAGTTTGTACGCATTGATGAAGGTCATTGTTTCTTTCATTATAAATGGCGTGATTGTTGTTCCTAAGTACCATTCTTCCTGATGCTAGTTCTAATTTAATAGTATATCACTTATTAACTTAAATAAATTATCATGTAAAGGATATACAGATTTCCTTCAGCAGAATCACTTGCCTTAGTTAGTGATGATAAGAAGAAGTACTGTAGGGGCTCCTGGGTGGCTCAGTGGTTGAGCATCTGCCTTTGGCTCAGGTCATGAGATCAAGTCCCACATCAGGCTTCCCACAAGGAGCCTGCTTCTCCCTCTGCCTGTGTCTCTGCCTCTATCTCTGTGTCTCTCACGAATAAATAAATATAATCCTAAAAAAATAAGAAGTATTGTTAAGTAATAGGGTGGGATAATTAGGAGAGGTTATGTGATAGAGGGTGCAAGGACAAGAGTCCTAAAATCTGTGCCTACAGGAGATCGTTTTCCAACATTTTCTTAATTGGTTGAGCATTAGACCAACACACTTTTAAGTATATACACTAGTACACAAGCGATACTTTGGGGGAATTTTTCATGTGGCATTATGATAAATCATAAAATTTAATGTCGTCAGGAAAATCATAAGTGTGGAATGATTAAGTACTAGACCCAAGAGCTGCTACTGATGGGAATGTGTTAAAACAAATGCATCAAGGCCAAGAGGAAGCTTAGTGGTTAAAGCTTCAGGTTTTAAAGCCAGACTGCCTGGTTTTGGATCTTTGTTAGTAAGCTGATCTTGGACAATTTAATTAATAGCTCCATGTCTCAGTTTACTAATCCCTAAAACAGGGATAATAATTGGACCAATTTTGTAAAGTTGTGGAGAGGGTTAAAATATGTTAATATACATTTGAAAAATAAGAACTATGTCTAGTAAGTGCTTTACATGTTTCACGCAGTCCTATTATTAACCATAAAGCCCTTTCATTCCAACCACTTAAAAAGCTTTCTGTATTTCTTTAATCTGAATATTCTCAGACGGTGTCTGTGTGATGAATTCTACTTATTTTGTTGCCTGGATGGGTTTTGTTAATGAGAAGGATGATTTATTCCAGTATACTACTACTGTGTTGAGTAATTATAGTGATGGTGGGTATCATAATTATTCTTGATTTTAATGGAATTTCTTCCAACCTTTCATCATTAAGTATTTTGTTTACAGCAATTTCTGGTAGATAATTTTCAGCAAGTCAAGAAAATATCTTTCCATTTATAGAAAATTAAGAGTTCTTTCCGTGTTTAATCAGAAATGAATACTCAATTTTAACAATATCTTATTCATTGGTCCATCTTTGAGTTTCTTAAATGAGGGTGGCATTCTATTTTTAGATGGTTGTTTTACATATTCCAGACACAGTTTTTTCTCTAACATAGATACACTTAATAATTTTCACCCCTTCTACAATGTAAATTCAGACCTATTAAACCACACTCCTCTGAATTGCAGCCCCAATTTCCCACCTTGGCAGAATGGTTCTGACATTTTTTGTTTGCTTGTGTGGCAGGACCAACAAAAGCCAGGGAGATTAAAGGCAATCTCTCTGTAAACACAGTGATATAATACCATGTATAAATATGCATTCATAGTTTTTATCTAATTTAAGCTTTTGAAATTATGAATTGTATAATATATCTCCCGTCCCACTTTGTCTTCTCCACTCTTCACATCAAGGCTTATCCTCCTTCTCGCCCAAGAACACTTGCCCTATCTCCTCTGACAACACCTCTTGAGGGGCTGCATAACTTTTTTTTTTTTTTTTTTGCTGCATAACTTTTAAAGAAAGCACAGAGAAATTACAAAAAAATAATTTGGAATTTTGCTTTGTCCATCATCTTATCTTTATCACACTGTGATTCTTTTAGCACCACTACCCAAACTACTTACTAAGTCAAGCCTTGAAAGTCAAAACTAAATTCCTTAATTTTCCTAAGATCCTCACACATCTCCATCTCCACGGCAGCACATCAAGAAGCTTGGTGATTTAATCCAAAATTTATTCTGAACCTAATCACATATTTCTCCCTACACTACCCCAGTACACTCTAATACTTCATCCCCCAATGCCTCCCTACTCCCACACCTCCATCTGGACTCCTGCAAGAGGCCTACACTGCCCTCTTTGGTTCCTTTCCATTCAGTCTATAGAGCAACAAAGCCATCAACTTGGATGAATCAGTCGATGTCTCTAGTCTGCTTAAAACTTTTCTTACCGCTTATCCAGGCCAGCCAAACCTGGTCTCTACATAAACATTTAACTTCATCTCTGCCTTTTTTATTCATTTGGATCATAATTCTCATTTATAACAAACCATAGACTTTGGTGTATGCATCCTACCACTTTAAAATGTATTATATTTTATTTTTCGTTCCGGGCTGCCTTTATCCTGTACTTACTCTTTTTGGCACTCTCCCACACACATCCCCCTTATATATTACACTTCCCACTGGTATTACATTTTATGCTTGACATTGTATTTTTGAAATCTGCTCATATTTATATTGAATATTTGAATTTGTTACTTTTTAAACTGCATATATTTTATCATTTGTATATGGCAAATTTTCTACGAAATATTCTTCTTGATCAGATCATATTCTTTCCTGAGTCAGGTCCTGTATGTTTACCTTTCTGTCTTCCTGGAATCCAGTCTGTTCAGAGAGACTGCTCTGGTTAAGAGAAATTATGGTCAAGGCACTAATCTCTACCATTAATTACAATTAGATACATTGTCAGAAAGTCATTCTTATAATGTTAAAAATGCAGTCTATCCTAGTGCAAGGACCATGCCAAAATTTCACATTAGATATTACATTAGATATTGCACTTTTAGTAGTTTCTATTATGCACATGTATTTGTATATTTCAAAGCTAGGAAATCGAAACCAAGAAATTTATCTTCACCAGGTTTTGCTTACAGAAATTTTAATGTGGGTGAATTTTTCACTTTGCATATACCCAAAGCTGCTGTTTCTGTTGTGCCAGAAAGTGACTTTCCTTTGAATGCTTCAAGCCACAAAAGATATGCTATACCAGTTTCCTCAAAGGACCTCATAGACACTTGTCCCACTAAGGATTTACAATAATATGCATAATCATTAGTTTTTCAAAAGAAACTTATTTTCAAATAGAATCCTCATCCTTGGTTGTACAATTGATGTGTCTAGTCATAACCTGGCCTAAAAAGGGGTATATTCTTATTGAATGCATGCAAATTGCTACCTTACTGTGAAAAACGAAGTAACTTGGAAGTATCTTGTGAAATCAGTGAGAACAAAGTATGAATCACGTGGTGTTTCATGTCCATTTATACAAGCAGAGTCTACTAAAGTTAGAAACAGATCAGGTAAATGATGTCCTCAGATGCTTCTGAGAGAATGGACAGTAGCACAATAACAATAATATTCCAAAAACAGATAATCAAAATTGTATTCTCCCATTATTACTATTAGTATTAGTTCATGTAGTTATCTATTTTTCAGGAAGATGTTGGATTCACAATCAGCCTTCATTATGTCTTCTATTTTAAAGTTGTAAAAGATTTCCAGGGAAATCCTCACTCAGGCCCTTGAATAATTCTGGACCATCTACTGAAAAGCTGTTGCCATTCACAGAGAAGTCTTTATCAATGAGCTCACTCCTGGGATGCCTGGGTGGCTCAGAAGTTGAGCATCTGCCTTTGGCTCAGGTCATGATCCTGTGGTCCTGGGATTGAGTCCCACATCAGGCTCCCTGTGCTTGTGTTCTCCCTCTGCCTGTGTCTCTGCCTCTCTCTCTGTGTCTCTCATGAATAAATAAGTAAAATATATTTTAAAAAATGAGCCCATTCCTTGTGGTTTGATAATGACAAGTACTTTGTTATGGGCCTTTAGGTCTCTGAGATTACCCTTTCTCATTTGGAAGAAAACAGATGACACATGTTGATTAAAAAATTGATGGCTCTGGTTAACCTATTAGAGTAACTAGTAATATCTGAATGGAAATTAGTACAATTTCTATATGGAGAAGAGA
The DNA here is from genome assembly GCF_003254725.2 of Canis lupus dingo. Classification (NCBI taxonomy): domain Eukaryota; kingdom Metazoa; phylum Chordata; class Mammalia; order Carnivora; family Canidae; genus Canis; species Canis lupus. Next base: position 10,296,585 of record NC_064243.1, read on the forward strand.
GAACAGGAGATGAAATTAAATACTCAAATTCTGTTTGAAAAATTTTGCTGTGAGGGAGAGTAAAGAGTTCTAAAGGTAACAACAGGAAGGGAAGGGTTAAAAAAACAGTTTAGATGCTCTGCTGCTTTTCTCCTTGGTTGCAGCAAGTTTAATAACAGGTGGGAAAGAACTACTTGAAAGGCTTAAACTGTATAACAGATAAGGGATACACTTTGGGTAAGGTCTATGAAAGAGAGAAAGATACAAGTTCCTGAGCAAAGGGATTAGTCTTTGATAGGAAGAAAAACTCCATTACTTTATCAAGTGAAAAGGAAAATAGGTTTCTATATTTGGTATCATAAAGTGAGAGCACTCCTGTCTGGGCCATCCATTTTTCTCTATGCAGTGAGAAATGAGGTCATTTTCTGTGAAAAATAGATGAGAAGGTTTAGAACTTTAAGGAGAGTAGGGAAGGCTTGAAATGGTCTGTGTAGATGTTTGGTGAGTGAACTAAAAGGCAGAGATTAGAGAGTCAGTCAGAGGGGAGTGTGGGAACTCAAGTGAGTTTTATAATTATGAAATTTCAAATACAGGTAGAATATTCATATGTCTTTCATAAATAAAATGTAAGTGATGAAACAAGTCTCAATATATTTAAATACATTAATATCATCTAGAGTAAGGTCTTTGACTAAATGAAATACAATTAGAAATAAATAAAATGAACAAAAATAGAAATAAATAAAATGATACACAAAAGGTAATTGAATACTTAGAAATTAAACAATATGACTCTCTATAACATGTGACTAAAAGGGGGACTCACTCAGTAAATTAGCAATATTTTAGTCAAATGAGAATAAAAACGCAATACATCAGAATTCATATAATGCAGATAAGGTAGTGGTTAGAGGGAAATTGTTCCATCTGATACTTATATTAGAAAGCAAGAAATCTAAAATATTTTTATCTAAATTTTGACCTTAAGATGCAAGGCAAATAATAGAAAATTAAACCTAAAGTATAATGTAGAAAATAGTAAATCAAAGAGTAAAAATCAATAAAACATAAAAGAGATAGAATTAATAAACTCAAAAGATGTTTCTATTGAAAGATCAATAAATATGATAAAGAACTTGATGCAGGATTTTTTTTTAGTAGGATAATGTCAATATCAGGAAAGAAAACATCCCTAAACATTTTATAACTATTAGAGTTATAATAAAAAAATTATAAAAAACTTTATGGCAATAAATTCAACAACTCAGAAGACAGAAAATTACTTTAAAAGTAGAAATTTTTAAACTGACACAAGAAGAAATAGAAACTCTGTGTATCTTTATATTTTAAAGAAATTGAATTTCTAATGAAACCTTTTCACTGAGAAACTTGGCACAATGACTTCACTGCTGAATTATATAAAATATTTTTAAAAGATATAATATGAGGCTTACACAAATGCATTAAAAATAAGTAATTGCATCTTTAAGAAATTTATTTCCAGGGATGCCTGGGTGGCTCAGTGGTTAAGCGTCTGCCTTTAGCTCAGGGCATTATCCTGGAGTCCAGTGATCGAGTCCCACATCAAGCTCCCTGTATGGAGCCTGCTTCTACCTCTGCTTATGTCTCTGCCTCTCTCTCTCTCTCTCTCTCTCTTTCTCTCTCTCTGTGTGTGTGTCTCTCATGAATAAATAAATAAAATCTTAAAAAAAAAAAAGAAATTTATTTCCAATGAAGCTCCCATTATGAGGTACTGTGGGTTAGGACTTCAGCATATCTTTTAGGAGGGCACAATTCAACCATGACTGGTAGCTACACTGTTACCATTTTATAGAAAACAAAATATAAAATGTGAAAGATAAAATATAAAGTTCAATCTCTTTAAAAGAATGCAGAGCAATCAGACAAAATCTCTAGGGAGATATAAAATGAGATGTAAGCCAGCTGCCCTGGGCAGGTTCAGTTGAAATCTACTGGGCATTGTCATGTACTTTTGGTCAGTTGACAGACTGGAGCTGCATAATCTAAGATGGCCTACTCTCTGGTGTGGCACTTGGTCACTATCCAGCATGCTAGCCAGCCTGGCTTCTTTTGACAGCAATAGGCTCCCAAGAGAAGGTGAGTCCAGCAGTGCATTTTTCAAGCTTCTGCTTGCTTTACATTTGCTGTTATTTCATTGGCCAAAGCAAGCAAATAGAATAGAGCCCAGAATTGACCCAAAGGACTACATGAAGAGGTGAAAACAAATCAGTGGCCTGAGGTAGACTCACTCTGAGGTGAAACCAAATGAATCCCACCCCGGACAATCCACCACTTGAAGATATGTGACTACATTCTAACCAAAAGAACCTGGAAAGGATGATAAAATGACACCTCCTTGATAGTTTATCTTATATGACAAGTTTGCTCACTGCCATGATTACTTGTCTTATCTGATGAGACAGGAACATTTTCCTGTTCTGGAAGAATCAAATGGCCATTTTAAGAACTATGAAGAGGGTCCCTGAACAAGGGACAGTAGATGACCTCAGGACTTGAGGCTGGCATCCAGTAAGAAGGCAGGACTCCCAGACATAGAATTGCAAGACAAAAGATTTTCCCAGCAACTTGAATGAGGTTGGAGGTCAATGCCTCCCTATGTGGAGACTCCAGATAGGCCCACAGCCTTGCTAATATCTTGACTACAGCCCTGTGAGATGGTAAGTGGATGGCCTTCATAAACTACACCCAGACTCCTGCGTCACAGAAACTTTGAGCTAATAAACTGTGTTGCTTTATGTCACTAAATGTATGGTGAATTGCTACAGAACAGTAAGAAAATAATACAAGAATATTAATAAAAAATATCCATGATATTTATCAATGCAATCCTCTATCATTATCTGTATCTGTACCTTTGATCTTCTGTAAGTCTTGCCCTGTCGTTTTCACCTGGCTCTTCACAAAAACTGCAGCTCACTGAGCAGCCTTAGTCTAGTGAGGGCTGTCTTCCCTCCCTCATACTCATTAGGTTCCATGTACATAAGCCTGGGTAAAATTTATTATTCTTTTTCCACACATGCAACTGGAAAGAAAAAAAAATCTTGCTAATTGTGATCATAATTAATTCATGAATATCAACAGCAAGAGAGCTCTTAAAGAAGCCCAGTGATACTACATTTCTACCATCTACTCACGCCTCTGCATTCCCAGGTCTACTATTTCATAGTGGCTCTTGTTTTTAAACACCCAACACCCTCTCCTCCATTTCCCCTCTCTGCTGGTGACTTGTGTCCTGCTTCATTGAGAAAACAAAGCAATTAAAAGTTCTTTTATAAGTTCCCATTTCCAGAATCTGTGCATATATACTCTACTCCTGAGAAAAATTAACCCCACACAGTGCCTCTATGTGATTCAGAATCTCCTTTAAGCAAAGTTGGTTTTTGTTTTGTTTTGTTTTTAATTAGGAATATTGTTCATTTTTAATGATACCAATTATGGTAAACATAGAACATTTACATTTTTTGGATTAAATCAGTAAGTACAAATAACAAATCTAAAATTTGAATCAGCATTTTAATCTTCATAGTTGATTTGGAAATTCAACTCATTGGGGTATATTATTTTTTTACAAAATACATTTATGGATGTTAAATTGCCTATATGTTCTTAGAAAAAAGTAATAAAAGAGGCCATGACTCAGGAACAGCAAACTACAATGAGTTTTTATTTGCTTTTTTCCAGCCTTATGCTATACTCAGTAGTTACTTTTTATTATTTGCAGTAACTTTTTCATGCTACAGTAGAGGGACATTTGCAAAGGTATCAAGGGCTATGTGAGTATTTGATATCTCAGAGGTCTGGTCTGAAACCTTTTTGGTGGAAAATTCATTAGCAGTTGCTTAGCAACCAAGGTATTTGGATGTACTAAGAATCACTTGACATGTTTTCAGTGAAAAATATTGCCACAGGGAGTAAAAATTTGAGATTTGGGATTTATCTCTGAAATTTGAAAAAAAAAACATTAATTGTTCCCTGCTAGTAAAATATTATACTTGAAAGACATTTTGAAAAGAAGATATCTAAAACTGAGCATATTGGATACATATGCACACACACACACACACACACACACACAACCAAACCAAAAAAATTAATTGTCAAATAAAAAAGAAAAACACATACTTGCGTATGAACCTCTTGAATCTATATATAATATCAGGTTATTTTTGTAGAAAATAATATCTTCAAATTCAAAATATAATAGGGAAGAGTTACTGATTTAGATAGATGATGGCTGTTATTTCACATAAAACCAATGGCCACCAAAAGGGTGGAATCTCTCTGTAAATAAATTAGAAAGAAATAAACCTCATTGTCAGGAAATACCAGATCTTGATATATATAAACACACAACACATATATGTATCTCACTTAGAACTTGTTTCTTAGAATAGATAAATATATCTATCACACTTAGAAACAAATTAATCACCTTGGAAAATTAGTTTGAGGAGAATAGAAATACAGAATTAAGGCCCTCAACTTGGAAAGAAAGTTTGAAAAAAATGCGGAATCTCTTAAAAATTCATGATTTGAGTCCCTTACATAGATGTGCTAATGAAAAATAGATACTATTCTAAAGTATGCTTTGTCCTTAACTTCTAACCTGTCACAGTACTGGCAGAGTCAGAAGAGAGAGAAAACAAGCAAGTTCAAATTACCCATTAGGAGAAAAAATAAGCACTGTTTCCAGCAGGACTATCATTTGATCTCGTACTGTAGGCTTGTACAAAGTGTGAGGGGAAGTCCAGATAACCTGAACAAAAGAAGAAAAGAATAGAGGTGCTGTGATTTAACAAAAATCATTTCCAGAAAGAGAAAGTCATCTAAGTATGAAAATGCCAGAAATAGTTGTGGTAGATTGGATCACTAACTACAGGAAAACACCTAACAGTACAGGGAATCAAAGAGGCAGTCATGCAAAGGCATCAATTCTCAGACTTTAAGTAAAAGCTAAATGGTAATATGAAAGGGAGAAAAACAATGAAGAAGGCACAACATCCCTCCTCATTGTCCATGAAATGGGTTGAATTCAGAAAACTGAATCTTCTACACCAATAGGATGAAATACTCTTTTTTTAATATTCTTGAGTAAGAATCTTGTACTACCAATTCTTGTCCATAGCATGCAAATACAAAAATACAGACACATGAACAGTCTTCACTTATACAAAGCTAGTATGAGAAGAAATTAGAAAATAAGAATTAAAGCACTTGAGACAGTAAAATTACCTTTTCCCTCCTACAAAAAAAAAAAAATGGAGAAGAAAGCTGTGACATAACAAGAAAACTTTAAATATTATTTTAAAATGTTGGAGATATGAAAGAAACCTTGAGCCAGAATTTCCGAATTGAAAATAGAAATGTAAAATAAAAGAAAAATGAAATGAGATTGAGTGAATTTAGGAACCATGCAGCAGAAAGGACCAACATAATTTAAAAAATGAAGATAATGTCCAGGGTGCCCAAGGGAGAATAGAATTAGCTGCATATTTGGTAAGGGAAAATGAAGAAAGCCAGGGAGGGAAAACAGAAAGCAAGGAAGTAAAAATGAAGAAAATAAAGAATTAAAATATTTGAGAAGAAAATGGTTAAAATGAAGACAAATAAAAGGATACTCTAAATGGAGTATTCAACGAAATTGAAATAATTCTATTAATATTTACAATCAATTAACTTTTTAAAGATAAAGGACTCCAAATCCACATTTTGAGAAAAAGACTGGAAACACTTTTCCAGACTATCCCATTTCCTTCAAGGATATCTATATAGCATACAATTTGGAAGTTAAATATGATGTCTCTTCACAGAGCAGGTCAGATATGCTTACTGCCCATTATACAATATTTTCTCAGGTTTCTCTCCTGTAATAGAACCCACTGGAACATGTAGGTGCCATGGGGCCTCTTTGTGTCACTCCACAGGCACTGTGGCTGTGGGAAACAGTATAAAAATATTGATACTCTGCCTACTGCTATTCCTGTGAGTAATGAATTGCCCTTCATATCTGACCCAATAATCTTGTCTTCTGCTAGCATCCAAGAAACTGTAGCAATCTAATTCATCAGCAAGCATGCAAATAGGGTAATATCTTAGAACGTTTAGAGTTCTTGGTATAATATTTGTAAAACTATAAATATGAGGGGGATAATTTCAATGCCTTAAAAGATGAAATGAATCCCAGATATGCAAAGTCGATTTAATATAAATTACCATATTAAGAAACCTAAGAAAATATATATGATTTTCTGCAGATACTGAAGAATGTCCTAGCACCAGCATTTTTTCTTAATGGAAATACAGTAGATGAATGTCCATCTTCTATGCTACAATTGAACATTTCAAGGGGAAGGGTTATTAAGTGATGGAATTAGGCAAGATAAATCAAATAGTAACATAGTATTTTGAAGAGGAAAAAAATCATCACCTTTTGTGGATATATTTACTTCAAAAATATTGAGCTGGAAGGATATAAATTAATGTATAAAAATTGATAGTCTTCATATGCATAAGCAGTAACCAATTAGAGAAGATAATGGTAGAAAAACCCCATTTCCAAAGGCAACAAAGCACGTTAATACTTAGTAATAAGTTTATGGAGAATGTTCAAAATCCATAGGAAGAAAATATCAAAACACTACTGATAGACAAAAAGTAGTGATGAACAATTAGAAAGACATAACTGGTTCTTCAATAGGATGGCGCAACATCATAAATGAGTTTATATTTCCCAAGTTTACTTATAAATTTAATATAATCTCAATAATTTATACCAGACTTACTAGGTAGCAGGAAGTGGTGAAAAGAATGTGGATCCCAGTCTGCTCTTGTGAGTCTGAACTCATTGTTATAGGTCCTGGTTTGTCTTTTTCCCACTTCAGAACCTTCTCGTTTTTGATGGCCTGCTCAGCTGATTTCAGTCCCTATTACCCAGTGCAGAAGCAGGGTTAAACACAAGACTGTTTAACCAGTTTTCACAATTGCATAAGTTCTAATCATATCGTAAAATCTTCTTGTATATCACATTTCATGATTCTGCTTCTTTGATCACACCCTGACTGATACAGCCATAATTGTACAACAGTGAAAAGGTTTGCATTCATTAAATGACCAAATCAAAATTGCTCTCAATATTTATAATATTGATCATATAATATTTATATGCTGATTGTACAATATTATTATAGGAAGTGTTTGAGAAATCCACAATAGCCATCTTCTCCTTGTGAATTTATAATCCGTAAGCATATTCATTTTACAGTGCAGGTGGCGATGATATTTTTCCATATGACTTAATTTGCATCAAATTAATTATTTTTTCTAAATTTCATGTGTTTATACTTTAATTGCACCTGATATTTTCCAGTCTTTCTCAAGTAACAATTTCTGAAACAATAAAAGATTACTCATTTCATCATTACTTAACAATCAAGATTCTAGGGAAGTTCTTAGAAATAAAGCTGAGCAGGAAGATGGAGTCTAGGAGGATCCTAGGCTTATCCTGTCCCACGAACATAAGCAGGTAACTATCATATCATTCTAAAGACCCCAGAAATCAACCTGAAGACTGTCAGAACAAATTGCCCAACTAAAGGGAGAGAAGAGGTCACATTCCCAAGAAGGTAGGAAGTGCAAAGACATGGTTTAGGGAAGGAACAGATCATGGCTACTGCAGGGTCATGGAAAAGAGAGAGAGAGAGAGAGAGAGAGAGAGAGAAAGAGAGAGAATGAGGAGCACACAGGGGAACACACAAGGGGAATATTTCCCCAAAGCCATTGGCTTGGGAAACTAGAAGGACTGAATTTTGTGAGTTCTTACAACCAGTGAGGTTTAAAACCTGGAGTTTTAAAGGTCAGCAGGCTTGGCTGGGATAGAGCCCAGAGATCACTGTGCTACACCTGAAAATAAGGCAGACAAACAACCCAGAGGCAGACAGCCTATAAACAGCAATCTGAAGAGCACTTGGGGCACACAGTGGGAAGATTATTTGCTCTTCTGGGAGCACATCCTGAGAGATACTTCTCTAGGAACAAAATTGCTGGCCATACCATTTCCCTCTTCTACCCCTCAGTGTAAACACAGAACCACCTCTGGGAAGCAACACAGTGTGGACACTGGCTACCTAACTTCCTTAAACTAAGACCCACCCCCCTGCACTCTAGTGGAATTGCCCTTTTCAGTCATGATTGCCTCAGTCCTGGTGAAGCAGGATGCTTCCCTGAGGACCAGCACAAATCCCAGCCTACACCTTGTCTCCTCACCAGAGAGTTTTGCATGTCTTCAGTTTCCAGTGGAGGTGGTAATATGTCTCATTTCATAAGCAGACTAGAGCACACCTTGTTAAAATTCACCACATTCAGGCCAGGGACCAAACACTGCCCACAAAAGGCCAGGAAAGCTTCTGCAGGTAACTGGCCTGTAGGATAAAGCAGCCAGAACACAACAGCAGGGCACATTTAGCACACACCAGAAACACTCCCTGAAGCACCAGGCCTTGGGCACTACATGATCTCTTCTTCATAAGGCCACTACTGATTTCCAAATTGTATGCTATATAGATATCGCAGATGAAAGAACAAGATAAGGGACACCTGGGTGACTCAGTGGTTGAGCATCTGCCTTTGGTTCAGGTTGTGATGCTGGGGTTCTGGGATTGAGTCCGGCATCAGGCTTTTCTGCAGGGAGCCTTCTCCCTCTGCCTATGTCTCTGTGTGTCTCATGAATAAATAAAATATTTAAAAAGGAAAGAAGGAAGGAAGGAAGGAAGGAAGGAAGGAAGGAAGAAGAAGAAAGAAAGAAAGAAAGAAAGAAAGAAAGAAAGAAAGAAAGAAAGAAGAAAGAAAAGAAAAGAAAGAAAAGAAAATAAAAGAAAAGAAAAAAAGAAAAGTAAAGAAAGCACAAGATAAGCCAGTGAACCAGATATAAATAAGTATCATGTCTGATGGAAAAGCAATGATAAAATCATTGGTAAAGCAATGACCATAATGATACTCACCGGGCTTGAGAAAAAAGTTGAAGACATCAGTGAGATCCTTACCACAGAGATAAAACAGTTAAAAAAATAATAATCAGAGATGAAGAGTGTGATATATGATTTTTGAAACATGCTTAATGCAATGAACAGTAAGCTGGAAGAAGTAGAGGAACAAATTAATGACCTAGAACACAAAGTAATGGGAAACAATGAAGCTAAACAAAAAAGGGAAAGAATAATTATTGAAAATGAGAAAAGACTTAGTGATTCTATCAAACATAAAAACATCTGTATTATAGGAGTCCCAGAAGAAGAAGAGAGAAAAGGGGACAGAAAATTTATTTGAGGAAATAAAAGCTGAAAATTTTCTTGATCTGAGGAAGGAAACAGACATCCATATCCAAGAGGTACAGAGAATTCCCATCAAAATAAACAAAAGCAGCCAATACCAAGATATATTGTAATTAAATCTGCAAAATATAGTGATAAAGAAAAATATTAAAACCTGCAAGACAAAAAAAAAAAAAAAAATCCTTAACTTACAAGGAAAAACCCATGAGGCTAGCTGGAGATTTTTCAGTAGAAACTTGGCCAATCTGAAAGGAGTGGCATGATATATCCAAAGTGTTGGATTAGAAAAATCTGCCACCAAGAATATTCTAACCAGCAAGGCTATTATTCAGAATAGATGGAGAGATAAAGAGTTTCCCAGACAAAAAGTAAAGGAGTTTGTGACCACAAATCAGCTCTGCAAGAAATATTAAAGGGGACTCTGGGTGGAAAGGAGAGAGACCAAAAGTGACAGTATAAAGGCAAGAAACACAAAAGCAGTAAAAATGAAAATTTCTGTGACAATCATCCAAGGAACTAATTTAAAAAAAAAAAAAAAAGATTCCAAATATAATAATATATATAAAAAATGTAGGAGAGGAGAAAAAAATGAGTTCAAACTTGAACAACCATCAACAATATAGATTGCTATTTGTAGAAGTTATATACAAACCTAATAATAACCATATATCAAAAACCACTAGTAAACATGCAAAGAATAAAGAGAATGGAGCCAAATATATCACAAAAGAAAATGAGCTGAGCAAATAATGAAAGAGAGAGAAAAGAGAGGATCAGAGAAAATCTCCAGAAACCACTACAAAACAAGGAATAAAATGGCACAAAATGATTATCTAACAATCATCATTTGAATGTAAATGGACTAAATGCTCCAATGAAAAGACAGAGGGTGTCAAATGGATTAAAAACATCTATATGCTGCTTACAAGGGACGGATTTTAAACCTAAAGACAACTGAAGATTAAAAGTAAGGAGATAGAGAAGCATTTTTCAAGCAATTAGATGTCAAAAGAAAGCTCGAGTAACCATATTTGTATTAGACAAAATAGACTTCAAAACAAAGACTATAACAAGAGACAAAGAAAAGTGCCATATTAATCCAACAAGAAGATATAACAATTGTAAATATTTATGCACCCAACATTGGAGCACCAAAATATATAAAACAATTAATAATAAACATAAAGGAACTAGACAATAATAATATGATAATAGTAGGGGACTTTAACACCTCACTTACATCAATGGACAGATTATCTAAAAAGAAAATAAGCAAGGGAACAATGACTTTGAATGAGACACTGGATCAGATAGATTTAACAGATATATTCAGAACATTCCATCCTAAAACAGCAGAATACATATTCTTTTTGAGTACACATGGCACATTTTCCAGAATAGATCACATATGAAGTCACAAATCAGGCTTTACAAATACAAAATGAATGAAGTTATACCATGCTCCTTTTCTGACTGCAACACTAGAAGTTAACTAGAAGTTAACCACAAGAAAGAAATTAAAAAAAAAAATGGAAACAGATGAAAATGAAAACACAATGGTCCAAAACTTTCAGGATGCAGCAAAGGAGTCCTAAGAGCCCCACTGTTTATAGCAATACAGGTCTACCTCAAGAAACAAGAAAAATCTGAAATATACAACCTAATCATACACCTAAAGGAGCTAGAAAAAGAACAGCAAATTAAGCCTCAAACCAATAGAAGAAAGAAAATAATGAAGATCAGAGTATAAATGAATGATTAGAAACCAAAAGAAGTAACAATAGAACAGATCAATGAAACCAGAGTTGGTTCTTTGAAAAAATAAAATAAAATTGACAAATAAATAAGTAAATAATAAATAATTTTAAATAAATAAAAAATGATTCATGATTAAAACCCACAGCTAATATCATCCTACATAGGGAGAAACAGAACTTTACTGTCACGAACTAGACAGGGATCTCTACTCTCGCCACTGTTGTTCAACATAGTACTGGAAGTCCTAATCACGGCAATCAGATAACAAAAAGAAATAAAAGGCATTCTAACTGGCAAGGAAGAAGTAAAACTTTCACTATTTGTATATGATATGATACTATATATTAAAAAAAGAGTCTCCACCAAAACCTGCTAGAATTGATAAATGAATTAATTACTGTTGCAGTATACTAAATCAACATGCAGAAATCTGTTGCATTTCTATACACCAATAATGAAACAGCAGAAGGAGAAATTAAGGAATGAATCACATTTATAATTGTACCAAAACAATAAGACATCTAGTAATAAAGCCAACCAGAGAGGTGAAAGATTCATACTCTAAAAGCTGTAAAACGCTGATGAAAGAAATCGAAGATGACACAAAGAAATGGAAAGACATTCCATGCTCATGGATTAGAAGATCACATATTGTTAAAGTGTCTATACTACACAAAGCAACCTACACATTTAATATCATCTCTATCAAAATGCCAACAGCATTTTTCACAGCTCTAGGACAAACAATCCTGAAATGTGTATGGAACCACAAAAGACACCAAGTAGCCAAAGCAACCTTGAATAACAAACGCAAACCTGGAGGCTTCACAATTCTGCACCACAAGTTACATTACAAAGCTATAGTGATTCACACAGTATGGCACTGGCTCCAATATAGGCACATAGATCAATAGGATACAATAGAAAACCCAGAAATAAACCCACAGTTATATGGTCAACTAATCTCCAGCAAAAGAGGAAAGAATATCCAATAGGAAAAAGAATGTCTCTTCAACGAGTAGTATTGGGAAAACTGGACAGCATCATGCAAAATAATGAAACTGGACCACTTTCTTACACCATACACAAAATTTAAAATGGATTAAATACCTAAATGTGAGACCTGAACCCATAAAAATCCTAGAAGAGAACATAGGCAGCAACTTCTTTGACATCAGCCATAGCAACTTCTTCCTAGATATGTTTCCTAAGGTAAGGGACATAAAATAAAAAATAAACTACAATGACCAAATAAAAAGCTTTTGCACAACAAAGGAAATAATCAACAAAACTAAGAGGCAGCCTACATAATGGGAGAAGATACTTGCAGACGACACATCTGATAAAGGGTTAGTATCCTGGGTGGCTCAGTGGTTGAGCCTCTGCCTTTGGCTCAAGTCGTGGTCCTGGGGTTCCTGGATCGAGTCCCGCATCAGGCTCACATGGGGAGCCTGCTTCTCTCTCTGCCTATGTCCCTGCCTTTCTCTGTGTCTCTCATGAATAAACAAATAAAATCTTTTTTAAAAAGGGTTAGTATCCAAAATCTATAAAGAATTTATAACACTCAACACCCAGAAGACAGGAATAGACATTTATCTAAAGAAGACATACAGGCGGCCAACAGACACATAAAAAGATAATCAACATCAGTCATCACTGGGGACATGTAAATCAAAACTACAATGAGATATCACTTCACACCTGTCAGAATGGATAAAATTAATGACATAAGAAACAAGAGGTGTTGGTGAGAATGTAGAGAAAGGGGACCCTTTGCACTGTTGATGGGAATTCAAACTGGTACAGCCACTCTGGACAACAGTAGAGGTTCTTGAAAAAGTAAACATAGAACTACCCTATGACCCAGCAATCACACTACTAGGTACCCAAAGAAAACAAAAATACTAAATTAAAGGGGCAAAAGCACCCTGATATTTACAGCAGCATTATCTACAATAGCCAAATTATGGAAATAGCCCAAGTGTCCATCGAGTGATGAATGGAAAAAGTAGATGTGATATATATACATACACTGTGTAATATTACTCAGCCATAAAAAGAATGAAATCTTGCTTGCAAACAACATGGATGGAGCTAGAGTATTACGCTAAGTGAAATAAGTCAGAGAAAGAAACATAATTTCACTCATATATGGAATTTAAGAAACAAAACAAATGGACAAAGGGGGATAAAAAGAAAAAAGAGAGAAAGGCAAACCAGGAAACAGACTCCTAACTATAGAGAACAAACTGATGGTTACCAGAGGGGAGGTCGGTGGGAGGAAGGGTTAAATAGGTGATGGGGATCAAGGGCTGCACTTGTAATGTTGCATAAAAGTGTTGAATCATTATATTGTATGCCTGGAACTAATATTATTACATTGTATGTTAAGTAATGGGTATTTAAATAAATTTTTTAAATGAAAAAAGAATTCTTAGAAATTAACAGTTATTTTAGTATTTACAGTTTTTCTTTTTCTTTTTTTTTAAAGATTTATTTTATTTATTTATTCATGATAGACACACACACAGAGAGAGAGAGAGAGAGAGAGGCTGAGACACAGAAGGAGGGAGAAGCAGGCTCCATGCCGGGTGCCCGACGTGGGACTCGATTCTGGGACCTCAGGATCGCGCTCTGGGCCAAAGGCAGGCGCTAAACCGCTGAGCCACCCAGGGATCCCCCAGTTTTTCTTTTTGAGGACTAATCTTTCCCCAATATTTTATATGTAAAGTTTTATACTTTAATATTATCCATAACTGATCATAGCTATGTAGCTATAAATTATAAATAATAATGTGGTTTATAGTTACTGAAATTCAAATAATCCCCCAATTTATGTATAGTTACTACCGTACAATCTTACTACTGTTCAAGGAGAATAACAAAATGTCCTACACTCCGAACACTGCTCTAAATTACCTGGTTATCTTACTTTATTTAGCCACCCCCATGTCTCCTCAAGTGGACATTGCCATTGGTGCTATGCTGATTGAACTGAGTTTAGAGAAATTAGTAAATTGCCCAAGATGAGATAGCTAATATGTTGTAAGTTTGGCATTTGGGCCAAGGTCCAAAAAAAGCTTAAAAAGCTTTAAAAGCTTTGCTCTTAACCTCTTCAGTATAAAGCATTCTTAAAAATAGACTCCGATCCTAACACCTGTAAACAATTCCTTTGACTCTCCTTAGATACTTTCAGTAATGTTTCTCTCCTGGTCAATACCAATTATTAAAAAATACTTTTGCTAAAGTATGTTTGCTGTAACTTCTTCCCGAATTTCTTCTCACTGCCCTCTGAAGCATCACAGAACATCCACTCGACCTATGCACCTGTGAGCGTTCCAAAGGCTATGGGCGTGCTCCGTTTCCCTTTCTCTTCTGTAAATAATTATCATCACTTCTTCGGATGCTCATTTCCACCTCTAATGTCTATAATCCTCACCATCAAAATTGTAGCCTGCACTTCGATTCTCAAAGTCAGTTGAACACCTCTTCTAACAAACTGGTAATAAAAGTAGAAATAAACAAATGCAACAATAATTTAATGGTCGCTGATTATTCTTTAGGACAGCAATTGCCACTGTTTAAAGCAGAATCAGCCTGCTTATGGATGCTATTGTCATTACTCTGTGTGACTACCCATGAGGCATGGTGTCCCCAGGGCCCAGCTGAGACCATGAATCATAGTAAATATGTATTAATTGACATTAAAAACAAGACTACACATTCAGTGAAAATAATTTTTAGAGAAACTTTTTATGAAGAGCTGCATCCGATAGAGTTTATTTCCTGTAGTTTGGAAATCTCTCCCATCTGTCTGGTCAGTGCCTGGCCTGGAGCTTTTATTTAGCATTCAAGTAGAACTGTCTTCATGAAAGTATGATATTGTCTTTCACTTGTCTTAGAGTATTACCTTGGGCACCAGCACCCTCCATTTCAACCACTTTATCTCTACTATGTTACATGAGTTTTCTGTGCAACTGTTTCACAATGGATTTTCATTGTTCTCTTAATTTTTTTCTCTTCATAGCTCTGGAAAACTATCTTTCAAATCACACCTGATAAATGCAGCAAAGCTTAGGAGTTATAATTACCCAACATCTGCATTTACTCTGGGCATCTGGCCAGTTGAGCCCTGTGTGCATGTGTGACTCCTGTCGCCTGTGAGTCTGACATATTACAGTGCCATACTTCAGTGGCATGCGTGCCTCTTTCCATGCTTCCCATGCTTCTTCAAAATTCACAACATTCTAGGCACTAGTGGCAGCCGTATTTTCCAATTTATTCAACACACATTTTTCTTATCACCTTATTCTTGAAATCGTACGGATCAGGGGAAAGAGAGTCACTCTTACAGAGGTATTATTGCTCTTCTTTGTGAAAACCTCAGAACTTTATAAGTTTAGAAATTTCTTTTCAGAGACAATCTCAGGCGGAATCATGTAACAGCTGTCATCAGAAATCCTATATGCCTCTCAATCATGTTTAGCACACTCACTGTACTACTCTCCGTGGCCACCCAAGAACCCCTACAGAAGGCTTACACCTGACACATAGTTAATGCTTTAAATTCCAAATGCCCTCTTTAAAATTTGTTTCTCTCATATTTGGTTTTCTCATGACTCTGTTCTTTCCTGAAAATTTTAGTTTTGTTCAAAGTTAATATATTGCTTGAAAATAATGTTTGAAATAATTATTCCACTAAGGTCAAATCATCTGACTTTAAATGACTGAAAATTAATGTTGAAAGTGTAGATCTCATGGGGAAATAACAAGGTTGTCCTGGATGCCAGAGTCTTGCAACGTTCCTCCTGAAATTCTCTATAGCTGTTCAGCATCTACTTTAGACATACATGGTCTGCATTAGTGCTGTTATCCCAAATGATTATTGATTGTGATAGTTTAATATTCCATAATTACTCCTCCCTACATATAGAACCATACACTCACATGTCCTCTTATTTTAAGATGAACTCAGTCACTTACTGGAAGAGTATGTTATATATGTGTGTGTATGTGTGTCTATATTAATTTAGATATCTCTTCTTCATGCCTTTCTGCTTGCACGGGAGAATTTGAGGATTAAAGACTCTGCTGCCAAGTTATATTCATCCATGTGAGGAGCAGTGGTCAGATTTTATAATGATGTTCTTTGCCTCTAATTGCTTGTTTTTCCATACACTAATCACCCTTTGCCTGAGGACATTTTTCATGAACTCCCTTGGTGTACTCTCTTTTCTTAGCTTTAGCTCCAGTTCATGGCCTCTTATTTTTCAGTCCATTACCTCTTCAAATAATTTGTGGCTTACCACTTTATATGTCCTTCAAAATTTTATACAACTCAAATAACATTTTTCTTATTTTATATAGATTTGTTTCAAGGTTCTCTTATTTTCCTTGGGTAATTCTTACCTATAGATAAGGAATTAACTTTCATATTTTATTCACTTTCATGATATATATATAATATATATATATAATATATATATATATATATAAAGATATTATGTAATATCATGATTTGGTACTGGTTCAATGTCTGCGATGCAGTCAGTAGGGATGTGAACAAGACTTAAATACTGCCAATGAAATAAGTTAAGGGATCCTAGAGTAAAAAGCTATGTACTTTCTATTATATTTTTATTTTGTTTTGTTTTAGGAGGTAGGAAACTAGAATTACAGTAAAAGCATGCGACCCTATGAACATACTTAGGTGGGGAAAAAGTCTGACTAGAATATTTTGTAGTGGTAAGAGATTTTGTTTTATTGATGATGTAGTTTAGTATCTACTTTGCTCATATAATCATAGCTGAATATAAGTCTTAGAACTTCTTTTCCTGGGATCCCAGGGTGGCGCAGCGGTTTAGCGCCTGCCTTTGGCCCAGGGCGCGATCCTCGAGACCCAGGATCAAATCCCACGTAGGGCTCCCGGTTCATGGAGCCTGCTTCTCCCTCTGCCTATGTCTCTGCCTCTCTCTCTCTCTGTGTGACTATCATAAATAAATAAAAATTAAAAAAAAAGAACTTCTTTTCCTATTAGATCTTGGGAAAATATGAAAAGTCAAAATTAGACAAGTTCAGGAAGTCATATGATAAAATTCCTTCAATTAATTAATCATCAAATGATCCAAATTTTGTCTGCAGGTTAAAACAAGAAACTGAGTGTTGACCTGTAGGTAATACATACACAAGAGAAGCTGCAAGTATTCACCACTCAGCTAAAATAATTTTTACTTATTTTCTTCAACAGACAAAATAGCAACTGAGAGCAAACAAGCTAGTAAGGAAGTTCTGGGCTAACAAGGGATCAACTAGGAATCAGCCAATTGCTCAAACTCCGTCAGCCACCATTCATTCTTGGCTGCCTTGGTCACTGGTCTGCACTTACAGGTGTCTTCATTCTAATATGAAGAAGGGACTGGAATCCAGAGGATCACCCTGTAGTGGTCTGCAAAAAGCGCAACACAGTCCAACAAGATGCAGAGTCAGTACTTGATGTTTTCTGGCAGGTCAGACCTTTCTACTACTAATCGGAGAAACTGAATAGTCTTGATGTGCTTCCATGTTTATTGGCTTATGGTTGCATCAAACATATTCTGATGATACACACACGGACATACATATATATATATACATATATAAGCACATGTGTACCCATGTATGTATGGTTTTCAGTTCACACCATTCCTTATCAAAACATTTTCAGGACTGTCCAAGCATATTAACAACTAATTTATAGTGATATTTAACTCTATTAGGCAGTGTGGTCATACACTTGAGCGAAAAACAAAGGTTTATAGCTATACTCTAAGAAAACATGTTTATAAGCAAAGGAACACTTTGTAGTGGGAAAACTTGTTTGTTGCTTTCAAGTTTCAAGAAAATATGTTAAAATTCACCCTTATTCAAATGTAGGAAGAGACATCCTTCACAAATTTCACTGCACGATCATAATATATATTACTTGTTGGATATTTGTAATAACTTTTTAAAGGGTCAGTTATAAAAAGATAAATTAACCAAGCATTTTAGAATTGCCATTTGAAAACATGTTTCTGCTGTTTTCTGGTGAATTAAAATGTCTTCATAAAAATGTTTTGATAACCTAGGATCTCTAACTACAAGCAAATGTCTAAATAGAACACTTTGGAATTTTTTTACCTGGAATAGACAAATTTTTAGATCAAGAAATATTTCCTTAAATAACTAACATTCAAATGATTTGCATTTGAGGATATTGAGCTACTTGTGCCTACCGTGGAGGAAGGTAGGGAAAAGAAAAATGCTGCAATGCATTATAAAAGGGCTTTCAGTCAAACTGAAAGGAAAGGCATATCAAATTTCATAGAAAGCCTTTGAAATTAGGAAACTTCTCATTTGAATTCCAACAGTCTTCTCAGTAAAATACTGTAATTACACTCTGTTTTCCCCTCCCCCATTTTATAATTATCCTCACATAGTTATCATTATTCTTAATGGCAAGTAGGTATCTCAGTTTTACATTTATGAAAATTTTTAAAAATTGCAACTGTCCCACATCTAAAAATAGAATATAATTAAAAAAAAACTTTTTTGAGGTGCAATAAAATGTTATTAGTAAGGATCACAAATAAAGTTTAATTTTCAGCTACCTAAAACCAGTATCAAAGTTTGGCTCATTAATAAAAGAACTATTCCCTAGGTCAGAAAATAATTAGGTACAGAATTAAAAAAATGAGAAGGTACATATTTCTGGAGGTCATGTTATACCTAAAATAACCAGAAATAAAATTGGTTTTTATGTGAATCAATAATTGTATTTCAAAAGGACCTCTACTTTATAAAAGAAACTATGAATTTTATTTGTAAGGCGAAGTAAAATAGAAATGTCTCTTTGTTAACCTATAGTTTTAAGGATGACTAAATGGGTGAGAACAAAGACTGAGCCAAAATTATATGAAAGTCTTTTAGTTAGGCTAATTACCTGTCATATCTTCCAACATCTTCTAGACAATTTGGCTATAGAATTATAAAGTTTGGAAAATGTTTTGATGCAGTCATTTTTGTAATGATGAAAACTGCCTGAGAGCAGAAGTTGCCTTTTTTATTTCAGACAAACTTTAGCACTAATAAACTGCACTAGAAGTGGCTTTGAAAAGCTTCCTGTAGACATGACACACTTCATTTCTGCTCACGCGTCATTAACTTGAGCAGGTCAAAGCAGAAAGCCCTCCCTGGGATGAGAGGAGCATCATCTTCCCGAGGGCAAGGCAATCCACCATGTTACTTCTTATTCCTTCTTGAACTCATTCAATTTGCCACACCTAACTCCCATTGCCTACTGGTGATGCCAGAAACGGTAATTTTTTGAGAATTTCGGAACTTAAAAATATCTTTAACCTTTCTAATATATCAATAGTAATTTGGGTATGTGATGTGAAAGTGAAATAATTTTCATCAGAATATGAATGAATTGTTCCAATGGCCTCACACTTCTACTGGTATTATTGATTAGTACCAAATGATCTGTTCAACAATTACTTTTGAATGGCCTGTAATTTTAATTTAAGAGCTTTTAAGCTTTATTTTTCATCTCAGATCTACTGAAATATTAAAATAATGTGCTTTTTTATGGGTCTTTCTTCAATTCTTTTTTTTTTCTTTTTTTTTTTTTTTCTTCAATTCTTGTTTAGGGGATGGGCTTGACCAGTCCATTGGAGGATCCCAAATGTCAATCACTGGTAGGTCTTTTCTCTCAGGTTGGTGATTTTCCATAGAGAGAATACTCCAATCTTCCGCCAGGGTTATTGGAGCTAAAGGAGGCTTTCAGAGTGGAGACGCTTATCATTCAGTGTGTTGTCTTCCACTTTCACTTTATCTATTTTTAGTATTTCATCTCTACCTGGTCCTTTGCTGTGAGTTTTGAGTTTTATGGCTTTCATCTTTCAACAAAATAACCCTGCAATATTTTAGCAGGTTTAATTAAAATAGCTATGGTTGCATGACTTCATGTTTACTGTGTGTGTACATGGAGGAGGGGGTTCTAGTGATTTTATATATATTTTTGTTTGTTTCTTATAAAGACTTTCAACCAATCCTTTGGTTTCAGCCCAATTATATTATTATATTCCACCAGGTCAAAACTTCTGATTGTCTTGCTTCTAAATATGTGACCAGTTGCAAGTAAAATCCATATTATACATTATAATCAGTATTAGAGTTTTAAAACATTGGGAGTAAATAATTTAAACATGAGAATTTTGAGAAATTTAAAAGCTATGATTTTTCTTTAGTAGATGATAGTAAGATATAGTCTAGTGGAAGAGATAATATCTAGGCTACCAATAAATAAAAATTGGATAATCACTGAGGAAAAAAAGTATTGACAATAGGAAATTTAGAAGATAATCACAAGGAATAATCTTCAGGTGACTGAGAAAAGTTGTATCAGTATTAGGAAGAAAAGTGTGCTATAAACTTACCCTCTTGACCTACGCAAAGAATCCTACTCGTAATTGAAAATCACTCTTTAATGTCAAGAATTGAGTTTCCTTTTCTCATTTCTTTGTGCCATCTTCAACTTCTTTCATCAGTGTTTTACAGATTTCAGAGTACAGGTCTTTCACCTTTTCAGGTAGGATGATTTCATTCACATATGGAATTTAAGAAACAAAATAAATGAGCAAAGGAAAGAAAAAAAGAGAGGGAGAAGTAGACCAAGAAACAGGATCTTAACTATAGAGAATAAACTGGTGGTTACCAGAGGGGAGGTGAGTGGGGTGAGGGATGGGTTAAATAGGTGATGGGGATTAAGGAGGGCACTTTGATGATGTCACGAAGTACTGAATCACTGTATTGTACACCCGAAACTTTAAAACTTAAAAAAAAACAAAAGAAAAAAGAATTGTTTTCTCACTGTAAATAGCAGTTGCAGGAAACGGTATGTAACACAAAACAAAACAAAACACAAATAATGTCCTGAACTGAATACCTAACAAACACTGAACACTGAAGCAAAATTTCCAGAACTTGTGAGAAAGTTTTACTGAAGATCTGTCCTTCAAATCTCTTTTCAGATATTTCGGCTCTCAGGTTACCTTCCTGTTAACCACAATTTAAACCAATCTGGTCAAGCCATACACATTATTCACTTTGAACATTAATATATGATGTTCTATTTTTCAATTAGAACGAATGTTTGTTACATTGTATATAGATCTGATTCACATGTGGGAAATATATTAGATAGCAAATCGAATTTAGAAATAGAATTCCTAACACCAAAACTTTTATTTGTGTTAGTTATGTTGAATGTGATGACCAGGAATCCTCTATCCTTCTTTTCTCATCTGATGATTACTTTTTGTTCTGTGGTTTATTTCACATTCAACAGTCTATTTCACTGTTAGCTCTTCCTAAAACCAAGCTGTGTAAGTTTTCAGAAGCATGCTTTCTTCAGTTTCACATAGCTATTAGTACGCTTTCAGTAACAAATTTTTATTCATGAGAATGAAAGGAAAATAAAAATACATTGGAAATCATCTTCAGAAGACTCATCATCCCTTTTCCAATTTTCATTTTCTGCTCCAAGTACTTCCAAATATCCCCATCTCATGAATTCTTAGTCTCAAAATTTATTGTCTGCTTCTGCTAAGTGGTATCATATAAATTATATGAAATTGCTGGTACTGCAAGATGGAGGAAACATTTCATCCCCCAGGAGAATAAAACCCTGACCACACTTTCATAAACACAGTGAAAGGTTTACTCTTGGAACAACTTGTTACTAGTGATTTCTGGGTCATGGGAATCCCAAATACCACTCCAATTTTCAGGTATAAAATATTTTTGCACTCTGTAGATGCTATGTACTATTTGGGTCATTGGCTGTGTATTCTTCTATATCAGTTCTGAAGCTCTCCAATTACATGGTAAATGAGAACTGTATTATGACCTAAATGAGTCAGGGTGGAATATTTCATCATTTTCCAGACCAAGTGATCTCGCCAGCTTCAGACTGCTTCTATGAGTCATTCTTTGAATAGACACACAGAGGTGTGGCTCTGCATCAGATAGTAACCCTAAGAGCCCAGTCAGATCTCAATATCCAGAACTGGTTACAGGCTTTCTGTTCTGAGATACAGTTTGTAAAGTTAATAATAATTTAAAAAATTATCCTAAGCAAACTGATGAACAATAACAGCAGAGTAGGCAAGTGCTTGTGTGTAATCCAAGGGTAGCAATGAATAAGGACAGTCACAGCAGAATAATAAGCTATTAGGAAATCTATAAAAAGTCCTCTTCATATTTTAATGTAACAACGTAAGTCAAATATTTATAAAGCATCATTCTAAATGCATCTAAAGCATGCATTTATTACAGCAAAACCAAACTCTAGATATGTAAGAAAAGGCAATACTCATACTAAATACTAGTTGATATTGGGCATGAAGAAGAAGTCTTAGGGGAACAAAAGTACATTCAGAGAAAAAAAATGTGTTAACAACACTAGACTCTTTAGATTGTCTATGACCACAATCTCACTACAGGAGGAAAAAAAAAATCATACAGATTTTTTATTTGCGTCCAGAGTGGATTACTTTGTATTGACTAGAGTCTGGCAGATGTTTGAGGAACAAAAATTCCTGATTAGATCCAATTGGTGTAAAGAAATGAAAATATAGTTGGATCAAATTGATTTTCCCCTGTAACATATCACACAGACTTTATTTCACTTAAAAAATACACACATTACAATACCTCACAGAATGTTTGAGCTCTATCTTTACTAATTTAGGAACACTATTCAGTAAATAGGAGGACCATCTGGAAGATCAGGCTAAATCAATAAAGATCGACCTTCCTGCATAAACTCTACTTGAAGTTTAAAGATCATTTGCAGCCTTGGAAGGATAGTAAACTATTCAGAAGGAAAAATGCAGTCTGGTCTAAGTGGTTTGTTTAGTTAACAGAAAGGCTTGATTAGGTTCCTCTAAAATATAATTAAAATAGGTAGCAGTAAATGAGACATAGTGAATAATAACTTACAGGCAGTGGGATTTTCTAATAGACATTATTAAGTAGAATCTCCATAACAAAATAGCCCTCCAGAAACTCATCTCATTTTTAAGTATGGTATAAACACTGATTTTTACAAATTCTAATTTCTCTTAGCATTTTCAATGATTTAATGAGGTAGCATCCATTAAAGTATGGGTGATTCAGCAATTAAAATAATTGTAACTTTTCTTAGCTTTGGGTTAAACTAAGCCCATTAGAAGAGAATATTTTATACTACCTCCTACATAGGTCTTAGAAGAATCAATACAAGGTATAAAAACACCATCCAAAAAGATTTCATCAGTGTAATTAGCTACAGTTTAGAATCCCTCTTAACCAAAATAAATATTGTATCTATATAAAATCTATACTGTATCATATATTTCTAGGACTTTTGATTAGTAAGAGTATATAAAAGAGTTAATTCTTTGTTGTGTTACTTAAAATAGTAAGTCTAACTCAAAACTGTAATGTATAAACTTCACTATCTAAAGGAAAAAAAATCAGTTTTTAATTAACTGATTTCCTGAGTCTTCTCCTATACTTTCTCTCCCTAAATTAACTCTGACCTGAAATTCAAAATGTAGTTAATTCAACGTCATTTGTATTTAAAATTTAACATGGTATCTTATATCTAAAACTTTCAAACATTGAAATTTCTTATCAAAATATTGTAAAGATTCCCCAAATGTAATGAATTTGATATTTCCTATATTTACCTCAGAAAAATTTCTGAGTGTATGTTCACATGTAATATGTGTATAGATAGATAAATAGATTTCTTTTTTAAGATTTTATTTATTTATTCATGAGAGACAGGGATACAGAGAGAGAGAGAGAGGCAGAGACACAGGCAGAGGGAGAAGCAGGCTCCATGCAGGGAGCTGGACGTGGAACCCGATCCCGGGACTTCACGATCATGCCCTGGGCTGCGGGCAGGAGCTAAACTGCTGAGCCGCCCAGGGATCCCCAATAGATGTATTTTTAATAGAGTGGTAAATAGTAAATAATTTGAAATCAAAGACTTGCTCGTATTTTGAAAATTAGAATTGGAAAAGAAATAATTGTGGAAATAATAACCTTTGATTTCTAAGTTAAGTGAGCAGCAGTTCTCTGTTACTCAATAAAGTAATATAGGGGGGTTCTTTCAACAGAATATAGAAGGATACATAAAATATCCCCCAGAAGATTAATACTAAAACACTGAATGATAAAACGTATGATGTATTTCAGTTTCACTGGCAAAAAATAATTTCCTTCTGATCTTTAACACTGAAATCAATTTGTAATTTTTTGATGAATCTTATTTAAACGTTAATTATTCTTTAAAAAGATTATTTTTATAAAATCTTTTTTAAGTTATAACATTACATATATTCCTTAGCTTATTAGTATATGTGGCCTTTTTATTCCTTATTTTAGTTTTAGGCTTTCATAGGATTTTATTTATTTATTAAAAATATTTTATTATTTATTTGACAGAAAGAGAGAGAACAAGCAGGGGGAGCTACAGACTGAAGGAGAGGGAGAAGCAGACACCCCACTGAGCAGGGAGCCCAACATGGGCTCGATCTCAGGACACCAGGATCATGACCTGAGTCAAAGGCAGATTCTTAAGCGACTGAATCGTCAGGCACCCCAGGATTTTAAAAAGTTAATTAAAAGCTAAGCAAATATCTATACAAATGTTTGTTTTTTTATATAACTGCACTCAGAAAATCAAATTACTTATGTTGGAAAATACAGGCTGAGCAAGCTTCTACCTAATATGAAAGAATATTGTATCACTGGTGTTAAATACTTTACATTAAACAGGAATTATAATAACTTCTGCCTTTAGTCATGACATATGAGAATAATTATATAAGTTGATCTCATGCTCCACTTCTCTTTTATATCTATTTGAAATGGTACCTATGCATGTGGCTAAAAGAAAAATAGCATGTAATGAAATTATATGATAGATGTAGAATTTTGAGAAATACTTGACAAGAGTACACTCCAGAATATTTTTGTCCGTATTTGTCTATCTACCTATTTGTCTATCTTCCTTCTCCTCATCTATCATCCCAGCCAGGTAGTGTGTGTTTATGTGTGTGCTTTAAGATTTTATTTATTTATTTTAGAGAGAAAGAGAGAAAGCAGGGGGAGGAGCAGAAGGAGGGGGAGAAACAGACTCCTCACGGAGCAGGGAGCCCGATGCAGGGCTTGATCCCAGGACTCTGAGATCATGACCTGAGCAGAAACAGACACTTAATTAACTAAATCCCCCAGGCGCACCAAGACCTTTTACTTTTATAGTTACATTGTGCTCTGGGGTACAGTTCTGGAACTGCTGCAAGAAAATAAATTAAAATAATGTAACTATATTAAAAAAATTTAATGAGTACTTCTAGATCACATTAATTAAATCTAAGTCTTATAGAATATTGATTTATCATTATAATATTTTAGAATCATCATTTTAGTATCATCAAGTAAATGACCACTGAATAGTTCTATAATTGGTTAATTTGATACTAATTTTTTTAAGATCTCTAAAAAGTCATCTAAGTCCCAGGGTACAAGAATTATGCAACAGCTCTTCATCTACACAGAGTGGGAAAATACTGGTCCACACCTTATTTTAAGTCTTTATTGCATTTGATTTTCTTAATTCCAGTAACTGAACTTCAACACATTTTTTTTTTTGCATAGGTTTTAGTTGATTTAGTTAATATGCAGAATTTTTTAGTACAGGAAACATTTTTGATGTATGGAATACTCAATTTTGCTCACTATATAGGTTGTTGAAAAAGATAGGCATTATAATTTTGAATTATTATTTCCTCATATTGGTTCCTGGGGACAAAACTTACTATTCTAATGATTGTTCCAATAACCCAATCTGTTGTCGAATGATATTTCGGAACACCGGCATACAAACATTATAAAACCCCAAAAATATTTCCATAAAAATTGCGTTTTAATGGTCACTTCCTTGGTAGTCATGCAATCTCTGAAAGAATGTCAGCTTTTAACCACACACAAAAAATTGACCTAACATTACTCAAAGGAGAATGTAGTCATTTTGCCAGTTGTAGTCTCCTAAAACAGAGTGAGGTTAAAGCAATGACCTTCAAACTTTGGTGTCCTTTGGAGTTCATCAGGAGACATCTAAGCGTCTGCATTTTTCTAAGAACAAAAATAAAAGAGAACCCAGAGGAGGTGTAGTTATCACAACTTCTGGGGAAAGTGGAGAAATGATAGGCCAATGGGGACCAGCTAGAAAAGCCGGTTAGAACAAACAGGGCACGCAGCTTGTGGGGAGGCAGGCAGGCGGGGAGTTGGGGGGTGGGGTGGTGGGGGGAACACAGCCTGACTCACTGGATACAAAGCTGCAGAATTGTATTGGAGAGGCTCTAGCCAGAGCCCACCCTACGGGTGCTGGGCTGAGTCTTTACAGGTAACTTCATACTTCAGACTGTGGAAATCTAGAAGTTACAGGGGCCACGCTGCATTTGGGTTCTTTCAGTCTAGAAATTTTTATTAACAGGAAAGTAAACTATTATTTAACCAAGTTTTAGGGTGTATTGTGAGGAGAATATATTAAAATGATGCCTTCTACAATTTTGATAACTATTTGTAAAAGGAGAGTGGAGCTTTCAGTAAAATACAAAAGTGTAAACACAAAATGGGTAGAAAATTCTAACACACTTCCAATGGTTTTGTGTTTAAAGATGAAAACATGTTCTTTCAGTATTTTAGAATCAATTGTTATGACTAATAATAAATAAATGGATGAAAAATTCAAGAAATATGAAATTACTGTGATAGACATGAAAATTATAGTAATCAGCATACCAGTCTTTTATATTTACCATAAAAGAAAAGGTTATTCAAGAAAAATCACATTTCATGCTGTCCTTGTAAAAATTCTTCAATATTCCTTGAAACTAACTTCAGGCACACAAAGAGCAAATATATTTACAACAAAAGCCCATTTTGAAGTACCTTACTAAACCATTGCTTTGAAGACAGGTGGAGTTTTGTTTCTAAAATCTTTCATAAAAATGAAAGCCATATCAAACTATCCTCATTTTTAAGTTCTACACTGTACATTATATAGAGTGGACAATCAATAGTCGTCACTTACGAATTCATTTTTTTTTTATCTTGGCCTTCTTACTCTTTTATAATCCAAATGTGATTTTAGTAAATGAAAAAAAGAAAATTGAGGATTTAAAACAGAGAAAATGTCACATATTCTCATAATAGAAAATAAATGTGAAGTATATTATTTTTAGGGGTAAGGGATTTTAGAAATATTATCTGTGTTATTTTAATAGGAAAATATTATAAATAAATCACCCACTTCTATGCATCAGAATCCATCTTGCTGTGCTTCCTTCCAGTATTTTTCTCAAGTTTTAATTCTTTGTGTTAATTCTACATCTCATACATATTTATTTCATAAGCATTCTCCTACACTAACATTGTCCACAAACATCAAAATGCCCACATAATAATTCTCATGGTGCATATGATCTGGTCTAAAGCCCCATCAATTGCTGTGGTTGTTTTGGCAGAGTATTTGATCAAATGTCTTTAATCCATTCTCTTATAGAAAATTTAATTCATTTTCTTTACAAAGTTCCTGTCATATATAAAGGCATAATCAACATATTTAGATCATTTGTCACATCCTTTCATACGTGTAGTGCAAATGGAACTCCTGGTGACCACTTTTAAAGTTCATGGTATATACTACCAAGTTTCTTCCTACAAGGTAGCTATATGTATAATATTCTTTTTAGAATATAAATACCTAAGGGCAGGAATTTGTCTTAGGGTGTTGTTGCCCAGATCTACTATATGGAAGGAACTCAATAAATATATATGAAATTTATAAAAGAAGGAATTGAGTAATGCAATTTGTAATGCCCGTATTATAGCATCCTTGACATTACCAAATATCAAACACATATCCTCTGTTATTGTAGATGAAAACATGCTATGTCTTTTAATTTTATTTCATATATATATTTCTGGGCATTGAGGTTTGTTTGATGAGTGGCGTAAACCTGAATCCTTACAGACAGTGTAGATTGAGGGGCCTCTAGCACCTGGGGTACCCAGGGGTTTTTCATCCCAGGACTACTCTGTATCCCAGTGGAACTCCTGAGATCTCTTGAGATAAAGCTTCCTCTGGGAAAAGTGGTACCTAAAGCCTGATTCAGCCATTCATGGAGCTGCCCCCGGATACTTAGAGTATCCCAGCTCATCCTCTCCTTCCCTCCAGCATTAGGATCTGCACTCACTCCCCACATACCTCAAGCCACTGGTAGGACCTCATGTACCCTACTTAGCTTCCTGGGAAACCCCATTCAACATCCCCCCAGACCCGGCTCTGGCCCACACGCATCTCCCAGGGTGTTCAAAAGAACATTTTCTTAAGACGGGGTTTAGGTGGAGGGGCCAGCTCCCTCAGCTCAGAGTGCTGGCAATTGAGCTGAAAAGAGAAAAAAGTGCCCTTGGGCTGCTCTATAGGGAAAAGCTTCAGGGCCAGGGAACATGATCTCTCAGGGAAAGTTCTAGATACCTCACAGCTGCTGGAAGGGAAACTGGTCCCTAAAGATGTGCAATGGAATATAGCACTCAAATTACTGCAGGCTTGGGCCTTGGCAGATGTCAGATTGGGGCCCCAGGGCTGTGTGCCAAAAGCCCATGTCGACTGCCTAGGGGTCCTGGAAGGCTATAGATGTGCAGCTGATGTGTGTGCAGTTCATTCCATTCTGGCTGCAGCTGGTCCCACTCGTGCACAGCCTGTGAGCCAGAATTCCTTCCCTGGCACCTGGCTAAGCCCCTGGGAAGAGGTGCCAACATACTATGACTCTGAGTGTGGGTTCAGGGGCCTCCAGTGCATAATCATAAATTGTAATCTTTCACATTGTAAATTTTGATATATAAATTAGAAAGCCTTCAAATGCATCAAAGGACAAATATTGAATACAGAACATAAAAATCTGAAAGTAAAAATTCTAGTAGGAAAGAAAGCAGTTTTGTATGACACCTTCAAGTTTTATGGACTTTCTGTGTACACTATGTTCTAACAATAGATCACAACAATGATTAAGATTTTGATGAATATTGAAGAAACACCCTACTAATGAAAGTATAATTGATTGTAGAAGGGGAAAATAATTAATGTTGAGCATAGGCTAATGTATTCTAATATTTTATTTTATTTTTTGCTGCTTATATTTTATAAAGATACACTTAGAAATATTTAGGGGGGGAAAGTACTGCTGACATTCATATAAAAAAAGTCCTGTGACATTGCGTGTCTAATATGTACTAGTTTCATTTTTTCCATGGCCATCCATCCTATGTAACAATTTAAAAATAATAATAATAGTGTTAAAATAACTATGGAGCTATATATGTAAGAAGAGATGCCATAAACAACCGTTCATTTATTTATTCAGGAATGCATTTTTTTGGTCGCTAAGCTCTATCCATAAATCAAGGTTCTGCATCACTTGCTGAGATTACACCATAATGAACAATAAACTAGGAGACAGTATAGATTTTTTAAAGATACCCACAAACTTAGGTAATTAGGAAAAGAAGAAAAAAATGTTAATGAATGTTGCAAAGGGAAATTTCAGAAGGCAACAGACACTCTTACCAGAAGGACCTAAAGTAGATGAAAAAGAGGGCAGCTCCCATTGAGGGAAATTTATGATGAGACATGGAACTGAGTAGAACTGAGACAAAGAATGTGAAACAAGATGATCCTCAAGGTAAGGAAACAACATGTTTAAAAATGTGGATGAAGGTGAGCAAGTTTGGTTTATTTAAAAAACAAAAGAGAAGTCAAGGTAGCTGATAAAACATTGGTAAGATACTTAGTGGTAACACTTTCTATACTGCAAATGAAAGTAGAGAATAAAAATTTTGTAGATTTATGGTGAAATAGAGTATTTTTGCTGTCTGAAATTATATGTAAAAATATACAATAAATATATATAATACAAATGTGCATAGTATAGAAATATGTAGAAATAATACCCACACATATAATTAAAATACATAATATAAATTTCTTTCAAAATTGGAGCTTTCCCTTCATATTAATTTAAATTACTCAATGTATTTGAAGAATACTGAGAGCTCATTTAATCTGTATATATCAGCCAAAAATACTACTTTTTCAGATATTTCAAGAGAATCTGTTGTAAATATCAGGGAAGACTCAGGTTCTCTTCAACAAATCCCAAATTAATTATTAATTTTTAATTATATTTTTAAGGGAATAAAAGAAAGGTTCAGAATTTCAAATTGCACATTTCAGCCTGAGGAAATTTTCAATAGAGTCCATGTTTTTCTAACCTTGATAATGTAAATAACAATTAGATAATATTAGGTGCAAAAATAAATAATCAAGTAAAATGACCATCCTGTACTGATTAGACATCTTTTGGAACTGTTTAAAAGATCTAAGACACTCCCTCTCTTCCCTCAGCTACCTCCTCCCAACTGTTGAACAGTACACAAAAATGGTTTGCCGATTTCCAGCCTTTGGAGCAAAAGTTAGTCACCACTTCCTTTCCTCTCATGGATCAACCTTTATTATTTCTAAGAAGATTAATATTTTCCAACCTTTCCTTTCTTGTTTGGGGCACTGAGACGATGCCTTTATTATTTTTCCCGTATTTCAAAACAGGAACCATACAAAAATTCTCAGGAAAGATCATTTCAGGCTTCCTTTTTTTCTTTTTCTTCACTATGATGGAAAATCTCTCAAGAAATTAGGTCTTGATGCACCATGTTTTTCTTGTGGCAGTATACCCATTCCATATGTTCACGGATGATGAAATTATTGGCATGTGGAAATGGCCAATGGTGAACATGACATTTAACATAGTTTTCTATTTTTGTTCACAGACCCTGAGGCCCTGCTCTGATAATATATCAACTTAACTTTGCCTTGGTCTTCTTAGCTATGTGGCACTTCACTAATATTTTTAAAGAATCAGTAGAATAAAAAAATGAATTGAAGTTTCTGCATTCAGGCTAAAAATGATGGCATGGCCTCTGTAGCTCTCATGTGTGAACAAAAACACAGAGAATATTTAAATTATTTAAAGCGTTGATGACATTTTCACTAGGCAACTTGCCTTCTGTCTTTTTTTCCACCAGATGAGACTACATTTATGTGCAGGAAAAAAAAAAAGTGTTATAGTAAAGCAAAGAAATATTTTACTTGAAGTGAATCCATTTCATTATTAAGTTTGCAGAAATAACATTAAAAAGTACAGTAGTATAGTATAAAGCAGATATCCAGAAACCTAAAAGAAAGAATATGTACCAATACTGTTGAAAGAAAGAAAGAAGAAAGAAAGAAAGAAAGAAAGAAAGAAAGAAAGAAAGAAAGAAAGAAAGAGGAAATCCATTGAGGCAAGCTGTTGATTAAATTTCTCTCTATATATGCAGTTTTCCTTATACAAGAATGAGAAACAAAGACCTGAAACACCGGTGCAATGATGAGCTATAATCAGCACTCAAAGATAGTCAGGACTTAAAAGGAGATAAGTCTTCTGGAGAAGCTGCAAGAAGATAATCAGCCTGGAATCTGAGAAACCAAACAAGAACTTTATGAGCAGAGTGAAACAAACTCTTTAGTAGCAAATCTTTGATAAAAAATCATAATGAATACTTAAATAAATAGTGTCAGCATAAGGTAAAGGATAAAAGTCTTAACATCTCATCTGTTTGATAGTCAAAATTTGGTAAAAGGTTAAATGTTCTTCCTCATATAACTTACATATCACTCAGAGGCTTCCGAGTTCCTGGAAGTGCTATCAAGATGATAATCTTTTTCTGGAAAGTGACAAACCATCATTTCTTATTAAGATCACTGATACAATCTAGGTGTCTAGGTTATATACAGATATTTTTAAAAGAGTAATATAATTATATATAATCGATGTAAACTAATATATGCATAATTAATGCGAAGAAATTTGTCTTTGGACACAATGCCGATTCGTAAAAAAGTACATCTTAAAACTGTCTTTGAGGTAGAGTTTTGTTTTAAGTGACTCTTACATGGACCTCTCTATTTAGAATTTACACCTCTTGTAATTTGGCAGATGATATGTTTGAATATACTTCTTACCCTGAATAATCTTAATGTTTTTACTATAAAAATGGTTCTCTGAAGAGAGATGTCAACACTGCTAAATTGAAAGCCATTTCATTTGTTTTAATTTATATGAAACTGAATTATATTTTTGGCTCCCACTTAGTGGAAGGTCATTAGAGTGTAATTGTCCCATTAGCGACAGTCTGAAAATGTAGGCTTGAAGCCATAACCTATAAATTCATTTCACTGATCCTTTGGGGTTTGTTTTAATGCCTTCTTGTCTGTTAGCTTTCCAACAATATTGGATATCGTAGACAAGATGAATCTGTCTGTACTGTATGAAAAGCAGCAATGACTGGCCATATTCAGAGTGAATTAGTTTTTTTCAGGTGGTTCCCAAGTGAATAATTAATATTAACATGGCTAACAGAGTTTCATGCCTACTAATATGAAGGTGACATTCTTGTTTTTGTTTTTATTTTTCTCTCTCTCCAAAGTCATTTCTGCCTAGAGATGGTTGTGGTAAGAATTGAGGAAATGGAATTGGAGGATATTTAATAAAATGCTTTTGTGCTGAAATCCTGAATATTGTTTTTTTTTCTGATTTTTCACAATGAAAATAATAAATACTATCATAAGAGGATGAGGTTTTTAGGGATGTGAGGTGCTCTGTGCAGCATTGGACCAAGTTTGATCTGGAGACAAAACCCTGACACTTGTCATGCCTAATGTGTTCAGAATCCCCGCGAAAAGAGTGGCTACCAGGGATTATTTACACTTAAGATGCTTTCCTCTGAATCATGTGACCTGGATGGCTTGGGTCCAGGTGGACTGGGACTGGTCCTTAAAATAAATGGCAGTCATCATAACCTAAGTAGGTAGCATGGAAGTCTTGCCAAAAGACATGCCTTATTTTGATTGTGACTAATTAGACCAGTCTGGTCCTTGGGGAGTTTGGATAAAAAACACACAGAGATACATATGAAGGACATAAAGGAAAACCATAGGATCCATGAGGTTGTAGAAGCCATGAGCACAAAATGTCTTAAGGTTGGGAAAGTGAAGTAAGGGGTCATGGAAGTGTTCTCAGAAGGAACCAGAGAAAAGAAACAGAAAAGCCACATTACAAAGGTAGTTTAAATGAGTCATGGAGGGCTGCTCTTCAGCTGGCACACGCTGGTATGACAATCCTGCCATTGAAATATTGAAATAAGTTCAAAACGGTTGGTAAATAGCTGCTTCTCAGAGGCACCGATACATCTAGTCTTTGCTACCAGATGCTCTGGCTTCTCTTCTATATCCAGAAACTAAAGTGTTAAAGTCAGGAGCCTTTAATCTGATGGATTGAGCATTGTGCCTTACTGATGATTAATTATTTCAATTTCTATCCTTGTAGAATAAAGTGCTCGGAAGGCCTGCCCCTGAGGAAATAATAGGATCCTGCTCTGTAATCTATAAGACCTTGTGGGTCTATAGGAGGCTGATTACAAGGCTGTGTCAAGTGCTTGTTCATTTCTCTGATGCATTATCACAATAAATTTATATTTTCTTTAAAGATTTTATTTATTTATTCATGAGAGACGCAGAGAAAGAGAGGGGTAGAAACATAGGCAGAGAGAGAAGCAGGCTCTATGCAGGGAGCACAATGTGGGACTCGATCCTGGGACTCCAGGATCATGCCCTGGACCAAAGGCAGATGCTCAACCACTGAGCCATCTGGGTGTCCCATAAATTTCTATATTTGAAGAAATTTCTGTGTTCTTTTCAATCAGGTCATGTGAGCCTGACCATAACAGAGGTCACTCAAAATATAAAGTTGACATCAAACAAACAAACAACAAAAAAACCCAAAAATCTGTTTAAGGAGACTCAAGGTGTATGGCATTATTGTTCTTATGGTGTAAAACCTTTCCCTGCCTTCCATTCTATCCTCACCACTTAGCATTTTTCCCACAACTCCTACACCTTCAACTACACCTTACATATGCCCATTCCTTGTTCTCTAGATTCTTTGTGTCCCCTGATTTCTCTTCTTCAGCACAATTTAGATACCATCTCCTCTTTCTTTTTAGTTTTTAAGGATTTATTTATTTATTTTAGAGAGAGAGAGAGAGAGAGAGTGGGGTAGGGGAGAGGGACAGAGGGAGAAATCTAGAAGTTACAGGGGCCAGGATACATTTGGGTTCTTTCAGTCTAGGAATTTTTATTAACAGGAAAGCAAACTATTATTTAACCAAGTTAAAGGTTAAGGTCAGTAAACCTTCCCAAACTTCCAAAATCTATCAACTATCTTTCTAGATATAAGTATATTACTGATAACTTCATAAATAGGATTTTTTTTAAAGATTTTATTTATTTATTCATGATAGTTACACAGAGAGAGACAGAGAGGCAGAGACACAGGCAGAGGGAGAAGCAGGCTCCATGCAGGGAGCCCGACGTGGGATTCGATCCCAGGCCTCCAGGATGGCGCCCCGGGCCAAAGGCAGGCGCCAAACCGCTGCGCCACCCCGGGATCCCATAAATAGGATTTTTAAAAAAAGATTTTATGTATTTATTTGAGGAGGGGAGAGGGCATGCAAGTGGGGGGAGGGGCAGATGGAGAGGGAGAGAGAGAATCTCAAGCGGACATGATGCTGAGCAGGGAGCCTGAAGGGGGGCTTGATCCCAGGACCCTGAGATCACGATCTAAACCTAAACCACAAGTCAGACACTCAACTGATTGAGCCACCCAGGGGCCCCTAGTAGTTTGATTCATTACATTCTAGAGCACAGTTTTCTTAAATAGTTAAACCATAACAGAAATTGAAATACTTCCACCTTTTTCACATTACTTCTATCAATCATATCACATATAATGAGAATTACTCCATATAAATATAAACATAAATATTGTATACCCATATCTTTTCACATGCATATATAAAATATAATGTGTGTGTTTATGCAGTATGGAACACAATAGAGACTGCTAGATCACAGGAATCCAAAGTCTCTTCTCTTTTTTGATTGTACAGTTAGACTTCACTTTCCAGTTTCCCCTGATGTTAGCAGTGACCATGTGACTGAAATATAAGCAGAAGTGTTAAATGCCACTTCCTTGAATGGCCCACAGAAACTCCCTCTGGGCTCCTTTGCATTTCTGGCTGGCTGGACTGAAGACAACTTCCAAAGTAAATGGAAGCCAGGATGAAAATGGAGTACTCAGCACCAAAACACCTCATTGCCTTGTTTACTTCATAGCACTGCTGTCTGAGAAAACAAACAAAAAATGCATTTTATTATATTTTAGATATTATGCAGCTTTGAGTCTCCTTGCTATAACACTTAGTATGTCCTACTTGTTCATGGCATTAAATTGTATATCTTAGAAGAGAAGTTTAGATATAGCCAGTAAGAGATTTAGAACTTATTATCCATAAAATAAAAAATAAATAAATTCAATATTTTACTGATTTTACATATAAAGAGAATAACGTTTAAATCTTGATGATATTACTAGGTTTCTGGTTAAATATTAGTAAGAGCTATAACAGAAGTTCAATGAAGGTAAATATCCCATTCTCTTTTTGTTCCGTGATGTACACCTAGCATCCAGAATACTTCCTGACATATGATAGTTTATCCATAATTATTTATTAAATAAACAAACAAGAATCACAGTTTACTACGATGATCTGTTAACTTTCCAAAATTGTCTTCTTAAAGTTGAGCTCTTAACTATATCTTATGATTTCCCAATATGGGAAAACTTAAATTGGGTCATTTGAGGACAGTGCTTAAAAATTAGGGTGAGCAAGATGACCGAAGTGCAAGAAATTCACAATGAATAGCACAGTAGTCTGTGACTAGTAAGAGCAACAAGCTAGGAAACAGGTGTGAAGGGGTAAGGGAAGGAAGTAGCTGCTTGAATCAGAAAGGAGACATAAAACCATCCGACAGAAACTGTGATCTTCAGTCTAGAGATTTAGCCATCCCTCAATAACCCTATAGAAATGAACCAAAGAAATAAGTATCCCAACTGTACTCCCTACCATCCCTCCAATTCCTCCTTGTACTGACCATTGGCTGAACCCAAACAGAAGGCAGAGGGCAAAAGAGCCCATCGATGCAGTGTATATCCAATAAGCTCTTGCACAAATATCACCAGACAGAAGGTTGGAGATTGAAGACAGGGGGGCAAACAGGTTGCCCAGCCATCTCTCATAAATAAATGGCTTCACCTACATTTGTGGTCTCTACATTAAAAAAAAAAAAAAAAAAAAACACTCAATATTAGGCAATTAAGGTTTAATCTGAACATAAAACCCTCCACTTTGTTAGTTTTATTAATAGATACGACTGTGCCAAGGTATTTTTATACATTGAATAGAGATGAAATTCATAAACATGATATGGATAAATTAATCAAATAAAGTTATAACTAAAAGTATTGCTGAGACCATTTTATTCATTATTTTTCAGACTAGTATTCATACATTTGGTAGATGATAAATACATAATAGATATACAGAAGGTGCAACATGATGTGTGGTTTTAAGTTTTAATCACTCCTGCCTGGAAATGTAGTTCAAATTCTAAAACATTTGAGATGTGAGATGCTGGAATTAAAATGATAAGATACGATACAAAGTAAAGTCATACAAAAACAGAAATTTGAAGTGGTCACAATTTGCTTTCCTAGTTCTGCTTCTGGGATTAGCATGTATGAAAATGAGGCTTGGGAGAAACTGGATCTGAAAAATAGACTACCTACCCAGAAAGTCTCCTTTAAATATCCCAAGCCCCCAAAATGAGGGGAGGGTAAAACAGCCTCTTCA
Source organism: Canis lupus dingo (assembly GCF_003254725.2). Classification (NCBI taxonomy): domain Eukaryota; kingdom Metazoa; phylum Chordata; class Mammalia; order Carnivora; family Canidae; genus Canis; species Canis lupus. The sequence goes on from NC_064243.1 coordinate 10,333,676, forward strand.
ATCTTTCTCAAGAAGTGAGGACTGAGGGGTACCTGGGTGGCTCAGTCGGTGAAGCATCTGCCTTCAGCTCCGGTCATGATCTCAGGGTCCTGGGATCAAGCCCTGTGTGGGGCTCCTTGCTCAGTGGGGAGCCTGCTTCTCCCACTCTTGTTCCCTTTTCCCTGCTTGTGCTCTCTCTATCAAATAAATGAAGAAAAAATCTTAAAAAAAAAAAAAAAAGGAAGGATTGATTCTGAACACTAGAATAGAGGAAGTGTAGGAAAATACAGCCTGCTTGGGAATACAGATTGGAAAATGTGACTAGGAGAGTTTCAGGCCACTCATGCTCATGCGCAGCATTTCCTCCAACAACTCCTCCTTGTCTGTTTCTAGATCTCTTCCTATTTATTACGTCTCCTCCATCAGCATGGAGAACACACTCTTGTTTCTTTCATACCAAAAGTAACTGTCTTTTCTCTGGATCTAATTCCTCTCAGCTGCTACAGCTTTTACTGGCCAAATTTTACAAAGCAATTTTCTTTACACACTGGTTCAATTTTCCAAGCACCTAGAACTTCGCAATTTGTGGGAGTTTAGCCTTCACTATTCTATTCATCAATCTATGCTTGTTAATGTCAAAAAAGCTCTAACAGGTCCAAAGTGGAGTCACTGGTGCCAAGCACCACATCAGCAAACCAAGACTTAGTAGTAACCTAACTGGACTTTCAGCCTCTTCCAGGAATGTAACCTTTAACTGTCAGTCTGGAATTACCTGGTCAGCACTAATGAGGTACTCTACTGGGTAGACTTCATCTGTCCCCCATTTGATGGTGACTTTGCTAACAATCCACTCTTCCCTTGTCCCCCTCGACTTTCTGCCTACAAAACCTTCCATTTTGTACAGTTCCTCAGAGCTTCTTTTTATTTGCTAGATGGTACACTGCCTTATTCATGAATTGTTGAATAAAGCCTATCTGATACTTAAATTTACTCAGTTGAATTTGTTTTTAACACAAATTGTATGAAAGTTTCTATTTCCAATGACATTTTTTCAGATCTCTGTTTCTCTCTCTCTTATATAAATTTAAACTCTCTGATGTATCAACAGAGTCAACCACATCCTCTTGAAAAAATTCCTTTTCTGGGACATTGCACCCTTTTCTTTTCCCTTCTGACTTTCTAGCTTCTTTATCTCAGTACTTTTGGTGTCTCCTCCTTTATTGGTCTGTTGATCATTTGTGTTATTAAAGTTTGATTCTGAGTCTTTCATTTTTTAAATCTTAAACTACTCCAGCCACAGACCATTTTATTCTCACTATCGCTTCAAATATCATATTTTTATCCTTAGATCTGTATGCTCAAATATTTAGATCTGTATACTCAGATATTTATTTGACATTTCCACTTTTAATATCTAAGGGAATATATTAGAGCCATATTCATAATTTCTTCATCACCTAAACTATTAGTTTCCAGACTTCCATCTCAATATTGCATGACTTACTTTTTCAGTTAGTTACTTGTGCCAGTAATCTGGGGTAAGAATGGACATCTCATTCCTTCCAACTTCCATAACTGATGAGTCATAATATTTTACTGGAAATAACTAAAAATAGATATGTTTTACTAAACTTTAGATGTCTTGCTCAATTTATTCAAGGAAAAGGGCAAATAAAGTGATACATAAAATTTAATACATTTCACAGAGGGCTTTAAGAGAAGGTAGCCCTGAGTCAGGTTCCCAGTAGAGAGAAATTCATGAAATTAGATGTGGACAGTGTTTTTGCTTGTTTGTTTTTTCCAGGCAGAGAGAGGAGAAAGAGACAATAATCCTATATAGTTTTGAATCTGAGATACAATGGAAGACAGAAGATTGGAACAGAATAAGGGAGGGCGAAAATCGTAATTGTGGAATGGGGAGATATATAGGACACAACACGTGGAAACTTTCTTATGGGAGATTTGTGTGTTTAGATAAATATTGTTTCCTTTTAAAATATTTTTAAAGTTTCAGATCAATTTTAGATTTACAGAAAAATTGTGAAGGTAATATAGAGAGTTCCTGTATATCCCACCTCCAATGTCTCCTAATATCAGCATCTTATATTAGTATGGAACCTTTGTAACAGTTAATAAACCAACAAATACATTATTATTAACTGAAGTCCAGACTTCATTCAGATTTGCTTGATTTATACTTACTGCCCTTTGTCTGTTCCAGGATCCCACCTAGGACACCACATTGCATTTAGTAAACATGCCTTCTTCGGTTCCTTTTGACTCTAACAGGTTTTTTGTTTGTTTGGGGGTTTTTTGATACTTCTTATTTTTCACAATTTTGAAAAAAATTTTTTTTTGGTTCTGTTTTGTTTTGTTGTCTTTTTGTTTGGTTTGTTTTTTGGGGTTTTTTAGTAAAACTTGTTCTCATAATCTGAGCTCAAGACTTGACCTGAGAATGAGTTTAACAGGCTTAACTGACTGAGCCACCCAGGAGCCCCAACTTTGATCTGAGTCCTGCTCAGATAGGTTGTACCATGCATCTTGGATAGGATTTTCCTGGAGTTTTTCCCATGGTTATATGGGTTTATGGGCTTTCTTTTTCTTTAAAAGATTTTATTTATGTATTCATGAGAGACATACAGAGACAGAGAGAGAGAGGGAGGTAGAGATATAGGCAGAGGGAGAAGCAGGCTCCATGCAGGGAGCCCAACGTGGGACTGGATCCCAGGTAGGGAAAATTCTCTTCTCTCCCTAGTTTGTTGAGTATCCTAGTAAGTTTTTTTGTTTTGTTTTCTAATTGTGAACAGACATTATTTTTTTTCAAATATTCTTCCAAATTGATTGACTTTTAGTTTAGTCTGTTCATGTATTGGAATACATTGATTGGTTTACTAATGTGGAATCTGCCCCTAATCCCTGGAAGAGACTCCTCCTCTCCCACGGAAACTGGAGAGAGAGATGCTATCCCCCTTCATGTTCACATTTCAACTCCAGTCTCCTGAGAGAGTCCTGGGTTGTAAACCTGACAAGAGGCTGTTTTAAAAAAGATTTACATACATCTCAGAGGAGTAGAAAAAGAATTTGTAATTACAAGCTTAGAAAACAAATGCTCCAACGAAAGGGAGGTGGCTGTCTCTTTTAACAGGGAAAATCAATTTTCTTATTTTTAATTATTATGTGACCTTAAACAGTTGGTGGTGGTGGAGAATAAACTATTGAATTTGGGATGTATTTTACTTTTATTTGCTTAAAAAATATTTATTTATTTACTTATTTATTTATGTGATCTTTACACCCAAAAAAGATTCTTACCCTAGACTGACTGAGCCAACCGGGTGCTCCTCTTTTTTTTTTTTTTTTTTCTTTTTAAGATTTTATTGGATTTGGTATATATTTTAGAGGTCAAAATAACTGAATTTGTTGATGGATTTTGATGTTAATATTACGATTAAGGAATAATGCCTGATTGACTGAACTAAGCACTTGGTGAATTACAGTGCTATTCACTACAATATGAACATAGGGAAGGGCGAACCTGGATTACTCCTTTTAACATGTTAGGTTTCAATTACATGTTTGATGGAAATGTAGGTGAGGTGGGGGCACTCTGGGATTCAGGGCAGAGATGATGGCCCCAGGCCTGCCATTTAGAGTCATTATAATGTAGATGATTTTTAAAGACAGAGCACTGAAGATCACCCAGAGAATATAAGTATTTATAGAAGGAATCTAATGGAGGGTTAGGTCTCATGGAACTCAAACATTTAGAAAGTTAAGCATGGAGAATGAGAAGAGGGAAATGTGTAGTCTTTGGAGGCAATTAAAGAAATTCAGGAAGATAACAACCCATAAGGTGTAAAACCTTTCCCTGCCTTCCATTCTATCCTCACCACATAGCATTTCTCTCACAACCCACACCTTCAACTACACCTCACATATGCCCATTCCTTGTTCTCTAGATTCTCTTTGTCCCCTGATTTCTCTTCTTCAGTACAATCCAGATACCATCTCCTCTTTTTTTTTTTATTTTTTAAGGATTTATTTATTTATTTATTTATTTGAGACAGATAAAAAGAGAGAGAGCGAGAGTGGGGTGGGGGAGAGGGACAGAAGGAGAGGGAGAAAGAAAGTCTCAAGCAGGCTCCCTCCTGAGCCTGGAGCCTGATACAGAGCTCCATCACATTATCCTGGGCTCATGGCCTCAGCCAAAATCAGGAGTTGGGCTCATAACCCACTGAGCCACTCAGGCTCCTCCCCACCCCCCATCTCCTCTTTCTTTACCTCATCTTTCAGGACTCATTTTAAACATCTTTCTTCCTCAGAAAGACTTCTGTAAGTCCTCCTAAAGATTTAGATCTCTCTGCTATGTAGGTTCATTGTACTTAGCTCTCTGTTATGGCACTTAACCCCATTTTATTAGAAAATTTGCATAAATTTTTTATACCTCTTTCCTCCAATAGATTATAAGTTTTAAAAATTCAGCAACCAGATGGTCTTGCTCACTTCTATTTTCCCACCACTTGGCACAATGAAGCATACTTGTTGTATAAATGAGAAAATAAATGAAAGGAATAGTAAACGATTTTGGCTCTTCTGGACTGTTCAATGCAACCACAGGAAATAATCTTTCCAACTTGTTCCCATGCAAACTAAATGTACATTTATTTAGCCGGTACTTTAAAAGTCAGCAGAGGTTGTGAAAATAAAGGAAACTTCATTTAAAATGGAGTCAAGAAGCCCTGAAGGGGGAGCTCTCCCATGTATCATTCACTGCAGCCTGCTTCACCCGCAGAAAGGAAGAAGAATTATCTTGACAAGGGAGGACATTTTTCACATAGGAATTTTATCTCCTGCTTTTAAGAAAAAAAAAGATCCCTCCCTGCCCCAGCAAAGCACTAAGGACAGCTTGCAGCCAGTGAGAAACCACCACAATCTTGAATTCTTGTTCCTCTCCGATGAACTTTTGTTTAAAACTACCTTCCTGTATTTCTTCCTAAAACCTAATAAAAGCTGACCTTCCCTTTGTCTCTTTAGATTTGCCTGTGATTCATATAGCTTACACATCCCGAATAGCAATTCCTCTCCTACTCCCTAAAGTAAACTCATTTTGCTGGTAAAGTAACTGACTATTTTATTTTTAAGGTTGACAATGGTAAGAAAATAAAAAAGCCACTTCCTTTTCAATTAAAAAAGAAAGTTGTTTTTATCTAAAAGAGTCATTCCGCAAATGTGTCACATCGATATGCTAGTATAGTAAGAGCAAATACCATGTGACAATTAAATTGACTTCTGCATCTCATAGATTAAAGTTAGCATTGCCTTCACACACCAGTGAGTTCTCATATCATAAATAGTAATTAAAATATTAATCACAGAGATTCTCAGATGGTATAAGTTGTCTCTGTGAAGTGGTTTCCTTCTTTCTACCTTCCTTTCTTCCTTCCTTCCTTCCTTCCTTCCTTCCTTCCTTCCTTCCTTCCTTCCTTCCTTTCTTCTTTCTTTTTATTAATCTCATCTTATTACATCCCTAGTGAGAATTATACCCAATATGATCTGGAGATTAAACATACCATATAATCATTTTCATAAAGCCTGTTAACTAGGAAGCTTCCCTGTTTTTATTTAGGTAATTGACTTGCATAGCACTGACTTGCAGTGTAAGCTATAATAGTTCTAAAATGAAATGGATTTTTTTATAAGATATTCTCATTGCACATAGTAATGTGATTGCTTCTTTAATTAAAATGATTTCTTATTTGCCGAGGAAAGACAAACAACAGTAAGAAAAAAAAAAAAAAAGAAAAGAAAACCAAAGCAAATCTAGACCTTGATAGCTTTACTTCAGATTGTATTGCATTCAGATGCAAGATGCTTATGGATATTATCCCATTACCGATTCTTAGAGCAGTGGCTAATTCCATTAAACAATGTGTTGGCAGCACCACTATGTGTAACATACAAAAACACATGTTATTATTGCAAGGCAAATTGGGCAACAGTGCATATGAATATGAATTTTAGCTGGTAAAATGAAAATGTGCCAGCTGCCATGGCTAGCTAATAAGTTCTATAGTTTAAATATAAAGAACATATATTGTAAAAAAACTATTTTTACAAAATTATTTTATTCAGTGAAAAATGAAAGAAGCACTTCGGCAAGAACATGCTGTTAAGAAGGCAAAGCACTTTTGTTGATTGTTATCGTTCATTTCTTTGGTTTCATTTGCATCTGGATAAAGTAATCTCTAACTCTATTAATTTATTATTAAATTTGAAAAAAAGTGCTTTTGTCTAGATCAGTTAAAAATTTAATATAAAATTGTCTGATCGATCACCATTGACCAATAATGTGCATATTGAATTAAATGGTCCCCAGAAGTCTCTAGAAACATACTTTTCACATCCCAAGACTTGCAAAACTGTGGCTCTGTGTGCAGGATGAAAGAGAGCCAATAATAATCTCAAACTGATTGTGGACTCAACAACACATGTTTGGGGGGCATATCTTGCTGTCCTCACAGCTAACTCCAACCTGCAACAGTGTCTCCACTAGAGAAATCCTGGAGTAATGAATTAAAAGTTAGAAGAAAATAGACACAAAATTAAAGTAATTTTCTAAATCCATAGACATAAAGGTACATTTTCCCAATGACTATAATGTGAACAGTCCTGTAATTATAATTTAGATTAAAAATTAAAAATTGATAAACACTCCAGAATTCCTCCTCCAATACCTAACTCTTTCAATACAAATCTCCGTGCACAATGGAGCTAGCTGTTATATTCTATAAGTGTCCTGTGCAATAGACTCCCTTAGCCACAGTGTATGTGTTTAAACTTAAGTTAATATGAAGTAAAATAAATTAAAAAGTTATTTTTTTCAGTCATACCAGCCACATTCCAAGTGATCACATGTGCCCTGTGGCTTTTGTATTGGACAAGAAAGAGAATATTTCCATCATTGAAGTGAGTTCTGTTGGACAGTGCTGCTCTAGAAACGAAATACTTCTAAGACACAGAAAACTTAAAAGAAAGTTGAATTTCATTACTTGATCTCATGAAAGAGAACAAGTGACCAGATGTTATTAAAATTAGAAAAGAGAGACTTGACTTTACATTAAAAAAAATATTTGCCATATTTGAAGTTCACTTCAATTGCCATTATGGCAGGTTCCAAGAGGCCTCTGTAATGACGTTAGGGTCTATCTATCATCTATCTATCATCATTTCTTTCTTATATTATTACAATATTTCCTAGCTGGTTGTTTTGGTTGCCCATGTATCCTGATACAATATCTACTACAAGGCAGAAGAGTGACATTTCTAAGGTAGATCACACCTCATCTCCATGATCTCCAACAGCATCCTTTTTCATTCTGGGTAAGAACGAAAGAACCTGCAGTGGCTTACATGTCTCACTTCTCTCCCCATTCACTCTGTGTATCTAACCTAGTCTCTTCAACACATGTAGCCTATTTCCACCTCAGCGCAGTGGCAGAGGCCATTCTTTCTCTCTGCAGTATCTATCCTGGATAATGGTGTATCTCAGTCCCCTCTCTCTTGAAAACATTGTCTCGGATGTCTCATAAGTTGGACTTAGAAATGAAAGTACTGTACATATTTCCTGAAATTTGTGTCTTTGCACCTAAATATGTAATTTTTATCATGGCAGGAATTGTTTTCTTGAATGCTGTCTCACTTTGTCTCTTGAATATTTGGCACATAGACGGTATTAAGTATTTATTGGATGATTTTGTAAAGATAAAAATCACCACAATCCTGAATGCATTGCTGAATTGTACACTATAAGAAAAATATATTTTTGCACTAAGAAGAGAAGATTCTTGTGGATAAACTCAAAGAATAAAATCTGTCAGGAGAATGTTACATAAACTACAATAACAAAATAGGAATTGATAATGACACATCACATACAATGTGCTTATTGGTTATATGAACCAAATGCTTATTTTGGTGACCCAGCATGATCTTTCCCATTAGTGTGACCATGAAAATCAGGCACATATCAGACAAATAATTTCTGAGAATGACATTAGAACAAGTATGCTGCATACACATTAGCAAATACTTTCTTTCTAACTCCTTCTCAGCTTTAGATTGCCATCATTCATAAAATAAATTGTTATTTTCCCACTCTGAATTCTGTGTTTGAAATTTACATGAGCTATTTTCAGGTAGGACCATTTAGCTAGGTTTTCTGAAATTTAGTAGAGACAGTTGTTTACTTTTACTCAATTATGATTGTGAAAATAAATATTTCTATGAAAGGGACATTTCAGAAATGTGAAAAGCATTCCATCTGATACAACATACAATTGGAAGTCAAAATCAAAGAAAAAAGAATAGTGACTATTTCCTTTATACAGCTTTAATGATTTTGTATTCTTGTTTCATACACACTTCCTCTTACCCAGAATTCTGTATGAGAGACCACAGGATTTGGAGATATGCTCAAAGAAAAGCAAAGAGCTACTCAGCACCTCCCGTGAGGACCCCTCAGAGCATAACTTTCCGTCTCTTTTGGGCTAATGGTCTATTTTAATACAATGATATGAGAGGGAAATGCTCTACTTTGTGTATCTCCAGTTTTGGATCTATTTGTTAAAGCTCATGAAATACTCAATCCTGAACAACCACACAAATATTTCTAGACTGAGAAATACAACATGTGCCATTTACAATATATCCCATTTGAGAATATATACATATATATCCTTTCAGAGAAGTAAATATAGTTTTTCCAACAACCAGAGATGTTTTATCACAGTTTACCCCTCTCTTAACTACCCAGAAGAGTCTATATTTGAGGTCTTCCCCAGAGTGAGAGTTATCTAATAAGATAAATCTTATTAGAATGACCCATTTGTATGGCAGGACAGACTTCTAATTAACAGATCTCATTTCTTCTTATTGACCTTTGAACTGCCCTCCTCCTCTTTGAAGCCCCAGGGCCCTATCTCATTACTTAGCTCAAGATGGCATATATACCTCATTTTACCTTTCCGTCTTTGAACCTCTCCTGTATATGGGATTCCTATATGTACAAAATTAAATTTGTTTGTACCCTGTTAATCTGTCTCACGTCAATTTAATTACAAGCCAGAAGAATCTGTGAAGGATAGAGGAAAAAGTTTCCTCCTCCACCAATCCCCATATTTTAATGGAATTTTTAGGATTTTAAAGGCATTTGAACTTTAATTCTCTAAGTCTGATTCTCGTAACTTGTACTGTAGTCACATCATTTTTGTAAATTCTAATTTAATACAAACTCAATAACCATCTGAAATATTCCAGCTTACTATTAATAGCCTGCTGGACATATTTATATACCAAGGACTCATATTAATTTATAGTGGGTAATATGAGATCAATGTTAATGTATCTTGTGGTGACTATTAATCTTTTAGGAGTAAATAAAGTGAACACAGTTAAATATGATTTGATATATGTTCTATAGTCCTAATTAAATTTACAAAAATCATTAAGAGAGAAGTTAAAAGTAGACTTATCTCAGGGTAAGCTCAAATAACTCTTCAAAGATATTGTTAGCCTGATTTTCATTTCCAAACATGTTGCTGCTGCCATAGCAACTGGCATTTGGGGATGGGGTTAGTAGAATTAGTTAAGCCCGTAGAATACTCTATGCATAACTAATAGACATACCATTTCTGTTTAAAGTTTAATTGGATTTGTCAATGCTTTCTACTCAAAGACTGCCAGACACACATCTGTAGTTGAAGAAGCTGGGTGTATAACTCATTGCAGTGAAGGAGATCACAGTATGGGGAACTGCAGATATCACAATAAGAGCATGTTAGAAAGCACTAATTATATGATTTGGTCTTGTGCTAGGTAATTTTGGAGATAAATCAAGAAACTAGCGTTTTTTGGCATGCTGGATGCTGTCAGGAAATGGGGGCAAATCTATGTTTATAATGAAAAAATACTAAGCATATACATTTATAATATTTCTTATAAATCTTATCTGTATATTGGAAGAGATGAAGAAAGGCTAAAGCTGTAATTGATTAAGAAATGGAAGTCATTTTGTTAGCCAGAGTAAGGAGGTATTTAATCATGTTGTGGTTTGTACAATATTCATTTTTGTGTCTTTATTGAAACATGATTATGGAATGAAACTGTTTTGTCTGGATCCATTGAGGCCACAGACAGAGCGTCTGATGTTAGATTGTGTTCAACTGAAGAATACCAAGACCTAGCTGTGAGGGTCAGAATAGTTCACAGATGCCAATGGCTGGTGAAGGGGAGCAGATATTGTTATCCTAAAGTGTATCTCTTTAGCATAAAGATTATTTTTAGCTAAAGGCAATCAAAACCCTGCAGATTCAGGAAAATCTCTTTACCTCCCCCTTTGAATGCTTAAATTTACATCGGAAAGAGGGCCTGTACCAGAAAGAGAACTATTACCAGAGGTTCCTTTTAACCTAAGAAACTTATCTAACAGAGCAATCTTTGTTTTCCAAATATCTCCTTGCCCTTCTCCTGAATGGCATTCTCTTTGTATCCGCAGATCCCTACCCCTTTGTGAAGGTCAGGGTGGCATATGTTTCGATTATCTGACTGCTGCTTGGGCCTTATATTTTTATGGGTTTACCATACGTATGAAACTTGGATTTTCTAGATGATCAATAATATTCAATTATTTAAAGTTAAGAAAAAAAAAAAAAACAATTTCACTAATGAGTTCCATGACATATATTTTATACAGTGGTGGAAACTATTACTTGATGTATAATATATTAATCTACCTTAATAAATCACCTTTCAAAGAAAACACAAAATATTTTCAATCTTAGAAATACCTACTGTCTCATGATGACAATCATAACTTAGTAACAGTATTTATATACTATACATATAGTACAGTATACATATATACATTTATACATATTTGTACATATATTATATATATATATATATAATCTTTTTTTTATCTTATTGGCTTGTAATCCATTTCTCTCCCCTTAGGATATGAGTAGGGTTAAGAGAAGCCTGCTAAAATCAACTTCTTAGAAAGGAAACTCATGATTATAGCAAAGGTAGAGTTTTTATGTATGGAATTATTTTAGCTTGATAGTTCCTTTATTAGATTGCTTATGCTAAACAAACCTAGAGTCTATGAACTGTTTATCCTTCACACTAATTCTTTTCTAGTTATCATAATAAAATATTGTCTTCTACTGTGGATTTTTCTTTTAAACTTTTTACATTATCTTTTACAGGGTGGGTGGTTTTATTAATTTAATAGTTATCTTTATAAGTCATTTCATCATAATTTATGATATTTACATATTTTCTCTACAAAGTCTTTCCTACCATGTTTTCCTACAAATATTCCATTAAACAATCTTCCAATTTATTTATTTGTTTTTTTTTGTTTGTTTGTTTTGTTTTGTTTTTAATATAGGTTCTTTTAACAGCTGGAATTGATTTTTGGTGTATTAACTTTAAATACTAATTAAGCTACTTCTAATATATTGTGATACTTATAAAGATAATTATGCAATAATAGAAGCAGTTAAATTTTATGAAGCATGTGGTAAAGACTAAGCATTTGGAATTTATTGTAAATATCTTATTTTTCTGTTAATTCATATTGAGTACATCCCAATGATCCTTTACTAATATTGGGTTTTTTGTTTGTTTTTTTATGTCCATCACATACACCTGGTCATTTAAATAAGCTTGTGATACATTTCAATTAATTAGAAAAACATTACAACTTTACAATATTTAGCTTTTCTATCTCAAATTTTAAGCAGGTTTCTCCATTTAATATTCGTCTTGTGTTTAGAAAACTTAGTGAACTTTACGTTCTAAGAATTGCTCAGTTAAGTCCCTTCAGTTGAGTATGTAATTGAAATACTTCCAAATAACAAGATACTTTTTCCCCCAAATTGCATCTCTTATTTGATTATACATATTGTATTGGTCAGAATTATAACGGCTTTTATGAATATGATGTAATCTAATATCTTTCTGTCAGGATCCTCATTAGAATATATTTAGTATGTTTTTTGTATTGTTTTGTTTTGTTTTTTAAAATTTATTTTTATTTATTTGCAAGAGAGAAAGAGAACGAGCATGAGTGGAAGGAAGGATGGAGGAACAAGCAGACTCACACTGAGTGGGGAGCCCGACATGGAGCTTGATACAAAGACCCTGAGATCATCACCTGAACTGAAGTCAGACACTTACCTGACTGAGCCACCTAGGCACTCCTATTTCTCATATGTTTTTGACTGTATGTTTAACATTTAAAAATAGAATATCACTATTGATGGGCGCACAAACAAACCTATATTAAACATTCTCTTCAATACTCAAGACAAACTCAATCTCTTCCTTGAATTTATCTTTATTTCTAAAATTATATCGAATACATTTTGCAAAAAGTGTGGCATAGTAGAAACAAGACAGAATTTCACATCAAATGTGCGTATTATAGTAATACGTTTTTATCTCAAAACTTCTATTTATTTAATACTAAAGATGTGGCTTTATAGTAAACTAAATGTTTTACTTGTATTTTTTTTAAGATTTCTTTTTCTTTCTTTCTTTCTTTCTTTCTTTCTTTCTTTCTTTCTTTCTTCTTTCTTTCTTTCTTTTCTTTCTTTCTTTCTTCATGAGAGACACAGAGAGAGAGAGGCAGAGACATAGGCAGGGGGAGAAGCAGGCTCCAAGCAGGAAGCTGGATATGGGACCCTGAGATCAATTCCTGAGCCAAAGGCAGATGCTTACCCACTGAGCCACCCAGGCCTCCCTTACCTGTATTTTTTTAAATAGAAGTTAATAATCTTTATTTATGTGCATAGAGCATACCATCATTTCGGAATTACCATTCTGTGGTTAGTACATAAATAGCTTCAAATGAACAAAAATGGAAACAATTAATATATAATAGAAGTCATTGGGGTGTTAAACATTTGTTTTGGAATGAGTTAGCCCAACATATTGCTATTATTAGTTATTGAAAAACCAAAGCAAATACTAATACCACTTCTTTCCCTCAGTAAATGCAACTCCCTGGTTAACTTTATTTCAGGTTGAGAACATAAACTATAGAAACATACATTTTATTCTCAATCATCATTGTTTAGCATGATTATGAAGAGCAGTCTGAATTTTAAATTAACTAGGGGGCTGTATTTAAATGAACATAAATCTATTGAGCAAATATCAGTCTCATACTAAATATGATTTTTACCTATCAGTCTGTTTTTAAAGAAATATTATGAACATTTTTATGAATGACAGTTTATTTAGTGTTGTTTACATGCTAATATATTTCAGAGATCATTTCAGTGGCAAAATAGAAATGGATTAATTAGATTTGGTCTCAGGCATAGACAGAACAAAAACATCAAAATCTAAGCTTTCAATATAGATGTTGAATCACTACCTTGTACACCTGAAACTAATATAGTAGTGTATGTAATTTTACTTCAATTTAACAAAACAAAACAAAACAAAACTTCCAGTCAAGAAATCAGTCAAGAATCAATATCTAGTTTCCAAAATGGAGTAAAAAGACTAAAAATAAATAAAAATAAAATAGAATGTGACCTGAAACAGATTAAGTGCATGAAAAATTTAGCCCTACCAGTGCAAAAGAAGAACAAAATTATTGTTTTGTTTACTAAACTCTGGAATAGTCAGTAAGTTGCCTTTTTGAAAGTACCAAAGGAGTTTATTTTTAGTCATGCATAAGTTTCTTAAACCCATGATACAGAAGAGAATTTTCAAAGTTTCCATAATTAATGTTATCATATGAAGACTATTTCAACAAATTTGAATGAATAAACCATAACATTAGGACAAACATTAATATGAAAACATGCTCTCAATGTCTTTGTACAGTAGTTATAGAACTGAGGAAGTTATTTCCTTTACTATTCACATAAACGAAAACAGCTTCCACATTTGAATACATATTTATAAGTTTTCTTGATAATCAGAATATTTCCTTCAACAATTCTGTTGATTATTTAATAGAAATGATTCCAAATGTATTTACTTTGATAATTAACATTAGGGAGCAGAGGGAATGATTTTTTGCACTAATTTGCATGACAAATAACATTTTATGAATGCTAACTTTGTTTTATAAATTATGGCATAAACTAAAAAATCTGGTGAAAATTGCCAAATTGGCTTTGTTTATAGCTCTTAAATAAAACCTCAATTTTCAATTATATCATTTTAATTGTCAAAATAATATTAAAGAGGAAGAATCATCTTGCCAAGTTAAATTAACTCATCATCATTGAATAGCAAATAGACAAATATTTCTTAAAATACTGAATTATTATTTATGCTGAAAAGCATTTTCTCAGGCCAGCTAACTTATTTTGCACATGAAAGAACATAAGCAATTCATCAAGAATTCTTCCATTATTGAGAAGGAAATATTTTTAAGAAATGGATCTTGACCAAAATTTTAAAAATTCTATTCTTTGTGAAGCTGCATATCAGTTCTCATGTGACACTTGCTTTTCTCATATCTCTAGTACTTAATGATCTGTACTTGCATAAGCTATATTTATTAGTTTAATAGTTTGAATAGGTTTTTACTGAATATATGTGAGACCAAAAATATATTTGGATAAGTGCCTTTTTGTGGCTAATACTATAAAAATTAATTTAAAAACAATATTGGGCACAATATGTTAAAATAAATTCCAAAACTCCAATCTTAATACTTTTGTCTCAGCTTTTCAAACCATTAAAACATCATTAAGAAGGATATGGCTGGAGGTATCGCAATACAGATTTCAAGATATACTACAAAGCTGTAGTAATCAAAACAGTTCGGTACTGGCACAAAAAATAGACACAGATCAATGCAACAGAATAGAGGTCCCAGAAATAAATGAGCAATTATATGGCCAATTAATCTCTGACAAAGGAGACAAGACTATGAAATGGTGAAAAAAAACTATCTCTTCAACAAATTGCATTTGGAAAACTGGACAGTTACGTGCAAAAGAATGAAACCATTTTCTTATACCATATACAAAAATAAACTCAAAATAGATTAAAGACCTAAATGTAAGACCTAAAGCCGTAAAATTCCTAGAAGAAAACATAGGCAGTGATCTCTTTGACATCAGTTGTATAATATTTTTCTAGATATGTCTCCTTTGGCAAGGAGCACAAAAGCAAATTTAAATTATTGGGACTATACCAAATAAAAAGGTTTTACATAGTGAAGGAAACCACTAATAAAACAAAAAGGCAATGCACCAAGTGAGAGAGGATATTTGCAAATGATATATCTGATAATGGGTTAATATCCAAAATAATGTTGGTGAGGATGTGGAGATAAAGGAAACCTTGTGTACTGTTGGGAAAGCAAACTGGTGCAGCCACTGTGGAAAACAGTATGGAAGTTTCTCAAAAAATTAATAGAATTATTTTCACTACTGGAAAATTACTCAAATGAAACAAAAACACTAGTTTGAAAAGATATATACACCCTCTTTTTATTGCAGTATTATTTACAGTATCCATAATGTGGAAGTAACCTGAGTGTCTGTGGATAGATGAATGGCTATAAAAGAGGTACTATGGAGTCCTACTCATCCATTAAAAAAATTGCTATCCTGCCATTAGCAATAACATGGAGGACTCTAAGGGGTATAATGCTAAGTGAAATAAGTCAATCAGAGAAAGTCAAATACTGTATTATTTCACTCATATGTGGAATTTAAGAAACAAAACAAACAGAAAAAAGAGACAAAAACAAACAGACTCAAAATATAGAGAACAAGTTGGTGGTTGCCAGAGGGGAGATGGATGAGGGGGTATGAGTGAAATAGGTAAAGGGGATTGAGTACACTCAATGAACACTGAGTTATGTGTAGAATTGTTGAATAACCATATTGTACACATGAAACGACTATAACACTATTTAACTATAGTAGAGTTTTAAAAACTAAAAAAATTTTAAAAGATGTTTAAAGTTGTAACTTTAAAATTTTTGTCACATAAATATTCTCATGAATCATAACATAATAAATCTCTTTCCATGACATCTCAAAGTAGTTTGAAATGTGAATTTGGTAAAGGATCTGCACTCTTTTGTATTTTAATACGAGCAAGACTGAACTCTCTTTATATGTGTGTTCCTACATGCATGTTACTCAACTTTATTTTTCCTTTATGGTATAAATCTTATAAATCCTTTGTCAATTAAGCCATGTACATTTGCCTTTTAAAAGTCAGTGATATTATTGGGATATTTAGAATAAATGACATCATTATTTATATAATTCACTTGGGATTGACATTTTAAGTTTTATTTAAAATTAAAAAATCAAATTTAAAATCAAAAACATATCTTGCATAATTATTTGTCTTTTTAACTCAGGTGTTAAAAGTGGACCATGAAAATTCTATGAAAGAAAAGGAAAATTCACTTTTGTGTGATATCAATGAAAGATTATTCATTATAATGTAATGTTATAGATATATTGTTTGTTTTCTGTCTGAACTGTTTTAAATAATGACATTTTTACCATCGGTTTAGCTGATTTTAATTCCTTGTTTTATCAATTTAGTTATAGGCACTATACTCAGTAAACACTACGTTAATTATACTTAGAAGTATATGTGCTATAATGCTATCTTAGTCATATTGGGGTGCCAAGGCAAAATATCTTTGGATCACTTAAAGAAGACATTTGTTTCTCACAGTTTTGGAGGATGAGAAGTCCAAAAGTGAAATTTCAGATAAACATAAGTGAGGGTAAATAATCAAGAAGATCTCAGAATTTGATTTACTACAAAAGCGAGACTAAGAACAAGTCTGGGTACTAGAGTAAGATGTTGTTCTAAAAGTTCAGACAAATAATTTCACATAAAAAACAGCAACAGAAAGGGATAAG
This sequence comes from Canis lupus dingo, assembly GCF_003254725.2. Classification (NCBI taxonomy): domain Eukaryota; kingdom Metazoa; phylum Chordata; class Mammalia; order Carnivora; family Canidae; genus Canis; species Canis lupus. The sequence continues at coordinate 10,350,586 of NC_064243.1, forward strand.
GTACAATTACATTCTCAAGTATATCAACAATAAAATAATAAGTAGAAAAGCACACAAACAGAAAGACGTGTTCACAAAGTAATTCAAAACTATAGCTTACTATTTCAGAGCTAGATACAAAATATTAAGAAGCTGATATGTGATATGTGAAATAGCAACATATAAAAATTAGTGAAATTCAAAAATGAGATAGAACTCCGGAAAAAAAAAAAAAAAAAAAAACATTGAAATGAAAGAAATAAACTTTGCCTGAAATGAAGCCTACACCAGAAAGGAAATAGGAATTGAAACATAACAGATCCTGTTTTTAGAGAAACAGACAGTGAAACGTATTGAGAAGAAAAATTCTAAAAATAAAAAGAAATGAAGATACCTGCTTTGGCCAAGATGGAGTAAATAAGACCAGCTACTCTCCCACTTAGAACAATTTAAATATGAACAAAATACATTTTAAGCTAGTTTTCAAGACTTTAGGCAAGGGAAAACGAAGGGCAGTGATACCTGAGCAAGAAGCAAAAATGAGGCGAGCCTTCAAATTAGTTACCTGATAACTGGGGGTTTCTAGAGTTGGGGACAGGAAAGAATGGAGAGATAAAATATGAATTGAATTTAAAATGTGTTGTGCATGTTTTTCCCATTAGGAAAACTCTTTTCTAAAATCTTGCCAGCTCCAGAATAACCAACGGGGGAAGACAATAATTGATTACTCCATGCGAAATAAAGGAATGTGTTTATTATACCTTAAGACAGAAATTAAGAGTCACAAAAACTGTACTAAGAAAAACTATCAAGATATTTTATTCCATACTTGGCAAATAAACACAGAAATACGAGGATCAAGTTGTAGAATTTATCTAATGAAAAAATAATTTGAATATTTATGTGTTGAATAATTAGGTTAAAATTTTAAGTGTCTTTTTTTAAAAAATTTTAAGTGTTTAATTGTCTCCTCTTTGGTCACATCTAGTTCAGAATAATATAAGAATATAATATTTAATTTTTGAAGGTCTTGAGTTTTTGTTTTTAAATATTTCATGAAATGCATGATTATTTTGAAGTTTCTTTTTTTCTATATTAATTTCACGGGTCAGAGTATTGTCAGTGTTTTTGTGAATAATTTAACATCATGAAAATGTTCCAGTAAGTTGAATTTTAATAACTGACATTTTTTAAAAACAAATGACTTTTTGCAAACCTCAGGAAAGTCTCCACTGCATATCATTTGAACTTAAAGACTCCACCTATGTTTTATGGATGTCAGTTTTAAATACCATCTTTTTGACTATAAAGATAATGCTGCTCTGTAACATATACTAAATCTGGCTTCCAAGGTCCTTAATTGACTTATTAAATAGATACAAAGTAATTTGAAAATGTTTTTAACAAGTTGAGAATTGCAGCAACAATAAAACCAACAAATCAGTAAGAAATTTATCTCTAAGGTAGAATAAGTAACTAGAAGCAACAGTCCCTTCCATCTGCAAAATCTTCACTCCTGAATCTTTCACCTTTTTAAGCTTCCATGCTGATTTTTGGCATTCTATTCATATGTTTAAAAATTATCTTTTCTGGGCTGCAAGGTGGCTCAGCGGTTTAGTGCCACCTTTGACCCAAGGCCTGATCCTGGAGACCTGGGATCGAGTCCCACGTCGGGCTCCCTGCATGGAGCCTGCTTCTCCCTCTGCCTGTGTCTCTGTCTCTCTCTCTCTCTGTCTTTCTCATGAATAAATAAATAAAATCTTTAAAAAAAATCTTTTCTGAAAAAGTCCTAATAATTATTGCTATTTGATTCTGTTTAAGTATTCCAACTCTGACAAATTAAAGCTAAAACTTAAATGATTTATTTTTTGTCTGTAGTTACATATGACTTCATAGCCATCTATTTGCTTAATAAAAAAAAAAACTTCTTTGGAAGCATACTTTTGACATTGACTCTTCGAAATTTGAGGGTGATGGACTGATTTACTATTTTGACTGGTTTCAGGGGTATATACACATGTCAAAGTTCTTCAAATAGTATATTTTAAATATTTACAGTTTATTATATGCCAATTATAACTTAGTTAAAATTTTCAAAAGTGCCATATGTTTACATATGTTTACAATAACATTCAGCAGATATAATTCTTCTGAAGTCTGTATATATCATACTTCTTTGGGATATCTCTGTAGAATTTGATTCAAAATTATTAGTTTAAATATCAAGCAATTTCAGACAGTAATATTTTCTGTGTATTCTTCTGTCTCTCATATTCTTAGTACAATATACATTTAGGTATTTGGTTCATTTTTACTAATGGAAAGGTCAGATAAATAAAAACATTTTTGTTCTTGGAAATGTTATTCAGAATAATTTGCTATGTTGATGTCTTGGGTTTCACTAAGGACACTTCATTAGGACACTAATGAAGCAGTTTCTAATGTAAGGGAAAGAAAAAGAAGATATTATTTTATGTCTTAAGAGATACATGGTCTTTCATGAATGTAAGTTATAATGACAGGTCAGTTCAATAAATCCTCCTAGAAAAACATTTTTAGGATTATTCTTCAGGTTATAATGTCATTAGAGAGTGAGACTTTTAAACTTTTATTAAGATAGATATTTCTTCAGTCATTCTCAGTTTTTTTTCATAAAAAGATATTAAAATAGATTGTTTTTACTTTCTTATATAAAGAAATACTGGGTAACACAGAAATAGCAATTATTTTCCCCTTTTCTTTCTTTTCTATTGAGATATAAATGCATACACTAAACTGCACTAATGTTAAATAGTTCAATGAATTTTTTTCAGATGTCTGTATTCAACTTTGTCAAGATATAGAATGTTTTCCTTCCTACAGAAATTTTCCCAACCCTTTGTAGTCATTCTCCTCTGGGCCCCGGAGGCAATCATTTTCCTGATTCCTTTCATCAGACATTAATTTATCTTGAAAACCTTAATTTTTAATAACATCCTCAGTTATTTAATGCTGTGAAAATTCAATTTCTCTCAGTAAATCTGAGCTGCTTTCTTCCTTGATGAGTTCTATCTGTTTTAATAGTTTTTCATCACAGATGAGTCGGGAAATGACAGAACCAATGGATAAAATACACACACACAAATAAACAGTTTATACATATTATACACTTAACTTTATACAGATCTATAATGTTTTATTCATAGTCTCACCCTCTGAGTTTAAGGATAAGTAGAAAAAATCATTGGGGATAGATAAGGTTTTTTGCTAAGAATTAACTAATGTTCATCTTAAACATGCAAATATTTTTCTATCTAAAAGACTAATCCTTCATGTCTGAGGAACTGTGTTGTAATTCTGGAATCTGATGATATATAAAATTGGAATTTTTATAGAAGTGTAAGGAAAAAGAACTAGTAAAGGAAAACAGCAACTTTGTTTTTAAGTAATATAAGAAATTATATATTTAATTATATAAATTATAAATTTAACTGTAAATTTATATAATTTAATATTCATATAAATATTTAATATTTATATGAATATAATGAATTATATAAATTATAAAATTATATATAAATATAAATTATAAATATAAATTATATATATATATATATATACACAAAAAGAAATTTACAACATGAACAAATTAATTTGCTCCCACCCCTGGGTGTGGAGCCTGCTTAAGATTCTCTCTCACCCTCTCCTTCTGCCCCTCCCATGCCCACCCCCACTCCTCCTTCTCTTGCAAGGGTGCTCTCTCTCTCTTTCTAAAAAAAAAAGAAGAAGCCAGATACTCAGATTTGAGGTCCCTACTAAACACTTGGAAATATGGTAGGGAAATTCCTATTCATTGGAAAATATCTAAAACTAAAATCTACCTACACTTGTGATTTTCTTTATACTTTTAAGTACAATAGATGATGCTATATTATTGAATACCAACATATTATATATCCTTGTTCTTACTCTGCTATAATGAGATTAGGAATGAAAGCTCAGAAAGAAAGTTTGCACACCACTCTATAGAAAATTATTTTGTCCTAGACTATACTCTATATTCAATTTAGACATTAAAAAACCCCGCACATAATGAAAATACATTTATTCATACGTGTGTAAAGGAATTTTAACAGAGATAGTTTGTCTGTTTTGGATGGGGTTCCAAAGGCTGGAAACAATGGAACCAATGACGATATCTGTATATCCTAAAGCAAGGAGCTGGAGGTTAGAAATCTGAAATCTAATTTCATCCTGTTAGTGATCACTGAGTGAAATAAGTACATACTGAAGCGCGGAATTCTTTGGAAAAAGTTTACCATGTGTTCTATGTCCCCAGCGCCCTGCTGTCCTGAAAGGTGGGGGAGCACCTTTGCCTTAGGCTAAGTGCATGGATCTTCAAGGTAAATACTAATAGTGTCTGACAGGTATTTCCTGGAGTTTTGGCCTGAGTTGACAAAGACAAAAATCGTGTGAACCAGCTGTGGTACCAGATGTGTGAGATCGCTTTGGGCAAAGTGCACCTGTGAGAGGAAGCATAATTGGCTTAGTCTTGAATCCTAACCAGAAAATTACCTAAAGCAGTGATTTTCCTGGCATGGTCCTTTGACCAACAGCATCAGCATCACCAGAAATCTTCCTACAAGTCCAAATTTTGAGAGCCCCACCTCAGTTTTGTTTTTGTTTTTGTTTTGTTTTATTTTGTCTTTTTTAATCTGAAGCCTGTGATTAACAGACTTGCCAAGTGATTCTAAGTCTTATTAACATCTGAGGACCACTAGCCCACAAAGATGTGCTGGCCTGGAGCAGGTCTGGATAGGGAGGCCAATATGGCCCGAGGCTGAGACAAGAGACAGTAGGTAGCATAAAGAACACAGATGTCAGAAATCCAGCAGCAAATTCCTCCTGGGGAAAGAGACCCAGGACAGGAAGACCCAGCAGTGCTGCCTCCACAAACTCCTGAGGGATCACCTCGAGATTCCAGCTGCATTTGACTTTCCCCTAATCTTCTCACCCTGGAGCCCAAGTCAGAACCTTGTAATGGAGGTGCTTCTCTCTCCTGGGTGCACATTGCAGCCAAGGTCCTGGGCAGCCTGAAGCACTCCCTGGCAGAGGATGGAGCTGGGTTGGGGTGGGAGTGGGGAACTTTTATTACTTAGCAGGGCTTTTATATTATCAACTTCATTACTGTTTTCATTTACTCAACAAACATTTGTGGAGTATCTCTGACGTCATATGCACTCTTGTAAGGTGTTGGGGATATAGGAGTGATTAAAAAGCCAATATCCCTGTTCTCCTAGAGCTGGCATTCTGGTTGAATAAGGGAGATAATAAACTGAGAAAAAATATAAAGCAGAGCCAGGGAATAAAGATGACATGATCTTGCTATTACTCAGATGGGTCAGGAAATACCTCTGTGACCAAAAAGGTGGATATTGGAGAAGTCAGGCCTAAATAAATCAGAATGTTATGGTGACTATAAGAGTCTGACTTTTATCATCTTCGAACACCTGGAAAATCGATGGGATTTATCCTGTGATTTCTTTCAAGGGCAGGAAGAAACTGACAAAATGATTTTAACCGGGTGTGTTGGGCAATAGTAAAGTTATTTTCTACTTATGATTTATAGGATATGGCTCATTCAATAAAACTACTACACATATTCAATGCAAATGCATCATTATAAAAGAAATCATTCTCTTTTTAAACAGAAACAGTAAAAATATTCTGCTGAGGCTTTTTAAATATCTTTTTGATGACATATATGAAATAAGCATAAGACTACTTAACTCTGTAGCTCCAATCAAGTTCATATTCATTTTTATTATAAATAAATACTATGTGCTTACAGTGTGCTCAGTACTATGGTAGCCACTATGGGGAAAAACAATACATGTTCTGGTCCATGCCTTCAGAAAACTCATTTACAGTGAGGGGGTACATTTAATGGAACAAACTAGATCCTTTCATTCATTCCACATTTATTATATGTCAAAGGTCCTAGAGTAAGATTACAAAAAGAATCAGGTAAGAAAGGAGAAGCTTTATATCTGAGTGGCATTTTCTCCACCTTCCAGCACTTAGTGGATAATACGTATGTTCCCAGCACTTTGGTACTTAATCAGAAAAAGGAGACTGAGAAATAGTAATAGGAGATGAAGTCAGAGATTTACTAGGAGTTCTGATATTTTTAAAGATTTTTAATTTATTCATTTGAGAGAGAGACAGAGACAGAGCACAAGCAAGGAGAGAGACAGAGGCAGAGGGAAGCAGACTCCCAACTGAGCTGGGAGCCCAACATGGGGCTCCATCCCAGGACCTAGAGATCATGACCTGAGCTGAAGGCAGGTGCCAGTAGTTCTAAGTTTTTGAACTACCAGGGGCACCCACATGCCCCAGTCGTTCTGGGTTTTTGAAAAGGGATGTTCTAAGGACTCATCGAGAAAACAGGAAAGTAAAGTCCAAGGTTGGCAATTTTTGTTATGTAAGAATTGTGGTCTCAACCCTTTCTGTGATGACTGCATAAAGATCAAGGTATATGCACAGACTCTGCCCTCATGAATTTTACTATATTACAGTTAAAGAAGAAACTATGTCCTATGTAGTTCAGATATGATCTTGAGCTCTAGGACCAGATTCCTTTTTTTTTTTTTTACGATTTTATTTATTTATTCATGAGAGACAGAGAGAGAGAGAGAGAGAGGCAGAGACACAGGCAGAGGGAGAAGCAGGCTCCATGCAGGGAGCCCAACGTGGGACTCGATCCCGGCTCTCCATGATCACACCATGGGCTGCAGGCGGGGCTAAACCCCTGCGCCACCAGGGCTGCCCTAGGACAAGACTCCTTGTAATTAAATCTCAGCTGCTTCATCTGTTGGTTTTGTGACTCAATTTCCTCATCTGTAAAGTGGACATTAACGTGGTTCCCACCTCTTAGTATTATTATGAAGATTAACTGTGTTAATACTTGGAAAGGCCTCAAGAATATGTATGAAATACTGTCAATGTTCACCAAACATTAGCTAAGATGACATAATTAAGAGGATAATTTAATTAGGATGAGATGATAAGTTTTAATTTTAAGAGAATAAATCACTTTTAATTCTGACAAGTCCTAGAGGTGACATAGTTTATGGTGAATAGTTCGGAAGAGAGATTTTGTCTTCATAAACCTGCAGGAAGAAAACATGGTAGCTAATTTACCTTGTTAGGAGGAAATAGCGAATAAATAACCGCAATCGTTGTTGTGGAGTGAGTTGTGTTCCCCTGAAGTTCATATGTCGTAGCCTTAACCTACTATCTCAAAATGTGATTGTATTCAGAAGTACCTTTATTTATAAAATTATTTATTTATTTATTTATTTATTTATTTATTTATAGAGCACAAACAGAAGGAGGGGCAGAGGGGAGGCAGAGAATCTCAAGCAGACTCCATGCTGAGTGCAGAGCCCCACATGGGGCTTGATCTCATGACCCTGAGATCATGACCTGAGCTAAAATCAAGAGTCAGATACCTAACTGACTGATCCACCCACACACTCCTAGAAATATAACACTTTATAAAAGTTATTAAATTGAGGCCCCAGGGATGGGCCCTAATCCAGTCTGTCTGGTGTTGCGATAAGAAGCAAACATTAAAACGCACAGAGAGACACCAAGGATGCACATGCACAGAGGAAAGGCCATAATGAGGATACAGGTGGAAGGCAGCTGTCTGAATACCAAGAAGAGAGACCTCAGTAGAAACCAAACCTGCCGATACCTTAATCTCGAACCCTACAGAACTGTGAGCAAATAAATTCCTTTTGTTTAAACCACCCAGTCTTGTGGTATTTTATTATGGCAGCTCAAGCAGGCTAAGACGTCTCTTCTGTGAACCTCTTTCTTTCTTACTCTTCTATATCAGCAAAAACAAAACCAAAGTGAATGAATACCTTGATTCTCCTGCCACAGTTTTGATCTATAGGTCACAGTGGGAGAATCTGCACAGATCCTGGGCTCCAGTGAGGTCTCATTTACGCTGAAGCCAGACAGGTAAGGAGGATGCAGTCAGGTAAGGCAGCAGACGCAGGCTCCAGGGATAAAACTGTGGACTTGATGGATTAAGGCATGAATTCAGTTTGCCTAACAATGGAAGGAAACAGGGGTTTTATTTTTTTTTTCTAAAATTCAATGATACACTGAGAGTAGAATGAACCCCATGAAGTTAAAACTCAGAAGAGACCATGGAAAAGTTTGAAGCATGTGATCCATCCAGTAAGATGACACCTTTAAAAGATTAATTTGGCATCTGTGTGGATAAAGGTTAGAATTGGACAAAGTTAGAAGTGAAGAAAACAGTGAGGAAGCCTTGAGATGGTTATGACAAGATCACATGATGAAGTACAGAACAAACATTCTGGAAGGGGAGGATTTGCCAGTGATTCATTCAGCAGTTTATGGGGAAACTGGTCATGACCAGATTTCTCAACAAAACCTCCACATGGTTGCTGCTATCTCAGGGGGTCTGGGAGTAACTCTGATGGGTATCAAGAGTCGTCTTGGAAGTGCTAGTTAGAATCCTGTGCTTACAGTTATCTCAGTAAGCCTCTGAAACTTCCTGTTGTCTGTATTGTATATCCCATATCCCCTACTCCTTGGCACTATCTATAGATACCATCGATTATTTTATGTTGAATCCATGACAATACTGCTTTTTGGCCTCTGTTTTTTATATCAAATTTCCCATGCATTTCTAATTTTTATCTCATTTTAGGGTAGAGAAATATAGAGAATACTACAAATAAACAAGGGAATCTTGAGATTTTTCCCATCTGTGTCTTTGAGTATATTACTAACATAGCTATGTTTTAGTTTCCCTTTTTTTTTTTCAAAATGAAGAATATAAAACAATAATCTCTCTCTTTGGTTGGTGAAAATTGAATAAGAAATTTGCTAAATGCTTATTAGAAATCTAATAACAGGGCTACTTATTAAATATAAATGTCTATGTATCTAATTTCTTAATACAATCATTAAGAAATTTATACAAATTCAGTTAAACTAATTTAAACTGAGATATTAAGGAAAGAAACATTTAAAGAATTGGATTTATAAGGAAGAATACTGGATCTGAAGTCACTGGATCTGAAAACATTAGATTAAATAGCTGTGGGTGGGATCACAACAGAAGAGTAACAAATTAAGCCAGGATTGCAAATGGATTTCATACAAGCTATATAAATAAACAAGGAACCTTTCATAAAAAACTGTACATATTTTAGCTGAAGGAATTGGATTAAAATATACTAAATTTATATGATTTAACTATTTCTAAGATTATCGGAAATCACAAAGAGCAAAGATGTCTTGCCATATATCATTCTGCCATTCATTTCTATCTCCTTCATTCTTGTTCCACCTTTGCCTAATGCTTGTGCAAATGGCCTTGCTTAATGTAACAGTGGGGTAGATTGGATGCGAACATAACGGACAACCCAAGAAACAGTGATGCTTGACTTAGGTTACTAAAACCGATTATGCACTGAAGAACACGACAGACAATGAGGAACATATGATCAATGATGCCATAGGTAGAGTGGATAGACCAGGAGTTTGTAATGAGCTTAACCTATATTCGTATCATAACTTTCAACTTTCCTGGCCGTGCAACCTTGGGTGAGTTAATTTAACTATCTTGGCCCTCTACTCCCTCCCAGTTTCCTCCCCCTCTTTCTCTTTTCTCTCTGTTCTTGTTCCTCTGTAATATCCATCGTGCTGAGTTGCTTAGGCAATTATATATACACCAGGTTCTGACAAGTGACATTTATTTAGGCTACTAAAGAATTTTAAGAACTAAAAACTCTCAGGAATATTTTATTTTAAAAAAAAACTGTAAAAGTAGATTTAAATGTCAAGACAGAGAAAATCCTATACAAAGATAATTTTTTTCTGAAAAATACTAGTCATAGATTATGTAATTATAATTTTTTTTTGTATTTAAGAGATTGTATTTTAAAGATTTTTCTGTATTTATTTGAGAGAGAGAGAGAGCACGAGTGGGGGGGGTAGGGAGCAGAGAGTGAGGGAAAAGCAGGCTCCCCGCTGAGCAGAGAGCCCCTCAAGTGCTTTATCCTAGGATGCCTGAATCATGACCTGAGCCAAAGGCAGATGCTTAACCAACTGAGCCACCCAGGCACCCCTAATTATAATAATGTTTTACAAGCTATTCTGAAAATGTTTTTCTAAATCAATCTTTCTTCCTCAAAGGAAACATGCTGATGATTCATGTAGTGGAGATTTATTTTAACAATGCAAATTAGTACACAAAGATTTAATTAGAAAATTTTCTAACTAACCATACCCACATATTTTATATAAGAAATGAAATACAAAATCTAATTAAAACTAGAGCCAAATCGATTTTTAAAATTTTTATTTTACTGATTTCTGAACAATATAGCATTAGAGTTGGACTTAATATCACATTATAAATAAGTCAATTACAAGGCTAACAATAATAAAACTTACTGATTATAATGAAAACATTAATTGTAATTGCATTGAAAACATTTGTTTTAGCTTATTTTTTTCTTTGAACAGAATTCTAAACTTTATAATTATGGGAATAATGTTTTGTCAAAAGTAATATGAAGTTTGTTTCATTCCTTGCAATAAAAGCTTTTGTTTGAATCGATTTTAAACAAAGTTTGTATATATGTTTTCAATACATAAAAAAGTTGGATGGTTAATCTGAAAATAAAAATAGAAACAATTAATTTGATGAGATAATACTGAATGAAGTTGATGCTTAAAGTACGTACATTTTACCGAAATTTCCCAATTACCATGAATTTTTAGATAATTAAGCTGTATAATACAAACTGTGAAGGCAGTGGCAGGAAAAAATTCTAGTTGTTGCTAAGTTATTTGTAGTACAAAGTTTGGGTTATTATAGAGGTTTGAATAGAGGAAGTTGGAAGGGTGGTCATAGACCTCTTTTGGAGAAAACATCTACTCACATTTGAGAAATGAGCTTTTCAGTGTTAACAGTTTTCAAAGCCATTGATTGTCTCCTCATACACATTGTCTCATTAATTTTCACCCACATGAGCATAACTACATTGTATCAAGAGAAGATGATATTTTACTTTTACAGCAATTGTTGCTCCGGGTAAAACCAGCATTTGACCTCATGTTTTTTGATCCCATGTTGAGAATTATATTCACTACAACATGTTAAGCTTCCATGGGGTTACTTACTACATTTTAACTGAATGTGCCGTATCGTAGGAACTTTTATGAATAAGTACTCTGTATAACATTTAAGAAGAAAACAATCTGTTAAAAGATAAACTGAAATATGTCAAACATTTCAAGAATTTATTTGAGCAGGCTTTGAATCTGATTGGGCATGCCACATGGAAAGCAGCAAAGAATGCTTGGGACAGAGCTGGGGAAAGCCTTGTATGGAACAAATGCAGAAATAAAGCAGGAGCATCATTTGGTTGGCTACAGCTTTGGGGGTATCTTATTTGGAAAGGTCTAGTGGATTATTTGTAATTAGTTTTCTTTAACTTTGGTTTTTTTCCAATGCAAGAGCATGCACAAGAGTTGACTCTGGCTTAGGTTCCAGTTTGTTTTCTTAAGCTACCAAGACACTAGAGCCATATAAGCATAATTTAATTACTTTACACATAAGTCATTTAATTGCCTTAACAAACCTTAAAATAAAAAAGTGTATTTTTAAATCATTGTCTCATTTTCAGTTAATAAAGTATTTTCTTACTCTCTATTTTAAATGAAGAAACTAAGTCTTGCTCTCTTGGTCCAGGACTTTCTGATTTTTCTGGGAATATCCATTTAGTAGATGTTTACAGGGTACTCCTAATATAGATGATACATGGCCATTAAGATTTATATGATTAAGAAATAAAACAAATGACATATTTTACTTATAATTCTCTTAAGCCTTTATTTTCAGTGATATTAGCATAATTTAACTTAAAATTATTTAGAAGTAAAATGAATTTAAAAGTAAAATTTTCCATTTCAGGGTACATTAGAAATTCAAGTAAGAGACTGAAAACAAACAAAGGAGCAAAACCAACAAAATCCATGCTGCTGAAGGGCTGATGTGTTAAAATAAAAAGTGGGTTTTACAAAGTACCTGCCAGATTTACAGAATTGGAGTCCACCAGTGGTATCTATAAAAAATGGCAGCCAAATGGCTGGCTATTTTCAATCCCTGTCCATCTTGGTCGGATAGAATGCCTGCCCGGCTTCTGGGCTGATTTTAAGTGCCCTTGACATACTGCAAGTGATGACATTCTGTAATTGGTGTCTCATTTCAGTCCAGTGATACTCAAATTTCTCACTTTTCTGAACTCCATTCCAAGTCTAGTTTCATGACTCTTGGAAAAGGGTCAAAGGAATCTTCGTGGCACAAAGGTAGCATTACTTCCCTCTTAGTTTGACTGCCATGGTTCAGAGCTGAGATGATTTGTTTGACAGAAGTCTCAGTTTCTTGTTCTCTTCTCAAAGTTGAAAATATTTATGTCATGTAATTAAAAAATACTAGCTTCCTCTGTGTCTAGCAGCTACCGTGCAGATTCATGCAAATGTAAATTAAGTTTGTAATCCTTAGTGTGCCCTTTCTCATTTCTCCTCTTATTTTTCAAGGGGGGAAAAAAGCTGGTCTCTCTTTGTGCAGTGCTCAGCACTTTGCTCTATTGTTCTTCCCTTCTGATCATCACTGTTAAGTGATGTTGGAAGTAATTACATCCCACTCTCTCTTTTGGCCAGGAAGCAGTTTTCAGATCGAGAACAGCTTGAAAAATATTCACCATTACACAGAAAGCATGTCTCAGTGATACTCTCTGTGTAGCAGGATTAGATTTTCTCCATGTGCCTGTTGAGAGCAGCGCAGACTATCTGGTTAATCATTTCATGCCTATTAATGGGTTAGCCACACAAACCTGTCTTTATCTTGCATTTCACATCCCAAATCAATCCTCGACTCCCTGAAACACCTCTAGATCCCATTACTCTGGCCCCACTCTCAATTCCTGTAGTGCTTATTATGGCTGGTGACATTCAGTTTACACCTAGTGATAGACTTACAGGTGCGTGAGAAGTCTGTGCAAATGATATCCCAAGACCTCTGCAGTAAGAGCTACATCTTGAAGATCAATATATCCCCTAGAGCTGAGCTATTTGTAAAGTACTTTTTACAGAGTGTCACTTAATACATTTTAAATTGAATTTAATTGTACTCAGGAAGCATGGTGTTTTTAATATCACTCACCAGGAACTAAACTTTAGAAGTAGGTTAATAAATGAAATGCCCAAGGCAGTGTTAATTTCCCCTCCCTTCAGGCAATGTGCAAATTCTGCTCTCAATCATATTTTATTGTGCTTGCCTATTGGTTTTTGTGTTCCCTAATGGACAGTGAATTTCTTCAGGACATGGGACCATGGGCATGATTTCTTTTTCTCTCCCTCTTTTTCTCTCTCTTTCCACACACTGGCACACTGTCTACATAAATTCAGTGTTAAGTGTTTTTTGAATGAATGATTAATTTAAATTTTAAGCATGAGTCTAAATATTTAAGTTCTCACTGTGCATCCCATCTGTCATGCCTTTGTTTACAACTGAGAGAAGAGCCAGTTGGTAGTGCAATCTTCATTAATCAACAGAATGCATCTTTGCTTCTATCTCACCTTGATAACCTGAGTTGGAAAGCCTGGCAAATGATAAATAGAAAAAGGGGTGGTCCTTGTTGTCATTCTCCCGAGATTACGGATTCTAGAGATAACTACTAGAATATATGGGAAGTTCTGTTTTTCTTTAAATCTCCACTCTGCTTGAGTATTTTTATGTCCTCCTAGGGAGAACAGATTGCCAATCACCACACTTTATTCCCTTATTCGTGTAACAAATGTTTATAGAATTCCTACTATAGGGTGGCTGTGATGTGGGACATGGGGGCAGCAGCTAGTTTATAACAAGGCAATGGTGTTCTCTGCTGTCATGGAGAGTGCAGGGCAGTGATAACCCACACATTATTGTGGCTCTGTTTATCAGGTCATTCATTACATTAGATCAACAAATACCAGCTCTTTGAAATAGGTAAGAATATTTCACACATGAAGAGATTGAGTCCAAAAGAATTTCTAAGACTGGGCCATGGCAAAATACCCAAGTCTTTTGATTTAACTTCTAACTAGTGGGGATTCTGTTTTATTTTGTTTCATTGCACAACACAACTCCAATTTCATGATTTTTTTTTTTTCCCCTTGGAAGCTGTTGTAGTCTTTTACCATTCTTACTTTCCCATAGTTGGACTAATTTTTATGAGTTGATAATTTTTTTTTACCAAATTTCCTTCTTTTCAATTGGGTTCTGAATGCCTATGTTAATAGATATTTGAGATGTATAAATAAGTGAAAACAAATAGGCAAATAACAAACAAAATATATACTCATTTGACTGAACACAGAATTTAAAAGAAAAATCCACATCAATAGATACTACAGTAAATCCATAGAGAGATAAACATTGGCCAAATGTTATATTAATTAAAAGTAATAGTAACAAGGGCTCCTCGATGGTTTAGTTGGTTAAGAGTCTGGCCCTCGATTTCAGCTCATGTCCTGATCTCAGGGTTGTGAGATTGTGAGATCGAGTCCTGTATCCAATTCCACGCTGAGTGTGGAGTCTGCTTGATATTCTCCCTCTCCCTCTCCCTTTGCCCATTCCCTCCCTACAAGTAAGTAAGTAAATAAATAAATAAATAAATACTTTAAAAAATAGTAACAATAGCAATTTCATTTAGAAGAAATGAATGAATATATGCCACATGTATTCAGTATTTCATTTTATCCTCAATCCTGTTCTCTTGGTTTTCCTGAGAACCCTGAGAGTGAAGAGATCTTAACAACACTTACAATAAGAATAACAACACCACTTCAAACCTTTAATATAGGTAATATTTATTGGGTGATATTAAGACCCAACATATGTATTTTGTTTTAATCACATTTATTCCACTTCCGTTTATTAGTTAGCTCGGTGTTATGTAGGTGGCAGTGTGTACATTCTGCGAAAGCTATTTCCATCACACAAAAGTGGAAACCATGTCGGATATATGAATTTTTTTTATAAATCTCTGATGCTGAAAAGGCAGAAATTCAACACATGACAAAATGATAAACAGGGCTAAAGCATTTTTATATGTCCAGGAATTGGGCAACATTAATATGGTTAGTTTCATGTGTCAATCTAACGTAGGTAGGCATTTGCATTGGTAGACAGAGAAAGGAAGATCACCTTTACCAATATGAGTGGGTATCACCCAATCATCTGAGAGCCTGGATAGAATAAAAAGGCAGAGGAAGAACAATTTGCTCTCTCTGCTTGAGTGCATACATCTTAATAGATTTCTTTGGTAAAAACCAAAAATTATTACAAAAGATAGGTATCAAGGAACTAGCTTTGCTTAAATGTTTTTCCTGTTTTCTTACTTCTTCCCTTCTTTCCCACTTTTCCTCAGGGCTGAAATTTCCTGCCATAAAGAGCTAACAAACTCTACTCATGCAGCTCAGTGAATGTGAATATGACCCCTGTCAATTCTCACTCCAAAAAACTCCTTTGATCTGTCTCTTTGCATTCCAGTGTCTGCACTTTCACTTTTAAGATTCCCTTAACCCTGACATATGAATATCTATTGCCTTTCAAATAAAGTCCCAGTGCCTTGAGCTTGTATTCAAACATCTCTTTGAATTTGCATCACTTGTATTTCCGGTCCAAAGGCATCTTTCACTCAAACTATACTATTCTGTTTTCTTGATCTTTCTAAGTCTGAATCTTTGCTTTTTTATTTCTAAATTGAACAACCTTGCTTAATTTCCATATTTGCACCATATATTTTTTTAAGATTTTATTTTTAAGTAATCTCTATACCCAATTTGAGGCTTGACCCCACAACCCTGAGATCATGAGTTGCATGTTCTACTGACTGAACCAGGTAGGTGCCAGCATCATATTTCTTTCTTTGCATATGTTGCCCTTTCCACTTAGATTGCAAGAGTTTGGACAGAAAAGACATCATCTCTCCCATCTCACCTCATTCTAATAAGGACAGTTGATTGGAATTGTGATCTGTATAAATAAAATAGAAGGTCTAGAAAAGAAAAGAGGTAACTACTGAAAAATTCTGCACACCCAATTTAAATTTATGGGAAGGAGGCTTTCCCCCACCATCAAGTGATGCTCTGGACACCATCGGGTATCCTGCAGTTCTGCCCAGTTCTGATACTTTCTACCATGAGACAACATTAGATCCCACAGGTTAAGGTCTCAATCCTATTAGATTGCCTCCTCCCCAACTTCAGATGCCAATCATAAGCCTAGGTTGCCACCTGTGCTTCTGACCTAATTGGCTATAGATTAGAGATTTCCACAACCTTCTTCACTTTGATTAATTTGCTAGAGACTCGGAAACAATTAACTTACCTGATCACTGTTTTATTGTAAAAGGTATTAAAAGATATAAATCAACAGCCAAGTGAAGAGATATATAGGGCAAAGTATGTGAGAAGGGGTGCAGAGCTGCTATGACCTCTCTGGGGCCACCACTCTCTCCATATCTCCACATATTCACAAAACCTGGAAGCTCTCTGAATTCCATCTTTCCAGGTTTTTATGGAGACTTCATTACATAGGCATATCTGATTAAACCACTGGTCCAGCCTTTCTCCCATGGTTAACAGGATAGATGTGAACATTCCAACCCTCTGATCACTTGTTTTTTCCTTGGTGACCAGCCGCCATCCTTAGGTGCATTCCCAAAGTCACCCCATTAACATGACTGAATACACCATCCCATCCCTCTCATCACTCAGGAAATTCCAAGAGTTTTGGAAAATCTGTGCTATAAACAGGGATGAAGACCAAATATATATTTCTTATTATAAGTCAGAATACCACAACTACTTTAATGAGGGTCCAGCACTTTGTGTAGGCCATTCATTAACTATATTATTCATTCAACATTGAGGTTGAATAATGGAATTCCATATTGAAAAGAAAAGGAAGATATTCTCCAGAAAGCTAGAAATTTACCCTATTCTGATCTCCCAAGTACTCCATATCAATTGGACTTGGTAAGTGGTTTTGTCAGTGATTATTTTTAGCCTTTATACTGATTCTATGAATAGTTGGGATTCCATTTGACTATAACAGAAATCCTGTCAAATCCACTGACTGATTAGAAGGATTGTTTTGTTTTGTTTGTTCCCTCTTATGGAGCTAGAAGCCTTGGAAGTAGGCAAGAGTGAGGACGCTGAGGCATTCCTGGCCTTTTCTTCAAAGTTGCTAGTTGTGTGCTGCAGCCACCAGGACTGGCTGTCATGTCCATGTGTCAGCAAGAAAAATGAAGAAAAACAAGAAAAAGGGATGACACATATGTCACAAAAGGGAAAAAAATACCAGAAATTTACAGTTGACTTCCACTTATTTCTCATGGTTACATTATGAAATGTGAACACCTGGAACTGTATAAAAGGCTGAGGAATGTCATTTCTCAATGCATACATTGCTATCCTGAACAAAATGAGTTTCATTAGTAAAGGGGAAAAAAGGTGAATGGATATTTTATAGGGATATTTTATTAAAGTCCCACATACTCTAATTTTATCCTTTTCCTTTGTAATTAAATTTATTGTCAAATGGATTAACACCATACCCAAAAGCTTTTCAAAGAGGGTCCTAAAGCTTTTTGGAATTAATTAAAGCGACTTAGACTTGTACCATATTTTTATAGGCTTTTTTTTTTTCTTAGAACAGTTTTAGGTTTACAGCAAAATTAAACAGAAAGTACAGAGTTCCCATACCTCTCTGCCTCCACACACAGCCCCTCTCCCAGCACCAACATTCTCTGTCCTGCTCCAGAATGGTACGTGCCTTACAATTGATGAATGTAATTGATGTCAATGTTTATTGACACACTGTAATCAATTAAGTCTACAGTTTACATAGTGTTTACTCTTGACGTTGTGTATTTTAGGGGTGTATATTTTAGGGGTTTTCATAAATGATAATGACATGTACCCACAACTATGGTATCATAGGGTATAGTTCCCCTGCCCTAAAAATCTCCCATAGTCTTATTCATCACTCCTCCCCACCAAATCTCTGAAAATCCCTAACATTTTTACTGTCTCCATAGTTTTGCCTTTTCGAAAATGTCATATTGTTGAAATTATATATATATGATATTATATATGATATTATAAATTATATATATTATATATGTAATAAAGTTTGGTTTCTTTAACTTAGTAAGATGCATTTAAATTTCTTCTATGTTTTTATGACTTGATGGTGCATTTCTTTTTAATGCTGACTCATATTCCATTGTTTGGATGTACCACAGTTTATTTATCCATTCACCTACTGAGGGACATCTTGGTTGCTTCCAAGTTTTGGCAATTATGAATTAACAGCAAAGTTTTGACTGCTATAAACCATTCATGTCCACGTTACCAAACAGCACAATTATCTGATTGTATGGTAAGAACATATTTAGTTTTGTGAAAAATTACCAAATTGCTGTATTATATTTTAAATCTAACTTTAGGGGATTATGAGTTATTACTGCCTGATATTCGTACAGAGATTAAAGTAAACTTCATATCTAATCACTGGGTGGAAATTTCTTGAGTTACATGAAAATCCAAATTAATTTGTTCCAGTTTAAGCTACAGTCTCATGATTCAGGAACTGTCTAAGCATTTCCACATATTTTATGTAAAGAGTTAGGTGTATCACCTCAACATATCATATACAGGGAAGTCATATTGAGACACAGTTAGGCTACAATTTTTCCCAGCTTTCATTTTTAAATAATATTGATATACAACACCTAATTATATATTCCTCACTGGTATCTTATTTCTATCACCCTGAAATTTTGCATTACAAATAAAGTATTTCATTGAATTTTATAAGTAAAGGAAAACTATATCATTAAGGAAATATGAAATAAAAATTGCACATGTATAGGTTATATGGGTCATTTCTCACTGTTGTTAGAATGGAATCAAATGCATTTGATTAATCAAATGCATTATTGTGTGGGGGGTCCATGCAAAGTTAGTCAAATTGTGTGTCAGCAAAATACATGCTGTTTAGAAATGACCATGTTCACTGGCGCATGCCTGTGCATGTGTCAAGATGCAAAGTAAGGACTAGTGTTGAAATATAGCAGAAATATTTATGACTGCTTTGCTTGTACTTTCCTATCTCATTCCAGTGCTGTCATGTGGGAGATTATGAAACTACAATGGCCTTTTAAAATACTGAAATATTCAGTTTAGTTACAGGGTCAAACTTTTAATATTCTCTGTTGGAAGTTAAAAGACATGATTTCTTTCTTAGCAGTAATTTGGGATTTTTACATTGCTTTTCATTTATTTTTCTAATTTTTAATATATTATCAGTTTAAATAATGAGAATGATATTTCCTACCCACCCCAATTCAATCTCACTGGTAGAAACAAATACTCTTAACAGGTTGTGATGAATTGTACCAGTGTTTTCTGTACATCCGTACAGATATATTTACATATACTCAGGTGTTTTTTTAACATGAATTGTCTCAGCCTATATAACATTCTGTGATTTGAAACCTTGGATTGAAAATGTATTATGGAGGTCTTTGTGTTTTATGACTAATGCTTTATATAAATGTGCAATTTCTATATATATGAATTTATTGTGATTTATGTGTGCATTTTCTATAAACGCATATGATGTTGACATCAATTTAATTTACTTATATCTTTATACCAATATTTATTTTTATAGGTACTTAACATTTAGTCAGAAAAATGCTCAGAACTGTAATCATTAATCAAAACATATATGTGTTTTAAAATTTCATGGATAACATCAAATTAGCCTGTACAATGATTTCATTGAATCTTAACCACTAAATGAGGAAAAATAGACCTTCCATACACCTTCTACGCATTCTAGGTTAACTGGATATTGTTAACATTATTATTTTTGTTAATTTCACAAGTAGGCTATCATCTCTAAATTATATTTCAATTTCTATTTTCATAATTATTATTGATTTTTGAGCATCATTATTTTTATTTAATTTTGTTTTTCTGTGAGTTGATTACTCATTTCTTTGTTCATAGAACAGTTAATTTTTTTTTTTACTTTTTCATACTGCTTCTATCATGAATATTAGCCATTACCTGAGGTTGTGGTTTTGTCAGAAAAACTTTTATATAGTATCTTTCCATAAGAAAAAAACATGGTTTATATTTCAATTTAAAAATACTATACTAATATAAGAGGAGACACTATAGTTGGGTGTATATTTTCAAGTGATTGATTCATAAAACAAATATTCACCATCATTTTTATGCAAAACCCATAGTGCTATAGGTTACAGGTAATAATGAGAAAGGCATGGCCCTTAATTTCAGGGAGATCTTGGTGTCATGAGGAAAATAGAGAATTAAACAATATTAACCTACAGACACCAAGTAGAAGATTGAGGGATTGTAATGAGAATACTCAGAGAAGGCACTCACTGCATCTAAGAGATGGGCAATTAAAAGATGTATATGACCAACTGGGAGAAGAAACTCAAAGATTAGGTTAAAAGGAAATGTATAATTTTCAGTAACTTCAATGATCTATTTCATAGTTACTTTGTGATACAAATAACTTTAGAAGGTAGTATTAGAACAATACCTTTATTCAGAAAAAAAAAAGTCTTTTTAAAGTCTTAGCATCACAAAGCCACCTTATCACAGACTTATCAGTCTCCACAATTATAAACACATCTCCTGAATTACTACCACTGAGGAGCTAACACTTCAGACTCTTATAAAGGAAAATTAAATAAATTCTTAGAGAATCGGAGATGGACTCATGATATCATGTAAACTAATGGAGTTTGTGCATTCTTTAACTTGTGAATATGTACGAAGAAATCTATATAACAACTTCTCAAATCCATAGCAGTTAATTACGTGAAGAACAGAATTGAATATTGTCCGTCTTGATAACTTGAGATAGAGCTATGATATTATTTGATATTCTACAGATGCCGAGTTTCAATACACGTATAGGGCTGATAAAATATTTACTGAAGAAGAAAATAATTTAGCTTTAATTAATTTAAAAAATAAGCACAAAGCAGATAATAACTCCTAATATCATCTTTCCCCCTAAGAACTACAATCTGCAATCTATGGGCACAGGTACAATAAAAATAGAGCAGAGTTGCATGAATAGGTGTTGACATAGGGTGGGGAAGTCAATCAAATCCAATATTCAAACCTCATGTGCATTACTCATATTTCTTTTTCTGAGAAAAATATGACATTTTTGGCAAGACATAGAATAATCTGTTTGCTCCTTCTGGTCCTGTACTAAACTGAACAGTAAGTGATTTAAATATGAGATCTCTGTTTACAAGAATTTAGAGGATTAAAACTAACTCAATCCAGGCAATTTATTAAGCAGGGGTCATAATTTCTGAAGGAGAAATAAATGCAAGTTATAGATAAACTTAGATAAACTCACTTCATCTCCATACATCATCTTTAGGAAACAAATATTTGAAATCTTTGGGGGATTGTAATTTATGTAACAATCATAAAACTTTGACTTGGCTTCTTCCTAAAATGTCTTTGAAGATAGAGATCTGAATTAATTAACTAGGTAAAAGTATGACTCAAATAACATTTAAATCAGCTCCTCCATCTTCCTCAAAACTTTGATTGAACAATTTTTCTCTCTGTGTCTGAAAGATTAACTGTGCTTAATATTTCCTGGCAAATTAGTCATCACACTTTTGTTGGATTTGGGTTTTATTTTTGTCTTTCAGGTACATAAATCACACAGCTTATTAGCTGGAGAAGCCTTTCATGTCTTTAATGAACTCCAAGTTTGAAAACTCTGAAAATGAATCAGATCGGCAGGCCTACTTCTGAAGATTTTTAAAATATTCCCTAGTAAGGAAGATAAGTCAAAAAGATGGTCATTTGGCAATGCTGCCTTCAGAGAAATACGCCTTGCTGAAAAATGTGTGCCTTAGTACTTGGGAATGTGTTTGATAAATAGTCTGCCTTCATCAAAGATGTACCTTATGTCTGCTGTCATGTCTAGAATTTGAAAACAGAAGTTGATAGCTTGCCAAATATTCGCCATCATATTTCTTTGGGTGTCATTAAATTACTATAATTGAAATCACTTACTTTACATATATACATACAAAACTGAGAGCCACTTCCTGTGAATTTTAAGTTATTTAGATGAACATTTGAGTAAGTTTATAATTTATATTTTATAAATATAAAATATAAAACACTTCATATACCTCACTCAGTTCATTTTAAAACTAAGATTAGGATATTATATTAGTCTTTCACATATTTTCTAAGCATTTTTTAAAATGAAGACTGAATAATAGAACTTTAAAACTTAGAAAAGATCAGTAATAATCTAGTACCATTCCTGAACAATCTCTCCGCAACTCTGGCATTTGGACCTAAGTGCCTATGGGGTACCAAGAGTATGAACACGGCCAAGAAGATGGATACTTCAGTCTGGTTTTAATCACAGAACTGGCTCTGCCTACATCAAGCATTTCCATGACAAACATCAAGCTAACAAACAAAACAGAGAAACAAACAAAGCTTAAAAAGCTGAAAGAGATGGAGTCCAGTGAGTTTCCAACTGGCTATAGGAGGGAATCATGCTGGGAAATTTTTAAAGTACTCAGGCCTGGTTGTCCACATCCAGAGGCTCAAAGTGGGTTGACCCTGGTTATAGAGCAAACATTTGTGTGCTTTTCAGATCAAAAGATGTTTGTAATAGGTAGCTGAGGTTAAGTACTGATCTCATCCGAATTTCCTTATTTTTAAAGTAGGACCAGTGACATTTCAGCAGACAACAGAAAGTCACATACATAATTATTAAAAAAAAATCTGTGTTCACACATCCACACTAATTGAGTTAAAAATTAAATTAACTAAAATGAGTTAAAAATTAAAACTAATTGAAATTTGAGATCTTATAAGTTGGAAAATGGGATCAGATAACGTAAAGGACTTAGCCAGTAATAAATTTAACAGAAGTCAGAAAGAAAGAAGACACCTGATAATAGCCATCTGGGAAAATTTCACATATTGTAATTTATGGTAACCTCCTCTATTAGGTTTATTTCATTATCACTCTGTCTTTTCTTTATCTCCATTTCTAGGACACAAGGGCTACTGGAAATTTTTTATAATTATGGCAGCTCTATCTCTAAATGTGAGAAGTAGGACAGGCTGTTAAAGCAAAGACCTCAGCCTGTTCTCCCAGATTGGTTAAACACATGTCCTTCTTAGGAGCAGAGTAAGGTAGATGCTCAGGAGACTCACATAGATTTTGTTGCTATCAAATAGTAGTACTAAGTCTGCTTACTACTCTCTTTCACACACACACACACACACACACACACATAGGGAGCTTGGGTGATTGCCACACTTTTCTGTGGAATAAAAGGGGTTTCAACTCTGAGTTCTTATGACATCAATGGGCTGTGGCTCCTGGTTCCTGGAAGATTAGGCTGATGTTTGGAATACAGCAGGTCTCCTCAAACATTAATCTGAATAAGAATCACACAGGGAGCTTGTTACAATGCAAATATTGACTCAGTACTTGATGGAGGCTGAGATTTATATTTCTAACAAAATTTCAAGTGATGCCAATACTACCATATTGTGGATCCACACATCCTTGGACTTTTATCATCATCCTCAAGACTTTTCTTGAAAATGCTTCTTCAAACATTCATGTGCAATAATTAAGTGATGGCTCCTATCATAGTCTTATTATGCTCATGGGTTATGATAGGCATTGTACAATCTAACACTCTGGAGCATATAGTCAGTGGTTGTTGGTGATGAGGTAAAACTGGTTAATCTAACCCATAATGAATAATATGCTGCCAGGGGACAGACACAGAGGAAAGGTGAGCATATCAGCATCTGCTCTGACATGGCCCTTGAATACCTGCTAGATTTCTCTAGGGTGTCAGAGTAGAGGCTATCCTCTAGACTATGGGGATAGGTGAAACCTGATCTGTGGAAGTGTCCCCAGCATAGAGACTGCAGGTTGAGCATGTGCCAGGTATGGTGGCATAGGCCACATTGGTCATGGTGACTAGGCTGGGTATCTGTTTCATGTCTCTCATTGGTCATCTGTTGGACCTTTCCACCATCAGAGGACATACTGGGTGTTAGTTTGAAGGGAACACTGGGAGCTGCTTCTCATGTACTTAGGGTTCTCCCTCTTTCAAGCTTAAATCAAATTGAAAATGAAGAAAACGTGGCAGAAGTGGAAGATTCAGGAAGATGCATCTTTGAATTGCTGTGGGCCATAGTGTGGCCAGCATCTTCAAGGACAAACTTGAGGGCTAAAGGAATAAATGTGGAAGTTGCTATAGCAACCCTATGAATTGGGGCCTGAGTTGAGGCAGGCATCCGGCCTAGAGGCTGGGGAATGAACCTCCAGTGCACCTGAAAAGGAACATAGGGGCAAAGGGCAGAGAAAATATCCAGATTATACCTGGGACCAATTATGGTCACTCAATTCAATAGAGGACACAGTGTCCATCTTTAAGTCAATGCAGCTCTCCTTCCTGGGCCATGGTTGGTTGAGGCAGCTCCAAGAAATCAGTTTCTCTCTCTTCATCCAGCTGAGATGATGGGCAACATACAGGAACGGGGAAAATGGTTGTATCTTTCATGGAACAGCTTCCAGATTGGTCTCAAAAAGGGGGCAGTTCGATGAGGGGAAACCTGGAATAGATGCCAACCAGCCTCTCTCACCAGAACCACTGGGTATGCTCTGGGATCTGGGAAATGGGTGGGGGAAGAACTAGGGTCTTCCAGGGACTCAGAAAGAACAGGTGTTGAATTATTTACACAGTCTAGGATGGTTTTCAGTTCTACTCTTCATCTTCTCAATGCAATAAGGACAATAATCAATATTGCCTGGGGATATCTTCAAATTACACCTCTACCTTAAGGCAGTCTGTCCAAGGAAACAGTGATGGGAGAAAGAAGCCAAGGTCACCCACTCCTGGAGAGGGAGTTTAATCCTCTTTGCTTTCTAACTTCTAACCCAGAAGGTCTTTGAAAAACATCAAGACATTATTAGCTATACACACAGAATAGAAATACTCATTTAATGGCTTAGAGATCTATGTACCAAATATCCAAGTAAAGAGAATAAGCTTTATGTTTAGAAACATATTATATTTTCTGAAATGTAATACATCATGGGAAGCAGATCCTCCTTTTTACTTGTTATGTAACATGAGCTTCCATATGTTCTTATGCTTCCTCTTATAGACCTTAGTCATTGATATTATACTTCATACTTTATAATAATAATACTTATGGGATCCCTGGGTGGCGCAGCGGTTTGGCGCCTGCCTTTGGCCCAGGGCGCGATCCTGGAGACCATGGATCGAATCCCACATCAGGCTCCCGGTGCATGGAGCCTGCTTCTCCCTCTGCCTGTGTCTCTGCCTCTCTCTCTCTCTCTCTCTCTCTCTGTGTGACTATCATAAATAAATAAATAAATAAATAAATAAATAAATAAATAAATAAAATAATACTTAGTAACAATAGTACCCATTACTTTTACCAGGACTGAAGAATCCAAAAGAAAGGATGATGTGTTGCCCTTTATCTGTGTAGAAAAGTGGGATTGTATTCATAGAACAAGTAACTGACAAGAACCAGATCATAAACAGTATGCAAAAATTGGTGCATTATATGCTAACGGGTAAAGAATCACTGTTTCGTATGAGTCAGAGTTTATAGAAGAATTTTTCTATATTTTGTGTTTTTATTTATACGATCTTGGCTCTCTTTTTATTCCCCTTCACTATTTATAATGAAAACATTACCTCCTACAGTATGGTTAGTAAGATTTTAAGTGTGACCAATGGAAAAAAAATTATACTTCTAAAATGTTGAATTTACAATTTAATATTTAGATTTGATTATAATATCTGTTAATATCCTCAATAACAATAAAGTTTAAATCATATAAAATTGTCATTATTGTAAGTCAAAATGCCTGAATATATTAATAACTTTTAATTACAAATTCCAAAAGAAGACTTCAGGAAAACGGGATCAGCCTGTTCGGTTAGCAAATAAAATTGTCACTTTGTAATCTATTTTACTCTAAATACATATTGATATTTCTTATGCAAATTGTCCCTGGAAAAGACCTTAATGAAATTCAGTTCCTGTATTTTCCTCTGTAGGACATTAGAGGAAAATGACCTTGTTTACTCTATACCAAATAAAAATGCTAACAAAATACTTTACGTACCAACTGTCAATAAACAAATCATGCATATGTCCTTTATTTGTGCCCTTCTTGCTCTTCTTTCCACAGATTCTAGGGATTTTATATCAGTCTTGGAGGACTCATACTTGGGAATTTTGGAGCATGACTTTGCCAGAAAGTCCTGGAGAGCTGGTAAGGGGTATGGGTTGTAGAAAAGGTGGAAACATACAATCAGTAACCCTCTAGAATTTGCCCCAAGGACCTGAGAGTTTCCTTGGGTACTAAAAATAAAACCTTGATATTTTTGTAAACCTAGATTAAGTCCCCAGGACACTGTCCAGTATTTGGCCCCTGTATACTTTTTCTTATTATTCTTGAAAGTTTTCAACGTTCTAAATAAAATATTTTTCTTACAACATTTAAGGGAATTTAAACTCTTGTCCATGCATGATAATTTTCATTTCTAATATTTTCATTTGAATATATTACTTTTATGTTCCTTGTCATTTATATTTATTTTTTGTAACCATAATGATTCACCCTAGGAATTTTTTATAGTTTTATAATGACAGATCAGAATTTTTAAGGACAGCTGACACTTACTCATAATCCTAACAACCACCAAGGTGTGTCCTTATTAGACTCTAATACTCATACTGTTGTGTTTTATTACCTAAGTAGTAGAAGTAAAAAATTAGTGCATAACACAATTGGATAGCTTCATTGGTTTTATGTAGTGAATTGCTCTGAAGATGAACATTACAACGCTCAGGAAATTCTTGTTCTATTTTCGGAAAAAAATATGTTCAAAAAGGGACAAATACCAATTTAGTGACTAAATGAGGAGAAAATGTTCTGAAAGCAGGACTAGAGTAAGTGAGTTACGGGGCTCCTTATTATGTCCTAAGTTGTCACATTCTGCCAGCATTGGAGATGAAATGAATACAACAATTGATAAGAAGAATAGTAATTCTCAGAAACAAAGATTTAGAATTGGGCATTGCCTCCCCTCAGTGCATCAAATAAATAAATACTTCTTGGGAGCTAAGTTTATAGTGGGTCAGACTGGCACTCAGGGCACAAAAAAAAGAATTATTTCTAGCCAAAAAGAGTTGAGCTGAGTGGTTAGTCTTGCTGGAACAGGCACTATACTAGGCTCATTTGTACGGGGAATGGCCAACTGTGGTGTGATCACAGGAAAAGGATCACTATGTCAGGCAAGCTGAAGGACTTGCTATAGCTGAGGCTATGGACAGAAAGCAGTATTTGAGTAGAACCTGGAAAGCTCTATAGACATTTTGGCAGAATGCACCATCGTCATGTTTTCTATACAGAAGGAGCCATATGCACAAATACAGGGATGAGAGATGGCAGGCTGTGTGTAAAAGTGTGCAGTGAGATGGGTGAGTGGCTGAAGATGAGGCAACCACTGGAGGTATTTACACAGGTATTGCTACATTTGCATGCATTATCTCCTTTAATTCAAACAATTATCCTACGAAATAGGTGCGATCTTTACCTCCATTTTGCAATAAGGGAAACAGTCTGAAATGCTTCACATGCCCCCAGTGATGAAATTGTGGAGTTTGAATTCATACTCCCAGGTACCGGGGTTCTTACACACTAAGTTGAAACATGAAAGTCCTTGTACAACAATTAGGTAAGCAGATTCTGCTTCATCCTGTCACAGATCAGCGAACTGGCTCATTTTATTACATATGGTCCCTCATTGGCAAATTCGATTTGTAAATTTCCTTCTTCCTCCCTCTGCTTCTTCTTCCCTTTAATACTATAAAAAACATTCTTAGGTCATAGGATGTACACTAGGCTATCATTTGAGTAGGGCCTGTATTCGCCAAGGGTAGTCTGGGAGAGTTTTGATTGAGGAGAGGGAAGATACAGATTTACTTGCTAAACATGCAATTATGGCTAGAATATGAAAGGATATATTATATGAGGACAGGAATCTGATATGAACTAAACGTTAAGCAGCCTACACAGACATTACTGACCAAACACTGTGAGGACAGGAACAGTGATAATGGAGAGAAAGTGGAATCAGGAGCACTTAATAGTTCATTGTTTCCAGGACTTGAATAAGAGGGAAAACATGGTCATCACTCATAAATTTCTGGGCTGGACACATGGGCATATGAAGAAAGCATAGGAGAGATTCAGCTCTCCAAATATTGCAATCCTGACTTTATCCTCGCAAATTTATAAAGTCTTCTACAGAACAGTTTGGTTTACCGAATTTTCTTTGACCCCAGAATTTGGCATAGATTCTGAAAGACAGTTGTATTTACTAGAAAGTCTTGTAAATCATACGTGAGTGAATGAGTGAGTGAGTGAATGTTTTCTTCCTTAAGTGGAGAAATAGTAAATTATTATTCCGAAAAAGACTTACCAAAAATGAAAACTGCAAAATATGGGGTGTTTGCATAAATGTCTCTTATCTAACCTATGCCCCGGAATCTTTAGTATAAAAATGAACTTAAGTATAAAAACGGAAAACACACTGGAGGTTAGCTCAAAATGACAATTTTAAATTGGAGAACTACTTAGAAAGAGCACTGCATGGCAGTCTTTTCTAGCCCACATTGACATCAGCTTAAAAGTTGATTAAGGAGCATAGGGGAGAGCTGACTCTGAGTTAGGAAAAGTAGTAGGAAAAATAGAAGACCACACCGTACCTATCACAGCCCTCCTTTATGTTGGCAGGGCAGGTGGGAAGAGATTTGAATGAACATGAGTTCAATGACCAGAGATTATTTCAACATTTTAATTTATTCCACAAATACTCTTTTCATTAACGTCATACATATAAACATAAACTCTAAAAATTTATTAAAGCTTACCTCAGTCTTTGAGATAACAAAATGAATTTTTTAAAAAAATGAAATACTTCCTATTTGCAGTGTACATTTTTATTTTTCATCATGTCCATGGATGTGGGAGTCATTGATTGTGTTTAATATTCAGATTCTCTAACAATTCTCTATGATAACTAACCATGCTTTAAATACAAAATCACCAAAAACGTGGTGATGCTTATTATAAACTTCTGAGACTAGTTGCTTTTAATTTCCATATCTGTTGAGTTAGATATTTTTCCATGATTTTAGGTTTGACACATAATGACTAATTTCTGGATCCAAATAACAAGAATTAATTGAGATCATGCCAACAGTTAGTCACTATTCTGTGTGGGGGTGTTGCAGCTTTAAATAAGATAGATAAGAACTCTGATCTCACGGATTTTACAGGCTAGCACCATTCTGTCCAATACTGTAGCCAGTAGTCACGTGTGGCTATTCATATTTAAATTAGTTTAAACTAAAAAAAATTAAAAATTCAGTTCCTTAGTCATGCCATGTTCCAAGTGCTCAACAGTCACAGGTAGCAGGTGATTATTGTATTGGAGGATGAAAATTTATAAAACATTTTGTTCATCATAGAATATTCTATGGAGTCATGCTGTTTTAGGGTAACCTGGAAAAGTCCATTTAAAATTATATTATTTCATGTTAAATTATATACCATATGGAAATTTTTTTCAACAGTTTGTGAAAGCTGGGTAGGGATAAATTAATCAAACTGACAATGATTCACTTTTAAATTACTGCCTTTTAAATTATTTAGCATAGACATAAATCTTAGTTCTATTATGACTATATCTGCAGCATTGGGCAACCCACATAACTTTTCAATGCTTTAGTTCTTACAGGGTTATGATGAGGATGGAATCAAATTACATAAAAAGTATTGAGAACAATTATCAGTAAGTGTTAGTGACTATTTTTATTATTGTTGCTATTAGACACTCACCCTTCATTTTATCAATTAGCTCCAAAATAGATTTGCTTTACTTTTTTTCCTATATATTTTAGCTTTCAATTTTTAAATATTTTCTAAATATAGAACCTATGAATACAATTCATAAAAGTGGCATTTCACCTATTAAATTGAGATATAAATTAGGAGTTCCTATCTTTTATCTCAGTTAAAAAATTTAATAGAAATTTTATTTGAAGAAACTTCTTGGTTATCGCGCAGTTGTAATAAATAATATGGAGATAACTTATATCCTTTACCCAGTTCCTCCCAAAGGTAACATCTTGCAAAACCAGATTATAGTATCACAACAATACAATCAAGATACAGAACATTTCTCTTCCCACAGGATCCCTTTTTTATAGCTACATCTATTTCCCTTCTGCCACATACTATCATTAATCCTTCTTGACCACTAATCTATTCTAAATTTCTATAATTTTGTTACAACCAGAATATTATTTAAAAAAAAAAAAAAAGGGATCCCTGGGTGGCGCAGCGGTTTGGCACCTGCCTTTGGCCCAGGGCGCGATCCTGGAGACCCGGGATCGAATCCCACGTCGGGCTCCCTTTGCATGGAGCCTGCTTCTCCCTCTGCCTGTGTCTCTACCTCTCTCTCTCTCTGTGTGACTATCATAAATAAATAAATAAATAAAAAGAAAATAAGGTAGATGTTTAAAACAACAACAACAACAACAACAAAAAAAAACCTTAAAAAAAAAAATGTTGGGATCCCTGGATGGCTTAGTGGTTTAGCGCCTGCCTTGAGCCCAGGATGTGATCCTGGAGTCCCAGGATCGAGGCTCCCTCCAGGGAGCCTGCTTCTCTCTCTCTCTGTCTCTGCCATTCTCTCTCTCTCTCTCTCTCTCTGTCTTTCATGAATAAATAAATAAAATCTTTAAAAAATAAAAATAAAAAAATGTTATATAAGTGACATCATAGAGTATGTAACATTTTAGATTGGTGTATTAACAACACAATTCTCTAGAGATTAATCCAAGTTGTGGGTTATACCAATAGTCCATTTCTTTTTATTACTGTGAAGTATTCCTTGACGGATACACCACAATTTATTTAACCATTTCTCCAGGGAAGGACATCTCAGCTCTATCAAGTTTTGGTTATTCTCAATAAAGATGCCGTATTCATTGATCTACATGTTTTTGTGTGAACATAAGTCTTTATTTCTCTAGGTTAAGTGCTCAGAGATGCAATTAATGAGTTATATGATAGTTGTATGATTAGTTTTTTAAAAAAAATACTAAACTGTATTCCAGAGTGGGTGTATAGTTTAATATTTCCATCAATAATATATGAGTGATCTCATTTCTTCGTATTCTCACTTGATGTTGTCATATACACACAGACATATATATATTAGTTTTATTCACTCCAATTTGTTTTTAATTTTTATTTATTTATGATAGTCACACACACAGAGGCAGAGACATAGGCAGAGGGAGAAGCAGGCTCCATGCACCGGGAGCCCGACATGGGATTCGATCCCGGGTCTCCAGGATCGCGCCCTGAGCCAAAGGCAGGCGCCAAACCGCTGCGCCACCCAGGGATCCCCTCACTCCAATTTTTAAAAGATTTATTTATTCATTTATTTATTATTCATGATAGACAGAGAGAGAGAGAGAGAGGCAGAGACACAGGCAGAAGGAGAAGCAGGACCAATGTCGAGAGCCCAATGCGGAACTCGATCCCAGGACTCCAGGATCGCGCCCTGGGCCAAAGGCAGGTGCTAAACCGCTGAGCCACCCAGGGATCCCTATTCATTCCAATTATTGTTTAGGAATAATTAAATGTAGTTTTAAAACTTGTGTTCATTCTCCTAAGGGCTAATGATGTTGAACAACACTTCATGTGCTTATTTGGCATCTGTGTATCTCAACTTGCTGCTTTTTTAAAATCCTGCTTTTGCACAGTCTATAAGCCACAGTAATTTTACCAGTTTGAGTAAAGCAGAGAAACATGACCTCACTTTATGTCTCTTTATCCTCACTGCTTATAATATAACTTTCTTAAATTTTTCATCTCTATATATTCAAAACCAAGTAAGACAGTGTTATAATTTTGCTTCAGTCATCAAACATAATTTAATACACTCAAGAAGAGAAGGGAGCCTATTGCATTTACTCATATTTTTGCTTACTATGTTCTCTCTGCTTTCCTAGTGTTTCAAGATTCCTTCATGTATCTTCTCTTTCCTGTTTAGAGACTCTTTTTTTGCCATTTATTAACGTGGATCTAGGGATCACAAACTGTCTTTGTTTTCCTTCATCAGATAATTTCTTGACTTCTCCTTTCTTTCTCAAAGGATATTTTTGTTGGGTATGAGATTCATTCTTATAGCACTTAAAAGGTGTGAGCCAATCCATCTGGTCTCCATCGTTTCTGATGAGATATCCATTGTCATCCAAATTATTTTTTCCTTTATAGGTACCATTTTTCTCTTGCTGCTTTTAAGATTTTTTTGTTCCTTTTTTATCTGAAGTTGGTGAATATTCCTTTGGTTTTATTCTGTTTGAAGATTACTTGGCTTCTTAAGTCTACAGTTTATGTCTCTTTAAACAAATGGGAAGTCTTCAGCTATTATCTGTTCAAATAATTTTCTGATTTTTCTCTCTTTTTCTTTGATTTTCAGACTGATAAGCAGTGTTAGATCTTTTTAAAAAGTCTCTCCAGTCTCTTAGGCTCTATGGTTTGTTTGTTTGTTTTCTTTTGTTTTGTTTTCCCAGATCGCTTTTCTTTTCCCTCTGGTATTCATTATGACTAATTACTGTTCAATCTTACACTTCTTTGCTTCTTTCCACCATGGAAAGAAATGTGAGGTATGGTCAATAGTACTTGCTTGGAGTAGAACAGTCTATCTAAAAATCTTCTGTCCAGTAAAGTTTACCCCTTTCCTGGTACTTTAACTAGTAAGAGCAGCCCTGGGTTGGAGCATTTTCTCTTTGTGCCCGCTGGCTGCCAGCTTCCCAACTCCAGGTCCAAGACATAAAACGCAGAAAGTTTATAACTGCATCACTGTCCCTCCTCCAGTCCCAAGGCCCTGGCTGACCTGCCTCTTCTCTACAACTTTCAGAACCTTATGTTTGTTTTACACACAATGCCCAAGAATTTTAGTTACAATTATTGAGTAGAATAAAGAAAAGTCCATGTACTCCATTTTGCTGGAAGATAAAGTCTCCACACTTTTTTTTTTAATGTTTAGTTTATTTATTTGAGAAAGAGAGATAGGGCATGAGCAGGGAGGGAGGAGAGAGGCAGAGGGAGAAGCAGACTCTCTGTTGAATAGGTAGACTGACATGGGGCTCAATCCCAGGATCCTGAGATCATGACCTGAGTCGAAGGTGGACGCTGACTGTCTGAGCCACCCATGTACCTCACTCATGCTCTTGATAAAGCAACTCTATGTATCATTCTTTAAATTTTCCAAATATTAAAAATTTTCTATTTTTTCTAATTCAAATTGTCAAAAGAAAGTGAATAAATTATTTCTCCCATGTAAGTCATAGCTTTATTAAATGAATGTTCAGATAAGATGTTCAAGGTTGAAAATCAACAAGACAACTATGCTACAGATGTTTTATTTCTCAATTAATTTCCATACTACAGGGGAGAAATACCTCTATAGAATATGCCAACAATATTGGCATATTAATACTGGCAATTTTAACATATTGGTTAAATACTTACCCAACAAAATGTAGTTGTTAGTTTAGGGTTTTTTTTTTTTTAATGTTGATTTATTTGTTTGGGGAGAGGGGCAGAGGGAGAAGGAGAGGAATAGAAAGAATTCCAAGCAGTCTCCCTGCTGAGCATAGAGCCCATCTCGGGGCTCAATCTCAGGATCCTGAGATTATGTATGACCTGAGCAGAAATCAAGAGTCATCTGGCTCAACCAACAGAGCCACCCAGGAGCCCCTTTAGTTATTTTAATAGGAAATAATGAGAGTCAAGGGCCCCTAAGAGATGTTTCAAGCATAACCTTTAGGATATTTCAGACTACACATGGCTCAATTTCTAAATTTCTGGTAAAGCCCAAAATGGGGATGGGGTAAGTGGAGCATAGTACAAATCATCACTTTGAAAAAAAAAGTTTCTTCAATCTACTAGGTCAGAAAAAAATGAGAATCATTTTATTTTAATAGTTATCAAACATGGTATATCATAAACAGATTAAAACTGGACTAGTATATGAGAGCCCTATTCTTTGTAGTCCTAGATCTACAAGAAATTTGTTGTGTGATGATAGAAAAGTTATTTTTCTCTGAAACTCCTATCCTTATTTGTAAGATTTAAAAATTGAGCTTTACCTCAAAGATATTTCTATTGTGAATTTCTATATTAAATATGAGACACATCTAAGAACAGCGAGATATAACCGAAATAAATTTAGTGATCTATTTTTTATGACTTTGTTTTGTTTTAGGTATTGCATGTTAAACAGCTTTTTCTTTAGGATATTTCATAATTTTATAGGCAAACTATGATTTTTTTCCTCAGATACAGCATAATTTCTTATCTTAAAATTATCTCTTCAGCAAATATCATATGATTTCTTCATGTGTGGAATTTTAAAAAAAGAGGCAAACCAGGAAAGATACTCTTAACTACAGAGAACAAATGGATGGTTACCAGAGGGGACATGAGTGGGTGATGGGGGAAATAGGTGATGGGCATCAAGGAGTGCACTTGTGATGAGCACAGTGCACTTACATGGAAGTGCTGAATTACTATATTGTACATGTGAAACTAATATTACACTGTAAGTTAACAAACTGGAATTTAAGTAAAAACTTGGAAAAAAATAATCTTATTATAAAGTATCTTCCTCTTCCAGGCCATGTAAACTATAGCGTCAGTGTGGTTAATTAGGTTATGTGCAACTTTGAAAATTGACTTAAACACATCTCATGGCAAAGGCAAACACAAAAAGATTTTTACTAAACGAATGTTTACTGTTACATTTGATTGATTTTCCAATTAGTAGGGCAAAGGTAAGTGTTTGAAGAATATACCTTTTCGGGAGGGTTTACTACATGTCACTGACATATTTTATCTCTCTTAATAGTCTTGGGAAATGAGTTTCATAATGCAAATGAAGTGTGATATGATTTCCTTGACTGCTACTTCAGTAGATTTTGTATGTCCTTCCAAATGACTTTTGATTCTCTTCCTGTGTCTGTTTTTATCGCTTCCTTGAAAAGTACCAGTGGAAACAATTAGTCATCTGATGTCATTAGGATTCAAAACATCCACATTAAGCTCTTGTAAACCTTTACAGAGTACAAAATCAATGTTGAGACTTTGTCAGGATTATTTTGTCTGCTTCTTTTAAGTGAGCTATTAAATGTGCCTCAAATAATTCCAGTGCATGTGTGAAGGGGAAGAAAGTAAATCAAAGCCTGAGTATAGAGAGATGAGCATGATCATTAGTAAAACCCTAAGAGGAAGCTGGCATAAAAGGGTAAGTAATTTGAAAAGCAGACAAGCATGAAGATCTAATGATAAACATTCTGAAGATGTAAACAACTTGTTTAGAAAAAAAAGTAAAGAAAGAAAGAAAAGGCACATGCCAAAAAATTAAAAAGCCTAGAAGCATAGATGGATTAATTGGATTCACGGAGAAAACGGAATCACACAGCTGTCATATTCAGTCAAGAGATAAAAATGTTGTTTGGATGTATGATAGGAAGAAAGGCATTATAGCAATAGAAAGGCTCTGTTCATGTCAGCACAATCCTTTCAAATCACATGGCTGAGACATAATCGCACCAATTTAAAGCAAGTGCCAGTTACAACTTTGGAGAGTGACTATTTGGAGATCTCCATCACCCGTAGGTGACATATTCACAGCTTCTAGATAGGACATTATGTTGAGGGACGTATCATAAATAATAGCTCTCCAACATGACTCAAATAATTCAACAGTATACGCCTTCACATAAAGGAGATATTGTTCCCATTCAAGCAGGATACCAAATAATGGAGGGAAAGACAATGAAAGTGACAGAGCAATCATCTTATGGAAGTGAAACATACCCCAATTTGTGAAAGATAATCAAACCACATGAGCGAACCGAAAGAGCAGTACCAAGAACAGTTTCTCCTACCTGCTTTAACCTGCGGAAGGAAGCGCTCTGTGAGGTTGACACAAGGTTGAAGGATACAACCCCAGAATGACAAAATCCCTCCTTTCTTTGTCCAGGTGTTAGCCTTGCTCAGCCTTTGGCATATTATTATGCTCCGTTTATTTTCCTCCTGAGGCCTCACAATTTAGTAAGTGCTTTGTATACTGTATAAATATATATATATATATACATTTTACCCTTAAGAGATGTGAAATAGAAATGCCTGGGTGGCTCAGTGGGTGAGCATCTGCCTTTGGCAAAAGGGGCGATCCCGGGGTCCTGGGATGGAGTCTTGCATCTCGCTCCCTGCAGGGAGCCTCCTTCTCCCTCTGCCTGTGTCTTTGCCTCTCTCTGTGTCTCTCATGAATACATAAATAAAATCTTTTTTAAAAAAGAGATATTATGAAATATTCAATTTAATGGAGTGCAGGAAGTTAGATAACCCATCTGTCTTATCCTGGTTTTATACTCCCCAGTGATTCTGAATTTGCATTTTCCAGCCCTCCAAATTCTTTTTTTCCCTCCTCCTTCCATCCAACTACTTGTTCTGCACAGGATGAGAAACCTCAGTGATGGATCAAAGTTTTTCCATGCACCCTCATCCACATAAAACAGTCCTTTCCCTGCAGTCCTCTCAAGTGAGAGTTGTTCATTATCACTGTGCTAGTCAGAACACAGGCCTTCAAAAAAGATCACATCTTAATCACCAGAACCTATTAATATATTATGTTACACGATAAAAAGAAGGGCTTTGCAGATATAGTTAATGTTAGGGTTTTTAAAATAGATTATTTTAGACTATTGACTTGGGTCCCAGTCTAATCACAAGAGGAAGCAGAAGAACCTCCTTGAGCTAGAATCAGAGTGATGCAGCAGGAAGGAGAGATGTGAAGCACACATTTACTCTATGCACTGTTTCTGGGGAGGATCACACGGAGAACAAGGGAAGAGATGTGGGCGGCTTCTAGGAGCAAATGCTGGCTCCAGCTGACAGCTAGCAAAGAAATAGAGATCTCAGTCCTTTGAGGACCTTAGTTCTACAAATACAAGAAAGTGAAATTTGCCCAACCTCCTGCATGAACTTGGATGCAAAGTCATCCCTGGAGCCTCCAGAAGGGGGCACAACCCGGTCAGCATCTTGATTAAGCCCTGTGGGGATTGCTGTGGAGAACTCAGACTTCTTGTTTACAGAACAGTGAGATGGGAAATGGTTGTTAGTAGTGGTAACTTGTTATGGCTGTAGTAGAAAGCTAGTACACCCTGTTCACCTACAGATCTAGGATTGGGGTGGATACACTGTTGCTTCAAGATCATTCTAGGAACATCCAGGAATGACAATCTTCCCTCTGGTTGTTGGTTTTTTTTTTGTTTTGTTTTGTTTTCATTTTTCTATAAGTCCTCTTTATTAATTATAGACTTTGGCACTAATTCTTAGTCTATACCATCACTCTGCCAACAGCAAGAAAGCTCTTAAAGGCCACACACATGACACACTTAATATCCTGGATTTTCCATTTTTTTTTTTTTTAATCTTCTTAGATCCAGCTACCGTCACTCCAGGCTGTTTCAGCCAGTCGCTCTATTGCCATGACCGAGAATTCATCATCGCAGGGAGCTGTTTACCTTTGAAAACACTTAAATAGAGAAATCGCCTCTCTAGTAATATTTCCATATCTTTCTCACAGGACAACAATTCTTCAAGAGCCTCTCATATTTCTTTTCTTTTTTTTTTAAGATTTTATT
Organism: Canis lupus dingo; assembly: GCF_003254725.2. NCBI lineage: Eukaryota > Metazoa > Chordata > Mammalia > Carnivora > Canidae > Canis > Canis lupus. The sequence continues at coordinate 10,388,632 of NC_064243.1, forward strand.
TATTTTTCATGAGAGACACACAGAGAGAGAGAGAGGCAGAGACACAGGCAGAGGGAGAAGCAGACTCCATGCAGGGAGCCCTATGTGGGATTCGATCCCGGGTCTCCAGGACCAGACCCCTGGGCTGAAGGTGGCGCTAAACCGCTGAGCCACCAGGGCTGCCCGGGCCTCTCATATTTCTACATATGTTTGGCAACTTTTATTCTAGATTGTCTTTATAAGGATGTTCGTAGAACGATACTGGGGGATAGAGATAGTACCTCATCTGGGCAGAAGGCAGATTTGTGGGCACCTCAAAATAATAAAAATAACGTCTTTTTATCAGTTTCTTCCTAGCTCTTTTTTGCAATTAGGAAGTTTGCTAAACTTGGGGTTCCTAGCCATAAAACAGATATACTATTATTCTGCAGCATTCATTCAGGATGCTCCACATCAACCCAGGAGACTGGCAGGAAAGAGGCAATAATATAACCACGAGGCTCATCCTATTATCTGTGCAATAAATAATGCGTAGTGAGTCTTCTGTCTTTGTCTTGTTTCTCCTGCTAGCATGCATGAGACAGGCTAACTTGTTAGCTTGTGAGAGCAATGTCTCAGAGCCTTTTCAGTTTTTGCTCACAACTGCTCTGTTTATCTACTCATTCTTATCACCATTTCACATTAACCATTCATCATTCCTTTCCAACTTATCCCACATTGGGCTACGTTTTCCTCAAAGCTGACCCTAAAAGAAGGATTTGAGTGCAAGTAGCTTGTTTTGACAATGACCCTATGAAGCAAAGTTTGGGATAGGAGGGAATGAGACAGGGGAGGGAAGGAAGACAAAGCAGGGTGCATCTGTGAGAAGGATACTTCCCTGGGCCACTGGGTGTCCTCTGGGAGACAGCAGAACCTGCCTCAGAATTACCTCGAGAGATGAAACAGATAACAGTTAATCTCAATCACTCCCATTTTTGGTTGAGGGTGGTTCCTTGGCATACTTGGAATTAGGAGACTGTCTGCAAATAGAGTGAGCACCGCAAATAGAGTGAGCACTCTCAGGTGAGGAGACAGAGTGGATTGCAGTATATTTGGGAATAAGGACCCTGAGAAGTTATGGGTGGGCACTGGCAGCGTCTGCTAAACCCACCCAAATTAATGATTGCAAGGTGTTTCATCTGTGATTTTTTAATTGTATATGTTACCAGAGTCTATGTCTGGTTGCTTGGTTACACGGACCATGAATAGTTAAGGAAACATTCAAAAGAAGACCTTAACTGTTTTTACTATGGTAAAAAAAAAAAAAAAAATATATTGCCTTGTGGTAATCACAGGTATATATTGGGAAGTGGAGCTGCTGAATCACAGGGGAGGCCACCATTCACATCCTAAAGATACCGCCTAAAGTTTTACAAAGTGGGTAGATTAACTTACCATTGCATGAACTCTGCATGTGGTTCAAGGTAGTCCCACCTCCTTGACAACATCTGGTATTCTGAATCCCGTAAGTGGCCCTTCTGGGGGGCCTATGCTAAAATCCAAAGGCAGTTGTCATCCTGAGCCCCTAATAAAACTGAGCATCTTCTCCTAAGTTCACTGACCATTTGGAATTCTTTCTTGAGAATGTGGCTGTTTGAGATACGAGGCATTTGTTTGTCTATTTTCTTATTGATGTGCAAGAATTCTTTTCTTAGGAGTGTGAGATTGTGAAGGTAGAGATAGGTTAGACCTCAGATGGTTTCTCACAAATGATGGAAAATGGACTTTCAGAATTGAGAACAGATTTGAGAACCAAAAGCAAACATTTGCAGACTTAATAAATGTAGTATAACCAGTGAGAATATAAATAAGCATGAAAGAAAATCGAATTACTTAAAATAAAATATCTTGAAATAATTAATTGAATACAGGGGAAAATGACAAACTTTACAAATCTTAATGAATATATATATATATAAAACATAAAGATATTTTATGCCACCTGTTTGCAGAATTCAACAAATGGAAGAGAAAAGGTATTATTATTCAGAAATCTAATACATGAAAAATTCCCTGGAGTGTAGGAATAACTTAATTTTGAGAAAATATGTGCATTTCGTATTCCAGGAGAATTTAATATAGAACAATTACATCAACTATATTTTACAGTTATTTATCCTCTAGGAAAAAGAATCAAATCTTCAAGGATTCAAATATCAAAAACACATCATCCACAAGAGGAAGAATGTAAGCTAGCCTCAAACTCACTGCAGTAATCAGCCACAGTAATCCCAGTGCAAAATGAGAGCAGAGTAATACCAAAGTTCTAAAGGATTGAATGTGTGATCCAATAATGTTACCACAGCAAGTTCCTCCCATTATATTTAAAAGCAATCAGCTATTACTGTCAATTGCCTGAGAACTTAGAAATGTGACAATTATGATCTCTTCTTTTAAAATGAATTATTGACTACAAATAAGCTCCTCAAAAAATAAATAGAATTAAATAATTCATTAACAGAGAAGATGTGTGCATACAAGATATAATGAGCATTATATATTAGAAAAATAAGAATAAACAACTAAAGGAATTATCATGACAGATTATAGATACTATAAAGTTTGACAAACTATGAATAATGATATACTAACCCCGCCAGTGAGAGAAGTGAAATGTTGTGTAGGAGTGCAGACTTCATCATGCATGGCAAGAGGTCTATTTGTAGTACTCCTAAATTTGAAGCATAAGCATGTATTTACAAATCCATGTTATTCCAGCCTCCTCATATTTTTGCATACTCTAAACAGAGGGGAAGCTTAGAAACAAAAATTTCTTGTATCAGTAAAACATTTATCTGGAATTTCAGCAATCCTTTGAGCTCTAAAGGAATCAGTTCATTTTTATTTTCCTCTAAAAGAAGTAATACAGATCCAGTATTTAAATATATATATATATATATATATATATATATACACACATATGTATAAATAATTTATACTATATATGTAAATTTTGCCTTGGGAATATTTATTGTAATTTACTTAGGAAGTTTTAGTTATGGGCCTTTACACTACCACCAAAAAACAGGAATTGGGGGATGAGAGGAGGGAAATAAGTCTTAGAAATTACATAGCTGCAAAAAAACTGAGGTACATGAGTTAAAGTGAGTAAAGTGATCCACAAACAACGTCTAAATGCTCCTATATATTACCAGAACATGTACATATTTCTCTTTTCTTTACTCAGTACAAGCCATGATGAATTTCTATAAATTACACTTACACATTTCAATATACATTCTAGTACAAATGTCATAAGTGCTTATACTTCTTATTTGTATTAAATTATTTTTCCTTTGCAAACAAAGTTGTTAAATGTCCACATGGCTCTGGAGACTGATTCCAGTTCACTTCCTATCAGGCAACATTGATGAATGTTGCTTGAGAAACTTGCCAGTGGGAGGTACATTAAGTGGAAGATATCTGTGACAAAGTACTAGCAGCATCAGCAAAAGATTAATGCTGAAGCTGTGAAATAAAAGAGATATGAAGCCAAAGCCCTGAAGAAGCAGTGGGCAGGAAGCAGCATGCTGGACAGTAAAGTGAAGAAAACTGCAGAGTAACAAGAATAAATGCCTAAATGCCTAAATGTCAGGAAACATTTACAAAGATAAGTCATCAAACTTAATGTGAAAGATGACATTCTGAGCCTTTCTAAAGATAAATATTTAAAGTTTATTTATATAATGCATGTAGGTATAAAAACAATGAGTTGTAAAAAATAAAAGTATGATTTTGGTATTTGAGTGGGTAAATTATTACCGCTGTAACAAATTATGACAAACTTAATGGCTTCAAAGAACACAAATTTATTATTTTATGAATTTGGAGATCACAAATGTGCAGCGGGTCTCCCTGGGTAACAACCAAGGTGAACGCAGAACTATGTTTCATTTTTTTTCAGGCTCTGGGGGAGAATCTGCTTTGCCTTTTCCATCTTTGAGGTGCTACTTGCATTTCTTGGCTCATTTCTCCTGATTCCATCTTCAAAGTCAGGACTCTGGCATCTTGAAATTTCTTCTCTGCCTCCCCCTTCCAACGTTAAAAGACCCTTGCAAATACACTGGCCAACACAGATAGTCTGGAATAATTTCTTTATTCCTGGGTCAGCTGATTAGCATCCTAATTCCATCAACAACTGTAACTTCTCCTTGTCATGTAATATAACACATTAAGAAATTCTGGAGATTTGGAAGTGGACCTCTTTGGAAGGCCCTTAGTCTCTTATCCACAATGGGTTGAGGCTGAAAATTAAAATTTGATACCCATCCCTGATCAATCTCAAGTATTATGGCTCTGTTTCATAGGAGGAGCTCTGTTCTCTCTCCAACTCTACTACTTAGACTTTTTAAAATGTAAGCTTTATAACTGAATCATGTGTGAAGCCATGAAACTGGAGGAGAACATCAAAAATACGAATGTAGACACCAATGAGTAAAAGCTGAAGCAGCAAGTTCTGGCACAGGAAAATACTAAGAGACCATGTAGAAAAGGCTAAAACAGCAAATGAGGTTTAAAGAAAAAAAAAAGGAGCTACCAACAAGTGACGGGGGAAAAGTAGAAAGGTTAGTATTCTGGATGTCAGGAAAAGATAGTGTGTCAATGGGAGGGAGATATCCATGATGGCAAATGCTGCTCATCAGCCAATTGAAATGAAATCTGATCATTGAAGCTGAATTTATCACTGACCAGTTAGTAGTCAAAGAAATTGGCTCTGGGGACTTGTGAAAAGGGTTCTTGTTATCAAACAGCACTCAGGGATAGTGTTGCCTCAATAAGTGACTTCTCCTACAATTATTTGAAACTTTTACAGTTTATTGTTTAAATTTTTAAGGGAGGTATCTGCCCAGTGCGGGGCTTGAACTCAAGACCCCGAGATCAAGAGTCACATGCGCTCCTGATTGAGCCAGCCAGGTACCCCCTTAAACTTTCATGATTTAAACAGGTGGTTCCCTTAGAGACTATACATGGTTACCAAAGCCTCCTTTGGCACCAGTCAGATAAGATATTTAAAAAGACTTTAATTAGTTTTTATTGGATGAATAAACGATTCCTGAATGTGTAATGAAAAAGGACCTGATGACTTACTAGTGACCACTGACACCGAACACCCCTACCCTGGGTCATCTGATCATGATATAGAGCAGTTCCAGAGCCAGCAAGTAGGTTTGGTCACTGACATCCTTTCTAGGATTGACCTTCCCACGTGACACTGAATAATTAATCTATAATCCCCCAAATAGGATGTTATACAGGATGATGTGCATCTGCCTTTTAAGTATTACTTTTACACCCTAGATTTGTTCATTATTATGTTCAGCCTCTGAGGTAGGCTATTTAGTGACTTGGAAGTTTCAAAACAAAGTTGACTAAGCCAAGATGAGATTGTTGCATTTCCTCAAACCTGTTCCTGCCCACCTTGCAGTGCCAGCTAGATCCTTTTAAATCACTTAGTAAATCTCCTAAAATTTTCTAAATATATACTCCTACTCTTTCTCTCTTTCTCTGTTTCCTTAGCTCCTGGCACCACAAGAAACTCAAATGGTTCATTTTCTTTTTTAAAATCTCCACAAATACTCATATGGTCCCATGTTTACACATCATTGGAAAGATACAGTGAAGTGATGTTCCTTAATCTTTTCATTGTTTTAGGTGGTAAGAGAGACTATCAGGGTATCACCTGAATTTGTTTTTCCTCACTTCTACTCACTGTGGTATTCTCAACAAAATATTCCATTATGCCGACCTCACTTGACTATAGATAACAGCAATCAGAGTGTTGTAGTCATGGATGAATTGATTCTGGAAATATCTGGTATAAAATGAATAGGAAAGATCACCTAACCCAAGTGACACTCTACAAAGGAAGTAGCTAAATCTCACAGAGGTGTTTTTCTTTTAAGATTCTGACCATTATCGGAGCACCTGGGTGGCCCACTTGGTTGAGCCTCTGTCTTAGGCTCAGATCTTGATCCTGAGACTCAGTGTTCCCAGTTCAGCACGGAGTCTGCTTCTCCCTCTGCTCCTCCCCCTGCTCGTGCTCTCTCTTTCCCTCAAATAAATAAATAAGGTCTTTAAAAAAATTCTGACCATTGTATATCAAGATATAGAGGGGGCATCATATAGGCTGTGTTCTGACTATAATGTTGCAAGCACAGGTCAAGCAGTCTAGCTTAAATGCTTGGGGAGTGTGGTACTAGCTAGATGCTTAAGCACTGTGTGCAGCCAGTAGGGTAAAGCATAATGCCTACCACCAGTCTTGGGTTCTTTTTTGTCATTTATGGCATTGGTTGATGACTCCTGCCTTTAAAACAAATTGTAGCTGCATGAATTGTGTTCAGCAACATCTTACTTTGAATTCTCCTCTTCCTGTCAATTCACAATGCAGTATCCTGGCACCTCGTGGGAATTTAATAAATGTCAAGTAAATGACAAATGAGTAGGTTTATGAAATCAACATCGTAATAAAGACAGGATTTTGAATAAGTACCTGAATTACTGATTATATTTTAGAAATGGTGATGTTAATATAAAAGTCAACATTTAATATGCTCAATGATTAAGAGTAGTGACAATTATATACATATCAGTAGTTTAATTTTTTTTAATTTTTTATGTATTTATGATAGTCACACAGAGAGAGAGAGACAGAGGCAGAGACACAGGCAGAGGGAGAAGCAGGCTCCATGCACCGGGAGCCCGACGTGGGATTCGATTCCTGGTCTCCAGGATCGCGCCCTGGGCCAAAGGCAGGCGCCAAACCGCTGCGCCACCCAGGGATCCCCATATCAGTAGTTTAATAACAAGTTAATTTAAACAAGATATATACTGATAATGCAACTAGGAGTCTAATTTCACTTCCAACCCCTAATTGTTGTATGCTCATGTGTAGTAATGACATGTCCGGCTATGTAGTATTTATCCACTGCTTTATAATAAGCCCACAAAAGTCATCTCTGTTAATGGGAAAATAAATGAGTTTTATAATACAACAAAAATCATTACTGGTGTACATCTCTGTATTTACTTGGCTCCAGGCTTTACTTAAAGGAATTTTTCGAATGTAAGAATGACCTTCATATATCTCCAGACTAGGCAAAACAAATAAAAATCCCTTGACTGATTAGCCAATTAGCACAAAGTACTCGTGCTAATTTATCTGCATATTTAAAAGTCTGTTAAGAGACCACGGTAAAAATGAAGTGCCTATAAATAAATCAAAGGGAAAATACGTCAAAAGGAAAAAAAAATATTTTCTGAGGTAGCCATGTCAAGCAGGATAACAGTGATAATAGAGATACAGTCAGTGTAAGGGACTTGAAAGCAAAGTAGATTCAGGCATCAGCCGATTTCATTGAGATCAGTGATTTAAATGCTCCCTCCCCTGGCAAACGGGTTAAAGCAGACTCCCAACAGCTTATTACACACACTTTCTTTGGAATGGTAAGTACTGTGAGTTTTGGTAGAATGACTTGACTTCACTTTTCTCTTGTACTCTATGAAAGCTACTATCATTCTATCAATCTCATTATCAGATTCTGTCTACGTTGGGTTCTTTAATTTACTTTCTTTAATATGGAATAAAACACACTTAGTTCTTACCTCTAGGAACTCTGTTGATTCATTTAGTCAACCTACCACTTGGTTGGCTTCAAGGAGTTGTTTAAATGTCTAATTCCCCATTTCTGTGTCTGTAAAACTTGATATATTTGCATCTTGAGGTCTTTCCCAGAGAATGCATGTGACAAGTGAAATCCTTCTCTTTTTCTCTTCTTTTTTTTTTTTTATTTCAAGCGAAATCCTTCATGTAAAGCCCTCCATACTATGTCTAGTATAGAGTAATCAGTATATAAATATATTTTTGTTATTTTTTATTGAAATATAATTGACATATAATCTCTTGGTTTCAGGATGTCTGAGACTTGCTGTTAAAAAAAGAAGCCTATCAATATGTCTATGAATACTACAAAAATGTTATAAATATGAAAGGCATGTATATGAAGCGATTTAACAAGGGAAGCTTACACATGGCTTATATGGTGCAATGATAATCACATCTTGGGTTACTCCTAATGCCAATGAAAGCCCTGGGAAAATGCTTTTATCGCATTCAAGTCTTACCTGGATGCAACCATATCCTTCACTAAAGTTGGCCACAGTCATCTTCCCTCATTATCTTCCTACTTTTTTTATCCCTCATATTTTTAAAAAATTAATCTTAATCACAGAAAGAAGGCCATCATCTCCCTTTCCCTCACTGTCTGTTCCCGCCTTGGGCATCTGCGAGTCACATTCTCGCTGTGTCTGGGAATAGTGAGGTATAGGATGATTGTGCTTTGACTGATCAGTGTTGGAATTTAACTTTCAAACTGTGACCCTCTACGGCCTCTGATCCTCTGATCCTGGCTGTACCAATTTCTGCTCCATGAATCAGTTGTCACCCAATCAATCCTTCAGGTGTTTCTTCTATAAAATGAGAATGATCATATTACATACCTCCTAAAATCATGCTCCTTGAATGAATTAAAGCAAGTAACACATTCAAAACAGTGTCTGGCAGATAATAAGTCTCCAAAATAATCATTTTATTAATAAAATTATCATTTATCACCATTCTCCTGTACATTATTTATTTCCATTTACCATAATTAAAGCTTATATAAAAAACAATTGCTTTTCTTCTGTCAAGCATTACATATCAATTGTAGGAGCACATGATATGATCTTTCATTGTTCACTACTGAACAAAACTGATAAAAACATGCCTGATAATCAGTATAAATATCTGTAAAATAAATGAGCACAATTTATATTTTTGTAAGTATATGTTACTTTTCATTCTTAATTTTTATGCAAACTTTTTCTTCATGGAACTCATGGTTGTTTCATCTCCTACCTTAACTCCCAGTTCACATCTTGATTTGGAGCTTATCTCTATGTCTGATAGATATTGCTCAATCCTCACAAGCAGAAGTCATCAGTTGGATTCTTAGGCAAAGGGAAAAGGAGAGGAAGCCTTCAGTTCACTCAATTTACAAAACTGATTTACCTATTTGGCCATTACATGATTCACAAATGCATTCTATGTATATATATATATATATATGTATTTGTACATAGAATATACTACTGAATAGCATTAGGGTTTCCACATAATGCCACTCCTATAATGGCCGTTATTCATGTGCCCTGTGATCTATACACTATTAAAACTTACCTGGTGTAGTTATGCTAGTATATTAGCATACTAATAAGCATCAGATAGCTAGGTACCAGAAAAGACCATTGATTGGGATTGGAAATGCTGTCTTGACTTCCTACCCAAAGTAACTATTATCGTGGGTCTAAGATAGTAATAGTACCTTGAAGACAAAAATTTTGAAAGAAAGGGATAACATTGATTTTATTTTTAATTCCTTACAACATAGATTAGTTTATAGGAAGATACATTTCAATATACTTACTGAAGTTAAGACTTGGGACAAAAAATGCGCATTAGAAGAAATCTGCTTGGTCTATTATTAAGTATTTGATCTACTTTAGTGTACCTGTTAGGTATTGAATTGGGACAAATAATCATTTTCATGACTATGCTGTGAAACTGTGAGATGAGGAAGATGACAGGAGTGAATGTTCAGGATAACATACATGATATGTCAAAATGCAGAAGAATGAACACTGGCT